>NC_133334.1:151825830-152526830 GCF_042186555.1 Aquarana catesbeiana | reverse complement strand
ATGTGTTCAAATGCAACATACTGTAAGATGTGGTGTAAAAAAATTCCATACTAAGGATCTTTTAATCAAACTTTAGCAGAATAATTTCAAACTTCCCACTATTCCTTTAGCCCAACACGATTGTCTTAAAAGCCCCAATACAGCTATCAAAATTAAATTAGCAATTAACTCTCTTAAATCAAATAAACGTCCAGGCCCAGATGGCTTCTCTGCCCTATACTATAAGAAATTCTCTCATATCCTTGCTCCAATGGTAACAGATACATTTAATTCTCTCCTTAAGGATCAATCATTGCGCCCCGAAACGTTAACAGCTATAATTTCAATGATCCCCAAACCTCAGTCTGACGATACATCTTGTTCTAACTATAGACCCATATTATTACTCAACCTTGACATTTAAGTTACTAGCGAAAGTCTTAGCGACCCGCTTAAATAGTGTAATAGGTTCTTTAATAAATAAAGACCAGGTCAGCTTTATCCAAGCGGCAGATAATGTACGCAGGACTAATTTACTAATTCAAGCAGCTAAATCACAACAAATACCCATCTGTCTCTTATCTTTAGATATCAAAAAAGCATTTGATACAGTTTTGTGGCATTACCTACATTTTGTCCTGCAGCATTGGGGATTTGGTCCTCATGTTCTTAGTTGGGTCTCCTCATTATACAAAAATCCCAAAGCTTATGTTAAATATGCTGGATATAAATCAAAGCTATTTGACATCTGTAGGGGTATGTGTCAGGGATGTCCACTTTCCCCACTCTTATTTGCCCTACTTATTGAACCCCTTGTTCAACTGATTCGTACTGACCCCTCTATTAAAGGTCTAGATTTAGCTGGTCACCAACATAAACTTTGCCTATTTGCTGATGATATCTTAATCTTTATGTCATCCCCTCATATTTCTGCTCCTAATCTTATAAGTAAACTTGATCACTTTGCCCACTTATCTGGTCTAATTATTCACTCTCAAAAATCTATAGCCTTAAATATATCTTTACCTCCTCATATTGTAAAACAAGCGCAAACATCCCTCCCTTTCTCATGGTCCACTTCATGCCTTCTTTACCTAGGGATAACTCTCACACCCAATCTCTCTGACATCTTTACTACTAATTATCCTCCAATTTTGCGTCAAATATCTAATCTTCTGACACAATGGTCCTCTCTACCATTATCTTGAATAGGTAAAATTAACGTAATAAAGATGGCTATACTGCCCAAATTCTTTATCTTTTTCAAGTTTTACCTATCCCTGTTCCAGCATACTTTCTCAGAATACTACAACGTAAGGCATTAACTTTCTTTTGGGGCTCCTTGAAACCCCATCTGCCCAAACACACTCTTTACCTTCCAAATCCCAATAGGTAATACCACCTATTACCATGCAGCTCAATTAGCCCATATGCCTAAATATCACGCAAAACGTGAAATTCCGCTGTGTTGCGCTGGAATCAATAGATTGCGACCTACTTTCAATAACCAACCTCGTATGGTCTAATTCCTCCGACCGTAAAAAAAATCAATAGTCCTATAACTAAACATACACTAGCCATGTGGGATAAATTTAAATTAGTAAATGGACTACAATCTCCCCATATACTTCTTTTATCATTTCTTAAAAATCCACTTTTCTATCCTGCTTGGTCTTCCCCTAAAACTTTTAAAGCAACCTCCACTAATTTAACTTAACTCTGTGAACTAGCATCCGCTACTTCATTCAAAACTTTCCCTGACTTATGTGAAAGTCACAAACTTCCTAATTCAGAGCTCTTTCGATATCTTCAGATTAAAAACATTTTGTTGCCCTATATACAAGGAAGAATTTATTTAGATAAATGAACGTGCTTTGAAAATATATGTAAACGTGACCCACACATTTAGGGACTTATTTCAACTCTTTACACTCATCTTATTACTAAACCCAAATCAGACCCACCATCATATGTGGCTAAGTGGGAGATGGATCTTGGGTTTTCGTTTGAAGCAGCCGAATTTGATAAGATTTGGATCACAACTAAGTCATCCTCACAAAACATAGCTGCCTTAGAGACAAATTACAAAGTACTCACACGGTGGTATTTGGTCCCTGTCAGAATTGTGAAATATGCTCCAAATTATTCCCCATCTTGTTTTTGTGCCTGTGGTGATTTTGGATCACATCTTCATACATGGTGGGATTGCCCGGTAGCAAAAAATGTCTGGAAAGATGTATTTCTTATTATTTCAACACTGTTTGAAATCCCTATCAATTCTGATCCTACAATAGCACTTTAAGGCTGGGTTCACACTGATGCTTTGTGATTTTGTTCCGTTTTTTGGTGCGAATTTACCGCGATTTTACCGCGAATTTACCGCGATTTTACCGCGAATTTCAGGAGTTGGATATAGCTGCGATTGATAGTCTAGCCAATGGAATCATAATGTAAAAAAAAAAAGGGTCTTAACTTCCTGTGTACTTCCTGGTTTTTGTGGAGAGTAGTGTGGTGGAATTCGCACATATGTGAACCATCAATGCGATTCAAGAACGATTTACATTGATGTCTATGGAGACTAAATTCGCAACGCAACGCAGTAAACTCGCACAGGACCTTTTTTTCACGCAGGTTATATTCGCAACGCGTCGATGTGAACGGCACTAATGTTAATCTATGTAATTTAAATGACTTGCGAATTTGAGCGATCGCAACGGCTCAAATTCGCAATAGAATTCGCAGCAGTGTGAACCTAGCCTTAAACTTAAAACCGGTCACTCTCTCCTACCGCCAATTCAAAGTCCTATTACAGATCACTGCAGCTGCGAAACAAACAATTGCCAAAGCTTGGAAATCCCCATCCTTAATAATTGCCAAAACTAAAAATAGAGTCAATCAAGCAATGATCCATGCCAAAACAGAGGCTATAACTCAAGATAAAATATCCAATGGAATCCCTGGGTGACTGCTTTTTGCCTTCCAATTTTGATGCTTCCCTACTAAGACCTTGGTCATTTCAATTTATACTTCCATTCTCTGCATTCATGGTATGTGTTTATTGCTATGTACTACCCCAGGGACCCCTACTACCTCTCATTTCTTTCTTCCCTATCTATTTTTTCTCCTACCTAAGATGACTTTTTCTTTTATATTCTTTCCCTCTTCTACTTTCCCCCCTCTATTCTCTCTCCTCTTTCAATTTACTCTTTATATAGTTCTGGTAGCAGAACTTTTATTTCCTTGGTTATCATTATACCAATTGTACATAGTTCCAATATGTAGTATAGGATTTTAGATTCTATAATAAATTATTATTATTATTATTTTTATTTAAAAACTATACTCTTGATAATAATTAAGACTTTTTTTGTTGTTATCTGAGGTCATCTTATATCAACCTGGTTTAAGTTGGTTTTATCCACTCATACAATGTATGACACAATCTTTTGAGTAGTTGGATCCATGCTAAAATTGTTTTAGTTAAACTACTTTTTGTTTATGTTTACTAAAACTCAATATTATTACCATATATATGATCTTTCTTTCGCTGCCACCATATGTACTTATGTATACTAATTGTTAAAATTCAATAAACAAATTTGACAAGGAGGAAAAAAATAAAATAAAAATTCCATACTATAGAAAGCAACCATACTTTATAATATTTATAGTATTATTGATCTCCACCAAACGTTAAACTTTTTCCTTTCTATTTTTATGCCATTCACAGTTAAGTTGTTTGAGGTCAGGGATCTAAGTAAATAATATGTTGTTCTATGTGGTTTTCTTATTCATTGGGTGTTTTCACCCCATGGTATAAATAAATCTCAAGAAAAGGTCACAGGCAATAAGTGCCTTGTCTGAATTGAGAACTAACTAGCTGTTAGTCAGAAGTAAATAGCTCTGTTTTTGCTACCTGGTATTATAAGCTACCTTCTGGTGTGATCTTGTGTTCCTTGTATGTAAGACTTGCCTCTCTGCAGTAAAGGAATATTTTCTTCACAGGGTGGGGGAGGACAATTTCTAATGAAATTCGATTAGGTGCTGTTCTTTAGAATTATAGGTTTTATAGTATCCATGTTTGTCTTTTTCTCATATTCTGTTACATTCACAGCTTTAAAAATACTGTATGTAACATTCACTAAACATTAACAGGAGGAAAATCATTCCTTGTAATATAAAACACATGCACTAGGAAGATTCACCTCTGGTAAATACTTGGTGAATGTTAAATTTTCTACTTAATAACTACAGTATACCCATATGGATAATGCGACCAGAGGCTGATTTTGAGAGTTAAATTAGAAGTAAAGGTTTTTTTTGGGTTTTTTTGCCCATCATTACCTGGGTAGATGCAGCATCGGACCGATGCTGCATCTGTCCCTCGCCGCCTGTGCACTGCAAACTGAGCCATCGAACACCGCCGATGGCTTGGTTCTTTCAGCTCCCAGATCAGAGAGCTGCTGGCTGTCAGTCAGCAGCTCTCTGCTCTGCCCCCCCGCTCACTTGAGCGCTGAGCTGTGGGGTGGGGAGTGGCCGTCTCAGGCTCTCAGCGGCTCGCTGAGAGCCGATATCCAGGCACCCGGCGGATCCAGACTTTATTATCATGATGACGCGGTGCCTGGACTGATTCCAGTGATATTAACAGAGAGCAGACTTCAGACTTCTCTGCTGAAAACGGGTCAAAGGAGTGCACAGGAGTGCAAAACGAACTGCACTCCTGTAACCCATAGGTAAAGCCTAGCCAAACAAGCTCAGGCTGGACTTCTCCTTTAAAAGATAAGTTCACCTTTGTTCACTTTTTTTCTCTATAAATTCCAGCTCCCAGTGTACCAATATAGCATTAATGTGCTTGCAACAGTGTAAGAATAAAATAAATTATTAATTAATAAAAAAAACGTAAAGTGCTTCAGTCCCCCCCGGTGCTAGCGTGCAAAGTTGAACTCGTGCATTGGTCCCGCACGCACGCAAACATCGATCGCCCCACACATGTAAAGTATCGCCGCAAATGTTGGATCATGGGCAGTAATTCTAGCACTAGATCTGCTCTGTAGATATAAAGTGGTAACCTGTAAAGGCTTTTAAAGCGTCACTTATAGATAGTAAAATTGACGTTGTTTGTCGCAGCTGCGCGGGCGAGCGCAGTTTAAAGCATGACATGTTTGATATCTATTTGCTCGGACATCATCTCTTATACTTTACAATTGAGTTATATATTGTGTTTTTTTTCCAGTAAAATTTTAAAAAGTGTATTTTATTGCCACAAATTGCATTTCAAAAAACCGTTGCACAAATATTGCGTGACATAAAAAATTGCAAAACCCACCAATTTATTCTCTAGGGCCCCTGCTTTAAAAAAAATATATAATGTTTAGGGGTTCTAAGTAATTTTCTAGCAAAAAAAAATTATTTTCACATGTACACAAAAAGTGCCAGAAAATGCCTGGTCTTCAAGTGGTTAATGGAGACTTTACATAGTTACATAGTAGGTGAGGTTGAAAAAAGACACAAGTCCATCAAGTCCAACCTATGTGTGTGATTATATGTCAGTATTACCTTGTATTTCCCTGTATGTTGTGGTCATCCAGGTGCTTATCTAATAGTTTTTTGAGCGACCACCTGTGGAAGGGAATTCCACATCCTTGCCGTTCTTACAGTAAAGATCCCTCTACGTAGTTTATGGTTAAACCTCTTTTCTTCTAATTTTAATGACTGGCCACGTGTCTTGTTGAACTCCCTTCTGCGAAAAAGTTTTATCCCTATTGTGGGGTCACCAATACGGTATTTGTAAATTGAAATCATTTCCCCTCTCTTCTCCAGAGAGAATAAGTTCAGTGCTTGCAACCTTTCTTAACTAATATCCTCCAGACCCTTTATTAGCTTTGTTGCCCGCCTTTGTACTCACTCCATTTCCAGTACATCCTTCCTGAGGACTGGTGCCCAAAACTGGACAGCATACTCCAGATGCGGCCGGACCAGAGTCTTGTAGAGTGGGAGAATTATCGGTTTATCCCTGGAGTTAATCCCTTTTTTAATGCATGCCAATATTCTGTTTGCTTTGTTAGCAGCAGCTTGGCATTGCATGCCATTGCTGAGCCTATCATCTACTAGGACCCCCAGGTCCTTTTCCATCCTAGATTCCCCCAGAGGTTCTCCCCCTAGTGTATAGATTGCATTCATATTTTTTGGCACCCAAATGCATTATTTTATGTTTTTCTACATTAAACCTCATTTGCCATGTAGTTGCCCATCCCATTAATTTGTTCAGATCTTCTTGCAAGGTTTCCACATCCTGTGGAGAAGTTATTGCCCTGCTTAGCTTAGTATCGTCTGCAAATACAGAGATTGAGCTGTTTACCCCATCCTCCAGGTCGTTTATGAACAAATTAAATAGGATTGGTCCCAGCACAGAACCCTGTGGTACCCCACTACCCACCCCTGACCATTCCAAGTATTCCCCATTTATCATCACCCTCTGAAGTCGCCCTTGTAGTCAGGTTTCAATCCATGTACACAGCCTATGGTCCATGCCAATGGACCTTATTTTGTACAGTAAACGTTTATGGGGAACTGTGTCAAATAGTTTTGCAAAATCCAGATACACCACATCTATGGGCCTTCCTTTATATAGATGACAACTCACCTCCTCATAGAAGGTTAAAAGATTGGTTTTGCAAGAACGATTCTTCATGAATCCATGCTGATTACTGCTAATGATACCATTTTCATTACTAAAATCTTGTATATAGTCCCTTATCATCCCCTCCAAAAGCTTGCATACTATTGATGTTAGGCTAACTGGTCTGTAATTCCCAGGGATGTGTTTTGGACCCTTTTTAAATATTGGTGCTACATTGGCTTTTCTCCAATCCGCTGTAGACTGTCATTAAAAATTAGGAACAATAGTTTGGCAATTAGTTGACTGAGTTCCCTAAGTAATCTGGGGTGCAAGCCATCCAGTCCCGATGATTTATTAATGTTAAGTTTCCCAAGTCTAATTCTAATTGTGCCCTCTGTTAGCCATGAGGGTGCTTCCTGTGATGTGTCATGAGAATAAACACGGCAGTTTTGGTTAGTAAAGCCCCCCAATTCCCTCGTGAAGACTGAGGAGAAGAATAAAATGCATATCTTCGCCATCTCCCCATCCTTTGTAACCAGATGTCCTTCCTCATTCTTCATGGGGCCAATATGGTCTGTCCTCCCTTTTTAACTGTTTACATACTTTAAGAATTTCTTGGGATTTTTTTTGCTCTCCTCCACTATGTGTCTTTCATGTTCTATCTTAGCCATCCCAATTGCACCCTTACATTTCTTGTTGCATTCTTTATAAAGTCTGAATGCAGATGATGATCCCTCAACCTTGTATTTTTTGAAGGCCTTCTCCTTTGCTTTTATGTGCATTACACATTGGAGTTAAGCCATCCAGGACTTTAGTTGGTTCTTTTAAATGTATTACCCAATGGGATGCACTGGCTAATGCCCTTATTTACTGTGCTCTTAAAGTGAACCCATCTCTCCCCTGTGTTCTTTGTTCTTAAGATTTTATCCCAATTTATGCATTCTAGCAAGGTTTGCAGTTTAGAGAAGTTGGCTCTTTTGAAATTCAGTGTCTTTGTATTGCCCTTATATTTCCTATTTGGTGATTTATACTGAAGCCAATTGACCTGTGATCGCTGTTTCCTAAATTGCCCTGTATATCCACATCCGTGATCAGGTCTGTATTGTTAGTAATCAGTAGATCTAGGAATGCTTTATTTCTAGTTGGTGCGTCTACCATCTGACCCATGAAATTGTCCTGCAAGACATTTAGGAACTGGCGAGCCTTAGACGAATACGTGGTTCCCTCCGCCCAGTCTATGTCTGGATATTTTTTTTTTTAAGTAATTGTCTATTGATTTTCAATATAAAGTTAATCTAATTGTGGCACATACATACACATGCGTGTATGTATGTGTATATATATATTATATGCATGGTTAATAGGGACGAGCTTCGAGTTCGAGCCGAACTCATGTTCGACTCGAACATTGGCTGTTCGTAAGTTCGCCGAACAGCGAACAATTTGGGGTGTTCGCGGCAAATTCGAATGCCGCGGAACACCCTTTAAAAGTCTATGGGAGAAATCAAAAGTGCTAATTTTAAAGGCTTATATGCAAGTTATTGTCATAAAAAGTGTTTGGGGACCTGGGTCCTGCCCCAGGGGACATGGATCAATGCAAAAAAAAGTTTCAAAAACGGACGTTTTTTCAGGAGCAGTGATTTTAATAATGCTTAAAGTCAAACAATAAAAGTGTAATATCCCTTTAAATTTCGTAGCTGGGGGGTGTCTATAGTATGCCTGTAAAGGGGCGCATGTTTCCCGTGTTTAGAACAGTCTGACAGCAAAAATGACATTTCGAAGGAAAAAACCCATTTAAAACTACTCGCGGCTATTGCGTTGCCGACAATACACATAGAAGTTCATTGATAAAAACGGCATGGAA
The DNA here is from genome assembly GCF_042186555.1 of Aquarana catesbeiana. Taxonomy (NCBI): domain Eukaryota; kingdom Metazoa; phylum Chordata; class Amphibia; order Anura; family Ranidae; genus Aquarana; species Aquarana catesbeiana. The sequence goes on along the minus strand of NC_133334.1, from coordinate 152,518,368 downwards.
ATTCCCCACAGGGGAACCCCTAACCAAAATTAAAAAAAAAAAAATGACGTGGGAGTCCCCCTAAATTCCATACCAGGCCCTTCAGGTCTGGTATGGATATTAAGGGGAACCCCGGCCAAAATTTTTTTAAAAAATGACGTGGGGTTCCCCCTAAATTCCATACCAGACCCCTTCAGGTCAGATTTTAAGGGGAACCCCGCACCAAAAAAAAAAAAAAAAAAAAAGGCGTGGGGTCCCCCAAAAATCAATACGAGACCCTTATCCAAGCACGCAACCTGGCAGGCCGCAGGAAAAGAGGGGGGGACGAGAGTGCCACCCAGTGACCCCGCCCCCTCTGACGCACGGGACATGACGGGAAGAAGAAGATGAAGAGAAAAGCGGGAGCCTCCCCCCATGCCATGGGTGCGGAGCGGCCCGAGGAGAAGAAAATAGAAGACGCCGCGGAGGAGATGCTGGACGAGAACGCCGGAGGAAGGACCAGAAGAGCCAGAAGAACCAGAAGAAGAAGAAGGAAGATAGAAGAAAGAAGAAGCATTTAAATAAAGGAATTGTCAAAAACTGTCTCTTGTCATTTTTAACATTTTTGACAGTTTTTTAGTGAAATGGTAGGGGTAAGTACCCCCTTACCATTTCACACGGGGGGGTGTGATCTGGGGGTCCCCTTGTTAAAGGGGGCTTCCAGATTCCGATAAGCCCCCCACCCGCAGACCCCCACAACCACCGGCCAGGGTTGTGGGGATGAGGCCCTTGTCCTCATCAACATGGGGACAATGTGTTTTGGGGGGCTACCCCAAAGCACCCTTCCAATGTTGAGGGCATGGAAGACACAAGCTCGGAGTTCTCCATGGTGAGCGGACTCTGCGCCCTGTACCGGCTCTAAGGGGCCCCTGACTGATGCCAGCCGCAGCGCCCGGATCCCCCCGGTTAAAGTGGATTATATTCTATGCTGGTGTGGAGGATGAGCGTCCAGTGATGTCGTGCTGAGAGGGCAAGACGAGGTACACCATTCTGGTCGGGAGTGTGGCTGGGATCGTAGTACATCTGCCTTTTTGCTTATTTGTCTGGTAAGGGGACAATCCCGAAGGTCCGTTTAATATCTATTCTTTGGTGTTGGTTCCCATTTTTTCACTATATCTGCATACGAGGGTTTGCCCTCTGGTAAGCAGCTCGCACTATTAGTTGTCCCAGCACCTGGTGGGAGTTCTTTCCACAACCCTTCACTTATTTTGGAGTGCTTTACACATGCCGACTGTCCAATTATATCTGGTAAGCAGATTTTGGAAGTCGTTGCAGTTTACACCTATACTATTTACCTTCACCTTAAAAAATATTTTTTCCACTTATGTTTGCATGATTGCATGACACCCACCCCATTGTCCTAGCTATTTAGCGCAGGATTTCATATGATCACACGTGATTTAAGGGTATTTGAGTGTCATTTTCTCTTTCTGGTGTGGCGTATTTTTTAAAACAATATTACGCTATATTTTTGTTATATTCTTTTGTATTATATCTGTGGATACACGGGACGAGGGCGCCCTTCCTGCTTCACCTGGAGTGTACATCTAAAGGCCCAGGCTGGGTTTAAGCCACTCGCCCTTTAAAGCCTTACTTTTGGTAAACGCGATATATGTTGGAGTGTTCCGCTGATTGTGTCCACTATTACTGTTTCCTTTGGAAGAAGTTTATCACCTATTGATCCTGCTTGTCTGGACTACCATTGGGACTATTCATTTTATGTTATATGGGACTTCATAATTGGACTCTTATATCACTTATAGCGCGGTTTTCTCTCTTTTTTAATGTGGCCTGGTATGGTTCGGGGGGGGGGCCGCACTCTCCCCCCCTCTTTTCCTGCGGCCTGCCAGGTTGCGTGCTCGGATAAGGGTCTGGTATGGATTTTTGGGGGGACCCCACGCCGTTTTTTTTTTTGGCGCGGGGTTCCCCTTAAAATCCATACCAAACCTGAAGGGTCTGGTATGGAATTTAGGGGGAACCCCACGTAATTTTTTTTTTAAATTTTGGCCGGGGTTTCCCTTAATATCCATACCAGACCTGAAGGGCCTGGTATGGAATTTAGGGGGACCCCCACGTCATTTTTTTTTTTTTAACTTTGGTTCGGGGTTCCCCTGTGGGGAATTCCCATGCCGTTTTTATCAATGAACTTCTATGTGTATTGTCGGCAACGCAATAGCCGCGAGTAGTTTTGAATGGGTTTTTTCCTTCGAAATGTCATTTTGCTGTCAGACTGTTCTAAACACGGGAAACATGCGCCCCTTTACAGGCATACTATAGACACCCCCCAGCTACGAAATTTAAAGGGATATTACACTTTTATTGTTTGACTTTAAGCATTATTAAAATCACTGCTCCTGAAAAAACGGCCATTTTTAAAACTTTTTTCTCATTGATCCATGTCCCCTGGGGCAGGACCCAGGTCCCCAAACACTTTTTATGACAATAACTTGCATATAAGCCTTTAAAATTAGCACTTTTGATTATTCATGTTCGTGTCCCATAGACTTTAACGGTGTTCGCATGTTCGAACAAACTTTTTTCCTGTTCGCATGTTCTGGTGCGAACCGAACAGGGGGGTGTTTGGCTCATCCCTAATGGTTAATATATAACTCCAATTAATTTAGTATATTATTTAATTTATTTCACTTGCACCTTTGCAATAGTTCACCAGTCATTTTTGGCCTATGGGGGTTGAGTATTCCTTTCCCTTGCTCTGTGTAATATCTGGTGACAGCCTGCACATCTGTTTAATGCTGGATCATTGTTCCTCTTAGTATTGCTAAGTGGTTAGTGTATAGGGATATACATTGTCTTTATTTGGCCTCTAGTATCCTGACTACACCAAAATGGTGGCGATCTGTTGTTGCCGCCGACATCATGAGTGACGGACGAAGCACCGGAAGTGACGTCAGTCTGGAACGCAAACGCGGCGTACGTTCCAGACATAGTAACGGAGCAGTTTCTACTTTGGGGGAATGCATGGACATGATGGCATGTCCCTGATCATTCCACGATCGTTTAGACTTGTTACCCAGGTTAGTGCTACTAGTCCTGACACTTTGGCCTGAGAGAGACCTTTAGCCCATTTGATCTTGATTGTTGACTGCAAGCGATCTGTTTAATTACACACAGTGCATGTATCTCATGTTGTACATGTAGTAAGGGTTGAGTCACGTTTTTCCAATGGGTGGTCCATACTGTTTTTTGGGCCGCCCACTGGGAAAGGGGGAGGGGCCGTAAGCCTTGGATTGATTGACTGGTTGAGGGTGCACATGTATATATGGGGATTGCTGAAGGAGTGTACACTGCTGAGCTCTGAGGAAGAGGGGTTTTCACTTCGAAACCTGTCAGCTGGCAAGGATCCTGTGATTTCCTCTGTGACCTTTGGAGAGCATTGTTCAATCCAGACTGCATGTTGCTATTTGGCGAATATTTTATTGCAAGAATTCTACAGTCGTTTATGAGTAGTTTTCGTTTTATCATTTTTAATAAATACATATCCAAAGGATAATGCACAAGGCTGGTGCGCCTTTTCTTTTCTTTTTATATCTTTGATCATTAGAATATCCCTATCATTGAGGGCAGCAAGGCCGGTGACATTATATAGCCTGTCTGGTAATCCACTTGTGCGCAGGAGCGTTTCTTTTCTGCTAGGGAAACTTGATAGAATGGCTTATCAAGATTTCTATATGTGGACCACGTAGGTCCCAAAACCAGTACGTTATAGTGCTACAAACAGTAAAAGACATTCATTCCCCATTTACACACACACAACATGCAACCACCATTCAGACCTCACTGCCCCCTCCCAGATTAAAGGGTCTTGGAGCCATACAGGATGCCCAGCGACCTACAGAAACAATGACCCAAACAGAAGTCGGTTATCCACTATTGTTGGGAGAGCGGAATGTCACTGCAAAAGGAATCAGCAATATCAAGCCAGGGTTGCCAGACTTTGAAGAACTTTTTTGGGCAGGCCCTACCATTATATATGAGTTTGAAGATGGGTACCACTTTATTCACCATGCAATAAATAGTTTCTATATCCGGAGCAGAGACATTCTTCCATTGCAACAAAATTAATTTCCTGGCATAAAATAATAATATACGTACAAGAGTACGAGCATGAGTCCTGTGTATAAAATAATTTATAAAGTCATTTAACACACCCAGTAGTCCAACTTCGAGAGTGTGAGGTACTGGTAAATGTAAGGTGCTGTCAAAAAAAGAAAATAAGTCCTTCCAATATGCTGACAGAGCAAGACAAGACCAAAACATATGCAAGTACTCTGCGTCTGTAGACCCACATTTGGAACAGGATGCAGCAGAATCAAACCCCATTCGGGCCAACCTGGCAGGAGTGTAATGCAACTGGTGTATGAATTTAAACTGTGTATATTGATCGTTGGACCCAATAAGATCCTAAAAGTAGACTTCCTAGGCCTCCTCCCACCCCTCTTCGGACAGCCCAGGAATCGCAACCTCGCATTTCCATTGAGCCAGTTGGAAGGGGTTGACTCCGGCTGACTGGAGTAAACAGTCGTAACCAGTTTCTCAATATCTGAATACGACAGCAGCACCTCTAGTGGTGATTCAGAGAGCTCCTGGGTTAAACCCACAAACGAACGCAACAAAAGATATTTGAAAAAAAATGTATTGGTCAATCCACACCGAGCCTTAAACTCCTCAAAGGAAGCAAATACGTTAACAAAAATGTGGGAGGCATGGGTGAGTCGTGTCCACTACAGGGAGTCCGCATGGCCCAGGAGCTCTGAGAAATTGGGATTGTGCCACAGGGGGGCATTAGGAGACACCCCGTCCAAATTTGTTATCACCTTATTACCCTCATGCCAGGCCAGCCAGCTAACATCTATCAGAGAGCTGCGAGAGCAGCGTTTGGGCATAGACCTGTGTAGTGCATCTACGAGTGAGGCCCTAGAGCCAAATAGTGCAGTCAGTAGAGTAGTGGAGCAGGACAAGGAGGCCTCCAGGAACCAGTCATAGTAAGTTGTGAGGCTAGAAAATAGTGCCGTAAATTTGGGCAGACCAATCCACCATCAGATTTAGCAGCTTGGAGAGATGCTCTTGCAATACGTGGGTGTTTTCCCTGCCAGAGGAAGGTGGATACAATCAAATTTATTTTTAGAAAAAGTTTTTTAAACAAAAAAACTGGGGATGGCCGGAAAACGTCTAAAAAATATGGGTAAGTATATCATTTTAAAAATGTTCACACGGCCGATCAGATTGAGAGGCAAGGAGCCCTGGTGCTTTACCTAGTCTCCATGTGAGTTATAATTGGGGTTATATTAAGGGATTCTAAAGTTGATAGGTCCGCATTAATATAAATCTCTAAATATTTAAAGGTGGACTGAATGGTCAGTTTGGATTGAGATAGATAGGTATAATCGAGGTTGGGGCCAATAAGAAATGCCACAGATTTCTCCCAGCCAACACGTAGCCCAGAGACCTTCCCAAACTCCTCCACAACTCTCAGCAGTGAGACAAAGGACTCTTCTAAGCCATCTCAATATATTAAGGCATCCTCCACATAGAGGAAGATCTTTTCAGACAACTCCCCATAACAGATGCCACCCACCGCTGCCATCTGTCGCACCGCCAGAGCAAGGGTCTCTATTGCCAGTGCAAACAGAAGCGGCGAGAGCGGGCAGCCCTGCCTTGTTCCCCTCTGTAAGGAAAAAACATCAGATATATCCTTATTAGCACATGCCCTAGCCCTAGGGTTAGTGTAGAGCAGGTGGGTCCACTTAATGTATTGGGGGCTAAAGCTGCCCTGTGAATATGCAAGAAAAGGCGGCAAATATTGTCGTACGTACTCTTTCCAGGCATGAACCCAGTCTGGTCCTGGTGGACAAGGTGAAGAATAACCTTTTGTAGTCTTGTAGCTAAGAGTTTAGCAGCACTTTAACATCACTATTTAATAGTGAGATTGGACGGTAGGACCCACATAACAGTTTATCTTTCTCGGGTTTGGGCAACGCTACAATAAGGGCTTCACACATGGAGGTGGGAAACTCTCCGTCCTCTAATGCCTGTCTGAACAGAGAATGTAGTTTCTGTGCTAAGTCTTCTGCATAGTTCTTGTACCATTCAGCAGGTAAATGGTCCAACCCTGGAGTCTTGTTGGGAGGGAGAGAATATATGGCCCCTGTAATTTCCTCAGTCGTCAGGGGTTTATCCAAAATAAGTTTGTGAGAGTCCTCCAATTCGGGGAATTGGATGAATTCAAAGAGCCCCACTGACTCAAGTTCGGTTGGTGGGGGGGGGGGGGGGGGGGGCAGGTCTGAATATAGGCATTCATGGAAGGACTTGAATGTCTGGTTTATGGTCATAGTATCTGATATAACTGAGCCATCAGGTAGTTGGATTTGTGGTATGGATCTGTTTGTGTATTCCGTACGAGAAAGATAGGCCAGCATCTTACCATTTTTCCCACTATGCTCATATAACCTAGCCGACAGAGTTGTTGCTTCTGAGTTGTGTCCACCCTATGGAGATCCAATGCCTTATGTGCCCCCACCAAGACACCATGGGAGTCCATCGTGGGGAGTGCAGTATATTGGGCCCTAGCTGTCTCTAAGTAGGATTCCAAGGTCAGAAGGGTAGCCTGAGTAGATTTTCTATGCTTGACGATATTGGAGATATAGGAGCCCTGCACAGTTGCCTTAAAGGCGTCCCATGTGGGGCCTGAGGAGGAGGACCCGGCATTGTCCCTCCAGTAGTGAGACATGTCCTGCTGGATGGATTCCTGAAATTCAGGGGTGGATATCCAGAGGGGACTGAGCTTCCACAGCCGAAAAGAAGGTCTGTGTCCAAATAGTAGTTCTACACATAGGGCAGAATGGTCAAATATTGTCTGAGCTAAATAAGAGACTGCCTGGATATAGGGTACTAGATCCGGTGTCCCCAGGGCATAGTCCAGCCTGGAAAGAGTACGGTACATCTGAGATTGGCATGAGTAAATCCTGAATGTGGGATTTTTTTGTTGCCATAGGTCGACATAGCCAAAGAAGCACACCACTGAACAAACAGCATAGATTCATAATGGAGAGGCTTCAATTGGTCCACACAGGGGTCAAGTACCGAGATAAAGTCCCCAACAATAAGGGTAGCAAGCATTGGTAAAGGGGAGAAATGGACACTTAATTCTGTGAAGATTGCAGCCGTGACAGGGGGGAGCATATACCACCACTAACAGTAATGGCATAGCGTAAACTGTGCATAGGAGAAAAATATATTGACCCTTAGGATCCAGAACAATCCAGTCACATGAAAGGGGAGACCTTTCCGTATTAGAATAGACACTCCCCAGGCATAATTGGAATAGGTGGAGTGGTACCCCACAGTATATGCGGTTTGTGTACCTTAAGGAGATCCAATAAGGAGGCCCTTTTGAATTTGGAATTTAACCCCCACACATTCCAGGAGATGCACGTGATGTGAGACATGAAAATTAAACCAAATAAAGGAAAGGTACGGGCAATCAGCTCCTTGAGCTGTCCATAGGCCCCCGTACGGCTGCAAACCCAGAGGGAAGAGGAGGCAAGGTGGAAAACAGTCACACACATACACACATCATTCATACCAACTAACATTAGAGCTATATCAAGAATAGACATTTGTAGTAAAAACGACAGCCAAAATGTAACCCCTGCCCCAAAAACAAGGAGCGGGCTTAAACCCCAAACAGCAAGTAGATGCAGGGAACATGACCAATACAGCCAAACTCAATGAACAAACGTTGGATCAGTCAGTGATCAAAGATTAAACTAACAATGGCAGCATAGTCTCCCAGTTGGGGATCTTTATCCTCATGACTAGGCATAAAAATTGCAGATACCTGCTCCAGTAGTGATTTCAGAAGCTGAGATGGAAAATGCAAAACACTTTACCAGAGGGAGAGCACAGATTAGGTTTCAGGTGCCCGGTCAGACAAACGACCAGGCTGTTGCAGGGATTCAAACCAGCAGAGAGCATTTACAGGGGTTTGGAAAAAATGCACCTGGCTTTGGTAGACAACTCTCAATGTGGTGGGAAATAACATGGAGTATTGGATGGACTTTTCTCTTAATTTTTGCTTGACATGTTGGCACTTGGCTCTTGAGGCACGGACAGCAGGGGAGCGATCAGGAAAGAGGGACACCATTGCATTGTTGATCTTTAGGCTCCCTTTCAGGCGAACAGAGCGCAGAATGGAATCCCTGTCCCAGTAGTTGAGGAGATGGATCACCATGGGGCGGGGAGGGTTGCCTGCAAGGAGACATACCCCTCCCCCTTTTTTACGCTCTCTATCCCTGCAATAAAGGTTATACCCTTGAATGGTTGCCAGCCAATCATGAGAGCTGTTGAACCAGGTCTCTGAAATTCCCACAAAATCCAAATTCTCTTCGTACAACAGTATCTCTAGTTCAACCATCTTGTCCTCCAGGCTCCTGGCATTGGTGAACATGCCACGTAATTTAGACCAGGCACATGCCATCCTCTTATTGGGTGTTCCGAGATTGCAACTAGAACTTGTTACTATACTTACCTTGGGTTTATGTGCTTTAGTCAACCTACCACTAATGCCACTGATACTACCCTCTGGAATATGTTCCGCGCTGACTATCTTTACCTCTGGACCCTCCACCCTGTCGCCTAGTTTAAAAACCCCTCTAAATTTTTGGCCATCTTTACTCCCAGCAGATCTGCACCCTCCTCATTTAGGTGCAGTCCGTCCCTTCTATAGTACTGGTGACCGTCTGAGAAGTCAGCCCAGTCCTCCAGGAACCCAAACTCTTCCTTACTACACCAGCTCCCCAGCCACTTGTTTACTTCCCTAATCTCCCTCTGCCTTTCTGGTGTGGCTCGAGGTACCGGTAGTATTCCTGAGAATACTACCTTGGAGGTCCTTTTCCTCAATTTAGCTCCCAAGTCCCTAAAATCGTTCTTTAGGACACTCCATCTGCCTCTGACTTTGTCATTGGTGCCAACGTGCACCATGACAGCTGGGTCTTCCCCAGCCCCTCCCAGTAATCTGTCCACCCGATCTGTGATGTCCTGAACCTGAGCACCCAGTAGATAACATACAGTTCGGCGCTTCAGGTCTTTGTCACAGATTGCCCTCTCTGTCCTTCTAAGAATTGAGTCCCCCACCACGAGAATCTGTCTTTCCTTTCCCTTCGCTTTCCCCCCACTCTGACTGCAGGAGCTCTTCCCCTGGCAGCTAGAAGTGTCCCTCAGCTCCAGCAGTGCTGGTCCCTGACTGGTTTCACCAATGTCACTCAATGGAACGTACTTATTACTGGAACTGCCTCCCTGGCACTTCCCCCTCTATCCTTCCTGACTGTCACCTATCTACTCTTTTATGGTGCCTGCACCTCTTTGTGTTTACATTTTGCCCAGCAGTATTTGCCCTCGATCAGATAATCAAGGAATGCATACATGCCGCAAGATGTACACTGAGTCACATCTCCACACCCGCCCCGGCATCGTACCTACCAATTTAATGAGGATTGGGGATTATACCCTGTCCAAATTACCTAACAATTAGCTTCCTGACACAAATACTCAACAATGCACTACACAAGTACTCAACAGACAATACATAGGTACTTGCAGACCGCGTGCACCCACAGACCCGCGTGCACCCGCAGACCCGCGCGCCCTCGCAGACCCGTGTGCCCTCGCAGACCCGTGTGCCCTCGCAGACCCGTGTGCCCTCGCAGACCCGTGTGCCCTCGCAGACCCGTGTGCCCTCGCAGGCCAACGCGCCCTCGCAGGCCAACGCGCCCTCGCAGACCAACGTGCCCCCGCAGACCAACGTGCCCCCGCAGACCAACGTGCCCTCGCAGACCAACGTGCCCTCGCAGACCAACGTGCCCTCGCAGACCAACGTGCCCTCGCAGACCAACGTGCCCTCGCAGACCCATGTGCACTCATAGACCCATGTGCACTCATAGACCCATGTGCACTCATAGACCCATGTGCACTCACACTGCACAGGTACTCACAATACACAAGTATACACAATACACAGGTACTAACGATCCCCACCACTACTCAGACGACACTCGGGTACACCCAACACTCGGGTACACACAATACTCGGGTACTTTAGTTCCACTTTAATATTTGTAAGCTGCAATGTATTACATTTTTGCTTTTGGGTTTAGATACACTTTAAGGTACAGTGCATCTTTCTGATGTTGGTCATTATATGGCCAGTATATCCCAAAAGTGAACACCCCACTATCATCCTTGGTTAACCTTCGTGTGGTCAAGTGAGGGACCTTTAGTTCTACAGTTTCTCTGAATTGGCTTCAAAAGTCTGTATAGCTTTATTTGTTATTGCTGTATTTTTTGGCTGGAGCTTTTGTACTCTTGACTTAAAGTGATTGTAAAGTCTCTTTTTTTTCAATAAAAATAGCAAACATGTTACACTTAACTCCTCTGAGCACTGGATTTGCACAGGGCAGCCTGAAACATCCTCTTCTCGGGTCCCTCTTCTGTGATCCTGGCCCCCCTCTTTTGTTGAGAGCCCCTCACAACAAGCGGCTTGCTATAGGGGCACCTGAGCTGAGTCACAGCTCCCCGTGTCCATTCAGACATGGAGCTGCAGCCCAGCCCCGTCCCCTCTCTCTCCTGATTGGCTCTCTGACTTTGATTGACAGTAGTGGGAGCCAGTGGCACCGCTGTTGTATCTCAGCCAATCAAGAGGGGGAGCTTTGAATGGCGGAGACAGTTGTAGAGATCGCTGGACAGAGATGGGGCTCAGGTAAGTATTAGGGGGGCTGCTGCACACAGAAGGCTTTTTATCTTAATGCATAGAATGCATTAGGATGAAAAACCTTCTGACTTTACAATTTCTTTAAGAATATAATATAGGGTAAAGGATTTGTACTGTTGATGGGAGATATATACTTGTGAAATGGTGATATACAGTGCCTTGCAAAAGTATTCACCCCCTTGGCTTTTTACCTATTTTGTTACAAAAAAATTTTTTTTTTAAATAAATAAAAATATCCAAATCTTTGATGATCACAAGGAGCACCATCAAATCTATCATAACCAAATGGAAAGAACATGGCACAACAGCAAACCTGCCAAGAGACGGCCGCACACCAAATCTCACGGAATGGGCAAGGAGGGCATTAATCAGAGAGGCAGCATAGAGACCTAAGGTATCCCTGGAGGAGCTGCAGAGTTCCACAGCAAAGACTGGAGTATCTGTACATAGGATGACAATAAGCCGTACGCTCCATAGAGTTGGGCTTTATGGCAGAGTGGCCAGAAGAAAGCCATTACTTTCAGCAAAAAACAAAATGGCACGTTTTGAGTTTGCAAAAAGGCATGTGGGAGACTCCCAGAATGTATGGAGGAAGGTGCTCTGGTCTCAATGACACTAAAATTGAACTTTTTGGCCATCAAAGAAAACGCTATGTCTGGCGCAAACCCAACACATCACATTACCCAAAGAACACCATCCCCACAGTGAAACATGGTGGTGGCAGCATCATGCTGTGGGGATGTTTTTCAGCAGTTGGGACTGGGAAACTGGTCAGAGTTGAGGGAAAGATGGATGGTGCTAAATACAGGGATATTCTTGAGCAAAACCTGTACCACTCTGTGCGTGATTTGAGGCTAGGACGGAGGTTCACCTTCCAGCAGGACAATGACCCCAAACACACTGCTAAAGCAACACTTGAGTGGTTTAAGGGGAAACATGTAAATGTGTTGGAATAGCCTAGTCAAAGCCCAGACCTCAATCCAATAGAAAATCTGCGGTCAGACTTAAAGATTGCTGTTCACAAGCACAAACCATCCAACTTGAAAGAGCTGGAGCAGTTTTGCAAGGAGAAATGGGCAAAAATCACAGTGGTAAGATGTGGCAAGCTCATAGAGACTTATCCAAAGCGACTCAGAGCAAAAGGTGGCTCTACAAAGTATTGACTTTAGGGGGGTGAATAGTTATGCACATTGACTTTTTCTGTTATTTTGTTCTATTTGTTGTTTGTTTCACTATAAAAAAAAAAACATCTTCAAAGTTGTGGGCATGTTCTGTAAATTAAACGATGCAAATCCTCAAACAATCCATGTTAATTCCAGGTTGTGAGGCAACAAAACATGAAAAATGCCAAGGAACTGTATATTCTAAATGGGGATGTAACTTTGGCTCAGAAAGGTATTATAAGGGTCTATGTCGATGGGCTTTTGTTCACTTTAAACGTTTTGCATTTCTATACAAGTCAATAGCCTGAAAAACATGCTTGAGGCAGGTCTACTGTGGGTCAGAATGAGGTTGAATGAAAAGTCCAAATAGATTAAATATTTTAATTAAACTTCATCAGATTATGCAGAATCAGCATTTATTTTGTTTTATTGAAATGAAGAATTCTGTGTACGGAAGGTTACAAGCTAGTTCCTAACAGGTGGGCGTACACTGACAATGACTGAATATGAGCAGGGAGGTTCCACTATTGGATAACATTGTTTTGTACACGATGAGTAGTTCACCTTTACAACACACAAAAAACAAGATTCAGCCTCAGAAAACTGATTCTTTCTGCTACATGTGAATATGTTTGTGAAATATATTTCCTTCTCCCAAACCATACGCCAAAAGAAGAAACCGTTGCATAAAATATTTATTGCTACTTTTTCATGTTTTGTTTATAGAAAATCATCTGTAATCATAACTAAAGAGATATTCTAATTTTATGATCAGAAAAGAACGTTGCAAAGTCTAACAGCAGACACCTGGGAGTATACAATTATTTCCAGTTACTACACTTCTTTTAATCAGCAGATTATGCATTCATTCATAAGTATTCAAATGTATGAAAAATTCATAAGCCTTTGTCTAATGCAGAGGACCCAGCACCTACTCCCCAGTTCTATCTTGTAATTAATATGCCTCCAAGGTTTTTGTGGATGTGGGAGAAAAAGGGTGAGTGCTCATTATCCTGGGAAACCTTTCTATGCTCCATATACCTCTCACAGTAATTCTGTGATGGAGAGTCATCTAAGCAGCAAGCCAAGTACTCCTACTGGCTCAGTGTCACTAACCTTAATGTGACAGTCACAGGAAAGAGATGTTAAATTTTAAAACTGTCTCTCAGCAGGAAATAATTTTAGAGACAACAGTTAATTTAAGGTTTTATCGGAAGTTGCTTTCTTATTATTTGTACTGAAGAAGTGTGTTTGAACAGTGGCTTGTTTATAACAGACAAGGCTCAGTTCTTTGCCTCAAATAAGTTTGGTTAAAAACAGCAACAACTGTGGTTCCCTAATTATAGATGTGCTTTGCAGTACTTAAAATATAAGCGTACTGGAGAGTACCATATTTCTTACAGTACTCACGAACAAGGGTACTGCTAGATTCCCAGACAACCAGGGGCAACACCTCGGGGATCAAATGTATTAGCAAATTGTGTGTGTGTTGTTTTTTCTTTTAAAGGCCATGGTATTATAATGATAAACCATTTAAAATATGTAATTCTGCAGGATTATAATACCAGCAAGTGTAAGCACCTGTATCGACAGGCTTTAGATATTACTGTGACATCAGTTTTGGATGTTTGTGAGGTCATTGAGAATCCACTGACTGATGGAACCTGTGGTTAAAGCTGATCTCTGGGCAAAAAAATTGCATTGAAATATGTTCCTCAATAGTCGCAAAGGATATAAATCTACTTTGTGTGCACCATATGCCTTTACAAACCCAAGTACTACCCTATAAAAGAAGCAAGTATATTATCATTGCTCAGACCCTGTGCAGAGAGCAGAGCTGTGGGAAGGACCCAACAGGTCCTTTCATTACAAGCTGCCTGCAGAAAACTGTCGGAGGGGCAAATACAAGGCCAGTCACCCTGCACAAGAAGAGAGAGCAGCAGTGACCAGTCTTAATTACTGGAAGCTCCTTCACAAAGGCAAAGTTTCACGCTGGATTAACCACTTAAGCTCCGGATGATTTTACCCCCTTCATGATCAGGCCATTTTTTGCTATTTGGAACTGCACTATTGCACGATCATGCTCCCAAACGAAATTTTCATATTTTTTTCCATACAAATAGAGCTATCTTTTGGTGGTATGTGATCCCCACTTGTTTTTTTTTTTTTCTATTATATAAAAGAAAAAATTGACAAAAAAAAAACAAAAACAAAACAATATTTTTTACTTTCTGCTATAAAACATATCCAATAAAAAAAATTAAATTAAATTTCTTCATAAAATTAGGCCAAAATGTATTCTGCTACATATTTTTGGTACATACAATCCCAATAAATGTATATTGATTGGTATGTGTGAAAGTTATAGTGGCTACAAACTATGGTATATATACTGGAATTTATTTTTTGTATTTTATACTAGTAATGGCAGTGATCAGCGACTTATAGTGGGACCGTGATAGTATGGCAGACAATCTGACACTGACTATTTGTGGGAACCAGTGACACTAATACAGTGATCAGTGCTATTAATATATACTGACACTGTACTAATGACACTGGAAGGGGTTAACATCTAGGGGCAATCAAAGGGTTAACTGTGTGCCTAACAGTACTTGATGCATTCACTGTGTGCTATTTTTAGTAAGGGATGTGTCATTTTTTTTCCCTGCTTTGAAGGACAGAGCTCTGTGTTGTTTACATTCACAGAGCTCTGTCCTGTCTTCCATTTCACTGATCAGCGAGTCCTTTCCGGCAATCATTGGCTGGGACCCGCTGATTGGCTTGTGCTGTGACTAATCACAGCACAGCTGGGGCGTGCGCACTCCCTACCTGGAAGAGCTGGATCGCGCATTCGATACGTAATTAGCCACTCTGCCACCATATACTTCTACATAAGGCAGTTGGCAAGCGGTTAATGCACAGATGTGGAAGAAATGGACAAAGCGCACCAAGATTCATCTAAGAGTACACATGCCTCTGGAGCTCATATTTACAGTTTTTCTCCATTGTTTTGGCTCATTTCTTGAAACAGAAATGACATTCTCAAAACAACATGGACAAATCTCCAAACCACTTGGCAATTGTTCACAACTGAATTGAATTTCCCATTCATTTAATCAAAATTGCAAATGTCTCAGTACATGTCTCAATGTCTCAGTACATCTTTCAAATGATTAAGTACAAGTAGCCTACATTTAGCACAATTTCCAAGTGAATAGATCTTGTTGATCTAAACTGATTGTCAATTCTCAGTCTAATGGTTGTCATCACATGCACAATAGTCTGTTCAATTGTCAAAATTATTCAGGAACATAATACCATGAATACCATATATTAATCTCTTGGAACATTTGATAAAATGATTACAGCAATTGACAGTCAGGTGCAACTAGAACTTGACTAACAAAGGAGGAGTTGGAGGTGGTCTCAGATGACCAATCAAACAGTATGTTTAGTTACCTGACAGGTACTGTCCATGATTGTAAATGCTGCCAAACATGTATATATAGAGCTTGACCATGCAGGACCAGTACAATTTCTGAACATGGAGGCACCTGGCCAAGTAAATGAACAAGGGAAACTGCCTGCTCGAGGAAAAGGAAGAAGAAGAGGAAGGGGAGTAAGGGTGAGTGGTGGTGGAATAAGGGGAAGAGGCAGAGGAGCACAAAGACACTATGCTGTCCCTGATGAAATTCGGGCCACAATTATAGATCATGTCATCAACCATGGCCTCACAATGGCGGAGGAAGGTCGCCGAGTGCAACCTAATGTGCCTCGCTCTACAGTCTTCTCTATCATCCAAACCTTTCGCAGGGAAAACAGGTATATAGTCAGTCAATGATGGAATGATATAATGTATAGGACAGGACACTGTGCATAGAGCAACAAATATGTTTATTTACTCATTTACGTATTCATTTAGTGTGTATGTGTGTGTGTGTGTGATAGGCCTACAGTATTACAGTATCTTACCTCAGTGGGATGTTATGTATGATGCTAACAATGACAAGAAAAATATTGTAGAAAATAAACTATGGGATAGTATGGAATAGTTTATTTTCTACAATATTGATGATACAGTTTACAGTAGTATTCAAGTCACTGTGCAGTGATGCAATGGAATTGTGGTAAAGTTACTATAAGTAAAACAACAATACGATTACATTGGTAACTCATTCTGTACGGAATACATAAGGTATAAATTACGAATGGAGTGTTGTCCTTTGAATTCTATGTCTAGGATTGGACGACAACCTGGCACTGGTGGCCGAGGAAAACATGGTGTTTGTAAATAATGCCATCACATTGAGACAGATCTGCACTGCAAGACAATGCCATATTCCAAAATGTCATCTCTATAAGCATCTCCACAATAGCCCACATATTGAAGAAGCATCAGATGACAATGAAGCAAATTTACAGGGTACCATCTGAGAGGAAATCTGACACAGTGAAAGAGCTGTGGTACCAGTATGTACATGTAAGTCAGTCACTGGTTGTCCATCAAGATAACCTTTTTACAATTACCATAAGCAGTGGTTCCCGAAATGTATTGGTTTCAGTACCCACTTTACCTGATTTCTGAATCTAGGCAATCCAGGTATGAAAGTATTTGATTTACGTATCTGATTTTTAAACATTTTGTCTAAAAACTGCAGCTTACTGTATGATGCAATTATCATTATAATCCTTATTTTGAAGAATATAACATACAATACAGTAAGAAAAAGGGTCAAAGAGCTGCAATTACAGTAGTGCCTCCCATGTAAATCTATCTAATACTGTGGGTTTTACTGTAACATTTCAGTAAGTCCACTCATTGATAATTTTTTCCCTCCCCTTTCTGTCAAATACCCCCTGTAGTACCTCTGCATAGGGTACGTGTACCCCAGGTTTGGAACCACTGGAATACTGGCCTGTAGTATATTGACCTTGTATAGAACATAGAACATTCCTATGTAACTGTTTGTAACTGTAGTGTATGACTCTTCTGTATGACTGATTTGATGTTTTCTTTTTTTACTCTATTGTTGAGAATAATGGCATTGGAAGGAAACGAGACCTCTCACATACTCGTGTATGTGGATGAGGCTGTCTTCAACCTGGCCAAGGGCCGAAGACGTGGCTGTAATTTTATTGGCCACGGTGGATGTCCCAGGCCAGCGAGGGGGTAATATAACTATGTGTGCTGCCATTTCTGAGAATGGTGTGGCCACTCACATCCCCAGTCTTGGCCCATAGAATACACAGAAGCTCCTCATCTTCCTGGACCGCCTTCATTTGGATTTGATCCCTGAAAATAAGAGAGGTCTCATAGGGCCTCACTTACCACAATATATAATTGTATGGGACTATGTGAATTTCCACAGTGGCCTGCTTATCAAGGCCTGGTTCACTGCTCATCCAAGGATGGATATGGTGTTCCTACCACCTTACTCTCCTTTCCTCAACCCTATTGAGGAGTTTTTCTCCGCTTGGAGGTGGAGAGTGTATGAGCATCGGGCTCAAGATCAGAGGTCCCTGCTCCATGCAATGGATGCTGCCTATGTGGATATTACAGGAGATCAGTGTAGGGGATGGTTGCGACATGCACACCGTTTCTTCCCTCGTTGCATCGCAAGGGAGGATATACGCTGCAATGTTGATGAGAATCTGTGGCCAGACAGACAGCAGTGTGTGGATGGGCAGGAGGGTGAGGACGGTGGCCAGTGAAGAGATGTTACAGTAGTTGTGAAACTCCAGCTTTATTTACAGCATTGTAAGCTAAATGTAATTTTCCTTGTTTTATGTTTGTGTGTTTATATTTCCGTATATTATGCTGTATACATTTTCTTTTTACTCTGATGTATGGAAGTTACTTTGTGTGTGAATGATAATGGTTACAATACTGTAAAGTAATTTTTCCTTGGCAGTATGAGTGCAATGTGTGATGTCAAACCTTGGAGGCTACTCTTACCCTAAAATCTTTTCTTTTTTTTCA
Organism: Aquarana catesbeiana; assembly: GCF_042186555.1. Lineage (NCBI taxonomy): Eukaryota > Metazoa > Chordata > Amphibia > Anura > Ranidae > Aquarana > Aquarana catesbeiana. Next base: position 152,500,418 of record NC_133334.1, on the reverse strand, counting down.
GTTTTATACACAATTGTATTCAGTTAGCTAGACAAAAACTGTACAGTAACCATTGTCAATGAAGGACTGGGCTAAGACTGAAAGATGGACATGAGGCATATTTCAATGGTCCTCTGCCTTAGAGACAAAACATCTAAACATTTTGACTTGCAGTGCTTACACAATGCCAAAGGAATGAAGGATTTTGGGGGCACTGACTATTTGAATGAGAAAAAAAATTATTTTTGACACATGAGTGAACTGTTTTGGGAAAGATATGAGCTTTTGAAGGTGAACCATGATTTGGCAAAAGGACCAAGAGAGTTGAGAACGTCTGGTCTGTTTCAAGAAATGAGCCTAAGCAATTGAGAAGAATCTTTGCCATTTTGGTAGCACTGACTCTTTATATGGGATAGGAATATGGTTTTGAAGCATGAGTGAACAGTTTTGGGAGAGATGTGAGCTTTTGCACGTGAATTATAGTGTTGTGCTGAACTGTAAGACTGTTTTGCCAAATGAACTTAGCGTTTTGAGAATGTCATTTCTGTTTCAAGAAATGAGCCAAAACAATGGAGAAAAACTGTAAGTAGGATAGTTAATTTTCAAAGCAATAAACTGAATTAAACAATCAGTTCTTATGTTCTTAATTTATCAGGGAAATATATTGTCCACCTTAATCTGTTTACTAAGTCATCAGCTTTTTGGGCATAGTCATCAGTTTTGTATGTGATATCAGCCAGCTTCAGGCTGCACTTTGGGCACAAAAAAATTATTAAAATATATTCAATAGCCACAAAGGATATAAATCTGGTTTGTATGCACCAAATGATTTTTGCAAGCCAAGGTATTAACTTGAAAAAGTAGCAGTGATATCATTCTCTGCTGCCTGTGCAGAGAACAGAGCTACAGGAAGGACCCGGCAGGCCCCACCTATTACGCTCTACTTATGGAAAACTATATGGAGGTAGATACAAGACCAGTCTCCCTGCACCAGGAGAGAGCAGCAGTGACTGGTTTTTAACAGGAAACTCATGCACAGAGGCAACTCTTCATGCTGGGTTAATGGAAGGAATACACATACCAAGATTGAAGTAAGAATACACATGCCTTGTGTATTTAGCCAATATCCTGGAGTTTAGCTTTAAAGGGTATACGATATAACTGGTCTTCCATGTCTGTTCTGTTTTCCTCATGTTTTTAGGATCCTGCCTTAACAGCCCCACATCTAGCTTTATTTCCTCTATTTTCCTTTCAATGAGCTTTTACATACCACTATGCAGAAAGAAGATTGTGTGACACGTGTTCAGTATCATTTGGTTTGGGGGAAGCTTTCCCACCAGTTGCTTGTGTGGAGGTCCAGCCGTCATCTTTGACCCTTGAATCAGGCAAACTCCTTAAAGTGGTTGTAAACCCTCACATGTACCCAGTAAAGTGACTAGCATTAAGCGATACACAGAGAAGAAACAAATTCTCCTACGTAAGCATAAGCTGTATATCTGCAGCCATTTCTTTTGTAGATAATTCGGAAAACAGGCAGAAGAAAGGATTTCTCTTTAGTTCTAGGAGCAGGGGGCAGGGATCTGAAGTCTTCATACAGCCTACAGCTGTAAGCCCTGATTGGAGGGAAGGAACACACCCCCTTCACACAATATGAAGAACAAGCACAGCTGTGGGATAACAGCCACAGTCTGTGCTGCAGCTCCCCCCCCCCATCACCATTTTAACGCTTGGTGTCGGAAAAAGCTGCCAGAACTCGTGTCAACTCAAAGCTCAAAGTCATGCTGATAACAAGGGAACCAGTCAGCAGAGAGAAATGACACGGAACATTGGAGAGAGACAAGTAAACACTATTATTATACAGGATTTATATAGCGCCAACAGTTTACGCAGCGCTTTACAATATAATAGGGAGACAATACAGTTATAATACAATAAAATACAAGAGGATTAAGAGGGCCCTGCTCAGAAGAGCTTACAATCTAATAGCTATAGAAGGATGTTTTTTTCATATTTCATGTCTGAGGTTTACAGCCACTTTAAGTGTCAGGATTCAGCAACAGAGATAACCAGATCTGCGTGACTACACCACTAAACTGAGACCAGACTATATATAGTGAAGTAAATTTATTAACTAAAAAACAAAAGACATCCATACACCAAACAGAAAACAAGCAAACGTGAAGATACAAGTGAACTACGACCATATAACCAAAATGCTAACAGGAAGCCTAAAAAATTATGTACAATATGTGCAATATGAGAACACCAGAGATGCATGGAAGGGGGGAATCCGGACTGGGTACAGAAACAAGCGGAGCAGATGTAAGGCAGCAGGGCACAGGGGGCTACAGGATACAGGGCTAGAGCAAGATCAGGAACAGGGTCTGGAGCAGAATAAATGGCACAGCATCAGACTAGCATAGCAAGCAAAGAATATAAGAACACGAGTAATCCGTCCTGTCACCGCGGGCGAAGAAGAAAGAAAGCCATGGGGAGGATTTCAAATCCCCTGACTGATAAAGTGACAATACAATCTATCAGAACGGGAGATCACCAGCTTCAGGTACTGCAGGACCGGGTGCGATGGGAAGGGGCTCCAGTGTAAGTTCACCGTACAAATTTTCTGTAAAGGTGCACTTACACTTTAAGCTTTACCACTGTGGTGTTGCATCTGTTTTGACTCATTGGGGTAGAATAGATTACTCACTTTACAAGGGAAGTTGCACTTTGCAAAGGAATTACACCCAGAAGTAATTGTGGGCCTTGTGAGGAGCTAATTCCCGTGGGGGCAGGGATTGAGGGACAGTGCTGTATTTTGGCCTAGGACGGCACCTTGCGGGGGGCGCCCCCCCCCCCCGCACAAAAAAAAAAAATCCTCCTCCCGAGTCAGTGCATTCACTGCTGAGGTTGTGGGCTGCAGCGGCTCTCATAGAGCAGAGCTTGGTGACAGTGCCCCCCTTTCCCTCCCCCTCCCCTCCACACAGACAGGAGAGCAGAGTGAGAGAACTGGTCAGCCTCCTGTGTTGTGATTCCAGGTGCACATCAGGGTCGGTCAGATTGTGGCTTCACCTGACTGACCCAGCTACATTCTGCATATCCTGGAGGGGGTGAGAGTAACTAAGACACCAATCCTCCTCACTGTCTCTCCTTACAAACCACAGGTTTTCTCTGTGCTCCAGCTTTCACTTAGTTTCTTCTATTGCCATTATCTGAAATAAGGACAACTCTCTGATAATTAACCCTCTGTGTCTTTGGTGCTAGTACAGGACTGTGATTTTTTTCTCTGCATCAATTGACACATGTACACTGCTACTTACATATATGGTTAACTCTTTACAGCTCAATATCTGCAGGCCGGTGCTTCTGGAATAAATAGCATTTAACACCTTAGTGTCTGCTTGTATATATGTGGTTACCTTTCATAGCTACCTGTATGGCTAATGCTGGCATATGAAGAAAAGTGTCATTTTTGATCATAGATCAGTCTGGAATTTATTACCCATCCTGTTGACTACATTTAGCCCAAGTTTACACTGATGCGGGCTAGAAATCACATGGTTTCAGCTGAACTCACGATTTCAAACCAGCAATGCAGTCCGACTTCGGGGGGCGATTTCACAGTCATCTGTGCGGGTCATGCTCAGATGTCTATACAAATTGCACCCTGAAGTCGCCAAAAGTAGTGCAGAAACTACTTTAGGGAATCGTGCCATTTCCGGAAATAGACGCTGACTTGGCATGCGATTTGACATGTCAAATTGCATGCCAAATCAGCCCAATGTGAACGGGTGCTTACAGAGGAACTGCAGTCTACTCGCATAATTTGGTATGATTAGAATGCAATTGGAGACCCTTATTGGGTACTGATGAGGCTGCGCTGATGGGCACCGGTGAAGCTGCATTGATGGGCACTGGTGAGGCTGCACTGATGGACACTGGTGAGGCTGCATTGATGGACACTGGTGAGGCTGCATTGATGGGCACTGGTGAGGCTGTTTTGATGAGCACTGCTAGAGCTGCATTGATGGGCACTGATCAGGCTGCATTAATGGGCACTGATCAGGCTGCGCTGATCGGCACTGTTGAAGCTGCATTGATGGGCACTGATGAGGCTGCGCTGCTGAGCACTCGTGAGGCTGCATTGATGCGCACTGGTGAGGCTGCATTGATGGGCACTAGTGAAGCTGCATTGATGGGCACTGATGAGGCTGCGCTCCTGGGCACTGGTAATGCTGCATTGATGGGCACTAATGAGGCTTCACTGCTGGGCACTGGGGAGGCTGCGTTGATAGGCACTGGTGAGGCTGCACTGCTGGGCACTGGTGAGGCTGCATTGATGGGCACTGGTGAGGTTGTGCTGATGGGCACTGGTGAGGCTGTGCTGATGGGCACTGATGAGGCTGCACTGATGAGGCTGCACTTGGTACCCTTGTTTAATGTACAGAGAGGAAGAGGTGGGGCCTAAAGTGGAATGGGTGTGGTTTACAGATGGCAGGGCGGGCCTTAAACAGGAAGGGGTGTGATATTGACAGGAAGGGGTGGGTCTTTTTAAATTAGGGGGTGCACAAGTTTGCAGAGGGGAGTCTACTATGTTAAGTGCTATACAATATGTGCAGCTTCTATGTGCCATACTGTTATTTTAAATAATGTTTTACAATCTCTCAGCATGACATGGCTTGTTTGGATTGAGTTCAGTATCTTCACCGTACGTTAATGTCCTTGTAATAGCTTTTTGATTTGCTCTCCATAATGCTGTGGCGGTGATAATTCTGATTTTGGGGGAATGCTTGTCATTGCCAAAATGTTTCTGTCTTTATTATAAGACAGACATTCCTAATTGTATCACCCATGATCATTGTTAATCTATCACGAGAGGACGATCCTAAAGTAGAAAATTCCACTCAGATCTTCGCTTCTTTAAACACTTGACAAATTAATTTGGAAAGGGACATCAGGGTCCCAGTTTAGTTTGTCAGGTTGATTTAAAACCATTTTGTTCATAAAATACCCCTGTAGTTCTGCCTTGCCATAACAAGCCATCTCAGCATCATTACATTTTGAAATAGTTGAACTGTTTTAAATATTTATGAGTCTTTTAAAATACTGGAGAGGAAAAATTCATCAAGATAAAGCAGCGTTTTTCACTCTAATTATACTAGATATATGTAACTCTGAATAATGACATTTATCTGACGCATGGGAGTTTAGGGGAATGCATTGTACTCTTCACTGCAGCTCAGTAAGTCTATTTCATTTGCTTCTCATGTAGTGAGGAATTAGAATTTCATTGTGGCATTGATCAAAACCATATATTGCGGAAATGTGTTTCAAGCTTTTAAATGTAATTTAAACATAAACTAAACCAAGGTAACTTTTTAGAATGACATTTACCTCTATAATGCAATGTGGATTATATGATGTTTTTGCCTTGCAGCCAGTCAGCTAAATGTGATTACAAAGTATTCTGATGATTTAGAATGTTTTGGACCCCTGTGAGTACTTATGTTTCTAACATTTGCAGCTACCAAGTTCTCAATAAATTAGAATCCATAATCTCCATATTCAACATCAGCACATGCTAGATAATCTGAGATCACATCCTTTCCAGTCAAAGAGCAATTACCTCCAAGTAAACAGGGTTACCGGAGGGTGCGGGGGGTTGCGTTGCATTAATGTGTAGTCAGTGTTTGCTATGTTGCTACTGTATGTATGAAAAGAATATACTGTATGTATAACTACATTTGAAACACCATGAAGAAAGAGGCAGTGGGTGGTGTAGAGATATGAATAAATTTAAAAACTTCAGACAAATTAACAAAACTAACACACCAGGATCCTTATTCTTCTTTAAAAAGGAGCAGTTTTCCCAGTGAGTCCAGTGAGATTTCATATTACAGTCATATTTCTGAATATAAAGATTCTTATCTTTGCTTCATGGGTTCATCATGTGCAAGTGAGTGAGACAACAATGCCGCTGGGGCTCGTTCACATGTACAGCAGCCCTTTCCACCTCACTGAAAAGCAGTCTGTGGTTGATTGCTTTTCAGAATGCAGTTAACAGGTGGCTGGGAGGTGATATATTACCTTCTCACTGCCTGTTTTAACTCTTAAAAGGCCAAAACACTGTGTTGGAACCATGTACATTTCACTTTGTTGCAGGGCAGTTGTGGCACAGCCCCATGCGCTTGAAAGCGATGCGCCATGTGTACAGCCCCCATGTGATCATAACAGGTATGTCTGGCTTAATAAATTGATTCATTTGTCTTTGACAAAGCCAAAAACATAGTGCTGGAACCACTCAACCCTCAGCTGGTGGAACAGATTCTGCCTTGCTGGCACTAAGCCCTTCTCAATGATCTTGCGTGGTTGTACAAAGCAAAAGCTAAAATATGATGCTGCCCACCAGCAAAATTTTGCTAATAGCGTGAGGCCAGAAATCTGGAAAAGTTGCACGGACAGCACTGTTGTTCATGGTACCACTTGAATAACTCCAATAAATGCAATGATTATATGTGTCTATATGATTTGTTTACTGCAAGGACCATTGGGAGAATTAGTCCAGAAAAATGCAGTAACATCACAGGCAGAAGCTGTTTACTTGTAATTAGGGCTGTTACTGATTTAAATTTTCATGTTCCATTAATCGATTTTTTAAATCGAGTAATCTACTAATTTCGATTAATTATAACGCACATACAGATCCAACTACTTTTAGCTGATTTAACACCATTGTTATGGCAACGGCCAAAGCCGGACATAGCGAGGCATGGCTAGGACGTCACACGTCATAAACTCAGCCTCACCGTGCCCATAATATCAGCCTCACCGTGCCCATAATCGCAGCCTCACCGTGCCCATAATCGCAGCCTTATCGTGCCCATAATCGCAGCCTTATCGTGCCCATAATGCAGTCTCACCATGCCCATAATCTCAGACTTACCATTCCCAAAATCGCAGCCTCACCATTCCCATAATGCAGTCTCACCGTGCCCATAATCACAGCCTCACCGTGCCCATAACGCTGTCCCACCGTGCCCATAATCGCAGCTTCGCCGTGCCTATAATCGCAGCCTCACCGTGCCGATAATGCTTTCTTACCGTGCCCATAATGGCAGCCTCACCGTGCCCATAATGCAGTCTCACCGTGCCCATAATGCAGTCTCACCATGCCCATAATCGCAGCCTCACTGTAGTCAGTGCCTGTGCCTGGATTACACAGTCTGCAGGCATCTCCCGCTGTGTGTCTCGGAACTGAGAGTGAAAACTTTGGCCGCACTGTGAGAAAAGTCCCGCCCTCCTCCTAGATCAGCTCGTGTGATAGACAGAACACTGCGTCTAAGAAGGAGGAGGAGGGAGCGGCCCCAGGGCAGGCAGCCTACCGATCAAAAAAATATTGATCGATCAAAAAAATTAACAATTTATCAAGGAATTAATCGTTAATTTCTGCAGCCCTACTTGTAATGCATTAAAAAAGATTGACTTAATACTTTGGGACTGCTGCAGCAAATGCTGTGATACAAACGTATTTAAACCACTAAATTGCTCTTTAAAAAATGCATTTCTACACATTTTGATATTACTGCCAAGTGCTTATAAGTTGTACATTTTATGAAGATGCTTGAGATGCTTTATTTGCATTTGTCCAAACATCAAAAACTTCAGATTACTGAGGAATTTTCAGGAAGATTTTCACTTTTCGTAATAAATAAAAGCCTTTTCTAATGAATTTTCTGTCCAAGCCGTTCCAATGTGCTTATATCTCACTTGCCTAGTCCATGGCAGCTTTGAATCTGCACCTCTCTGTACAAAATTTAAAAAAATGCATCTTAGCATATCATCTACTGTAGCATCATGTGACCATCCCGAAAACCTCATATCCCATCATGCACCGCCTTACTGCATCACAGAATAGGGTGTGTTTACCTTTCTGGACCAAACCTACCTTATCACTATACCATCTTTTTTATTCCACCCTTTTCCTAATTCTTCCTTTAAGACCTTTTTCACATTGAGGCAGTTTTCAGGCATTTTAGTACTAAAAATAGCACCTGTAAAGGGCCTGAAAACTGCCTCTCATGCTGCCTGAATGTGAAAGCCCGTGTACTTTCACACTGGGGCAGTGCTTTTGCGGGTTGTTAGAAAAAGTCCTGCAAGCAGCATCTTTGGGGCAGCAAAATGCCCCTGCCCATTGCAATTAATAGGCAGCGCTTCCAAAGCACCTGAAAAGCGATTCGAAAGCACCGCAACATGGGCTTTTTTAACCCCTTTTTCGGCCGCTAGTGGGGGTTAAAAACGCCCTGCTAGCGGCTGAAAAGCGCTGCTTAAACAGCGCTAAAGCGCTGCTAAAATGAGCGGTGCTTTAACACTAACGCAGCCACGGCCCCAGTGTGAAAGGGGTCTAACTGCTTCAATACTAGGCACTTTTACCCCCTTCCTGCCCAGGCCAATTTTTAGCTTTCAGCGTTGTCACACTTTGAATGAGAATTGCGTGGTCATTCAACGCTGTACCCAAAGTACAGCTTTTATAATTTTTTTCACACAAATAGAGCATTCTTTTGGTGGTATTTAATCACCGCTGGATTTTTATGGTTTGCTAAAAAAAAAAGAAAAAAAGACTGAAAATTTTGAAAATAAAAAATTTTCATTCGTTTGTCAGAATATTTTGTAAATGAGTAATTTTCCTCCTCCATTGATGTGTGCTGATGAGGCTACACTAATGGGCACTGATAAGATGACACTGAAGGGCACTGATGAGGAGGCACTAATATGCAGGACTTATGAGCACTGATAGGCAGCACTGATGAGCAGGCACTTCTGGGCACTGAAAGGCAGCAGTGACTTACATCGCTGATGGGCAAAGATTGGGATCACTGATGGGAACACATTGGCATCACTGGGCACAGTTTGGCATCACTGATGGGCACTGACTGGCATCACTGCTGGGCACTGTTGGGGCTGTACCGATCATCAAGGTACTGATGATCAGTGCCCTGATTATCTCTACAGGTCTCCCCGTGAGGAAATGCTGCTGATCTGCTCTCCTCTCCTCACACTCTGTCAGTGTGAAGCAAGGAGATCTGATAACCGGCATTTTCTTGTTTACATGTGATCAGCTATGTTTGGACACAGCTGATCACATGGGTAAAGAGATCGGGGTTGTGGCATGTCCCAAGTACAAAAGCGCGCCCATGATCGCCGCGTTTGCAACTTGGGCAACGTCATGTGACATTGTGCCAGAACAAGAGAGAACCCCACCCGCCATCATTTGTCTATATGGTGGGCAGGAGGTTGTTAAGGTGGTCATACACTGTAAAATCTCCTTTAGATTTACCATCAACTATGTAGTGCAAGGGCCTGTCTGATTTGATACAAATTGAATAGATTGTTCAGGTGGGTCCTATTATTTCATTGTTTTTGTAAATGACATTGTACAGAGATGGTACAATCAGATTGCATAGTGTATGGAGACAGCTGTCATTGTTCTTGTGTAAACACGCAATTTTACTTTCAGGCCCCATTCATACCTAGTGTGCACAAGTTTTTGGCACATTTTTCCCACGACACGCATAGGGCAGCCCATTGTTTTCAGTGGGCGGCCCTAAATCTGTTGAAGTAGTTCATTGGACATTTTGGTGCGTTGTAGTTTACACATTTTACTGCGTGTTTTGCTGCAAAATGCGTGTTTGCTTCCGCCTTTGGGGTGCCATTAACAATTAATCGCACTGTAACCGTAACTAGTTCATTTTAGCTGTATAAAGATTGGCATACACTATATAATCTGATTGTACAATGTCTCTGTACAATCTCCTTTAGACTTACTAAAACTATATATTAGGAGGACATAACCATCCATGCACTCACTCTGTATCCAATCAAGCAGGCCTTTGCGCTACATAGTTGATTTTAGATCTAAGAAAGATTGTACAATCAGATTGTATAGTATACTTTACAGGCTTCGAGGGGCTCACTTCTCCTGTTTTCAGTATTACAGCTCTGCTTCACATAGGCTGGTATGTGATTACTCGGATCCTGCACACTCTGCCAAATGAACAATCTATGCAAGATGAAGGTAAGGTACAAAACAATTGTTCAGCAGAGGATTTAGTAAGACACGGTGCTCACTGACAATGTCTGCATGTAACCACAGAGGTGGGTGGGAACAATCTCCTGGTAACGCAATGCAGGTGCAGGGTATATGTTAATAAGGTCAGCTGCTGAAGTACTTCTTTAGACTCTAACAGGTTTTCACATCCTAAAGTTGTGCTATTTGTCATATCAGGAAGTAATGGAGGAGTTTTCTATAGGAAAAAATGGAGGCAGAGGAAAATCTGCCCTTAAATATAGAGAAAGCTTTTTTTCTTTTATGCAGGTACTGTAATGGTAATGGCTTTCTAGAAATGTGAAAAAACTCTAGTTTGGGATTTTTAAGGCAATAAAATAATTATTTTAGAAAAAATTTCTATATATAAGAAATTTTATTTTGACATGTAAAAAAGACAAATTGAGTAGAAAAATTCAACATGTTGCATAATTATACAAAGATTAAAAACAATGCATGATGTATTGGATTGAATTGGAATTGGTATTTCCTTGTCAAAAGAAGTTTATTGAGTATACAATGTTATAAAGATACATAAAGTAAGTTTACAAGGATCTATAAAGTAAGCTCATTGTTTTACAGTAGGGTTTATATAGGTAAATATCATGAAATTTCAAATATTAAACATTGGGTTCACGTAAACCTAAATTAAAGATATATATAATTTCCTTAGTTACTTTTGTAGGTATTTAAATGATTTATACCTACTATACATATTGTTTACAAGTAGAGTGTATATAGGTCAAATAAATTCTGATAATGAGCTTTAATCGTAAGGTGGAGAAAAGGAAAGAGAAAGAAGAAAAAGGGTTGAAAGGTAGAGGTATGGTCCACAAGGTTGTCCCGCTCGTCAGTTTATTATTCTTTTTAGTTCTCTTTGAAGCCTTAGAATGGGTGTCTCTGTAAGTCATTTAATCTGTTACCATGGCAACAGGACAGAGTCATTGAAGTTTGACAGGAACTGTTGTTTTATCCAAGGATGCCAAAGTTTTTCAAATTTTGGAATTTGATTTTGATCGATGGCTACCATCTTAGCATGGGACATTGTATTATTCATTCTGTGAATTGTTTCTGCTAGTACCAATGTAGGAGATTTCCATGCCTTGGCCACTGTTTGTTTTGCAGCCGTTATTAGTTGGATCATAAGTTTGAATTGAGAGAGTGTTAACCATTCCGGTTTTAGATTAAGTAAAGTTAAATATGGATCTGGTTGTATTATTTTTTTAAATATTTTAGATGCAATCACGAAGACTTCCTTCCAGAAGGTTTGGATTACTGGGCACGTCCACCATATGTGTAAATATGTGCCTATTTCTGGGCATCCTCGAAAACAAAGAGCTGAGGTATTAGGCGAATATTTTGCCACTCTAGCGGGTACAAGGTACCAGCGAGTTAGGACTTTATAATTTGTCTCCAGTGCTAAGATATTGGGTGAAGATGACTTAGATGTGAGCCATATGTTAGACCAGTCCGTGTCTTCTAAAGTTCGTCCCAGGTCCTCCTCCCACCTCTGAACGTAAGAGGGTCTATTAAGATTTGGTACTCCATATAATTGATTATAAAGTGATGAAATTGTACCTTTAGCAAATGGATCTTTTGTACAGATTGATTCAAAAATGGATAATTGGGATAATGGTGTATCCCCCTTTAGGAATGGTGTATAGAAATGTTTGATTTGGAGATATCTAAATATCTCAGAGTTTGGTAGATCATATTTTTCTCTAAGCGATGGGAATGAAAGGAATGATTTAGATGCTATGAAGTCATTTAGTGTCTGAATGCCTGATGTTGTCCAAGCTTTAAAAGAATTTGGGTAGATCCATGCCGGATAAAAGGCCGGATTTCTGATAAAAGAAAGGAGAGGATTGTGTGGAGATTGTAACTGATATTTGGTTTTTAGTTTATCCCAGAGAGATAAGAAGTGTTTAGTTATGGGATTATGAATTTTAAAGCGGTCTTTAGGATCAAGCCATAATAAATTTGATATTAATAGAGGGTCATTTTCTGAAGCCTCTATAAATACCCATAATGGGATTTCCTGTTTTGCATGGTATTTGGACAGACTGGCCAAATGTGCCGCTCTGTAGTAGTTAGTAAAATTAGGGTATCCCAGGCCTCCTTTATTTTTGGGAAGATGTAGTGTGTGTATAGGTATACGTGGTTTAGAAGAGCCCCATATAAACGAAGTTGCTCTTTTTTGTACTATTCTCAAAAAATAGGAAGGAATTGGAATAGGGAGGACTCTGAATAGATAAAGCAATTTGGGTAGAATAGTCATTTTGATTGCATTAATCTTCCCCATCCAGGATAAAGGAAGTTGCGACCATTGTTTTATTAGATTTGTGATCTGTCTTAATACAGGAGGATAATTGGTTGAGAATAAGTCAGAATGAGAGGCTGTTAAATGAATTCCAAGATATGGGATTGATTTTTCTGCCCATGTGAATGGGAGTGCAGCCCTAGCCGGGATCAATTCCATGTTTGTGAGTGAAATATTAAGCACTAGGCATTTCTTAGGATTAATCATAAGGCCGGATAGGGCTGCAAATCCATCAAGAGCTGGTATTAAGTTAGGACCAGAGACCTGTGGTGATGATAGAAAAAATAATATATCGTCTGCAAATATACATAATTTGTGTGTAATACCTCCTACTTCAATGCCAGTTATAGTTTGGTTTGTTCTGATATATTGGGCCATGGGTTCGAATATAAGGGCAAATAATAAGGGAGATAATGGGCAACCCTGTCGGGTACCTCTTTCGATATTAAAGGCTTCAGATTTGTATCCAGCATATTTTATATAGGCTTTGGGTTTATTATATAATGCTTTGATCCATGTTAAAAAGTGGGGTCCAAAACCCCATTTTTGTAATGAATATTGCATATATTGCCAGGATACTGTGTCAAATGCCCTCTTAATATCGAGAGATAGAAAACATAAAGGGATTTTCCGTTTTTTAGCAATATGTGCCAATAACACTGCCCTGCGTATATTATCGCCTGCCTGTCTATTTGGCATGAAGCCTACTTGATCTCTATGTATTAATTTTCCTATAATGCTATTGAGGCGTTTTGCTATTATTTTTGCTAATAATTTAATATCGAGGTTTAACAGAGAGATAGGCCGATAATTCACACAGGAAGTATCATCAGAAAGGGGTTTTGGGATCATACAAACAATTGCCATTAGTGTTTCTTGCCGAAAAGAATGTCCATCTAGAAGTTTGTTAAAAGTTTCAGTGAGAATGGGAGAGAGTATTTCTGAGAATGTTTTATAGTATAAAGCCGAGTAGCCGTCTGGGCCTGGTCTTTTGTTAAGTTTTAGGTCTTTTATGGCGTTAGCAACTTCATCTATAGTTATAGGCTCATCCAAACTGCTTTTTTGATTCTGAGATAACTCAGGTAAGGTTATTTTTGAGAAGAAGGATTCAGCCTCTGTAGGATTAAATTCATTGTTTGTCTTGTATAAAGTTGCGAGATGTGAGTGAAATTTATGGACTATTTTAACTGGATTACAAGTGTAAACATTTTTTGATAATTTCAAACGTATTGGTTTGAAAGATTTGTTAGTTGAATTTAATGCCCGAGCCAAATATGTACCTGGTTTGTTTGTATTCATGTAGAAATTGTGTTTGGAGCGTTTGAGGGATTTATCAACTGACTCAGTGAGAAATAGATCGTATTCCAATCTAGATTTTTCCAGATGAGATTTTGTACTCTGAGATGGATTATCTTGAAATGATATGTAGGCTGCATTAAAATTGAGTTCTAGTTTTTTTGCTAGATTTTTGCGTTCCCGTTTAAATAGTGCCATTTGTCTTTGTATTGTACCACGCAAGACAGGCTTATGAGCTTCCCACAGTGTTATTGGGGAGATGTCTGTTGTATTATTAATTGATATGTATTCCTTTAAAGCTTGTTCAATGGCCATCTGATGTAGTGGGTGTTTGAGCATTATGTCCGGTAAGTACCACGTTGGGTCATGCGCTTTTGGTATGGCTGAGGCTATAGTAGTGTATACTGCATTATGGTCAGACCACGGAATCGGAATTATATCTGATGCAATAATTTCTGGTATCATTCCTATTGTTAGAAAAATATGATCTATTCTGGTGAAGGTTTGATGAGGGTGCGAGAAATAAGTGAATTTCTTTTTCATTGGGTTACTTTCTCTCCATGAATCTACCAGATTGTATTTGGAAAGAAGTTGAGAAAAAGGTAATCTAGAGGTTATTTTGGATGGTGTAAAAGGTGATTTATCTAGAAATGGGAGGAGGACCTGGTTCGAATCCCCACACATTATCACTGTTCCTATTTTGTGTGTATTAATCACTTGTAATATATGTGAGAGGAATGGTGTAGGTTGTTTGTTAGGAGCGTAGTAGGAAATCACCGTGATTGCTGTATGCATTATATAACCCATGAGTATCAGGTATCTACCTTCTGGGTCTTTAATTTCTGATGATAAGGTGAATGGTGTGGATCGGTGAAATGCAATTAGAGTTCCCCTTTGCTTGGTACAGGCAGAAGCCGTGTAAATTTGTTGATAAAAAGGAGAAATATATTTTGGAGTAGAATCTTTGGTGAAGTGTGTTTCTTGGAGGCATACTATGTGAGCCTTCTTGTTATGGAAAGTATGGAAGGCTTTGGTCCTTTTTTGAGGGACATTTATTCCCTGAACATTCAGGGAAAGTATATTCAGTGGTGCCATGGCAATAGATCAAATAGTTTTGACTTACTTTTTGTTATGCAGAGCTGACTGCGCAGATCAACCTGTGTGGACTGAAGAGATGAATAGATAGAAAAGAAACCAGTGAATTCTGGAGTAAAGAGTAAACAAAAAACATATGGGATTAGATGATACATTGTATAAATTATTTTTTGCAAGTAATCACAATTTGCCCGTGAAAGAGAATAAATATCTCTCTCAGGGGAATAAGTGCCTTCGTCACACTCCCACATAATATGGTTGGGAGAATGAGGAGGGCTAATGGGGGTACACGGATCTTCCGCTTACAGGAGAGAAGTGCTATGTCAAAAGACATCAAAATGATGTTTCATTAGTTGGAGTGCAGAATATAGTTTTTGTTGAAATTATTTATTCCAGGGTGGTTGTATATGGTTAGTCTTGCCCTAGGCTAAATAATTCAGTTAGAAAGGTACTGTTAATAACTTTGGTATTGATGAAGATAGTTTGAATTATTTTGGGATTTTAACCCTTTTAGAGTAAACAATTACATATTTTATTCATATGTAACTGTTTAGATATGTTAACTCATAAAATTGAGGTTGTATTGCTTCAGATTAGAATAAACAAAAACATAATTCTAGGAACTAGTTAGGTAATAATATATTTGTTTTAAGAAAAGAAAGAAAAAAAAAAAAAAAAAAAAAAGCTTCCATTACTTCTGGATTATTGAACATATTTGTCCTAAAAAGTAATAAATCTATTGTTATTACCTGATAATATATAACCGAACAAGAATTTCCTTATTTCACTTATATATTCTAAGGCTATATGAATCAGAAGTAATAAGAAATATAACTGGAATGTAACATGCTCCCACACAGTGTGTGACTATCAGAATGCAGTTACATTCAGTTATAAATATAGGTTTTTTATAGAGAACCATCTCTTAGTATAATAAATGAAGAGATATCAGGAATTAGGATGTCAGTCCATTGAATCTTCTTGGTCCATGGATGATGTGGCATAACGGCCTCTTTTGTGAGAATGATGATTCCCATTTTGTTCTGGAATTTTCTGGGTGTTGCCTGAAGGTGAAGATGATGTCATTCTTCTGCGTGTGGGAGTGTTGCTGCTTGTGGGTTCTGTCAGATTTAATTTTAAAAGGGTTTGTTGTAGTTCATCTGCTGATCTGCTTCTGTAAATTGTACCTTGGTAGTTAAATCTGACTGAAAAGGGGAAGCCCCATTGATACATAATGTTGTGGCGTTGCAGTTCCATTAGTTGGGGTTTCATGGATCGTCTTTTAGTAATAGTAAGTTGGGATAGGTCAGCAAAAATTTGATAATTGTGTCCTTGAAAATTAAGTTCCTTTTTTTCTCTTGCAGCAATTAGTATTTGTTCTTTCGTTCTGTAATAATGAAATTTTGTGATTATATCACGTGGGGGTCCATCTTTCTTTTTGGCTGTGAGGGCTCTGTGTACTCTGTCCAGTTCTAAACGTTCAATAGGGATATCTGGCTTTAGTTCTTGTAATAGAGCAGTAATAGTAGATTGCAGGTCTGTCACAGTTTCAGGTATTCCCCTTATGCGCAAGTTTGAACGTCTGGCTCTATTTTCGTAATCTTCGAGCTTAGTTTGAAGTATTAAATTCTCTTTTTTTAATTGTTCCAATTCTGTTATATTTTCTTGGGTTGTAATTTCAATTTCATCCATTTTTATTTCTAAGGCTGCGGTGCGGTTTCCCAGCTCTCTTATTTCTTTGGTTAGGCTTTTTGTTATTTGGTCTGAGGTTTGTTTTAAAGCCTTATGAAGCATCTTTTCAAATTGTAATAATATTACTGGGGATACTGAGGAGGCTTGTGGAGAAGTTTGTGAGAGGATTTGTTCTGTATCTGACTCAAATGGAGAGTCTTGCTGTGACATTTTCTGTCTGTGAGAGCGCCCTGATGCTGTATCTTGTGAGGTGACTGGAGCTGCTTCAGCTGCAGTGAGTGCCTGTGAGCTCTTTGTGAGGTGATTTTTATTTCTGCCACGGTTTCCTCCCAGTACCATATTTCCTGCCCAAACTTTAACAGTTTGTTCCCTGGGGCAAAAAGGTTCAAATGGATACCTTTTGAGCCTGCAGGCTCCGCTTTGTCCTTCTCTTCTCTCCTCAGCGGTGTGGAGCTCTAACAATGCATGTCTGCTCCCGGAATTGGTATTTCCCAACTACTTCCTGAATGACTACCAGTGGAAACCGGATGGTAAAGAGTAGAGGGATAACTAACGCATTTCAAATAATAAGTGCATAAGCAAAATCTTCATCAGGGATTTATACCACTTCTGAATGTACAAAATGTAGCATTTTAGAATTCATATTATTACCATATAAAGTACAGATTTTCAATAGCTGCAAACATATGATATGAACACTTACGTCCTAAATACATGTTTAAGTAACTTTTGGCAGAAGCATTCCCCATATGTCAGTGGAAAAAGTCCAAGATTTGGGTTTTTTTTGTGACCAAAAAAACTCCAAAATTAGAGGGAAATATCTCTATAAAAAAACATAAAAACACCAAATGGGTCCACACCTAGTTTCATGAGTCAAGACGAGGTTTGGGTGTATTATCTTCCAACTCTATCCAATACATCATGCATTGTTGCTTTGTATAATTATGCAACATATTGAATTTTTCTACTTAATTTGTCTTTTTTACATATCAAAATAAAAGTTCTTATATATATAAATTTCTTCTAAAATAATTATTTTCTGGCTTTAAAAATCCAAAACTAGAGGTTTTGCCCATTTCTTGTTACCATAGGGATGATGGCAATTACACACCTAGTCACATGAGCCGTCTCATTTTTCCTGGTAATGGCTTTCTTTTCTGTTCCTGGGTGACTACACTCACTTTTCCACTGTATCTATGGAGGGATCCATGGTTGTCACATGGGCTGAACTTAAAACATGTCTGCCTTTGTTCACCTCCATCACATAGTAGTTGAAAAATGGGTGTGTCAGGGGCTACTCCAAAAATTGCCCCACGACAACAAAAATTGTTGTGGACTATTTCGGTACCCAAGGATTTAGACAGAATAAGTATAAAAGTATTACCGTATTTTTCGCTCCATAAGACGCATCTAGGTTTTATAGGAGGAAAACAAGAAAAAAAATATTCTGAACCAAATGGTGTCCTAAAATATTTACCATTTCCCCTGAAATGCAGCCTGACCCTTGCCATAAATACAGCCTGACCATTGCCATAAATGCAGACTGACCATTGCACATAAATGCAAACTGACCATTGCACATAAATGCAGCCTCACTGTGCCCACCAATGCAGCCTCGCTGTGCCCATGATTGCAGCCTCACTGTGCCCATCAGTATAGCTTCATGGTGCCCATCAATGCAGCTTCTCTGTGCCCATCATTGCATCCTCTCTGTGCCCATATTTGCAGCCTCACTGTGCCCACCAATGCAGCCTCACTGTGTCCACCAATGCAGCCTCACTGTGTCCACCAATTCAGCCTCACTGTGTCCACCAATGCATCCTCTCTATGCCCAACAATGCAGCCTTGCTGTGCCCACCAATGCAACTTCGCTGTGCCCACCAATGCAGCTTCACTTCATTGCAGCCTCACTGTGCCCATCAAGCCAGTCTCACTGCGCCCACTAATGCAGCCTCTCTGTGCCCACCAGTGCAGCCTTGCTGTGCCCATCAATTGCAGCCTCTGTGTGCCCACCACTGCAGCCTCTTTGCCCACCAATTGCAGCCTCTGTGTGCCCACCGATTGCAGCCTCTGTGTGCCCACCAATTGCAGCCTCTCTGCCCACCAATTGCAGCCTCTGTGTCCATTGCAGCCTCTCTGCCCACCAATTGCAGCCTCTGTGTCCACAAATTGCAGCCTCTGTGCCCACTAATGTCAGCCTCACCATTTTCTGGATAACACAGTGCTCTCCTCCCTCTGTCCTCCAGGGCTTGTATGTCACGGAACTGGGTTTGTGTGCAAGGTCCCACCCTCCTAGACTGGCTTGTGTGATAGGCGGAACACTGATTCAATCTACTATCACATAAGCCCGTCTAGGGGGGCGGGACCTTGCACACAGACTCAGCTCTGTGACATATGAGCGCCGGAGGGCAGAGGGAGGAGAGCGCTGCAGTCGCTGGTAGGCCAGTCCGGAACTCCTCAGAGGGGCTTCAGATGTCTGTCCTCCACTCTCCTGCCTCTCTTCTGGCAGTGGTGGTGGGGGGGGCGGTGCTGGCAGCGGAGGGGGACGGTGCCTAGCATGCATTTGCTCCATAAGACACAGAGACATTTTCCCCCATATTTCTGGGGGAAAAAAGTGCATCTTATGGTTCGGAAAATACAGTAATTTATTGAAAAGGATCAAAAATAAAGGACATTGGATACAACAATATATAAAATGGTTATTGCATTCTGTTACAAGTGATACAAACAAAGAGCAGGGTAAACCCTACAAGTATATGGGGACAAAAGATGTAGGTTCAAACGTGACCATAAACATCTATAGAAAAATACAATCTTATAATTATATAACCACAAATATTAGAAAAACATAGAATACAATTTACATAAATACAAGTAGTCAGATAGTTTTTCAGTGTTGTAATCAGGCATGGCTTACCAATGGGAACCCAAGAAAGGGTACTAGATGGCACAGTTTGAGGCATCCTGACCAGGTATTCCCCCCGCGGGGAGCACGGGAAGCACTAAATGGTGCAATAACTGAAATCAAAAAAATATATATATAAAAATATATATAGAGAATATATGCACATGTGGGTCTATATAGTCTCTAAACGGAGCAAGCAGGGAAGGGAGAGGGGGAAAGGGGGAAGGTAAAAAAGGGAAAGGGGGATTAAAGAATTAACACACCCAATAGATGGCATGTAGATAGTGAAACACCCGGATATCAGGAACAAGGCTCAAAGCACAACCGTGTATCAAGGAAGGGCAGGTGGGCTGTTTATACAAAACAGTATCCAGTGGTCAAACTAGGCCAATAAATAGGTCCCCTGCAGCTGTTGGGCTGAAAGAAGAGATACAATAAGTATGTGTGCAGAGAAGAGGACCACCATTCCACACCAGCAGCAGCGGCCACATAACATAACAAGAGGCAGCAAAGAATATCAAGCACCTCCCTATCATAGAACCGTAGGCTGCACTAGCAGCAGTCAAACAAGCCAGTCCTACCTTTAAATGTCTGTATTAAAGCCTGTCCCCGGGTGACAGCCATCTGAATAGAGGCCGCCATAAGTATCCTTTTAACCACTTGACGACCGCCTCACGCCGATGTACGTCGGCAAGGTGGCACGGACAGGCAAAATCACGTACATATACGTGATTTGCCTTCCGCGGGTGGGGGGTCCGATCGGACCCCCCCCGGTGCCCGAGGCGGTCGTCTTTTGTCCCACGGCGATCGGAGGTGAGGGGGAGGCCATCCGTTCGTGGCCCCCCCTCGCGATCGCCGCCGGCCAATCGAATCATTCCTTTGCTGCTGTATGCTAAACAGCAGCAAAGGAAATGATTTCATCTCTCCTCGGCTCGGTAATTTCTGTTCCGGCCCGAGGAGAGAAGACAGGTATGTGAGTGCACAACACTACACACACACAGTAGAACATGCCAGGCACACAAAACACCCTGATCCTCCCCCCGATCGCCCCCCGATCCCCCCCCCAATCACCCCCCCCCCTGTCACAAACTGACACCAGCAGTTTTTTTTTTTTTTTTCTGATTACTGCATTGGTGTCAGTTTGTGACAGTTACAGTATTGGGACAGTGAGTATTAGCCCCCTGTAGGTCTAGGATACCCCCCTAACCCCCCCTAATAAAGTTTTAACCCCTTGATCACCCCCTGTCACCAGTGTCGCTAAGCGATCATTTTTCTGATCGCTGTATTAGTGTCGCTGGTGACGCTAGTTAGGGACCTAAATATTTAGGTTCGCCGTCAGCGTTTTATAGCGTCAGGGACCCCCATATACTACCTAATAAATGTTTTAACCCCTTGATGGCCCCCTAGTTAACCCTTTCACCACTGATCACCGTATAACTATTACGGGTGACGCTGGTTAGTTTGTTTATTTTTTATAGTGTCAGGGCACCCGCCGTTTATTACCGAATAAAGGTTTAGCCCCCTGATCGCCCGGCGGTGATATGCGTCGCCCCAGGCAGCGTCAGATTAGCGTCAGTACCGCTAACACCCACGCACGCAGCATACGCCTCCCTTAGTGGTATAGTATCTGAACGCATCAATATCTGATCCGATCAGATCTATACTAGCGTCCCCAGCAGTTTAGGGTTCCCAAAAACGCAGTGTTAGCGGGATCAGCCCAGATACCTGCTAGCACCTGCGTTTTGCCCCTCCGCCCAGCCCACCCAAGTGCAGTATCGATCGATCACTGTCACTTACAAAACACTAAACGCATAACTGCAGCGTTCGCAGAGCCAGGCCTGATCCCTGCGATCGCTAACAGTTTTTTTGGTAGCATTTTGGTGAACTGGCAAGCACCAGCCCCAGGCAGCGTCAGGTTAGCGCCAGTAGCGCTAACACCCACGCACGCACCGTACAGCTCCCTTAGTGGAATAGGAATATCTGAACGGATCAATATCTGGTCCGATCAGATCTATACTAGCGTCCCCAGCAGTTTAGGGTTCCCAAAAACGCAGTGTTAGCGGGATCAGCCCAGATACCTGCTAGCACCTGCGTTTTGCCCCTCCGCCCGGCCCAGCCCAGCCCACCCAAGTGCAGTATCGATCGATCACTGACACTTACAAAACACTAAATGCATAACTGCAGCGTTCGCAGAGTCAGGCCTGATCCCTGCGATCGCTAAAAGTTTTTTTGGTAGTATTTTGGTGAACTGGCAAGCACCAGCCCCAAGCAGCGTCAGATTAGCGCCAGTACCGCTAACACCCACGCACGCACGCAGCATACGCCTCCCTTAGTGGTATAGTATCTGAACGGATCAATATCTGGTCCGCTCAGATCTATACTAGCGTCCCCAGCAGTTTAGGGTTCCCAAAAACGCAGTGTTAGCGGGATCAGCCCAGATACCTGCTAGCACCTGCGTTTTGCCCCTCCGCCCGGCCCAGCCCAGCCCACCCAAGTGCAGTATCGATCGATCACTGACACTTACAAAACACTAAATGCATAACTGCAGCGTTCGCAGAGTCAGGCCTGATCCCTGCGATCGCTAACAGTTTTTTTTGGTAGTATTTTGGTGAACTGGCAAGCACCAGCCCCAAGCAGCGTCAGATTAGCGCCAGTACCGCTAACACCCACGCACGCAGCATACGCCTCCCTTAGTGGTATAGTATCTGAACGGATCAATATCTGGTCCGATCAGATCAATACTAGCGTCCCCAGCAGTTTAGGGTTCCCAAAAACGCAGTGTTAGCGGGATCAGCCCAGATACCTGCTAGCACCTGCATTTTGCCCCTCCGCCCGGCCCAGCCCACCCAAGTGCAGTATCGATCGATCACTGACACTTACAAAACACTTAACGCATAACTGCAGCGTTCGCAGAGTCAGGCCTGATCCCTGCGATCGCTAACAGTTTTTTTTGTAGCTTTTTATTGAACTGGCAAGCGCCAGCGGCCTAGTACACCCCGGTCGTAGTCAAACCAGCACTGCAGTAACACTTGGTGACGTGGCGAGTCCCATAAGTGCAGTTCAAGCTGGTGAGGTGGCAAGCACAAGTAGTGTCCCGCTGCCACCAAGAAGACAAACACAGGCCCGTCGTGCCCATAATGCCCTTCCTGCTGCATTCGCCAATCCTAATTGGGAACCCACCACTTCTGCAGCGCCCGTACTTCCCCCATTCACATCCCCAACCAAATGCAGTCGGCTGCATGAGAGGCATTTTCTTTATGTCCTCCCGAGTACCCCTACCCAACGAGCCCCCCAGAAAAGATGTTGTGTCTGCAGCAAGCGCGGATATAGGCGTGACACCCGCTATTATTGTCCCTCCTGTCCTGACAATCCTGTCATTTGCATTGGTGAATGTTTTGAACGCTACCATTCATTAGTTGAGTATTAGCGTAGGGTACAGCATTGCACAGACTAGGCGCACTTTCACAGGGTCTCCCAAGATGCCATCGCATTTTGAGAGACCCGAACCTGGAACCGGTTACCGTTATAAAAGTTAGTTACAAAAAAAGTGTAAAAAAAAAAAAATATATATAAAATAAAAAAATATAGTTGTCGTTTCATTGTTCTCTCTCTCTCTATTCTCTCTCTCTATTGTTCTGCTCTTTTTTACTGTATTCGATTCTGCAATGTTTTATTGTTATTATGTTTTATCATGTTTGCTTTTCAGGTATGCAATTTTTTATACTTTACCGTTTACTGTGCTTTATTGTTAACCATTTTTTTGTCTTCAGGTACGCCATTCACGACTTTGAATGGTTATACCAGAATGATGCCTGCAGGTTTAGGTATCATCTTGGTATCATTCTTTTCAGCCAGCGGTCGGCTTTCATGTAAAAGCAATCCTAGCGGCTAATTAGCCTCTAGACTGCTTTTACAAGCCGTGGGAGGGAATGCCCCCCCCCCACCGTCTTCCGTGTTTTTCTCTGGCTCTCCTGTCTCAACAGGGAACCTGAGAATGAAGCCGCTGATTCAGCCAGCTGACCATAGAACTGATCAGAGACCAGAGTGGCTCCAAACATCTCTATGGCCTAAGAAACCGGAAGCTACGAGCATTTTATGACTTAGATTTCGCCGGATGTAAATAGCGCCATTGGGAAATTGGGGAAGCATTTTATCACACCGATCTTGGTGTCGTCAGATGCTTTGACCCCAATTTTTTCAAAAAAGAGTACCTGTCACTACCTATTGCTATCATAGGGGATATTTACATTCCCCGAGATAACAATAAAAATGATTAAAAAAAAAAAAAAATGAAAGGAACAGTTTAAAAATAAGATAAAAAAGCAAAAAAATAATAAAGAAAAAAAAAAAAAAAAAAAAAAGCACCCCTGTCGCCCCCTGCTCTCGCGCTAAGGCGAACGCAAGCGGCGATCTGTCGTCAAACGTAAACAGCAATTGCACCATGCATGTGAGGTATCGCCGCGAAGGTCAGATCGAGGGCAGTAATTTTTGCAGTAGACCTCCTCTGTAAATCTAAAGTGGTAACCTGTAAAGGCTTTTAAAGGCTTTTAAAAATGTATTTATTTTGTTGCCACTGCACGTTTGTGCGCAATTTTAAAGCATGTCATGTTTGGTATCCATGTACTCGGCCTAAGATCATCTTTTTTATTTCATCAAACATTTGGGCAATATAGTGTGTTTTAGTGCATTAAAATTTAAAAAAGTGTGTTTTTTCCCCAAAAAATGCATTTGAAAAATCGCTGCGCAAATACTGTGTGAAAAAAAAAAAAAAAACATCCACCATTTTAATCTGTAGGGCATTTGCTTTAAAAAAATATATAATGTTTGGGGGTTCAAAGTAATTTTTTTGCAAAAAAAAATAACTTTTTCATGTAAACAATGAGTGTCAGAAAGGGCTTTGTCTTCAAGTGGTTAGAAGAGTGAGTGATGTGTGACATAAGCTTCTAAATGTTGTGCATAAAATGCCAGGACAGTTCAAAACCCCCCCAAATGACCCCATTTTGGAAAGTAGACACCCCAAGCTATTAGCTGAGAGGCATGTCGAGTCCATGGAATATTTTATATTGCGACACAAGTTGCGGGAAAGACAAATTTTTTTTTTTTTTTTGCACAAAGTCACTAAATGATATATTGCTCAAACATGCCATGGGAATATGTGAAATTACACCCCAAAATACATTCTGTTGCTTCTCCTGAGTACGGGGATACCACATGTGTGAGACTTTTTGGGAGCCTAGCCACGTACGGGACCCCGAAAACCAAGCACCGCCTTCAGGCTTTCTAAGGGCGTGAATTTTTGATTTCACTCTTCACTGCCTATCACAGTTTCGGAGGCCATGGAAAGCCCAGGTGGCACAGAACCCCCCCAAATGACCCCATTTTGGAAAGTAGACACCCAAAGCTATTTGCTGAGAGGTATAGTGAGTATTTTGCAGACCTCACTTTTTGTCACAAAGTTTTGAAAATTTAAAAAAGAAAAAAAAAAATGTTTTTTCTTGTCTTTCTTCATTTTCAAAAACAAATGAGAGCTGCAAAATACTCACCATGCCTCTCAGCAAATAGCTTGGGGTGTCTACTTTCCAAAATGGGGTCATTTGGGGGGGTTTTGTGCCACCTGGGCATTCCATGGCCTCCGAAACTGTGATAGGCAGTGAAGAGTGAAATCAAAAATTTTCACCCTTAGAAATCCTGAAGGTGGTGATTGGATTTCGGGGCTCCGTACGCGGCTAGGCTCCCAAAAAGTCCCACACATGTGGTATCCCCATACTCAGGAGAAGCAGCTAAATGTATTTTGGGGTGCAATTCCACATATGCCCATGGCCTGTGTGAGCAATTTATCATTTAGTGACAACTTTGTGCAAAAAAAAAAAAAAAAAAAGTGTCACGTTCCCGCAACTTGTGTCAAAATATAAAATATTCCATGGACTCAATATGCCTCTCAGCAAATAGCTTGGGGTGTCTACTTTCCAAAATGGGGTCATTTGGGGGGGTTTTGTGCCACCTGGGCATTCCATGGCCTCCGAAACTGTGATAGGCAGTGAAGAGTGAAATCAAAAATTTACACCCTTAGAAATCCTGAAGGCGGTGCTTGGTTTTCGGGGCCCCGTACGCGGCTAAGCTCCCAAAAAGTCCCACACATGTAGTATCCCTATACTCAGGAGAAGCAGCTGAATGTATTTTGGGGTGCAATTCCACATAGGCCCATGGCCTGTGTGAGCAATATATCATTTAGTGACAACTTTTTGTAAATATTTTTTTTTTTTTTTTGTCATTATTCAATCACTTGGGACAAAAAAAATAAATATTCAATGGGTTCAACATGCCTCTCAGCAATTTCCTTGGGGTGTCTACTTTCCAAAATGGGGTCATTTGGGGGGGTTTTGTACTGCCCTGCCATTTTTTTTTTTTTTTTTTTTGATTCCCTTCCCGTACATTTTTATTTATTCAAAATATACCAGTTCAAAATACCCGTGTGCAGTAAGCTTTCAGGATGATTTCTTCTTTTTTCCCCCCCAGTTTACTCCCACACCCCACCCCCTATCCAACCTCCCGCCATTCACTCTACCATACTTCTTGAGACTAAACCCGCCCCACACCATCCTGCCCCACCCCCCCTTCTATTCTGACCTTGTCTTGGTCCAGCCATATTTTCCATATATTTTCAAATTTCTTATAATTACCCCTCTTCTTATATATGTACTTTTCCCTACAGATCACCTCTCTTACTGCATTCTCCCATTCTGGCACCGTCGGCGCCTCCTTCCTCTGCCAGCGCTGTGCAATGAGCTTTCTTCCCTGGAACAGGCATCTAATCCTTGCTGTCTGTATGTCCCTTGATATCGCTTTATCCTCCGTCAGTCCCAATAGGCACTCTCTCGCCTCCAACCTCAGTGACGTCCCAAGCACTACGTTTATTTTTTTCACCACTCCCTTCCAGTATCTATGCAATTTGGGACATCGCCAAAACATGTGAATCAAATCTCCATACCCCCCTCCACATCTTTGACACTTTGGGTCAGATCTCTTACCCCACTCGAATAATTTCAGGGGTGTGTAGTAGGCCCTATAGGATAAATAGAAGTGAGACATCACCTGTGAGGGAGAGAGAGTAACCCTGGGCCCTAGCGACAAGACATACTCCCATTGATCGTCAGACAGTGCTCCCACATCTTTCTCCCATTTAATCCTATTTTTATTTTCCACCATACCTTCCTGAGCCGATGCCTTCAGGCATCCATACAAGTCAGAGATCAAACCCCTCGTGGAGCCTGCGTCAATCAGCTTTCTCAAAGAGGCCATTTCACACCATACTGGTGTTTCCTTCCCAAATTGTGCCTCCAGGGCATGCCTAATTTGCAAATATCTATAAAATGACCTATTGGAGATCGCATATTCCTCTACCAGCTCACGAAAAGATTTTAACCTCCCAGCCCTGTACATCTGTGCCAAGTAGTGGATACCCTGACGGTCCCATTCCTCAAAGCGTCCCATCTTTTTAAGCTCATTGAGGCTGTTGTTATCCCAAAGTGGGGAGAATTCTGCAAAGCCAGTGTATCCCAAAATTTTTTTGCCTTGTACCCACACCTTAACCATCATCCGGGTAGTGGGGCATTTAGTGCAAAATGAATCTGCCTCTAATCCCTCCGCAATTGTGTCATGAACGGTGTCATTCAACAGAATACTACCCCCCCCACTCCTTCATCCCCTAGCCTATTGCTACCTCCCACCTGTTGCAATTGGGCAGCTAAAAAATAGCCTCGTGGGTCTGGTACCGCCAGGCCGCCCTTCACCTCTGGTTGCCGCAACGTCCGCAAACCGATCCTAGCCACCCCATTTTTCCAAATAAGCTCCCTGAACACACTGTCGATTTTTTTAAACCAGTGCTTGGGAATCCAAGCAGGGGAGTTCTGTAAAACATATAAAATTTGGGGTAGCCAGACCATTTTGATCAGGTTGCAGCGCCCGGCAACCGAGAGGGACAGGCGTCTCCACACTCGGCACTTTTGCTTCAGCTTTTTCAACAGTGGAACGAGGTATCCGGATATATACTGTCCTGGGTCACTAGATATATTGATCCCCAGATATTTCATTTGTCTGACTACTTTGACTTGGGATACTTGGGGAGGGAGGGGTACACCCAGGGGGTCTATAGGTAAAATCACTGATTTCTCCCAATTGACCAATAGCCCGGAGAAAACACCAAACTCCTCAACTATCCTCGTAGCTGATACCAATGATTCCTGCGTGTCTGCCAGAAACAGCAGAATATCATCGGCATACAGGGCTACTTTGTCCACCCCTCTCTTTCTTTTAAACCCCTGTACACCCTGTTCCATCCTTAGAGCAGCAGCCAAGGGCTCAATTGCCAGGGCAATGAGCAAGGGGGACAAAGGGCACCCCTGTCTTGTACCCCTGCTCAGCTGGAACCACTCTGAGCACTGTCCATTAATTTTAACCTTGGCCCTCGGATTAGCGTATAGTAAACTTAGCCATTGGACGAACCCAGAGCCAAACTGGTATTCCGCCAGCACCTTCCACAAGTAGTGCCATTCCAGAGAATCGAAAGCTTTGGCTGCGTCCAATGAGAGAACCGCTCTCCTGCCACTATTTTCTATGGGTATTTGCATGTTAAGATATACTCGTCTTATGTTCGTACTTGTGGATCTGTCCGGGATAAACCCGGACTGGTCCACATGTATTAATTTGGAAATTATCTTGTTCAGTCTGGCGGCCAATACTTTCGCCAAGATCTTCACATCCGAACACAACAGCGAGATGGGCCTATATGAAGTAATGTCTATTGGGTTCTTCCCTTCTTTCAGCAATGTTATTATTATAGCTTCCGACATAGAGGAAGGTAAGATTTTATCCTCCCTGGCTCCATTAAATACCTCCAAGAGTAAGGGCAATAGTACCTCCCCATATTTTTTAAATGTTTCTATGGGCAGACCATCCGGGCCTGGTGACTTTTGGCCCGCCATGTCTCCCACTGCCCTTTGCAACTCCGTGAGAGTCAATGGGGCATCCAGCATTTCCCGGTCCTCCCTTGTTACTGGAGTTATCTCCAGCCCCTCAAAGAAACCCTGCATTTCCCCCTCCACATTTGTTTTAAATGAGCTATATAGTTTCTCAAAGTATGACCTGAATTCACCCAGTATATCAGGGGTAGTTATTTTTAATACTCCTTCCCTCCCCTCAATTGCTGGTATAGCACTCGGGGGGCCATTTGCCTTGATTATCAGGGACAGAGCCTTCCCAACTCGCTCTCCTTCTCCAAAAAAGCTCCGCCTCTGAAAAGATCTAATTTTTTCCATCTTTTCCCCGAGTACCCTGCTGTACCCTTCCTGTCTCCTCGCCCAACACTCATAGCTAGCTTGGGATGGTGTTGCTATGAACTGCGCCTCCGCCAATCTCGCACTTTCTTTGGCTCCTAATTCCTCTGCTTGTGACTGTTTTCTAATATATGCGATTTTCTGAATTAGGGCTCCCCGGAGGTAAGCCTTCAGGGAGTCCCAGACTACCCTCAATGGGGCCGATCCTAAATTAATATTGATAAACTCTGACAGGCCTTCCATCACTTTCTCCTCCTCTCCTATAAGCTCGAGCCAAAAGGGGTTAATCTTCCAGCCACCCCCACTGCATCGCTCCCCTACCTTTACGGTGGCGATAACTGGCGTGTGGTTCGAGACACCTCTTGGCTCGTAGACTATTTCCTCCACTACATTTAGTGCTTCCATATTACCCAGGACGAGGTCAATTCTGGATAAGGTGGCATGAGTCCTGGAGTGGCATGAATATTGCCTCACTCCCGGATGCCTCCTCCTCCAGATATCCACCAGCCCTATTTCATCGCAGTATTGCAAGAGGGGGCTCTTGGTGACCTCACTGGTTTTGCATTTTGATGGGAACCTGTCTAAGCTCTTATTCATCGTCATGTTAAAATCCCCCATTGCTATTACCGGGATCCCGGGAGAATCCGCTATGAAACTGGCTAGATCTTCCAGTATTACCATACTAAACGGGGGGGGGGGGGATATAGACATTGGCCAGTATATATCTTTTGTTTTCAATTAAACAAGAGAGAAAAATGTATCTTCCATATTCGTCCACCTTACTCTGACTGCAGGAGAAGGCCAGGTCTGTGCCTATCAAAACACTCACCCCTCTTGAGTAGGATGAGTGAGTGGAATGAAACTGTATCCGAAATTGCTTATTACCTAAAGTGTTGATTGTTTCTTTTACCAAGTGGGTCTCCTGCAGACAGAGTATTTTAACGTTCCCCTTTTTGGCTATTGAAAAAATTACTTGTTTTTTAAGGCTATCCTTTATCCCCCTTACATTCCATGAGCATATATTAACCCGTTTTTCCATATCCGGGGGTTTATTACGCCTACTTACAGTACTCATGAACCATTGGGTCTGGTACCTTTGCGAAGCTTCAGTCTCCTATTAATCCAAACCACCCTCATTTTGTGAATACTTTGTGTCACCCTACCTTTTTTCAATCCCTTTAGTCTAGCCATCTGAACCAACACACATCCACCCATCTCCACACTCCCTACCATACTTCCCTGATTATGTACCTCTACCACCCACCCCACCCCCCTTCCCCCACCTTAATTCTTTTTTCATTCTTTTCTAGCCAGGTTGATACTTCATTAGGGGTAGAAAAAAACCTAACCTCCCCCAGAGCTGAGACGCGCAACCGTGCCGGGTATAATAGCGCATAATTGATTCTCAATTGCTGGAGCTTACGCTTGCATTCTCCAAATTTAGCTCTTTGCCTCTGTAACTCGGGGGAAAAGTCTGGATAAATTGAAATCCTGGCTCCATTGTGCTGAATGTTCCTTAACTCTCTTGCCTTCTGTAAAATGGTGACCTTGTCTCGGAAACATAAAAGTTTAAGAATAAGGGGCCTGGGGCGGCCTCCTAAAGCTGGGGCCCTAGGGGCTATCCTATGTGCGCGCTCAATAGCGAAGGTGTTTGAAAATGAATCCTTGCCAAGTTTCTCCTTCAGCCAATCTTCCATAAATTGAATGGGATTGTTCCCCTCGCAGCCCTCTGGGAGCCCTAGAACCCTCAGATTTTCTCTGCGCAACCTATTCTCCAGACTATCCATTTTCTGTAAACAGTCCTTCAGTTGGATTTTCATGAGTGCTACTTCTTGTTTTAATGGATAGACATCATCTTCCATTTGGCTAAACCTCTCCTCGAGGGCTGTTGTCCGGGTGCAAACTGCACGCACTTCTCCCTTAACAGCAAGTAATTCATCTCTAATGTCCTTAAGTTGCTCAGACACATCATTGATTGATTGCTTACAAGTATTGACAGCCAAGAAGATATCATTAAGGGACGGCTCCCCCTCTTTTACCGATCCACCCTGACCTCCCCCTACCGCCCCCTCCAGGCCCAAAACCTGTTGCTTTCCCGGAGCCCCACCTGCTGCCGGACCTGCTGGTGGCATAGCTGCCAAAGTCCCATTTTCTTGGGTCTGGCTTCTCCTCCCAGGGTGGCCAGCTTGGTGCTGACCTCCCCCTGTGCTGCTGGCCTTTTTGGGGGTTTGGTTTGGGGTATGCGCAAAGCGCTCCAACTTGGCGGCCACTTGATTCCCCTTTTCCTTGGCTCCGCGAGTTCCAAGAGCCCCTGTCCCTTCTTGAGCTAGCCCGTCCTCCATCCCTTTCTTCCTAGTCATTTCGGCAGGAAACAATCAGAGACTCTGTCCTAGGTCTGTAACAGTTCTTGTTCCCCACTGTATCTGCAACAGTGGATGACACAGTGGAGCCTATATGCTGTGATGTGTTGTGGGTGAGCATACAAGGCAGCAGCCAACTCACCCCTCCAGCGCCATGAACCGAATCCTCTGCTTTACAGGTCTTCCAGGGACTCTCCAGCACTGCCGCTCAATCCCGGATGACGGCGCCTCCCTCTCTCACTGGGACAGGCGCCGCTGATGCCGTTCTCAGGAGAGCTCCATGCGAGTCGCCCTGTTCTGCTCTGTAGCAGCCGCAGCGGCTTCTCTAGATGCTCCGGGCGTTCCCCCTCCTCAGTGCTTCCGCTCAGTCTCACCATCCGCTCAGTCTTCCCATGTCAGGTGTAGGAGCAGGAGCGAGGGGAGAGAGCAAGGCACGGCCACAGCGCTCTCCCTCACCTCAGCATCCGGTCACGCCCCCCTCCACTGCCCTGCCATTTTAGCACCTCAAGAAATGACATAGGCAG
The DNA here is from genome assembly GCF_042186555.1 of Aquarana catesbeiana. NCBI lineage: Eukaryota > Metazoa > Chordata > Amphibia > Anura > Ranidae > Aquarana > Aquarana catesbeiana. Next base: position 152,468,816 of record NC_133334.1, on the reverse strand, counting down.
TCATAAACTAAAAGCTGTGTAAATTACAGAAAATGTACCCTAGTTTGTAGACGCTATAACTTTTGCGCAAACCAATAAATATACGCTTATTGACATTTTTTTTACCAAAGACATGTGGCCGAATACATTTTGGCCTAAATGTATGACTAAAATTTAGTTTATTGGATTTTTTTTATAACAAAAAGTAGAAAATATCATTTTTTTTCAAAATTTTCGGTCTTTTTCCGTTTATAGTGCAAAAAATAAAAACTGCAGAGGTGATCAAATACCATCAAAAGAAAGCTCTATTTGTGGGAAGAAAAGGACGCAAATTTCGTTTGGGTACAGCATTGCATGACCGCGCAATTAGCAGTTAAAGCGACGCAGTGCCAAATTGGAAAAAGACCTCTGGTCCTTAGGCAGCATAATGGTCCGGGGCTCAAGTGGTTAAAGAGCCTCCAACCAGGCCCATGCCAGTGCACCGGCTGACACCGACACCTGATGTCACCGGGTCCATCTCGCCCACAATGAGCGTGACACTCGCGATGGGATGGCCACTGCGTGCACAATGCGCCTGCACGTGACTCTCACAGAAGACGGCACGGGGCCGTCATCGAGGGAAGAAGGGGAGGGCAATCCAGGGGTTGCAGGCCCTCCTCCTAATGGAGAGACGCATGTCCGCCACTAGGGGGGTGTAATGCCTCAGACCGCTGTAGATCCCATGGCAAAGCATGCCTGACAAAATAAGTTTAATCAAAGAACATTGATTAGACAAAGCATTTGGAGAGGCAATGTGTGTGCCAAAGATGTGGCCGCAGCAGGAATTCCATCCCAGTTCATGCCCAAGGCACACACATATGCCAGGAGATTACAACATGTAGTTAATAATAAAAACAGTTTGTCTGCAGTCCTAATCTCACCACAAAGGATAGCACACGATTACAAGTGGATCCTAAAAATTAAAATAAAGAGTATTTTTGGAATATATGCTTGACCCAATTGACAGTCAACACTCGTCTTGGTTGTCAAAGGTATAGGTGAGTGAGATAAAAGGGAAGGGGGTGGGGAAGGGAGGGGGGGAAAAATATAGGATAAAGGGACACAGAAGGGATGGAAAAATAAAAATAAATTGTGAAACAAAGAGCAAAAAGCAAGGGCCCAAGAGAGCATAGACAGAGATCAGGAAAAGGTGGAATCAAGAAACAAGGTAAGGTTTATATGAGAGAGCTTCATTGAGGCCCGGTGGTGTAAGGGCATTGAGGCATTGTTTCACCTCTCACTCGGTCTCAATCGCCCCCCCGAGGGTCTTCTGGAACAACTTCCAGGACCAGGAATTTGATAACTTCAGGTTGAAATCTGTGATATAAGCCTATATGATGGCCTACCATGGTAAATTTACCATTGGAAGAATGGTATAAATGGTCTCCCATTCTTTGCCTTAATTCTCTAATGGTCTTGCCTACATAAAACTCATTGCAGGCACAGACCTTTAGGTAAACAACTCCCCTCGTGCCACAATTGGCAAGTTGGGGGGGAGAAAAAGTTTCCCCATTGGGAAGAATAAAAGTTGTGCCTTCCTGGATCCAAGGACAATGTGGGCAGTGACCACACCGGAAAGTACCCTGGGGACCCCCATCTCGTGTTTATTCACCCGATAATGGCTGCTGGTAAGTCTGTCCCTCAATGTAGTTGCTCTACGAAACACCAGTTCCAGGTTGGGCCTTACATATTTGCCTAGAACATGATGATCTGTTAGAAGATGCCAATGTTCTGACAGTAATGTAGGTAATTGATCGTGATGAGTAGAGAATTTAGTGACTATTTTGACTGTCTGGGGTGGTTTAGCACGAGGGAGGCCATAAAGCAAAGATGATCTGGTTCATGCAAAAGCCCTATTGTAGACCTTCCTGAGGTTGGTGCGGGTATAACCCCGTGCTAGAAGGCGCTCACGAAGAGCAGCCGCTTGGAAATCCCCGTCCACTGTGCAGTTCCGACGCAGCCTGAGATATTGGGCATACGGGATACTGCGTATCAGAGGGCGGTGATGAGAGCTAGAGGCGTGGAGCAGCATATTGCCTGCCATGGGTTTCCGATAGAGGTCCGTTGCTATTTGGCCAGTGGAGTTTTTAAAAATCTTTAAATTGAGAAAAGAGATATGGTCATAATCATAGGTAAATGTAAAAAGTAGATTAAACTGGTTAGTATTTAAACGTTCAATAAACTCGATTAATAATGTGTTGCCTTATGAGTTTATGTGAAATCTCCATTAATAGCTGTAAAATATTGTAATTAGGAATATATATCATTTAGCTTGTATCTCTGCAGGCCGAATAACAAATAAATCGTCAATGAACCTGTACCAACAGAGCACATGGTCCAAAAATGATTGTAGGGACTCTTCCCCAAAAATTGATCTCTCCCATCCCCCCGAGTAAAGGTTGGCATAGGAAGGTGCACAGGAGGTGCCCATGGCCACCCCTGTGTTTGTGTAAGTAGATATGATCCATGTATGTAAAATAGTTTTTAGTCAGAATAAACTGTAGTAGTTTCAAAATGAATTGGTTAAAGGGCCATGTATTACAATCCTTCTCCATCAAGAAGGTACCAGCCATCCGGACACCCTGCCCATGGGGGATGCTTGAGTAAAGAGCCTTGACACCTATAGCCACGAGGAGGGCGTCCGGAGGGACCTGGACCCCCAAATATGTCAAAGCAAGTCCGTTGTATCCCGAATGTATGACGGTAGGCTCAGAACATGTGGCATTAGAAATGTGTCTACAAATTTACTTGTGTTTTCTGTAAGGGACCCTATGCCCGATACTATGGGTCTCCCAGGTGGTACCTTAAGGTTTTTATGGGTTTTGGGTAACATGTAAAACGTCGGTAGCTGTGGAGTTTGCGTGTTGATAAATTTGAGAGTGTCCTCATCAATTAGGCCTTCCCAAAATGCTTCAATACACAGACTCTGAAATTCGGCAATAAATTGTATCAGGTATGATCAATAGGTGTGTACCAAGTTGTATTGTGCAGGACATCCAAGCACATAGTCTGGTATTGAAGATGTGTCATAAGGACTATATTCCTGCCCTGATCGGATTGTTTAATTACCAGATCTGTGTGTTTCTGAAGTTTAGTCAGTGCCCGGGTTTGTTTTTTAGTTAAATTGGAGGGTAGGTGGGGCCATTGTTTCATAAGAGACTTAAAGCAGAGCACTCCACCCCCCCTTACATGCCACATTTGGCATTTCATTTTTTTGGGGGGGGGAGTGGGTAACTAATTTAGAGAGGGACTTCCTGTCCCACTTTCTCCTTCCGCCCACAGAACCGTCTAGGCAACTCCTCCTCTCCCCTAGGCGGTCCCTCCCTCTCAGCAATCTTCTGGGACATGTGACAGGTCCCAGAAGATTGCCTGTCCACTGGGAGAGCGCAGTGCGACTCACGCAAGCTGTCACGGCCGGGTGCCCATAGTTCCAATGGGTGCGCCGAGGAGAGGAAGAGGAGCGGGGCTCCGTGCGGCCGCAACGCTGGACCGTGGAACAAGTAAGTGTCTGTTTATTAAAAGTCAGCAGCTAAACTTTTTGTAGCTGCTGACTTTTAATTAAAAAAAAGCCTGGAACTCCGCTTTAATCGATGCATGAAGAAAGGCCCACACAGATGGACAGATCATCAGATCTGGAAATGTGCGGGACTTGGGTTTGAATTTACCAGTGTTCCTATTGGTCTCCTCACTAGGATACTCGGGAACCGGGGGACCCTGAAGGGTTGTGTCGGGTGAGTTGGCAGAAGCTGCAGAGCAGGGTGCGTCTGTCGCCCCCTCTTCGTAAAGAAGCATCCGGTCACGTAGGGCTCTAAATTCTTGCATTGAAAAGTGTTTGGTTCTTTCAGCTAGTTCCTTTTCCAAATTGAGTCTTTGCCTGTCCTTATCAAAGATGAATCTAAAGGTGAAGTTGCGGGCAAAGAGATAGAGATCTTTGATAGTTTCAAAGATATTGATAGGTTCAGATGGGCAAAAGCCCAAACCCAACTATGAAACCCTCTCCTCTTCAGGGGTCAAGGTAAAGGGTGTAAGATTGATGATATTAAGGGTTTGGGGGTGTTAGTGGTTACTAAAGAAGTAGATTTTAAAATGTGCTTGGAATTGGAGTTTTTAGAATGAACAAATTTTTGGAGTAGCCCCTGATACACCCATTTTTCATCATTCCAAGTTCAAGGATGATGGTACCTGCCCATATTCTTGTTTATCTTTTAGATTGAGGCACTACCTTATATCACATGGTAGTTGGTGGGATTATGTAGTTTGCAAAAAAGATCAGCTCACAAAAAGTGACAAGCTGCATTTCTCGCAAGATCAAGAAGTAATTTGTGTACTTGCTGAAAATGTTTTTAGCCTGAAAAAAAAAAGAAAGTTTGTGGGTTTAGATGCACTTTTACATATGTTAAAGGAGATTAAAAGTTATAACACACACTTTCATTTTATAAAATCAGCATTACAATATCAATGTAAAAAATAGGTATGGCACTTTTTATATATCCTTACTTCCCTCCAAATAACATCAAAACACAGTGTCACAAATAAATCCACACTTCCCTTCATAATGTTATCTCTATACACACATTTCCTTTTAACAAAATAAAATAATCAAAGACATTTTTGCAGTACTTACTAGGTGGACTTTTCAGCGTATACAGTATGAGGTCAAAGACAGCTTTAAGTAAAATTACTTACTAGGTGGACTTTTCAGCATATACAGTACGAGGTCAAAGACAGCTTTAAGGGCCCTTTCACATGGCCGGGTTAATTGGGTCCGCCTGTCAGTTTTGTTTATACAGACCCAATCGGACCTTCCAGTTCCCTCTGGTGTCAACGGACGTGTGGCCATTTATACACACATTGTGCAGAAATAGTGTACTGCTGTCATAATTGGGAAACCGAGAAATGCCATGCGACCTTTGTTGGAATGCATGCTTGCAGACTGAAAGTGACCATAATGAGGTTGCAGAAGATCAGCGGTACTGTGATACAAACAGGATGAAAAAAGGTGAAAGCAAGTATTTCATTAAAAGCAATCGTTTAATATACTGTATTCTATGTGGTCTATAGCAAACTAAATGTCATTCAGTTAGGGTCTTCACCTACATCAAAATGACAATTTCACCTAATTATTTTATAATTTGTGCTCTCACTGTAAATGTATTATGCAAGATTATATGAGAATAATATAGTAATATTTTAAACCTACAAAACCTATAAACTAAGACTAGGGGAAAATGTTACATATTGAATGGGGGTTTATAAACACCATATCTGCTTATATATTTAGTTGTGAAACTATTCTCTCAGCTGGCTTTTGCAACCAGGACCCTGTCATTGGACCCATTTTGAATAACCTAATATTGCACCCTTTTTGTTAAAGATTTTTTATGGTGCTTCTTACTGTGGAAAAAAATTGTTAAATTTAATTCCTTTATTCTCTGAGCCTTTTGGGATAGGTAGGAGGGATTTCATTTGATCTTTTTCTAACTCTTCCTGCATCCTGTATATAGCAACACATACATATCTTTTTCTACAACTTCTTTAGTTTACCAAGAACTTTCCCCCAAGAGAGCATTTCCAGTTACTCCAAGCTGTCTGAACACTGGATGAGAACATTCCTAGTTGGAACAGCTTCCCATTTCTGCAAGTGCATATAAATTTTGATCCTCTAATGACCCATGAGGTTTCTCATTTATCTCTTTCAACTTTCTAATTTCTGAAATGTTACTGACTAGGGCCCTATTAAATATATGCAAACTTGTAAATCAGCCTTAGGCTCCCCCTCCTTCAACTTTCAACAACTAGAACAATATTTTTTGAATTGTTGCCAAAACATCACAAAATGGAAACAATAAATAAATATTGATACTTATAAAGTATTCATAACGTTGATTTAACCCTGCATGGGTCCATCAAATCTCCCCTAAAAGTTATTTGCAACTCTACTGAAGCTGTTTGGCCAAATAGGGGACTGGTGGTCATCTCTGCTGGCAGAAGAATTTTAGAAGAAAGGGTACTTAATTAACACTGTCTTCCACACATTATGTATAGGTCACATTTGGGCTTATGCAAAATTAGAATATTTATTCTAGAACTGTGCAAACTTACTTATGAATGATTTATATTTGATCCCTAATGCAGATTTGTTTTGCTATGTGCCAGCCAGCTTTGTCTTGAGTTGCTTTCAAACTACGTATTTAGATTATTGCATAAGTCTAGCTGTGACTGGTTCACTTTAAGATCACACTATGGTAATCCTCTGTAAATTAACTTGTTTTTTTCTGTACATAGACAAATCATACACCTACCCTCCTGTAGATGATTGCTTCTAGCTGGCGTAGTGATTTGTATTTCTTAAAGTGGAAATATTCTACAGAAGACACGCCCAAGGATTTAAAATGTAGGGAAGTGCACCAGTGTTACTTGTAGGTTCCATGGACCTAATCTTTTCACCAGGATCTAGCAATTTGTCTCTGAAGAAGCTGTTGTTGAGGCAGCGTAGTCTCCTGCCATCACCTCAGATTTACAGAGGTTGTTTCAAACCTTTTTTTAATGCAGTGCATTCTACACGTTTTTTAGAAATATACACGGAAAAGAGAGCGCACAGCTGCCCTAGTGTAATTCCATGTAATGATACAAATGCAAAATTAAACAATAGGGGATTGCACTCACTAACATGGGACTTAGATGGCATGTACAGCAGGATGTATGTCTCCCTTCCTGGCCTGTATAATTGGGTTGGCTCCCAAGAACGAGTGGTGATGGTATGAGAAGTCACTACGGACTCTGTTTCCTCGTCTCCTCAGGCTGTGTCTGCTGTAGGGCACGCAGGCGGTCCAGCCGGCGCTGCGTGACATCACTTGCGGCCGGAGAGGAAGGACAAGGTGAGTGAGATGTCTCCTCTTTAGCTAACAAAAAACGGTTGCCAAGACTACATGTTTCGGAGGCGTGGCCTCCTTAGGAGGGGAGCCAACCCAGTTATACAGGCCAGGAAGGGGAGACATACATCCTGCTGTGCATGCGATCTAAGTCCTATGTTTGTGAGTGCAATCCTCTATTGTTTGATTTTGCATTTGTATCATTAAAATGGAATTACACTAGGGCAGCCGTGCGCTCTCTTTTCCTTGTATATTTCAGATTAAGTTCGCCACCCAGCAGTGGATCTTTTTCTTTTTTTTTTTTTTTTTTTTTCTCTCTTTTTTTTTTTTCCACATCAGCGAGCATTGCCAGCTGGCCTTAATCAGCGTAACATTCATGTGATGTCGCCAACTTAGATTCACATCATTGTGGATTTCTTTCTTTGTTTATTTATTTGTTCATTTATTTTTTCCTTCTTTCACTTCATACTTTTGACAGAGATATAACGAACAATTATTTACCGCTTTATCAAATACCCTGTTGAAGGATTTCTTAGTCCGCTTATTCTCAGCTACTTAAAAGAAAAACGAGTTGTGTAAATCTTATTTCTCCCCTCCCGAGGGTACCCTGAGTGGGATCTATACTCACTGCACAACACGGAACAGGCCAGGTTGCAACGAGTATAAAGAGTACCGCCCGTCGATGGAATCTAGGAGGACCTCGTGTATGGTGCTAGGCTATTGGGGTCCCCACACCCATAGTCCCCTATTAAGACTACTTGTGAATTGTTACGTGTTTGTGAGAACCCCCCACCCCTTCCCGCTCCCCTTCTCCCACCCTCCTCCACCCCTGTACCCCTTCTATACAAAATCACCTCAAACACAGAGTTTTAATGTTTACTATTGTTGCCTACTTAAATCAAAGCACTAATAACACTAAATTACTTTATGTGGCTCACTAGTTCTATATTTCACTAGTTCGTGAATAACTTAGCTTTTAGCCTAATCCCTTACACTCCAAACTTTCCCCTTAAGCAGGCCGCCTTATCCATCCATGGCTTCCATATTTTGTCAAATTCCTGGAGATTCCCCCTTTTTATATAATCCAACCCAGTGGATCTTTGAGAGAGCTGCAGCACCTAGAGCAAGATAACTTTTTCTATATAGACTGTGAACATTTGAGAGTTGGTTGTGGGGTCAGCGCTGACTTTGTTTTTTTTGTGTTTGGACTCTTTTACACGTTTTTTAGGGCTCCTACAGCTGCATCGACCTTTCCACTTCACCCGCTATTGGAGACATTCTTCTTTATGGATGGGAAGTACCCTGGTCCTGAGTGTGTGCCTAAACCTTTCCCCTTTCAGAGGGAATTAGTTAAACTATGGTTTGCTGCTCCTGTGGATACATCAGTAACCCATCTTAAACTTCAACTTTCCAGCGATGCAATGGTTACATTTCTCATCAGATGCTGTCATCCTCTTCCTGGGCTACTTTGAGTTGCCTGGTTTTCAGCTTCTTGATTCACCAGCAGGGGATAATGTCATGCCATGCATGCACACAGAAGTCAGTCATTCGATCAGAGCTGGCGTATGCTGGGAAAGCAACTGAAAACACACAAGCAAGAGAGGGTGCACAGTCGAGAGCATTATCTCTAAAACAGTTTAATCAAAAAGTTGTAAATGTATCTACTCACAGACAACATAATGAACACAGCACATCAAGGTTGCACAATCGATGCATCCACTCCGTATGCTCCTGGGCTTGGGGGAACATCACCTAGGATACAAAAGGCTAATGTGTTTCAAGGGCTGTGCCCTCTTCCTCAGAGCCTTGGGCAATTTTCTTTCAAATTTTTTTTACAATGTTTTGAATTAACGGTTTTAGAGATAATGCGCTAGGCCGGTGCGCCCTCTCTTGCTTTTCAGTTCTTTTGGGGAAATCCCCAGCCAGGAGTGGGCAGCAGGGTGTTGTATGTTTGTTTCTCCATCTGTGGATCAGGTGTGCAGCAGGTGTTGGAACTGGACCACTACACTTATGCACAGGAGGTTTTTGTGTTTTATTTGTGATAGGAATGCCCGCTGAGCTGCGCATGCAGTGTACATTTGGTAGAAGACTGTAAGCAGGCAGGTAAGTACATGTTATTACAGAAAAGACATAGCATGGGTTTAGTTCTGCTTTAACAGGAGTACCATTAGTTTGGTTGAGGGGTGTGCTCACCTTTTCAGATTCCACAGGCAGCTAGAGTCTCTCTTTATATCCCAATTTGGATTGACTGGCCTTGAACTCTCTTCCATGTTGACAGTGACTTAAATCTGTCAAACCTTTCTGATACCTCAGATGTACAGGGGCTTTTTCAAACCTTATTAGTGCAGTGAACCCTCAACATGCATGTGGAGGGTTAGGCTCTTTTTCCAGGCCTTGGGTCTTTTAGGGTCGCACAGCTGCAAATTGATTTCACTGCCAAGGTAGGCCCTGTTTTAAGGAGCGGATGGAGAAAATGTCACAACCAGGTGCTTCAGTTGTGATGGCTTGTTATGAGCATCTAAACTTGTGTCCTGTATGGGTCTAATGTCCGTACATATGTGCAGAGCACCCTGGCTGCGTGCTTAGAATTCTGATTCAAAGTATATCTGACTTACTTAAACTTCAGGAGTGTTCTCTTTTTTGGCCCTGTAATTTTCAACGCCACAGGTAATCAGTGTGCTTCCTGCCTCAAGGCATTAGGTCTACAGAAGGGTTGGAGGGATCCCACCCCTCTCATACATCTACTTCAGCTTCCTGTGCATACTACCCTTTTCAGTCATGCTGACTTTGTGGGATTGTACCCTTAAAGCACTACTGAACCCATCAATTTAGCTGTCTCCCAAAACAGTTATAGTCAAGGCATGTCATGAATAATAACTGTCACAACTGCTTCTGCTCTCAACCAAACTGTCAAGCTGTTAAATGTCTGGTGTTTTAATTGATCACACATGCAGCATTATGGCAACTGCAGATCAAACAGAGGCTAAGGCGACAGGTTACTTGACTATAGAGGACAGGAGGGTTTAGTTCCACTTTAAATGTTTTACTAGTCTCAGGGGTCACTTCACCCATATGGGCTGTCACAACCCTTATAGACTGTAATGCTGGCATGATTTCTAACATTCTTTGGCTATCTTGCATAGAGAGATTGGTTGTCCGGCTAGGCAACCTCCTTGAGTTTTCATTCCATTAATCCTAAGGACTGGAAGTGTAAGGCTTTGGGGGATGCCTCAGTATATGTTTCTGTTGTCCACAACTCGTTGTGGGTTTATTGTTCCTTGATCGGGTCATTATGTTTTTTCACCTGTTTAAGTGGATTTTTAGTTTTCCAGCCCCACGCTGGTTCAGGCTCTGTTTCCTTCGGGTGGCATCCATTCCTGTCTGGCAGTGATCTCCTCTATCCTAGTTCTCCATGTCCTGTCTTTGGTGATTAAACAACAACAATAATATCCCAGCGCCAATGAGTGTGCACCCAGGGAGCTCAATCAAGACATGTGATATATAATTTATAATTTACAATCAACATACCATGTGGTACATAACATGTACTGTGTAAAATAGCATGACTTGAACTCAGGGAGGGAAGGGGGGGGGAAGGTGAGGGGGGGGAGCAGGAAACCAGTGCAGCTGGACCAACCGTAACTGATAGATACAGATCTAAAGCAAAAAACAAAGGATGTCCAGCGCTCTGGATGTCACAAAGACAAATAGCAGCAGTCCAAAATGAAAAATAAGAGATTTAATAGAAATGAATTATAAAAGCAGATATTAAAAACAAATTGTAAAAATAGTCCCATAATAACACAGCACTTGGATTGGGAACATAGAACAGACAGAAAGTCCAATCAGCAACAGGAAGCCTAAAACGGGAGATCCATCCAACTAACCTAGCCCCAGGCTGAAATCAAAATGAAGGGGGATGGAGGGGAGGTAGAAGCCCAAATGAGCAGACACTGGAGACTCACACGCTCCCCACTGGCTGTGGGATCCAGAGGAGATGGCTCACCGGTTCCAGAGGACGGCTTCGTAGATGTGAGATGAGGAAAAGCTCCACCGTGAGGAGAGAAGTCTCACTGAGGCTCCATGCCGAGGGGGCGATGACGTCAGCCCAGCTGGAGGGAGAGGGCGCGGCTTCACACGGGGAAGCCGCCGGAGAGTCAGCTGAAGACACTGAGCTGCTTCCTCTAGGTAAAAAGCCTCAGCAAAGGACGGTGTCACTCAGGGAATCCAGTGGTAACACAAATAAAGCCAACAAGGAGTGGAATGATACACAAGGAAGCCGCCGGAGAGTCAGCTGGTGACGCTGAGCTGATGACTCACTGGTCTGTGTCCCCTCTAAGTAAAAAAGCCTCAGTGAAGGACAGTGTCACTCAGGGAATCCAATGGTAAAACATAAACAACCAGCCCTATGAAAAAGCGCTAATGCGCGAAACGCGTCGTCAAGGCAATCTTATGACAGAGGTCCTACTCAGAACCATGCCACGGTGACCATCCATCCACTCTTGGGAGCTTCACATCGCCCACAACAGTGCTTTCCATCCACATTGCTGGCTCTATCATTTCCCTCCTGGCTGGTTGTTTATGTTTTACCATTGGATTCCCTGAGTGACACTGTCCTTCATTGAGGCTTTTTTACTTAGAGGGGACACAGACCAGTGAGTCATCAGCTCAGCCTCACCAGCTGACTTTCCGGCGGCTTCCTTGTGTATCATTCCACTCCTTGTTGGCTTTATTAGTGTTACCACTGGATTCCTGAGTGAAACCGTCCTTTACTGAGGCTTTTTACCTAGAGGAAGCAGCTCAGTGTCTTCAGCTGACTCTCCGGCGGCTTCCCCGTGTGAAGCCGCGCCCTCTCCCTCCAGCTGGGCTGACGTCATCGCCCTCTCGGCACGGAGCCTCAGTGAGACTTCTCTCCTCACGGTGGAGCTTTTGCTTGTCTTCATCTCACATCTACGAAGCCGTCCTCTGGAACCGGTGAGCCATCTCCTCTGGATCCCACGGCCAGTGGGGAGTGTGTGAGTCTCCAGTGTCTGCTCGTTTGGGCTTCTACCTCCCCTCCATCCCCCTTCATTTTGATTTCAGCCTGGGGCTAGGTTAGTTGGATGGATCTCCCGTTTTAGGCTTCCTGTTGCTGATTGGACTTTCTGTCTGTTTTATGTTACCAATCCAAGTGCAATGTAGTGCTGTGTTATTATGGGACTATTTTTACAATTTGTTTTTAATATCTGCTTTTATAATTCATTTCTATTAAATCTCTCATTTTTCATTTTGGACTGCTGCTTTTTGTCTTTGTGACATCCAGAGCGCTGGACATTCTTTGTTTTTTTCTCTTTGGTGATTGGCTACTCCCCCTGCCTTCTAGATGGAGTCTCCTCATCTAGTTCATAATCAAGCGATGGTCCTTTTAGAAGAAGTAAACTTCCATCTTGAAATTTTACCTATAGGTAAGCCTATAGTGTAAATATCTCCTAAATGTGCATCATTTAGGAGATATTTACTGTACATGCAGCCAGTGACATCACTGGCACACGCGCTTTGAAGGAATGGAGTCCACGAACCCGGAAGCAAGACGGGTGAAGATGGAAGCTGTCCCAGCGATGTCATTGCATCACTGGAAGACTTCATTTTCAGGTAAGTTTCACATAATGTACTAGTATGCGATGCATACTAGTACATTATGCCTTTAACTTGCAAGTAAGAAAACAAAAAGTGCAGTGGTTTACAACCGCTTTTACATGGTTCTTTTTTGCAAACAGCCCCCAGTCCCCTCACTGGTACTTGCAGTGCACAGACTATTTGCCCTAAGTAAATCAACCCATTTGACTTCCATTAATCCACAAAAAAAAATGGTTTAGAAAGGAAAGAAATTCAGAATTGTAAGTACTCTCCCTTGCAGTGGATAACCTACGAAAATCACTGCATAGGTGCCCTAAGGGACAGATAAACTTCTGTACGCTACCCTTACACATGATAAATTCTAATGCATACATTTTCTTAAGAAAATTACAATGATTAGATTATTTGTTTATGGTAGATCACAGCAGAAAATGCTCAACTTTCCCTCAGATAGTTTGATAAATAAGGTATAGCTTAATTTCATTCACCAATAAGTCATACCTGAAAGACTTTTGATTTTTGATAAGTCAGTAGGCAGAAACATATATTTTACTCTCAGAACTCGGGTGTTCCTAGGGCCTATAACAACGAAACGTAAATCAGAAATAAGAAAATAGCAAATGCATATAACTCAGTTAAAAATAGCTATTTACAGCATAGTCAGAGTTCTTTTGTAATTAGAAAAAACGTGTTTAAATAATTTAGTTCTATCTAGATAATTCATACAATAGCCATATGTCGAACATGGGATATATATATATATATATATATATATATATATACTGTATGTATATACATGAAACAAGTTGAAACTGAAAGCAAGTTTATCCAAATAAATAATACACCCTAATTTGCTTAAAACATATATTTAATATATAATATAATAACTTGTGAATATGAGCTGCAGGCGGCTAAAATGAGAAATCCACACATACTTTCATCAGCCTGTTTTTAAATTTGAATATGAAAAGCGCATTGCAGTCAGAGTGTCACCTTAATGGCATTTGGCAGTCATTTGATTTATTAGGTTTTAGAGTAATAAAATAATAAAAAAAGAAAACCTCTTAAATATTTCATCAAACTATGCTAATCGAGGTAATATTGCCAGCTGAAGGCTTGTACCTGTATGCATAACGACAGAAAAATGTGGTTGCCCTAGTAAAATTTCCATGAACCTAGTGAATAATGAAAGAACCTTATTGAAATATTCAGATTTGGGGGGTTTAGGTAACGCATGTTAGGGTACAAGATGAAAGGAAATGTCTCATTTATAGGAGAAGAGAAGCCTGCACACATCAAATATTCAGTCAGCTTGACAGCTGTGGAAATTGTCGTTTTAAATGGGTACTCTCTCTTAGTCCTTATAATAAAAACACTTCCAAATATTCTCCTATTGTAATAGTCTAAATCTGCAGGCTGTTGTTAATATGGATGTGTCTGAGCAATGTAATTTTTGTTTGGAGATGTTTTTATAAAATTTCAACAGAAATTTAATTAGATGTTGTTTTGCTGTGAAATTGGAAATAATATCCATGTATCAATTTAATATTGTAATCATATTGATAAGAACCTTAACCACTTAAGGACCAGGTCTATTTTTTAGACTCTGTGTTTAAGTTAAAATTGTTGGTTTTTTTTTTGCTAGAAAATTACTTAGAACCCCCAAACATTATATATATATATATATATATATATATATATATATATATTTTAACACCCTGGGGAATAAAATGGTGGTCATTGCAATACTTTCTGTAACACCGTATTTGCGCAGCGGTCTTACAAGCGTGCTTTTTTTGGAAAAAAATACATTTTTTTGAATTAAAAAATAAGACAACAGTAAAGTTAGCCCATTTTTTAAAAAAAATATATTTTACCCTTAAAAATCTCCTTAGGCGACGTTTAAAAAATTCTACAGGTTACCAGTTTCGAATTACAGAGGAGGGCTAGGGCTAGAATTATTGCTCTTGCTCTAGTGTTCGCGGCAATGCCTCAAATGTGTGGTTTGAACACCGTTTTCATATGTGGGCGCTACTCACTTATGCTTTCGCTTCTGCGCGCATGCTCGTTGGGATGGGGCGCTTTACATTTTTTTTTCTTATTTATTTTTTTTTTTTTTTTGCACTCCTTTTAAAAAAAAATAAAAGTGGGTCACTTTTATTCCTATTATACGGAATGTAAAAATCCCTTGTAATAGAAAAAAAGCATGACCGGACCTCTTAAATATGAGATCTGGGGTCAAAAAGACCTCAGATCTCATATTTACACTAAAATGCAATAAAAAAAAAAAAAAATTTCATTTTAAAAATAAAAAAAATAAAATTCTTCTTTAAGAGCATTGGGCGGAAGTGACTGACATCACTTCCACCCTCCAATGCTGTGGAGTCGAGCGGGGACCATTTTCCCCTCACTCACCCCGCACAGTGATGGGAGCGGGCGCGATCGTCTCCGCTGCTACTGATGGCTCCGGTAAGCGGCGGAGATGACCGGAGCGTGGCGGAAGGGGGGCCCTCTCCCGCCACCGATAAAAGTGATTTTGCGTCAAATCCGCTGCAGAGACCACTTTTATCTTAAAGAGAAACGCACGTCGTTCCTAAAAATACTGGGGTTATGGCAGCTAGCTGCCATAACAACGGTATTTAGCATCAAAGTACTGACGTAGGGGTACGGCGATTTGTGTGAAGTGGTTAAAGGAAGTCCATAGTCCTTCTAAAAGATAGGTGACCCTTAAAAGTAGAATACAACTCCAATGTTCCTCCCCAACTCCACATCAAAAATAATTATAGCATAACATTTCTCTGATATTACTAAAAAGCAGTTTTCACTGATTGACATTCAGTAATAGGGCTTGCAAGATACTGTTTACATGTTTACACGCAGGTCTATTCCAGGGTCAATATGGAAGCAAAGAAAAGGAAGTTTAGGAGAAGGGTCTATTTAAAAACTCTCACATATGCTGGGCTGATTAATATTATTTTGTATGGCCATTTTCTTTCCTACAACCAATCTTGTTTTGGCCAAGTAGTGAAAATTGCTTTTAACAACATCAGACATCTGTTGTTTTGTAATGATTTTCAGTCATACCCCAGATGATGTCCATGTGGACAAAACACGTCAGTTGAATTGAGCCTGCTCCATGATATTGCTCTGTCTGGATTTCCTTTGTGATCAGGTTATCATTTTATTAGTGCCTGTAACGTCAGACTTGATGTAAGTTTTCTACCTTTAAATAAAATTTTGAGTAATGGTTTTATGCAGTGTGGGGGCCTTTTGTTGTTTTATGAATTGTGGAGTCCAAGATCTATTTCAGGGGCTGGATTCTGTGGAATAGAGTAGTGGATATGAAAAAGTGCAGCGCTAATTATGCAAGTCAAGAAAAGGTGTAATACTATACATAAACACCTCTAAATCATAATACCTTAAAACATTAGTATAAATCCACCATGAGGGTGAAATAAAATATCACTGTGCTATTGTAGTGCCTACACCACAGTGGATAAATAAAAAGTCCAAAACATGAAAGCACAAATGTAAAAGTCCAAATATAAATGTAATCCGGAAAACATATGTGGAAATCCAACCACCGTGGGACCCTTAAGATGGGCAAATAGCCAGAAACACCACCACCGTAGATAGGAGGAGGCTTACCAGATCACAATGACTTGGAGAGGCATATACCACCCACGTCCTAAAAGCTTGTTAGGTTAAATAAACCCAATAAAAGGCAGCTGGTCCTGGATCCACCTCGGTTGATCAGCATCAGAACATCAATGGGATATAGAATATGGACCCGAAAAACTTAATATGGATGATAGAGGCTTGGTACCACGTAGCATACGTCATGCAATAAGAGAAAGCTAACATAGCGTGATACCGTTTTAAAAAGTAGTGTTTAATAAGATAATAAATTGAACACTCACCTTTAGAAGAAAATACATAGGCTTGTAAATGGATACAGGTACAAGAGCGATGTGTGTAGGAAGATCCACCGACTCGTTTTGACTAAACAGGAGGGTGTGGACCCTCTACAACTACACCACTTAAAAAGAAATGATGACCCCAAAATGTACCGGATGCCAGAAAAGGTTCCACATGACATCACTTCCGGTCTCAATCCCGGAAGAGAATTAATTAAAAGAGTTAATTAAAAATATATAATTGATTCAGATGTAGAAAACAGTGGATAAAATGCCACATATATGGATAAACCACATCAATTACAATAGGTAATATCGCTCCCGCAGCAACGAACTGTATAGAATAGAATCTGACATCCAAGCCTCGTTATGAAAGTGAGGCTGGACGGCATGACTTCCGCTTCACAGACCAATCCGCGTACGGCACAAGACCGCAGCCACGACAACCAAGCCCCACTATGGAGGAGGCGAACGGATGCCGTCACCACCAGCCACGCACCGTCCTCAGACCAATCAACGGAAGGCATATGGTTCCAACGTTGAAGACCAATCGTCGTTATGAGGAACAAATGGAAGTCAACATTGGCGTTACATAAAACTATAAACCCAGCCTCTTAATAAGGCGGACTTTGGGAGCAGTAATATTTATTGGTCATAAACAGATTATGGCTTCAGCTTAAATTCGGGTCATCAATGACAATCCTATAAATGAGTATAAATTAGAAATTCCTTTGGAATAAACCAGATATATGGACGTGAAATTAGCCCATAACTGGAAAATAAAATTAAAATGAAAAATAAAATAAAATAGAGACAATGACACACCAGACACATCAAAGTTAACACAGTGGGAGGCGCACAAATGTGTTATACGAGGCAAACTGATCTCTATAGCAGCAGCAGTAAAAAATACAAAAAAAACAAAACTAGCAGCCTTATTTGCCAAACTGAAAAAACTAGAAATGAGTCATAAGCACACACTAGCTCCGCAAATGCTCTCCGAACTGACCGAAACCCGTACACTTATTCAGGAAGAACTGAAATATAATCTTAAAAAAAATTACAATCTTTCTCAAAAGCTCTTTTACGAGTACGGGAACAAGAACAATCATCTCCTCGCACAACACGATCCATCAGTTACACTCTCCCACAGGTACAATCCTCTCCAACAATAATGACAGCCTCGGATTTGAAAAATATTGTTCCTCCCTTTACAACCTTAACAAAACGACCCCCCCAACGACACCCCTTACCAAGAGATCTAAAGAACTCACTTTGTTCCTGCACCAATTTGCTCCAGGTAAAATTTCCGAAGATAAGCCGTCCGCCCTAGAAGCCCCAATCACCGTCTCAGAATGGGAACATGCGATCAAGCAACTAAAACTCGGGAAAAGCCCGGGTCCAGACGGACTATCCGCACTCACTCGGGGGATGCTGGAGGCCCACATTGTGGTCATCCCCAAAGATGAAAAAGACCCCACACAAGCAGGGAACTATAGGCCAATATCATTATTAAATTCAGACATTAAATTATTCTCCAAAATTCTAGCAAACAGACTACTTCCTCTCCTCCCCTCCATTATTTCACAAGCCCAAGTAGGCTTTATCCCTGGACGCGAAACCAGGGATAACACCATCAAAGCCATCAATCTCCACCACCTGATCACCCAAACTAACCAAAAGGGCTTTTTCCTATCCCTAGATGCGGAGAAGGCATTTGACAGAGTGTCATGGGACTACATGACTGAGGCCCTTGGCATAGGCCCTCACATGATCGGTTTGATTCTTTCATTATATGCAAACCCCTCAGCCAGGGTCCGGGTCAACAACACTCTGTAAAATGCCTTCCCCATCAGCAACGGGACGAGACAGGGCTGTCCTTTGTCCCCAATCCTTTTCGTATTAACCCTTGAGCCTTTTCTCCATAAAATAAAACTCCACCCATATATAGAGGGATTCCACACGCAAACGAAGGAATACAAATATGCCACTTTTGCGGATGACATACTATTATTTCTTACAAACCCTTTGGTCACCATACCAACTATCCTATCGGAATTCAAAAAATTTCAATCCCTTTCCAACCTTAAAATTAACCTCACTAAATCGCATGCCCTTAATATCTCACTCCCACAAAATCTAGTAGACCAATGTAGAAAGAACTTCCCCTTCCATTGGAAAAATGACTCAATTACATACCTGGGCATACAACTCACATCCAAACTAGCTGACCTTTATACTAAGAACCATCTCCCCCTTTTAAATACACTGTCCTTTGACCTTAAACACTGGAACAAGCCCTTATTCTCCTGATTCGGCAGGGCAGCCATCCTAAAAATGAATGCTCTGCCGAGACTTCTATACATTTTACAAACGATCCCCATCCACGTCCCACCCTCCTTCTTCAAGACCTACAGGCAAATATGCTCCAACTTCCTCTGGAGTGACCGGACACACAGAATTAGTTACAATCAACTCACTCGCCCGAAACACCTGCGTGGCATTGGTCTCTCAAACCTCTGAAATTACCAAACTGCTGCCCTCCTTACCAGGATAGTAGACTGGAATGTACATGCTCCCTACAAGGACTGGATTGCTCTGGAAGCCTCCTTTTCAAACCTGCCCCTACACTCACTCCCATGGATTACCCCCTGACACATCCCATTAAACATCCGCCTACATCCTTTGATAGGTCCCACCATACAATGTTTTCACCAGACGTGTAAATACACTGATCTATCCTCCACCCCCGGACCACTGACTCCAATAAAACTAAATCCGGACTTTCCCCCAGGAATGCACCAACTATTCCTTGACGATCACTGGTCACTAAACCAAATCAGAGCCCACCAATTCTTCCACCAAGGCGAGATACTCACTGCAGCCCAGATTTCCACACAACAAGGAAAAACACTGATACCCCCATGGACATATCTACTAATTGCCCACTATCTTAAATCCATAAACAAAGACTCTAAGTGTTCAAGACCAATCTCCCCCTTTGAGGATCTCTGCACCAAAACAACACCCCAAACTCATCTCATCTTCTACATGAACAACCTACTCTTTGCTGACCTCAAGGCCAACGAAACCCTAGCCTGCAAAAAATGTGACTCTGAACTTTCCATAACACTCACGGAAGAGGATTGGGAAAACATATTCAAAACCATTCACAAAGGCTCAATGAACGTTACCACCCAAGAAAACGGATTTAAAATCCAATCCAGATGGTACCATACTCCTGCATTGCTACACAAGTTCAAACCTGACATCCCTGAGACCTGTTGGAGATGCCACCAAGATAGAGGTACTTTACTCCACATTTGGTGGTCATGCCCCCCTCTGCAGCACTTCTGGTCAGATGTTTGCCTCATAACCGCCCAAGTTACCTCCTACAGTCTAGATCTAACCCCAGCCCAATTGCTTCTCTATCACTCGCCCTTACCACATTCTTCCTATTATAAATCCCTTACAATGCATATGATTAACGCTGCTAAACAATGCACCCCCATTCATTGCCACTCAACACAGGTTCCGACTCTCAAAGAATGGCTCACAAGACTCCAAAAAGTTGCCGAAATGGAAAAACTCATTCATATCTCACGAGACACTCCAACAAAATTTAGCCATAAGTGGGCCTGCTGTATACACTTTCAGACAACAGACGAATACTCTACTATTATGAAATCACCTGCTTAGGGAGATTGTCTATCCCCAAAAAGTGCACTCAAATCCTTAAAACTACACCCCGTTCATATACAACTGAATGAAAGTATTAAAGGGAAGCCAGAGACGATCAACCCTCTTACCCCTCCCCCTCCAACCCCACCCCCTCTCTTCCCCCACATAAAACTCAATTTGAGAGCCACCTAATTGAGCTCTATCCTCAATGCACACGGCTGTGACACACCCGCCCTGATCTCTACTACAGGTTGACAATAGTCAAATTCACCTTCTTCAACTATGAAACGCGTTTTCTTTCTAAGTACTCACACCGCTGCCTACCTCCCTTATCGACAAAGTCCTCCTCCTGTAATACCTACCCCATCAATCTATACAGACACCAACTACTTAACATACAAATCTCAGCATTGATACTCACCTCCGCCCCAGGAATTATATGGGTAGACCAGCTGAGAGGGCACCCTAGTCACGGCTAAGTCAGTGTTAAAGTGTCTGTTTCTTTTATGTACAATGATACGACAAAATGCTGTAACTTTTCATTGCTATACTATTGTTTTACGTTTACTTATGCTCTCTATTTTCCTTCAATAAAGAAATTATAAAAAAAAAAAAAATAGAGACAAATGCTAGAACTTTATGTGACAAATAAGCAATATGTCAAAAGGTATAATACCCAGCCCATAAAAAGAATTAATACAAAATTTTAGTAAAACTACCATAAAAATCTACACTAAATAATTTTTAGTTAAAATGCTAAAAAATCGTTCCTAATAACATGAATCCCCATATTAGGCATAAATGTGTCATTATGCTCGGCTTATAAAAGAGTTGATATCTCACTCCACATTCATCCATTGTGGATGATGGGTCTGCAACTCATATATCCAGAAGGTTTCCAGTCTGGATACCCCTCTGGTGTTGACTCCGCCCCTCCACTGGGCAATATATCTATCTATGATCAAAAATTGGGCCCCT
The DNA here is from genome assembly GCF_042186555.1 of Aquarana catesbeiana. Classification (NCBI taxonomy): domain Eukaryota; kingdom Metazoa; phylum Chordata; class Amphibia; order Anura; family Ranidae; genus Aquarana; species Aquarana catesbeiana. The sequence continues at coordinate 152,447,734 of NC_133334.1, read as the reverse complement.
GTTGGATCACGAGCATGATGTTGTCGGTGGAGTGAATGTGGAGTAGGATACCAACTCTTTTATAAACCGAACATAATGGCACATTGATGCCTAATATGGGGATTCATGTTATTAGGAATGATTTTTTATTATTTTAACTAAAAATTTTCATGTAGATTTTTATGGTAGTTTTACTAAAATTTTGTATTAATTCTTTTTATGGGCTGGGTATTATACCTTTTGACATATTGCTTTATTGTCAAATAAAGTGCTAGCATTTGTCTCTATTTTATTTTATTTTTTATTTTATTTTATTTTCCAGTTATGGGATAATTTCATGTCCATATATCTGGTTTATTCCAAAGGAATTTCTACTTTATACTCATTTATAGGATTGTCATTCATGACCCCAATTTAAGCTGAAGCCATAATCTATTTATGACCAATAAATATTACTGCTCCCAAAGTCTGCCTTATTAAGAGGCTGGGTTTATAATTTGGCGCAACGCCAATGTTGACTTCCGTTTGTTCCTCATAACGAGGCTTGGTCGTCAACGTTGGAACCATATGCCTTCCGTTGATTGGTCCGAGGTCGGTGCGTGGCTGGCGATGACGGCATCCGTTCGCCTCCTCCATAGTGAGGCTGGGTTGTCGTGGCTGCGGTTTTGTGTTGTATGCGGATTGGTCCATGAAGCGGAAGTCATGTCGTCCAGCCTCGCTTTCATAACAAGGCTTAGATGTTGGATTCTATTCTGTACAGTTCATTGCTGTGGGAGTGATATTTCCTAATGCAATTGATATGGTTTATCCATATATGTGGCATTTTATCCACTGTTTTGTACATCTGAATCAATATATATTTTTAATTAACTCTTTTAATTAACTCTCTTCCGGAATCGAGACCGGAAGTGATGTCATGTGGAACCTTTTCCGGCGTCAGGTACATTTTGGAGTCATTTCTTTTTAAGAGGTGTAGTTGTGAGGGGTCCACACCCCAGATGATGGCTGTTTAGTCGAAACGCGTTGGGTGGATCTTCCTACACACATCGCTCTTGTACCTGTATCCATTTACAAGCCTATGTATTTTTTTCTAAATGTGAGTGTTCAATTTATTATCTTATTAAATACTACTTTTTAAAACGGTATCACGCTATGTTAGCTTTCTCTTATTGCATGACGTATGCTATGTGGTACCAAGCCTCTATCATCCATAAGAAGTTTTCGGGTCCATATTCTATATCCCATTGATGTTCTGATGCTGATCAACCGAGGTGGATCCAGGACCAGCTGCCTTTTATTGGGTTTATTTAACCTAACAAGCTTTTAGGACTTGGGTGGTATATGCCTCTTCAAGTCATTGTGATCTAGTAAGCCTCCTATCTACGGTGGTGGTGTTTCTGGCTATTTTCCCATCTTAAGGGTCACACCGGTGGTTGGATTTTCACATATGTTTTCTGGTTACATTTATATTTGGACTTTTGCATTTGTGCTTTCATGTTTTGGACTTTTTATTTATCCACTGTGGTGTAGGCACTACAATAGCACAGTGATATTTTATTTCACCCTCATATGGTGGATTTATACTAATGTTTTAAGGTATTATGATTTAGAGGTGTTTATGTATAGTATTACACCTTTTCTTGACTTGCATAATTAGCGCTGCACTTTTTTATATCCACATTATTGCTTTTTGTCTACAGCTGTGCTGGCTGCTAGTTTGTTACATTTTTTCACAGCGCAGTATATTTTTCCCTTTTTTGTGGAATACCGTAGTGACAAATCTCTAGTGACTGTTCTTTGGATTATCATTTACCAGTTCCATCCTTATGCCTGTTTGACTCTTTGCCGCTGGCAATAGAGTCCACGCATTCCGGTGCGCGTGTTCACTCCACCCTCTGGGTGGCGGATACACATTCCCTGTTGACTCATTTAGTGGACAGTGGTTAATCTCTATTCATGCAGAATTGATTCCACTTTCAGCCTTATCTATTTGGACTGTTTTGATACACAGTGGCTGCCTTACCTTTTATAATTTCCATATGTGGACTTTTCAATATTTATTTGTGACACCTATGCACTTGATTAATTCTATGTGGTATTATTACCTCTTTCACACAAATGAGTATATTTATTCATCTGCTTATTTGCATATTGCCTTGCACTTTGTATTGATTTATTTGCTTAATTGCACACTGCATTTTTATGCTTGCTTTGTACATTCAGTATGGTTAATTTTTAGCGCTGCACTTTTTGGATTTAATCATTTTTAGTGAAGGTGGGGTAGGGGTGCAGGCTGTTAAGGGTGGACACGTAAGGGTTTTTGTAGATAAAGGTGTTTAGACAGAATATTAGAGTGATCTTAAATAAGACCTAAAGTTAAAAACTGGCTCTGGATCTCTCCAGCTTGCTGTTTTACTGATATTTCTGGCTTTCTTTAACAGAGGACTGGTTCTGTATGAGGTGTTTACATTCCTTAGCTGAGCACACAAATGGTACCTCCAACACTAGCAAAACCAGCCCTTGACCATGTCGAACATCGTAAAACAGTAGGGAATCAGTGGGCTGGGTGGGGCTTGAAGGAGTATTCTGTTGTATTTTTTCAGATAGCAGCATGGAGTGTAAGCTGACCTAAAAGTCAGTTTTTTACTTTAGGCCTACCTAAGTGCTAACACCTCCAAATTCAACGAAAGTCCATATTTTTATTATAACAAAAAAAATCACAATAACATCACTTTTGTCTGCTGTCTGTTATCAGACTGTCCCAGAAAGCAGTGCAGTGGTTATACCAGTATACTGACAGTATTACCTGATGCATACTAATATATATATATATATATATATATATATATATATATATATATATATATATATATATATATATATATATATATATATATATATATATATATATATATATATATATATATATATATAATTTTTTTTTTTTTTTTTTAATTCATACATGAAAAAACAAACATCATACAGCAGAGCAACCTTGTAGTTTCCATTTGAAATTTTCCACTTCTTTTCAATCCTTCTGTTAAAGTATTTTTAAATTAAACAGGGCATATGCTCACTGGCCACTTCATTAGGTACACCTGCTCAATTGCTTGGTGACACAAATTGCTAATCAGCCAATTACATGGCTGCAACTCAATGCATTTAGGCATCTAGATGTGGTGAAGATGACTTTCTGAAGTTCAAACCGAACATCAGAATGGGGAAGAAAGAGGATTTAAGTGACTTTGAACATGGCATGGTTGTTGGTGCCAGACGGGGTGGTCTGAGTATTTCAAAACCTGCTGATCTACTGGGATTTTCATGCACAATCTCTAGGGTTTACAGAGAATGGTACGAAAAAGAGAAAATATCCAGAGAGTGGCAGTTGTGTGGAAGAAAATGCCTTGTTGAGGCCAGAGGAGAATGGGCAGACTGGTACTAGATGATAGAAAATCAACAGTAACTCAAATGACCACTCGTTAAAACCAAGGTATGCAGAATACCATCTTGAACCTTGAAGCAGATGGGCTACAGCAGCAGAAGACCACACTGAGTGCAACTCCTGTCAGCTCAGGAAATTGAGGGTACAGTTTGCACAGGCTCAGCATAATTGGACAATAAAAGATTGGGAAAACGTTGCCTGGTCTGAGTCATGAGTCTCGATTTCAGCTGCGGCATTCAGATGGTAGGGTCAGAATTTGGCATAAACAACATAAAAGCATGGATCCATCCTGCCTTGTATCAACAGTTCAGGCTGGTGGTGGTGTAATGGTGTGGGGGATATTTTCTTGGCACACTTTGGGCCCCTTAGTAATTGAGCATAGTTTAAACACCACGGCTTACCTGAGTGTTATTGCTGACCATGTCCATCCTTTTATGACTACAGTGTACCCATCTTCTGATGGCTCCTTCCAGCAGGATAATGCACCATGTCACAAAGCTCAAATCATCTCCAACTGGTTTCTTGAACATGACAATGAGTTCACTGTACTTCAGTGGCCTCCACAGTCACCCAATCTCAATCCAATAGAGCATCTTTGGGATGTGGTGGAACGGGAGATTTGCATCATGGATGGGCAGCTGACAAATCTGCAGCAACTGTGTGATGCTATCATGTCAATATGGACCAAAATCTCTGAGGAACACCTAAAGGCAGTTCTGAAGGCAAAGGGGGGTCCAACCCGTTATTAGCAAGATGTACCTAATAAAGTGAATAGTGAGCATATGTATAGTGGTGCTGTACGTTCTGTATCTTCTTTCTTTTACAAAAGATTCTTTTTCAAATATAAGTTTATTCAGAAGCAGGAAGGGCAAGGGCCCGCAGTGACAATAGAAACATAAACAGGTTCGAGGACGCAGCCTCTTACAGCAACATAACTGAAATCATGACAGTGTGGTTTCCCGTTTCAGGGTCATATATATAAATTATTACAGTTTGTACGCTAAATTCACCCTTGATTTGGGTCTAAAATAGGTTTGGGTATCCCCATTCCTCCTGCCATTTTCTTTTTTTTAAATAAAAAATATAAAGAAGAAAAGGAGTAATTGTAGAAGAATAATAGTGGAAATAAGAGAGAAAGAGAGAAGGCAGAGAATTGAGAGGTTAGAATAGTGATGAGGGAAGGTGTAAAGCACAGGTGTGTGGGGGGGGAGGGGGGGGAAACACGGAGGCGGCTGTATCCATCCATTGCTTAATATGTATATGTCCACAGGGAAGCTGTTATCAGTAGGTTTCCACCCACTGCTTCAATCATGGGCTTGCCAGCAGGTTTTGACCCTCAGTGGAGAATATGAATATAAGCCATTGCGACCAGGTCTTAGTGTATAGCTCAGTTTGGTTACGGTCTGTGAGAATAAGATCCTCCATCTTCCTTATATCCTCTACCTTTTTTAACCACATACCCAGAGTAGCAGGTCTGGTGGTCTTCCACAACAGGGGGATGCACGCCTTGGCTGCATCTAGGAGATGTCTGATCAGAGATTTTTTATAAGTCTTTCTGGACATGGTAGAGGCATGCAGCAAGAAGAAACCAGGGTCTGCCACAATATGGCGTTCCGTAAATTTCTGTATTATCAACTGTATGGACTTCCAGAACTGCTCCAGCCTCCGACACGTCCAACAGATATGGAGAATCGTACCCTGTTCCTCTCCGCATCTCCAGCAGATTCCTGGGGAAGATGGGAAAAATGTCCGCAATTTGTCCGGGGTGTTGTACCATCTAGTTACTATTTTGTAATTGGTTTCCTGCATTTTCGTGCATATGGAGGATTTAAATGTAAAGTAGAGTATATTTTGTTTTTGCTTTGATGTAAAACTACACTGTATATCTCTCTCCCAGGACCTGAGGGTGGGTATTTGGTAGTTTTCTGATGGTGTAATCAATAGTTGATATGTTGCTGACAGTGTGTGAGGGAGATCCCCCTCTCCTGAACAATATATCTCATATGTAGTCAAGGCTCTATCAAAATTTCCAGGAGGGGGTAGCTTCTTAAGAAAGTGGTTAAGCTGTAAGGCTCTCCAAAAATCTAAGTGGAATGGTCCTTCCGGTCTCATCAACTCTCCCATTGAGATCCACTGTCCATTTGAGATGTAATGGGATGCTTGTGAGTGACCTACTTTACGTAGGGAGCGAAATATTGGATCCGTATATCCTGGATTGAATTCTGGAGTACCCAGAATTGGGCGTAGTGGGGAATTAAGGGATGTAAGATGTAGTCTAGCAAAAAGAGATGAACAGGTTCGTGTGTTAACTCCTATCAGGGGATGATGTTTCATATTCCTAGGTAATAAATCATGGCACCAGGGAGCTCTGTCTAAGGGTACAGTACATTGGGCTTGTTCTAATTGGGTCCATAGCTTGGTGGTGCTATGTCGGTTCCAGTCAATGAGTCTGGACAAATGAACTGCTTGTTGGTATTTTCGAAGATCTGGGACTGCCAATCCTCCGTAATGTTTGGGTAATGTGAGCTGTCGTCTGTTGATCCTAGGTCTCTTATGTGCCCATATAAAATCCAAGAACAAAGTGTTGGTTTGGTCAAAGTAGTGGGCGGGAATTTGGATCAGAAGGGCCTGTAGGAGGTATAAGAACTTTGGCAGAATGCACATTTTAAGAATATTGCACCTACCAAACCAAGAGTGTAGCCCTGTGTTCCAGGTTTTCAGTAGGGATCTGACCGTGGATAATAATGGAGGGAAATTCATGGCAAATATTTGGGACAGTTTGGAGGGAATATAAGTTCCTAGATATTTCAGGGCGGTAGTAGTCCATTTAAATTTGAAACTGTTCTGCAAGGTGTTGAGGGTGTGTGGTGGTAACCCAATACTCATGGCTTCTGATTTATTAAAGTTTATCTTTAAATTAGATATATTTCCATATGCTTTAAATTCATGAAGAAGATTGGGGAGAGAGATGGTCGGATTTGTGAGAGTGAACAGCATATCATCCGCATAGGCGGCTATTTTCTGCTGCGTCTCTCCCATGTTTACTCCAGAGATATCTGGGTTGGCCCGAACTGTTCTCAGGAAGGGTTCCAGTGACAGGGCAAATAGAAGTGGGGATAACGAGCACCCCTGGCGGGTTCCGTTCTTGATCTCAAAGGGGGCAGACAGATTCCCATTTGCCCTAACTCTTGCTGTGGGGTTGGTGTAGACTGAAGTAATCCAGTTTAACATCCTCGTCCCCAGGCCAACATGTCTTAAAACTGAAGCCATGAAGTTCCAATTCACCCTGTCAAAGGCCTTCTCTGCGTCTGTACTTAGAAATATGCAGGGGGTCTTATTCTGATTGACTACGTGTAGGATGTTGAGGACTTTGATTGTATTGTCCCTGGCCTCTCTGGATGGGACAAAGCCTACTTGGTCTAGATGGATCAGGGACGGAAGGTATGTTTGGAGTCTAGTTGATAATATTTTCGTAAAGACTTTAAGATCGATATTGAGAAGCGAAATTGGTCTGTAGCTCCCGCACAATGTCGTATCTTTCCCTTCCTTGGGTATCACTGCGATATGGGCTGTCAATGTGTCTCTGGGGAAATGAGTGCTAGAATCCAGTGAGTTAAAGAATTTGTGCATGGGTTCGCCCAGGGACGGTAACAGAGTTTTGTAGTATAGGGCCGAAAGCCATCCGGGCCCGGAGCTTTCCCTAGTTTCAGGGATGCAATTGCTTTTTGAATCTCTTCCATGGTAATAGGTTCTTCTAATAACTCACTGGATTCAGCCAGTAGTTTAGGCATATCAGATTTAGTTATATAGTCTTCTATTTGTGACTGTGGTGCAGGTTGGTGTTGTAAGTTATAAAGGGAGGAGTAGAATTCCTTGAATTCATCTGCGATCGCCTGAGGTAGTGTAATCTTTTGACCAGAGGACAACACAATGTGGGGTATGTAGTTCGCTAGGGTTTGTTCGCGTAGTGATTTGGCAAGTACTTTACCGCACTTATTTCCCGATTCATACGTCACGCGTTTACATTTTTGTAATGCGGCTTTTGCTCGAAACTGCATTAAGTCCGTGATTTTATTGCATAAAAGCAGAATGTCCGCTTCTCCCGCAGGTGTCTGTGCGTGTTTGTGTCTTGCCTCTGCCAGGTGCAAGTCCTGTAGAAGGGTTGTCATCTGGGCCGATCTTATTCGTTTAATGCGTGCGCCGTGCTTTATCAAGACCCCGCGGATCACCGCTTTGTGTGCTTCCCAGACTATTCCGGGATCACTACCGGGAGTGTAGTTGGTTTGGAAATAGCAGTCTAATTCCTTCTTGACGTCAGTAAGTACCTCCTCGTCGTGCATGAGACTTTCATTCAGTCTCCAAGTCTTTTGTCTGTCAGTTGGGTTGTCAGCTAGGGCATAGGTTAGTAGGACAGGAGCGTGGTCAGACCACGTGATGGAAAGTATCCCAGAGTCTCGGAGAGCGTGTAATTGGGCGTGGGTGATTAGAAAATAATCAATTCTGGAGTATTGTTTGTAAGGGTTGGAATAAAAAGTGTAGTCCCGTTCGGTTGGGTGTAGGAGACGCCAGGCGTCGATCAATTGTGCCTTGTGTAGTGTCTTGGAGATTCGTTTCCTTTCAGAGGGGGCGATAGAGGAGGTTCTTCAGGAAGTGTCCTCAGAGGGGATCAAAGGGACGTTGAAGTCGCCTCCTACTATAAGGTGGCCCCTAGAGAACTCCAACAGAGTCTTTATGGTCTTATTAAGAAACCTATCTTGGTGGGTGTTAGGTGTGTAGATGTTCGCAAGTGTTACTTGTGTCCCTCCTATTTCACCCTTGAGAAACAGGTACCTTCCCTCTGGGTCTGATAGTATAGCCGCACATTTCCAGGGTACACTGTTGGCAATGAGTATAGATACACCACGTGTCTTAGTGGGCCCATTGGTGGAGTGATAGACCTTAGGGAAATACCTGTTCTTCAAAATGGGGAGATTACTATTTTTAAAATGAGTTTCCTGTATTAGAGCCAGGTCTACTCTATTGCGTTTTAGATCTTGGAGCAACATGCGCCTCTTTTCTGGCACATTTAAGCCGTTTGCATTCAGTGTAAATATGTTCACCGCCTCCATGTTTCCCTGAGTGTAAAGAGATAGAGAAAGGGTAAGACGTGGAGAATGGGGGTAGGGTTTAGTGGGGGAGAAGTAGGGTAGGATAGTCAGTTGAGAAAAGTAAGAAATTAGAATCTAAGAAGTATCAGTTAAGTACAGTTTGTTGTTCTAAAAGAAACGCACAATAATGCTATGACGCTCACCAGAAAAACTCTGGTAACTGAGCGTTGGCCTAATTGGGGTTGTGTAAAACAATAACCAGCGAGGAGTTTACCTGCCACCCCTCTCCATACCTGTGTTTATCTGCATATGATTCAGTAAATGTGTTGACGGAATCGTGTGCAAGAAATCGTAAGGCAAAAACTAATTTTCATGTAAATAAGGTACGATACATTGTGAAAGAGGAAAAAAAAAAAAAAAAAAAGGGAACGATTATACAATAAAACATTGTGTGCATGGTCCATTTGTCGCTAGCCATTTACACTTTATATAGGCAAAAGCATAACATCAAAAAACGGATTTTCCATCCCTGCATATTTTCCTAAGCCAAAAACTTTAAACTTATGAGCCCACTGGTATACATTGTTTGCGGACAAATCCCCGGATCCCATATAGGGGTGGTGGGGGGGTTTCCTCATATAAACTTAGGATAAGGGGATAGGCCGCAAACTGTCTAGTCAAGCCTATGGTCTCCCATATGTCCCAATAATATCCTCTCCCTTCTTGTGTTGTGTTGAATATGGGTTTTGCATTCGCTAGGGCCTACTATTTAAATACATGTACCTGTCCCGTATCTACATTCTAGCTTGTAGGTGAAGCCGGTGAGCTCCGTCTAGAAGTTCCCTCTCATCCCCTTCACTCACTCGCCACCTCCGGTACAAGTGTTATGGCCACATTAGTTAGGAAGGCGCCCCAACAGCGTTCGTCCCTGGAGGTGTTAATGCGTCCTTTATTCCGGTATTTTGGTGTCACAAATCCAGCTTGGCAGTCCCTATGGCCAGGTGTCGGTGGGTTTGCTGTCCAAAAGAGTCCTCCGCCTCTGCTTGTGGCCGGTTGCACTTGTATGTCTGTGTTGCTTGGTTCTTACTCTTCTTCGGAAGGCCAAGTGTATTATAGTCCCAGAATGCCTGTGTTTCCGGTTCAGCGCCAAGTCGCCTGCAGCTCTCTGTATGTGTGACGCATCTGGGGACCCTGCGAGAAGTAGAGGGTATCTTCACTCTCCCGGGAAGGTGAAGCTGTGCTCACATCCGCTCGAGACAGGAGACACTCGGTGGCGTTAGAGTGTGACGTACAGAGGAGAAGTTTGCACCGAGGTGCAGTCTGGGCAGCTTCCTACAGGGGGATATTAGCGGTCCATACATTACAAGGCAACCCTCATTGGTATGTGGGGCTCAGGCAATCGAGCAGGGATAAAGAAAAAACAAAGTGGTAAAAAATAAAAGAAACCATGAAACTGAATATAAACTAATGCTTAATCTTTGGAAGTTCTTTATGTTCACGCTTCCCGAGAGTCCTCAGCTGATACTGTACGGGTTCTCCTACGGGATCTCTGCTGGCGTGGATGTTGGTAGTTCCTTTGGGTTTTGGGTCCCGAGCGTGTCGACATCCTGGGAATGAACGCTAGCTAGTCCGGGACTTGGATCTGTTCTGTACCCAGGAACTCAAAGAAGACTGGCAATTCTGCGGGCGAGCATAGTGTGAATGATGATGTTCCGTTGCGGAATGTTACCGCCAAGGGGTATCCTCAGCGGTACGTGCATCCCTGTCTCTTGGTCAGTTCAAGCGCCGGTTTCAGTAGGGCTCTCTGTAGCAGCGTGGCTCTCGACAGATCCAGGAGTATCTTGATTATTGCGCCATCGAACTCCACTTCTCCTTGTTCCCACGCTTTGCGAAGGATGAGTTCTTTTTGCGTGTATTTGTGGATTCTGCACAGCACGTCACGCGGCCTATCTGGGTCTTGCGATCTAGGCCCGAGAGTTCTGTGTACCCAGTCTAGCTCCAGCTGCGGTGGGACGGTGCCTAGTACTTTATGGAAGATAGCCGTAACCGACGCTGCTAGGTCCTCTGAGCCAGTAGCTTCTGGAATGCCCCACAGCCGCAGGTTGTTGCGGCGGCTGCAGTCCTCCAGGTCCTCCGTATGCAGCTGTAGGTCGATGGTCTGTGAGGTTTATGATTCCTGGAGGCGTTCCAGAGCCAGGACTCGCTGTGTGAGAGACGAAATCGTCAAGTCACCATTGTCTACTCTTTCTGTGAGGTCTTGTATCCCTGTTCTCAGTTCCTGGATGTCCCGTGCATGAGCCTCTTCCACCCTCATAATAAGGGACTCCATGTCTGCTCGTGAGGGTAAGGCCTCAAAGTCGGCCTTCGTGGGGAGGGCCTGTAATATGCTCCGGAGATCCTCTGGAATGCCACTCTGACGTTGAGACGGTCCTGCCATGTCCTCCTGAAAGACTGCTGGTGTCGTTAACGAAAAGTCCTGTGCTGGAGAGTCGTGAGAAGGTGCTGGTAAGTCCATTTCTGGCCTAGGGCATACACGTGGTGCTGTTGCAATGGCGCCCGGTGAGATCGCCAGCGAGTCTTTAAAATACCGTTTGATGCCACACCGGGGGGGGTTGAGGACCGAGAACCGCTGGTTGATGATCGTGTCCTATATCGTTTGGACGATAGCATGCCTTATTTTCGCTGCGTGATTCCCGTTAGATTGCATGTTGTAGAGGGGTTTAGCTAGGAGCTCTCCAGAAGTGCTTCCTCACCCGGCCATTGCTAAGCCACGCCCCCCTTTACAAAAGATTCTATTGACGTTTAACAAGAAATACATAGATACCTCATGCATCAAGGAAAAGCATGAAGATGTACAAGATGTACATACAGTACTTGCACAAGGAGATGAAACAAGACACATAATGGTTGAAGCAGGGTCCATGTACAGCTTGAAGCACACAAACAACAATTGCTTAAGGTATGTATGGGGAAAGGCCTGCAGATGAGGGGAGTTCTTAATAATGCAAAGCACTCAACAGGTGATTGCATAATCCACTGCCCCATCTGAACACAGAGAAGACCATGGAGGGGATGGGGGGGGGTTGGGGCAGGGGAATCCACCCAAAAACCAATATGTGTAGTGGGTAATCAAGAAAAAAAGGTGAAGATAGGAAGAGGATTAAAGAAAAGGCTAGAAGGGAAGGGATTAAACAGAAGAAAAAAGAAACTTAGAAGTTCAAGCGGTTAGGAGCGCAGAAATATCAGATTTCTAGCAATAAATGGGAAAAGCCTGATGGATGGTGCGATATCCTAAGTTGGCAAACTCAAAGTATTTTATTGTGGGAGTCGGACAATATGGCTGTCAGTTTTTCATTGACCATGATATTGTTTATACAGTGTTTTACCACCTCAAAGTCAAGGATGGGAGTCTTCCATGCTCTGGCAATGATAAACTTGGTCACTGTGAAAAAATGAGCAGTGTCATTCAGCACAAAAGAGAACATCTATAGGCTTAAAAAGAAGGGTTTCTCTTGAGATTGGGATGTAACAATGCATGAAGCAAGGCGTAGATCCAAATTCTTTGTTTCCTCACTCTTGGACAAAACCACCAAAAAAGGGCCATTGTTCCTGGCAGGGCAAGTCAAGGGATAGTTAGGAACTGTTTGGACTAAGTGAGCCGGAGTATAGTACCAGTGGAGCATGAATTTGTGACCATATAATCTGCCAGTCCTCAGGATCCAGCTCCATTCCTAGTTAGCGTTCCCATTGCTGTCAATACAGTTGCATAGGAGGTTGCTTGGTAGAGATTATCAAGGAATAAATCAACAAAATGAGACCTTGAGTGAGGACATGACTGACAGACTTTCAAAGGACGTGTACTGTACCTTCTTTCTTTGCTTATTACTGATAGGGTTCATAAAATAAAATATTTTTTTCAGTAAAGTAAATATGAAATTTTGCATATTCATATTTTTTTAGTCTAATGTCTAGTCAGTAAGTAGAGCACTAACCTCGCTTTGACATTATTAAAAGGATTACTTTCCACTTTGGATGGAAGAAACCTGTTTCTAGAATTGAAATGAGCCATCAGATTAGTGAAATATCTCTTATGGACCACTAAGTTTAAAGTGAATAACTCAATACCAAGTTCACTATGTGGACCACTTATGTATTTATACAGTCTCCTCTTCTCAAGAGAGAATAAATTCAGTTCCTCTAATCTTTCCCTATGCCTTTTATCAGTTTTGTTGCCCTTCTCTGCACTTTCTCCAGTTCCCCAATATCCTTTTTGTGAATTGGTTCCCTAAAACTGAACTGCATATTCCAGGCGAGGTCTTACTAGTGATTTGTACAGGGGCAAAATTATATCTCTCTCTCTGGAGTCTAGAAAAGATTTTGCTTGCTTTGGAAACCACAGCTTGACATTGCATGCTATTATTAAAGTGATTGTAAAGTCAGAAGGTTTTTTTATCTTAATGCATTGTGTACATAAAGATAAAAAACCTTCTGTGTGCAGCAACCCCCTAATACTTACCTGAGCCCCATCTCTGTCCAGCGATGTACACAAATGTCTCTGCCATCCGAGACTCTCCCTCTTGATTGGCTGAGACACAGCAGCAGCGCCATTGGCTCCCGCTGCTGTCAATCAAAGTCAGTCATCCAAAAAGCAGTAAGAGGGGGCGGGGTCAGGCTGCAGCTCCGTGTCTAAATGTGTTGTTTTTTTACATTTTTTTGGGGAGATATTTATTATAGCAAAAAGTTAAAAAAAATTTTTTTTTTTTCAAAATTGTCGGTCTTTTTTTGTTTATAGCACAAAAAATGCGATGCATACTAGCACAATATGGCATTGCCTTGCACGTTGAAAAAAAAAAAAAAAAAAGCCAGCGTTTTACTACTGCTTTAATTCTCTGTGTGGTTTAAAAAGGCTGTTTGATCCTATCTTCTCCGATTCTCCCCTTCTTCCACTGTCCCCAATCCATCTCCTGATAAGACAGAGCCTGTCACTCTGCACATGCTCAGTTTGGTGTGTATTGCTAATTTTTTTTTTTTCATGGGAGGGTGCATGTGATCAGCACAGGGCGAATCGACACTGTCCAGACAGAGGGTCAGGGGTCCTGCAGCCTCATAGGACAGTCAGAGAAGAATGAAAACTTCTCCTATACGTTTTAACCAGACACTGATAGAAGTCACAAGACTGCTCATTAGAAACGGTATTTAGCAGTGTATATTTACTAAAATAGCTGCATTTCCGTGTATTGTGGGAGATCATGTACAAAAACGTAAAGAATATATTAAAAGCAATAATGCAATTTTATTAACAAAAAAGTATTAAAAACAAGAAAAGAAACAATGCATGGCTGGTATGGTGGCTACAGTGCCAGTGGGGACAAAATATAGATATACAGGATGTACATGTATGGTTGGCCTCAAAGTTAGTGAGGCATAGCCACTAACATGCACGAGACTCCTACGTGTTTCAGAATAATGATTCCCTCTTCAGGGGGTTAGTAGCAATGCATTAAGTATCTATACTTAGGACAAAAAAATATACATAAGTATCCAAGATACACAGAAAATACATAGAGTGACTCTAAAGAATTAGCCAATACAAACGGAAAGCTAACGTTGCATGTATACATATATTCTAATACACTGCACTTTCATGTCCTTATAGTTGTGTGTGGGGAACTGTGTCAAACACTTTTGCAAAATCCAAGTATACTATATTCACAGCCACTCCTTTGTCTAAGGTTTTACTTACCTCCTTATAAAAAGAAATCGGATTCGTCTGACAACTTCTGTCTTGCATGGATCCATGCTGTCTGTTGCTTAACCGCTTGCCGACCACCTCACGCAGATATACTGCGGAAGAAGGGCTCGTACAGGCAAAACCACATACCTGTACGTTCCCTTTAAGAGGCGGCCAGCAGGCGCCCGCGGCAAGCTCCGTGAGTCGGGTCGCGGGCCTCACGGGGAGGAAGAACAGGGAGATGCTAATGTAAACAAGTATCTCCCCGTTCTGCCTAGTGACAGTGTCACTGGATCTCTGCTCCCTGTCATCAGAGCAGAGATCAGTGACGTCACACACAGCTATGCCTCTCACAGTTAGAAACACGCCCCCAGGACACACTTAACCCCTACACTGCCACCTAGTGGTTAAACCCTTAACTGCCAGTGTCATTTACACAGGAATCAGTACATTTGTATAGCACTGATTGCTGTATAAATGACAATGGTCCCAAAAATGTGTCAAAAATGTCTGATGTGTCCGCCATAATGTCGCAGTCACAATAAAAATCGCTGATCGCAGCCATTTAAAAAAAAAAAAATTTAATAAAAATGCCATAAAACTATCCCCTATTTTGTAAATGCTATAACTTTTGCGCAAACCGATCAATAATCGCTTATTGCGATTTTTTTTTTTTTTTTTTTAACCAAAAATATGTAGAAGAATACGTATCGGCCTAAACTGAGGAAAAATATTGTTTTTTTATATATTTTTGGGGGATATTTTTTATAGAAAAAAGTAAAAAGAAAATGTGTTTTTTTCAAAATTTTCGCTCTTTTTTTATTTATAGCGCAAAAAATAAAAAGCGCAGGGGTGATCAAATACCACCAAAAGAAAGCTCTATTTGTGGGAAAAAAAGGACGTCAATTTTGTTTGGGAGCCACGTCGCACGACCGCGCAATTGTCAGTTAAAGCGATGCGATGCCGAATCGCAAAACGTGCTCTGGTCAGGAAGGGGGTAAATTCTTCCGGGGCTGAAGTGGTTAAAATGTTTTTTTCCAGCATGAACTCGTCTATGTGGTCTTTTATTAAACCCTCCAGTATCTTCACAACTATAGAAGTTAAACTAACAAGTCTGTAGTTACTTGGTAAAGACTTTGATCCTTTTTAAATATAGGCACCACATTGGTCTTACGCCAATTCAGTGGTACTAATCCAGTCATTAATGAGTCCCTAAAAATTAGAAACAATGGCTTTTAAATGACAGAGCTCAATTCTTTTAGGATCCGTGGGTGTATGGCATCTGGTCCAGGTGCTTTATTCACCTTTATTCTGTCTAAATGTTTCTGGACCATACCAATTTTGAGCCATTGTGGATCATTTGGGGTTGTGTCAATACCATCCCAATTATGGACATGAGCTCCCCCATGCTCCTTGTTATTGTGGATGAGCCGAACACCCCCTGTTCGGTTTGCACCAGAACATGCCAACAGGCAAAAAGTTTGAGCGAACATTCGAATCCTATTATAGTCTAAAGTCTATGGGACATGGACATGAAAAATCGAAAGTGCTCATTTTAAAGGCTTATATGCAAGTTATTGCCATAAAAAGTGTATGGGGACCCAGGTACTGCCCTAGGGGACATGTTTCAATACAAAAAAGTTTTTAAAACAACCGTTTTTTCAGGAGCAGTGATTTTGATAATGCTTAAAGTGAAACAATAAAAATTAAATATTCCTTTAAGTATCATGCCTGGGAGATCCCCTTAGTCTGCCTGTGGCACATCTGTGCAATGTATAGAACAGTGCCTCAGCAAAATTACATTTCTAAAGGAAAACATTTGATACAAACTTGCTTGTGGCTGTAATGTATTGCACTCCACGCCCAAATTTTTTTTTTAAAATAGCGTGGGTTTCCCCCCAAAAACCATACCAGACCCTTATCCGAGCAAGCAGCCTAAAAGGCCAAGAAAGGGGGGGGCGCCCCCCTCCTGAACCACAACAGTCTGCTTGTCCTCAACATGGGGAGGGTGCTTTGGGGTCCCAGTTAACCTCCTAGGAGAAGCACTCTCCTGGGGGGTTACCTTGCGGGCGCGCTCCTGAGTCCATCATTCGGCGTCCATAGCTGCCGAATGTATGATTCGGCCCTGCCCCCCGGCACCCACATCATTGGATTTGATTGACAGCAGCCGGAGCCAATGGCTCCGCTGCTATAAATCTATCCAATCAAGAGCCGAGAACGCGGAGGAAGAGTGTGTCCCTGCCGGATGAAGTTCCAGGGCTCAGGTAAGTAAAACTGGGGGGCTGTGGGGCAGGTCACTGCCAGGTGTTTTTTCACTTTAATGCATAGGATGCATTAAGGTGAAAAAACACAAAGGTTTACTACCGCTTTAATTCTGTCATAGGGTTCCCCTTAACTACCTTAATACACTGTTTTACACACATATATATATATATATATACAGTGGGGACGGAAAGTATTCAGACCCCCTTAAATTTTTCACTCTTTGTTATATTGCAGCCATTTGCTAAAATAATTTGAGTTCATTTTATTTTCCTCATTAATGTACACACAGCACCCATATTGACAGAAAAACACAGAATTGTTAACATTTTTGCAGATTTATTAAAAAAGAAAAACT
This sequence comes from Aquarana catesbeiana, assembly GCF_042186555.1. Taxonomy (NCBI): domain Eukaryota; kingdom Metazoa; phylum Chordata; class Amphibia; order Anura; family Ranidae; genus Aquarana; species Aquarana catesbeiana. The sequence continues at coordinate 152,430,875 of NC_133334.1, read as the reverse complement.
GAAATATCACATGGTCCTAAGTATTCAGACCCTTTGCTCAGTATTTAGTAGAAGCACCCTTTTGATCTAATACAGCCATGAGTCTTTTTGGGAAAGATGCAACAAGTTTTTCACACCTGGATTTGGGGATCCTCTGCCATTCCTGCTTGCAGATCTTCTCCAGTTCTGTCAGGTTGGATGGTAAACGTTGGTGGACAACCATTTTTAGGTCTCTCCAGAGATGCTCAATTAGGCTTAAGTCAGGGCTCTGGCTGGGCCATTCAAGAACAGTCACGGAGTTGTTGTGAAGCCACTCCTTCGTTATTTTAGCTGTGTGCTCAGGGTCATTGTCTTGTTGGAAGAGAAACCTTCAGCCCAGTCTGAGCTCCTGAGCACGCTGGAGAAGGTTTACATCCAGGATATCCCTGTACTTGGCCACATTCATCTTTCCCTCGATTGCAACCAGTCGTCCTGTCCCTGCAGCTGAAAAACACCCCCACAGCATGATGCTGCCACCACCATGCTTCACTGTTGGGACTGTATTGGACAGGTGATGAGCAGTGCCTGGTTTTCTCCACACATACGGCTTAGAATTAAGGCCAAAATGTTCTATCTTGGTCTCATCAGACCAGAGAATCTTATTTCTCACCATCTTGGAGTCCTTCAGGTGTTTTTTTAGCAAACTCCATGCGGGCTTTCATGTGTTTTGCACTCAGGAGAGGCTTCCATAGGGCCACTCTGCCATAAAGCCCCGACTGGTGGAGGGCTGCAGTGATGGTTAACTTTCTACAACCTTCTCTCATCTCCCGACTGCATCTCTGGAGCTCAGCCACTGTGATCTTCTTTACCTCTCTCACCAAGGCTCTTCTCCCCCGATAGCTCAGTTTGGCCGGACGGCCAGCTCTAGGAAGGGTTTTGGTCGTCCCAAATGTCTTCTATTTATGGATTATGGAGGCTACTGTGCTCTTAGGAACCTTAAGTGCAGCAGAAATTTTTTGTAACCTTGGCCAGATCTGTGTCTTGCCACAATTCTGTCTCTGAGCTCTTCAGGCAGTTCCTTTGACCTCATGATTCTCATTTGCTCTGACATGCACTGTGAGCTGTAAGGTCTTATATAGACAGGTGTGTGGCTTTCCTAATCAAGTCCAATCAGTATAATCAAACACAGCTGGACTCAAATGAAGGTGTAGAACCATCTCAAGGATGATCAGAAGAAATGGACGGCACCTGAGTTAAATATATGAGTGTCACAGCAATGGGTCTGAATACTTAGGACCATGTGATATTTCAGTTTTTCTTTTTTAATAAATCTGCAAAAATGTCAACAATTCTGTGTTTTTCTGTCAATATGGGGTGCTGTGTGTACATTAATAGTAAAAATTAACTTAAATGATTTTAGCAAATGGCTGCAATATAACAAAGAGTGAAAAATGTAAAGGGGTCTGAATACTTTCTGTCCCCTCTGTATGTATAATCCTACACTGACTGCACTGTATATATACACTAGACTGCCTGCACTGTGTGTGTATGTATATATATATATATATATATATATATATATATATATATATATATATAGATACTCTTGACTGCCTGCACTGTGTATATAGTCTACACTGAATACAAAGTGTATAGATATCTATGTATATATATATATATATATATATATATATATATATATATATATATATATATAGATATATATCTATATATAGATATATATCAATATTATAATAGCTGCCTGCACTATATAAATAGACAACACTACACTGAAAAATAAAAATAAATAAAGATAAATAAGAAATAAATCCAAGACTTTTACATGCAAACTTTTTGAAAGCATTATTTAGGGTGCTCAACCCTGTTGTGCCCAATGAGGGGCACACATACAAATATGTGTGTAACAAACATACACACCTCTAAACATGTTAACAACTCACAGAAGTCAGATAATAAGAGTTTGAGTTATTACAGGTTTTGCTATGCCTTACACAACAGACACAAATCTCTTCACACAGCTGCCTTAACCACAACAATTTAATCTCCTAATGAAAAAAACATTACACGTGGAGGTCCTTTTATTAGAGTCAGTTCATCATTCTATGTTTCTGTTTAACGGATTAAACATAACATAAAATAAGAAAATAATTAAGTCACATTTACAGTGCAAAAATGCAGGGAGCAGTGCAAAACCCCTGTTGACCCTTGTGTGCCATTGTGGAGACAGGAACCAATCAAATATCTTACAGATATAAATTGTAGACTCTTATTTTTTTTTTATTCCCAGAATTCATCTTACCACGACTACTTTGGGACTGAGTTTTGGATCCAAAATGCAAAATGAAGGTCTACAAAAAAAATATAAAATTTAAATAAAAAGCAGATTTTGCTTAAGAGCCATATTTTGATGTGACTCTAGCCCCGTTCAAACCAAAGCAACTTTAGGGTCTGAGCATGTTGGCCCTAGATTGGGTGACTGGGAACAAATAGAAGGAACATTTAATAAATGCCTTCTTCAGCTCGTGTATAACAAGTAGGGATGGTCCCGATGTTCGAGTCGAACACCGGGTGTTCGTTTGTTCGCAGACAAATTGGGGCGTTCGTGACAAATTCGAGTGCCGCAGGACGCCCCATAATGCACTGCGAGATTGCAGTGCATTGACGGCTGCTGATTGGCCAAAGCATGCACCTGACCTGCATGCTTTGACCAATCACAGTGCGCTCTCTTGTGAGAGCCATGATTGACCAAAGGCAGGGTGCCTTTAGCACGCTCCACACTATATAAGGCTGCTTACACAGCGGTATATATATATATATATATATATATATATATATATATATATATACGCTGCCTGCACTATATATATAGAGAGAGAGAGAGAGAGACAACACACTGACTAGACTGTATACAGTGGATATAAAAAGTCTACACACCCCTGTTAAAATGTCAGGTTTCTGTGATGTAAAAAAATGAGACAGATAAATACTTTCAGAACTTTTTCCACCTTTAACCGCTTCAGCCCCGGAAGATTTTACCCCCTTCATGACCAGAGCACTTTTTGCGATTCGGCACTGCGTCGCTTTAACTGACAATTGCAACATTGTACCCAAACAAAATTGACGTCCTTTTTTTCCCACAAATAGAGCTTTCTTTTGGTGGTATTTGATCATCTCTGTGATTTTTATTTTTTGCGCTATAAAAAAAAAAAGAGCGACCATTTTGAAAAAAACACAATATTTTGTACTTTTTGCTATAATAAATATCCCCATTTTTTTAAAAAAATGCTAATTTTTTCTCAGTTTAGACCGATATGTATTCTTTTACATATTTTTGGTAATAAAATCGCAGTAAGCGTATATTGATTGGTTTGCACAAAAGATATAGCGTCTACAAAATAGGGGATAGATTTGTAGCATTTTTATTATTATTTCTTTTTTTTTTTTTACTAGTAATGGCGGTGATCTGCGATTTTTATCTAGACTGCGACATTATGGCGGACACATCGGACAATTTTGACACATTTTTGGGACTGTTGGCATTAATACAGCGATCAATGCTACAAAAATGCATTGATTACTTTAAAAATGTCACTGGCAGTGACGGGGTTAACACTAGGGGGCGATCAAGGGGTTGTGTTCCCTAGTGTGTGTTCTAACTGAATGGGGGAGGGGACCGACTAGGGGAGAAGACAGATCGCTGTTCATACTCTGTATGAACAGACGATCTGTCAATTCTCCCTTCAGAGAACCGGGATCTCTGTGTTTACACACAGAGATCCCAGTTCTCGCCATGCTACGAGTGATCGCGGGTGCACAGCGGTCATCGAGACCACTGGGCACTCACTTTGGCTCCGGGGGCGAGCTGCGGGCGCGTGCCCCTAGAGACCGCCTTGAGGAGCGACGTAACATGACGGTGATTCGCCTGCCCGTGCTATTCTGCTGCAGTGTAACTGAGGCGGCTGGTCGGGAAGCAGTTAATGTTACCTATAAACTGTACAACTAGATTGAAAAACAAACTGAAATCTTTTGGGGGGGGGGGGGGAGTAAAAATAACAAACTAAAATAATGCGGTTGCATAAGTGTGCACACCCTCTTAAAACTGGAGATGTAGCTGTGTTCGGAATTAAGCAATCACATTCAAAATTATGTTAAATAGGAGTCAGTACACACCTACCATCATTTAAAGTGCCTCTGATTAACCCTAAATAAAGTTCAGCTGTTCTAATAGGTCTTTACTGACGTTTTCTTAGTCGCATCCTACAGCAAAAGCCATGGTCCACAGAGAGCTTCCAAAGCATCAGAGGGATCTCACTATTAAAAGGTATCAGTCAGGAGAAGGGTACAAAAGAATTTCCAAGGCATTATATATACCATGGAACAAAGTGAAGGCAGTCATTATCAAGTGGAGAAAATATGGCACAGCGGTAATATTACCAAGAACTGGACGTCCCTCCAAAACTGATGAAAAGACGAGAAAAAAACTGGTCAGGGAGGCTGCCAAGTGGCCTACAGCAACATTAAAGGAGCTGCAGGAATATCTAGCAAATACTGGCTTTGTGGTACATGTGACAACAATCTCCTGTATTCTTCATATGTCTGGGCTATGGGGTAGAGTGGCAAGACGGAAGCCCTTTCTTACGAAGAAAAACATCCAAGCCTAAATGTTGCAAAAACACATCACCCAAAAGCCTGTGGGAAAATGTGTTATGGTCTGATGAAACCAAAGTTGAACTTTTTGGCCATGATTCCAAAAAATATGTTTGGCGCAAAAACACACTGCACATCACCAAAAGAACACAATACCCACAGTGAAGTATGGTGGTTTGGGGCATTATGCTTTGGGGCTGTTTTTCTTCAGCTGGAACAGGGGCCTTAGTCAAGGTAGAGGCCATTATCAACAGTTCCAAATACCAGTCAATATTGGCACAAAACCTTCAGGCTTCTGCTAGAAAGCTGAACTTGAAGAGGAACTTCATCTTTCAGCATGACGACCCAAAGCATACATCCAAATCAACAAAGGAATTGCTTCACTAGAAGAAGATTAAAGCTTTAGAATGGCCCAGACCTGAATCCGAAAATCTGTGGGGTGGTCTGAAGAGGGCTATGCACAGGAGATGCCCTTGCAATCTGACAGATTTGGAATGTTTTTGCAAAAAAGAGTAGTCAAATATTGCCAAGTCAAGATGTGCCATGCTGATAGACCCATACCCTAAAAGACTGAGTGCAGTAATAAAATCAAAAGGTGCTTAAACAAAGTATTAGTTTAAGGGTATGCACACTTATGCAACCATATTATTTTATTTTTTTATTTTGACTTCCCTCCACCTAAAAGATTTCAGTTTGTTGTTCAACAGAGTTGTACAGTTTATAGGTCACATTAAAGGTGGAAAACGTTTTGAAATGCTTTATCTTTGACTCATTTTTTAACATCACAGAAACCTGACATTTTACAGGGGTGTGTAGACTTTTTCTATCCACTGTATACAGTGTAGTCAGTGTAGTGTGTATATGTGTATATATATATATATATATATATATATATATATATATATATAGTGCAGGTAGCATATTAATATATATATATATATATATATATATATATATATACCGCTGTGTAAGCAGCCTTATATAGTGTGCAGCGTGGACTTAGCCCCCTGAGCCATGATTGGCTAAAGGCACCCTGCCTTTGGCCAATCATGGCTCTCACAGCAAAGCGTGCTGTGATTGGCCACAGCATGCAGGTCAGGTGCATGCTTTGGCCAATCAGCAGCCATCAATGCACTGCAATCTCACAGTGCATTATGGGACGCTCTGCGGCACTCGAATTTGCCACGAACGCCCCAATTTGTCTGCATACAAACGAACACCCGGTGTTCGACTCGAACATCGGGATCATCCCTACTTGTTAAAGACGAGCTGAAGAAGGTATTTATACATGTTATACACAAGCTGAAGAAGGTATTTATTAAATGTTCCTTCTATTTGTTCCCAGTCACCCAATCTAGGGCCTACATGCTCAGACCTTAAAATTGCTTTGGTGTGAACGGGGCTAGAGTCACATCAAAATGTAGTGGCTCTTGAGCAAAATCTGTTTTTTATTTAAATTTTATATATTTTTTTGTAGACCTTCATTTTGCATTTTGGATCCAAAACTCAGTCCCAGAGTAGTTATGGTAAGATAAATTCTGGGAATAAAAAAAATAAAAGTCTACAATTTATATCTGTAAGGTATTTGGTTCCTGTCTCCACAAAAGCACACAAGGGTCAACAGGGGTTTTGCACTGCTGCCTGCATTTTTGCACTGTAAATGTAAATTAATTATTTTCTTATTTTATGTTATGTTTAATCTGTTAAAAAGAAACATAGAATGATGAACTGACTCTAATAAAAGGACTTCCATGTGTAATTTTTTTTTATTAGGAGATTAAATTGTTGTGGTTAAGGCAGCTGTGTGAAGAGATTTGTGTCTGTTGTGTAAGGCATAGCAAAACCTGTAATAACTCAAACTCTTATTATCTGACTTCTGTGAGTTGTTAACATGTTTAGAGTTGTGTATGTTTGTTACACACATTTTTGTATGTGTGCCCCTCATTGGGCACAACAGGGTTGAGCATCCTAAATAATGCTTTCAAAAAGTTTGCATGTAAAAGTCTTGGATTTATGTAATCATTTCCAAAGGATCTATGAGAAATGCCCACAGCAACCATTTTTTTTTCCTTTTTTGTAGTGCGAATTAAGAATTGTATAAACAGTAGCCCCCTTTGCCTTGATTTATTAAGTGATGCTTTTGTTTTCTCTTACATTGGGTTCCTATGTCCATGTAAACAAACTTGGTGCAGAAAAAAAGCAAAATGACATGTTGACGTGGAAAGCCCATATAAAAACATTTTGTTTCTGTGTGCTCATGTGTTGTGTTCTATGTTTTTCCTTCTGTTAGCTATCAGAGAAGATCTGCATAGAGATTATGTCTTTGAGTCTGGATAATGATTCAGAAGTGGTACAGAATGAATCCATAAAGAAATTATTTGTAGAGTACAAGCTTGGCAGCTTTCCAGCTGAGGAAACCCCAATGTCTCTACCGAAACCCAGAAACGGGCAGCTGATCCATTTCAACTACAGCAATGGTAATACATAAGGGCCAGGGTTGTTTTTTAGAACAATAAATTATTGTCTCTCTAACTAGATACTGTGAATTGGAATAGGATGCTGGTTGTAGAGATAAAACATATGAGGTATATTTTAGTAGATTCAAATATTTATACTTCTAATCCAACTTTTTTTTTCTCCCACAATCTCTTATGCCATGTAATATTACAGGAAATATCCCAGTATTTGTGTATTGTTCCTTCCTGTAAAACACTTTCATACACATAGCTGGCTTAAATATTGTACTTAAAGTAATGCCTAAAACATTTTTTTTAGTATGCCAATTGCCATCCATTTCCGTGGCCCCTGAATACACCACTGCTGAGATTTTATCAGTAGAAACTTCCAGGAATTGTAGCTGTCAGCTCAAACACTCTCCATTTGGTGTCACCTCATGGTTCTGTATAGGGAAATCTGATACCAAGATAATGAAACGTAGGTTGTATTTCTAGGCATACACTCTACAGTAAGTCCCCTAATTACGAATGAGTTTTGTTCCAGGAGCCCGTTCGCAAGTTCAACTTGTTCGTAAGTCCAGCAAAGATCAGAGCTTGCAGACAAAGGCTGCAAGCACTGACCAGTGTGTTATGGTGGGCCAGGCCCCCCCTGTCAGAACATAATGACACAGTGGGGGAGATTGCTGCACCAACATTGCTTGTTTTTTTTCATTCAGCCCGCTGGGTTAAATGAAAAAAACTAAGTGTCTGTGCTCAGATTTACAGGATTGGTCATGTGAACACATATTCACATCTTTGAAAGTTCCCCTTCACAAAGTGAAGGGGACTTACTGTATAAGACCATGAATCCCTATGTACAGTACTTTGCATACTGTTTTACATCTTTCTATTCTGCCACTCTGTTGATGATTAGCTACCTTGAGCTGCTTTTTAAAACCCGAATCCAGCCAATGCAAAATTTTGCAGTGTTGGAGCCTCTGTCAGGTCTTCATTGTTATTTATTTATGTCCCTATTGGAGAGATTTCCCTTCACAAAATATGATCTGTTAAATAGGTCACAAATAAGGACACATTTTAAGTAGGCTGAGGAAGTGTTAAAAAGTGTTTTTATTGCTGTTGATTCCTTCCTGCACTGGTGACAATGGGCCTCCTAATTCCTTATGGCATTGGAAACGGGAAACTCTCCCTTGTGGGGTCACAGACAAAAAACTTTTCCATGCTGTAAGTTGTTTCAAAAAATATAAGCGTTAGGTTTTAATTATGCTATGTTTTATAATTCATGCACTTCACTAACACTCTGTTCTTGCATCATTGCAGTTGTACATTTGGATAAAGCCAATAACCAATCAAAGAGAAATTCCATAAGGACTCTCTTGGAGGATCCAGACCCCAGCAGTGGAAGGTAATGATTTCCTAATAAATTCTGCAAACTAAGTCCATTGCCATAGTTATACAAGACATTGGGAACCAAAGGGCCCTCTGCAAGCGCAAAGTAGCACTGCACAGGAGGGTTTGCAAGGCTCCTGCTTCAGAGCTTAGAGATTGCTCAGTCATCTGGAGCTGCAGTGAAACTGGAATTAGAAAAAAAATTGAGTGATGTAGCTGTCATTTAGAAGATGCTACTTTTCTGTGCTTGCTTTATGTCATGATCATACATTTAAAATAACATAGGTCAGTAAATAATTAATTTCGTAGTAGTAAAACAAATTTACATTTGAAACGATGTGATAATGTAAGATTTTATTGTACTTTCATAAATCTGTTTTTAATTTCTTTATCGTACATCACGGGGCACAGAGCAGGCTATAAATCATGACTACCTGGGTTATGTGCCATCTATAGGTGCATGGACACTGGCAAACCAAACAGACAGAAAGTCACCCACCCCCCCCCCCACCCCCCAATAAACCTTCCTAATCTGAAAGCTCCTCATTTTTTTGCCAGTGTCTTAAAAGTGATGATCGCTGAAGTTCAACTCCGTGTACTGTTACCAGATTCTCAAGTGATTCCAATAGGGATCTGGAGATTGGTTGGTCGGATCCATTTCTACAGCTACTATGCTAAAATGGATGGTACCCAGGCCCCACTACAATGGATATGGGGATTGCCTGTAATGCGCCAATGTGGTGCTGGACCCTAGGGATATGAAACCCTCTGCAGTTAGGTGCTGACCAAGGTGTTTCTGGTAGAGTGCTGTACAGGTCCAGGGCGGTGAACCGGACCCTCAAAGGCCAATCTGACAGAGCCCACCATAATGGGTGAAGATTGGATTTGTGGCCATGGGGCAGGATCCTGCAGCAGGATATGGTTAAGTGGCCCTTTAAGTAGGAATCTCTATCAGCTGCTTAGGGAGTCGTCTTGGTTTGACCACTAAGGGCAGTTTGCTGGCCTGTGTGTCCCTATGTGCTGCTGCTGCTGAGATTGTGGGCAGGCTATTTTGTTCCTTGTTTGCAAATCTGGTGCTGTTGATAAGTTGCTTTTTCAGAAAGGGGAATGCCCTGGTTTTTTCCCTCAGTGGTGGGCAGGTGTGTGCGCTGCAGGGTGCACCCACATGCCCATTGGCATGCATGCCGGGTGAGCTTGTGATGTGCATGTGCAGTAGAATACAATCTCTCTCAGAGATGGTTCAAGCTGACTTTGGGTTCCTTCTGGCTAAGTTCTCATCATTTAAATGTTCCTCTTTGGGGGTCTCGGCGTAGGCCTCAGAATTCACAGGCTTTTCCCTTGCAGCCTCTCTTGGAAGAGTTGTATGCTTAATGAGATCACCCAAATAGGGTATTTGTGCTGCCAAAAAGATTTTCCCTCTAGTACCCAATGAAAAAAAGTTTTTTAAAAAGTGGAGTATACCACCAGTGGACGCAGTGGTGTCTTGTCTTAATAAGAATTTGACTTGCCCAGTGGACATTGTCCAGGTCTTAAAATACAACAGGCTGACAAGAGGCTAGAGACTCTGTTAAAGTCCCCCTTTGCCTTGGCAGGCTCTGCTATGCTGCCTGCAGTAGGAGTCATTGGTGCATAAGCCTTAAGGACCACATTAATCAGCTGGCAAAAAAGAACCCATATCAGGTTTGGGCAGAAACTGGTGAAGGGTTATCAGAGCTGTCCCAGTCTGTGTTTTGCGATAGATGCCTTGAAGGACTCTATCCAGCAGATTTCTAATTTTTCTATGGTGTCTGTTTACATGTGGAGTGTTCTTTGGTTGAAAAGCTGGTCCATGGAACTGCCCTGAAAAAAGTTGCTTGCAGGTTCCCTTTCACCGGGAAGGCCTGTTCAGGGAGGGTTTGGACAAATGCATCCAAAAGATCTCTGGTGAAAAAACTACCTTTTGCCACTCAAGAAAAAAGGGTAATATCGATTTATAGAGGGTGAGCTGCTCTGGTGGCTATTTCCACCTCTTCTTGGCAATTTTTTTGGCAATCCCAGGTGACTGGGTCCAGGAGAAAAGCTCAGAGTCAAGAGCAAAGGAGGCCCTGACCAGCCAGGGGTGAAGGAGTGCCCTCACGCATGTTAGTGGGGGGGAGGCTGCTGGGTTTTGTGGAAGCCTAGTAAAATGCGGTCTAAAGCCCCATACACACGATCGGACTTTCCGACAACAAAACCGTGGAATTTTGTCCAAAGGGTGTTGGCTCAAACTTGTCTTGCATACACACGGTCACACAAATGTTGGTATATTTTCTATATTTTTGGATGCATAGAATGCATTTTTTGATTAAGTTCTATTGGCAGATAGCATGTCTATTTTTTTTTTTTTTTTTTTTTTTTATGCACAATAAAAAAATTGTGAGTTACATTTTAAAAACACAATGTAAAATTGACAAGGGACACCAACACAGTTGAATCTTTGATCTTAAAAACTACGGAATAATGGTGTTGTGGTAACTTGCACAAATAAAAAAAAAAAAAAAAAAGCATAATAATATTATTCTTGATATCACTAGAAAAAAAAAGCCTTTGAAAATTTGTTTGCAATAATTTGCCATGTCACGAATGTTAATTCACCATTACAAACACTAGTTTACAAGACCGACTGCTTCTGCTTCTAAGCATACGTGTTTGTACTTTGGACTTTTGTCCGACTGACTTGTGTACACACGATCGGAAAATCCGATAACACACATTTGTTGGCGGAAAATTTGAAGACATGCTAGCCAACATGTGTTGGCGGAAAGTCCAACAACAATTGTCCGGTGGAGGATACACATGGACGGATTTTCCGCCAACAGCCTAACATCCAACATTTCCCGTCGGAAAATCAGATTGTGTGTACGGGGCTTTAGATTTTTTCCACAATCTCCCATGGGTACAGGTTGGAGTTTTGAGTTTTTCCTCCACGGTTTGAGATTGAATGTACCCGTGAATTTGCAAAAAAGAGCTCTCCTTCAAATGCTCAATCTACTTTTTGTGTAGGAGGTGATCAAGCCGGTTCCGGTGACCGAAATATTCCTTGGCCTCTACTCCAATCTCTTTATGGTACCAAAGCTGAACATTGATGTGTAGCTGATCCTGAACCTCAAGAACCTAAGCATGTTTCTCAAAATGCAGTCTTTTTGCATGGATTTGATGCATTCACTGGTGGCCTCACTCCAGCAGGGGGATTTTCTTGAGTCAATAGACATTAGGGATGCTTATCTCCATGTGCCCATTTTTCCCATGCACCAGAAGTTCTTGCATTTTGTGGTAGAGGACTAGCACTTTCAGTTTGTGGCTCTACCTTTTAGTCTGGCCATAGAACCTCGGGTATACACACAGGTGCTGGGCTTGCTGAGGTTTTAGGTGTTGGCATCTTGGGATTTTTGGATGACCACTTGTTCAGAGGCTGGTCGGTGCTATGGTTGAGGAAAAACGCATCTCTCACGATTCATATGCTGAGGAGTCTGCGCTGCATTCTCAATCAGAAGAAGTTAGAGCCAGCGCACAGCATGGAGTATCTGGGCCTGATCCTGGACATGGTCCAGACAAAGGTGTTTTTGCCTGAAAGGAAGAGCTTTTCTCTGAGTAATCAGGTGGTAAATCTAATGAGTCTCAGGTTTCCATCTGCAGTGCCTTGAAAAAGTATTCATACCTCTTGAAATTTTCCACATTTTTATATGTTATAACCAGAAATGTAAATGTATTTTGGGGGGATTTTATGTGATAGAACAACACAAAGTGGCACATAATTGTGAAGTGGAAGGAAAATGATAAATTGTTTTCAAAGTTTTTACAAATAAATATGTGAAAAGTGTGGTGTGCATTTGTATTCAGCCTCCCCCGGGTCAATAATACTTTGTAGAACCACCTTTTGCTGCAATTACAGCTGCAAGGCTTTTTGGGTCTCTACCAGCTTTGCACATCTAGAGAGTGAAATTTTTGCCCATTCTTCTTTGCAAAATAGCTCAAGCTCTGTCAGATTGGATGGAGAGCATTTGTGAACAACAACTTTCAAGTCTCGTCACAGATTCTCAATTGGATTTAGGTCTAGACTTTGACTGGGCCATTCTAACACATGAATATGCTTTGATCTAAGCCATTCCATTTTAGCTCTGGCTGTAGGTTTAGGGTCATTGCCCTGCTGGAAGGTGATCCTCCACCCCAATCTCAAGTCTTTTGCAGACTCTAACAGGTTCTCTTATCTTCTAAGATTGCCCTGTATTTGGCTCCATCCATATTCCCATCAACTCTGACCTGCTTCCCTGTCCCTGCTGAAGAAAAGCATCCCCACAACAAGATGCTCCCACCGCCTTGTTTCATGGTGAGGATGGTGTGTTCAGGGTGATGTGCAGTGCTAGTTTTCCACCACATAGCGTTTTTCTTTTAGGCCAAAAAGATCAATTTTGGTCTCATCTGACCAGAACACCTTTTTGCTGTGTCGCCCACATGGCTGTTTGCAAACTGCAAATGGGACTTCATATGGCTTTCTTTCAACAATGGATTTCATCTTGCCACTCTTCCATAAAGGCCAGATTTGTGGAGTGCACGACTAATAGTTGTCCTGTGGACAGATTTTCCCACCTGAGCTGTGGATCTTTGCAGCTCCTCCAGAGTTACCATGGGCCTCTTGGCTGCTTCTCTGATTAATTCTCTCCTTGCCCGTACCTGTCAGTTTAGGTGGATGGTCATGTCTTGGTGGGTTTGCAGTTGTGCCATACACTTTCCATTTTCGGATGATGGATTGAACAGTGCTCTGTGAGATGTTCAAAGCTTAGGATATTTTTTTATAACCTAACCCTGCTTTAAACGTCTCCACAACTTTGTCCCCGACTTGTCTGGTGTGTTCCTTGGCCTTCATGATGCTGTTTGTTTACTAAGGTTTTCTGACAAACCTCTGAGGGCTTCACAGAACAGCTGTTTTTATACTGAGATTAAATTACACACAGGTGAACTCTATTTACTGACTAGTTGACTTCTGAAAGCAATTGTTTCCGCTAGATTTTAGTTAGGGGTATCAGAGTAAAGGAGGCTGAATACGAATGCACGCCACACTTTTTAGATATTTATTTGTAAAATATTTGGAAAACCATTTATCATTTTCCTTCCACGTCACAATTTTGTGCCACTTTATTTTGCTCTATCACACAAAATCCCAATAAAATACATTTATGTTTTTGGTTGTAGCGTGACAAACTGTAGAAAATTGTAAGGGGTATGAATACGTTTTCAAGACACTGTATTTATCTTTGCATTAAACTGCTGGGGAAGATGGTGGCCACAATCTAGTGCCATACGTACAATTCAATTCCAGGCCGTTACAGAAAATCATATGGGGTTGGAAAAGGAGAATTCAGTTATTGGACAGCCAAATGTCCCTAGACCCCAGTGTTCTCTGGGAATTAAACTGGTGGATGGTCCTTCAGAGTCTGGAGAAAGGGAAGTATTTTCTTCTAGTCCTTTGGAATGTTCTTGCTACTGATTCCAGTCTGATGGGAGGCTTTCATGGGCTTCTTTTCAGTGCAGGGGACATGCTCTCCCCAGGAGAGGGGATTTTCCATCAATATTCTGAACCTTCAAGCAGTCCGTCTGGCCCTGGCTTACTGGACAAGTCAGCTGCGGGGGGCTTCCAGTCAGAATCCAGTCGGACAATGCAATGATTGTGGCGTATATCATTTTATTTTGTGTTTTATATTGTAGCCATGATAAAGGGGAGCATTTTTGACTCCCAACATTTGTTGGATGTTTTGTGAATCATTAAATCTGTGTTGGAGTCCTTAATTCCAGCTGGTGCTTATTCTGTTGATTTAATTTCCCAATCTGTAACAGTAAAAGGAGAAGCAGCAGACTGATGAGCTCATCTCTCCCTCACTCTGTTTTCTCCTCTGCATGCTACTTGCACTGCAGCACAACTGACTGGATTCTTGTGCTGTTTCTCCCTTTCCAGTCTGGGTGTCATGAACGTTCGTTCCGTTCCAGAAGGCATGCGCAAGTCACGGACCGATCGCACGAACGTGCGCAGGCGCGTTCGTTAGATGCCCTTTGGCGCCCAATAGCCTTTAAAAGATGCTCAATGGCGCTGCCTCTTGCAGCTTGATCTGCTTCTGTTCCCTGTGTTCCTGATTGTACCAGTACTCTGTCCCTGTGTTTGACCCGGCTTCCTGACCCTGCTTATGTCTCCAATCCTGACCTCGGCTAGTTTGACCCAGCTCTGTTACCTGCTTGATTGCCTGTTGCCAAGACCCAGCCTGGACTATTCTCTGCCTGCTGTTCCTGCTGTATTCCCTGATGTGTATGACCCGGCTCGTCTGACTCCGCTACTCTACAAACCTGCATCTGCTAACCTGCATCCACTGCTCTGCAAACCTGCATCTGCTAACCTGCATCCGCTGCTCTGCAAACCTGCGTCTGCTGACCTGCATCCGCTACTCTGCAAACTTGCATCTGCTGCGCTGCAAACCTGCATCTGCCAACCTGCATCTGCTGCTCTGCAAACCTGCATCTGCAAACCTGCGTCTGCTGACCTGCATCCGCTACTCTGCAAGCCTGCATCTGCTGACCTGCATCTGCTGCTCTGCAATCTGCACCTGCTGACCTGCATCCACTCTGCTGATAACCTGCATCTGCTGAGCTGCAACCATCACTCCAGCTTCCACGCAAGGAGACAACTTCAAGCAGTAAGGACTCAGGCACCTTTACCACACTGTGCTCTTGCCGCCACTGTTCTCATTCCAGTGGCCTCCGAGCCAGGGTGGTACGGGAGGTCTTCCTCCACACGTCAGGCTCACATCCCAGGTACGTTACAGTATCAAACCGCCATGTCTGAGCCTGCAGGGGGAACCTCGCCTATGGACTTTGTCTGTCAAACTCTCACAACCCTCACTCAGGTCATGGAGACCCTGCAAAACAGCCTCGTCCGAATGGAAAAGTGTACACAAGACTTGACCATCTTGGCAGACCCATCTCCCGAGCCTAGGGTGCCTGTCCCTGAGAAGTTCTCTGGAAATCGTAACCAATTCCGGACGTTTCGCAACGCATGCAAACTTTATTTCTCATTGCTGCCAAGGACTTTCTCATCCAAAATTATCAAAGTAGGCTTTGTTATCACTTTGTTGCAAGGGGAACCCCAGGCCTGGGCCCAACACCTACTTGAAGTCCGCCATATGGATCTGAACTCTTTGTCATCCTTCATTGATGCCATGGCCCGACTTTATGATGACCCTCAGCGGACTTCCACCGCCGAGGCAGCCCTCAACGCGCTTCAGCAAGGCCGCCGAGCGGTAGAGGACTATGTGACCGAGTTCAGACGCTGGAGCACAGACACTCAGTGTAATGAGGCTGCTCTCCGACACCAGTTTTGTCTCGGTTTGTCTGAAAGTGTAAAGGACGAATTGGACCGGGTTGATGTTCCTGATGCTCTAGAGACTTTAATTACGCTATCCATCCAGATAGACCGGCGACTTCGGGAACGAAGAGCAGAGAGGTCTACCCAGCAGCTTCGTCCAGCTTGGATGTTATCCCGGATGCCAACTTCCATGCATTCCATCAAACCAAAGCAGCCTGAACTGATGAGACATTCCCTGTCCACCCAAGAACGACTTCGTCGGCAGCAGAATTATCTATGCCTGTACTGTGGAGAAGCTGGTCACTACATCTCCTCTTGTCCTGCTAAGATGCGCAAGTTCCTGGCCACCTCTTCTTCTAATCATGCATCTTCCACTGCCAGCACCACTCACCTGGCCATACCAATCTCATTCCAGTTACCGGAAAGAACTATACCAGTGACAGCGATAATCGACTCTGGGGCATGCAGTTGTTTTATCGATTTAGACTTTGCAACCCAACAACGCATTCCCCTTCAGCCCAAGGCCCAGGGACTCTCCATCTTCCTGGCAGACGGGTCCCGCATCAGATCTGGAGTAGTGACCCAGGAAACCCCTCCTTTGCCTGTAATCACCCCTGTGAATCATAAGGAACTTTTGACCCTGAATGCCATTTCCTCTCCTCTGTTTCCAGTCATTCTTGGCTTACCTTGGCTTCAGGCACACAATCCCCAGATCGATTGGGAACCGGAAGTGTTAAGTTCCAGTCACCTTACTGCCTGCACCATTGCGTACCATCATGCCCCAGCACCTCTGGTCCTTTGCTATGCCTGGAACCAGACCCTGAAACATGCTCTGCTGTGCCCAAACAATACCATGAGTTCTTGGACGTTTTCAGTAAACGTGGGGCCGAAGTCCTTCCACCTCACTGTCCATACGACTGCCCAATCGAGCTTCTTCCCGGTGCTGAGATTCCTTTCGGGCGTATCTTTCCTTTATCTGAACGGGAACTAGGGGTGCTGAAGGAATACGTTGATGAGAATCTTAAGAGGGGATTCATCCGCCCCTCCACCTCTCCCGCAGGAGCAGGAATCTTTTTTGTGGAAAAGAAAGACCACTCTCTCCGACCTTGTGTGGACTACGGGGAACTGAATAAGATTACGGTTAAGAACCGATACCCTTTGCCCCTGGTACCTGAACTCTTCCAAAGACTTAGAACCGCCTCTGTGTTTACCAAATTAGACCTACGGGGAGCTTATAACTTGGTCCGCATTCGTGCAGGGGATGAGTGGAAGACTGCCTTTCGTACTAGGTTTGGCCATTACGAATATTTAGTAATGCCTTTTGGGTTATGTAATGCCCCAGCCACATTTCAGCACCTGATTAATGATATTTTTAGAGACTGTCTGGACATTTATGTAGTTGTCTATCTAGACGATATTTTGATTTTTTCTTCTTCCCTCAAGCAGCATCGAGAACATGTCAAGAATGTACTCTGTCGCCTTCGTCAACATGGACTATACGCAAAACCGGAGAAATGCGAATTTGAGCGACAGAGTATCCAGTTCCTTGGCCTCGTGATATCAACAGAGGGATTTAAGATGGACCCTCAGAAAGTTTCAGCTGTTCTGGATTGGCCTGCACCTTCTGACAAGAAAGGGGTGCAGCGCTTTGTTGGCTTCGCAAACTTCTATCGGAGGTTCATCAAGGGCTTCTCTGCTATTATCTCCCCAATTACGCAGCTGACCAAGCAGAATGTTCGGTTCCAGTGGACTCCCGAGGCACAGGCCGCCTTCACAGACTTGAAAAGACTTTTCACATCAGCTCCTATTCTGAGTCAAGCCTCCGCAGGTGTGTCTGGCCCTCCTGGAGTTACTCTGCTACTCAAAGATGGTCTACTGTGGAGAAACAACAAGATCTTTGTGCCCAAAGAGGTCCGAGTCACAGTGCTGAATTTGTGTCATGATCATCCTCTGGCAGGCCATTTCGGAATGCATAAGACTCTGGAACTAGTCTAACGTACGTTTTGGTGGCCGGATCTTGAGAAGAACTGCAGGGAATATATAAGCTCTTGTGCTACCTGTATCCGTAGCAAGACCACCAGAAGCAAGGCTTGCGGTCTGCTCAGACCTTTACCAGTCCCTGACCGTCCTTGGAAAATGATTGCCATGGATTTCGTAGTAGAACTTCCTCCATCAGAAGGTTATTCAGCCATTTTTGTCGTGGTGGACCGTTTATCCAAGATGGCCCACTTTGTTCCACTAAAGAGTACACCCTCTGCCATGGAAACTGCCCAAGTCTTCATTAGAAAAATAGTAAGGCTACACGGGGTTCCTGCGGATATTGTTTCGGACAGAGGGGTGCAGTTCACCTCTCGTTTCTGGAGGGCTTTATGCAAGGCTCTGAAGATTGAACTGTCCATGTCCTCGTCCTATCACCCTCAGACCAATGGGCAAACTGAGAGGACGAACCAGACACTCGAGCAATATCTCCGATGCTTCACCTCCTTTGTTCAGGATGACTGGGTATCATTACTACCCCTGGCGGAATTTGCCTTTAATAATGCCAGTCATTCGGCTACAGGTCAGTCTCCATTCTTTGCCAATTACGGGTACCATCCAACCTTCCTACCTGATCTCATCCCAGATTCAACAGTCCCGGCGGTCCAGAGCACTATCGATTTCCTGACTCATAATAGCAAGATATTACAGGAAGCCATGACCCGGGCACAGGCAACCAATAAGAAGATGTTTGACAGGAAGAGAAGGGGGGAGTTATGTCTTCAACAGGTCGATCAAGTATGGTTATCCACCACCAATCTTAAGATGGCCTGCCCCACAAGGAAATTGGCACCCAAATTCATTGGTCCTTTTCCAGTAAAAAGGAAATTAAATGACGTTTCCTATGAACTTGCCTTACCGGAGTCTTTGAAAATCCACCCGGTATTCCATGTCTCATTATTGAAACCTACAGTGCCTGATCCCTTTTCTGACAGAGGATCAAGACCACCTGAACCCGTGATCATTGACGGAGATGAGGAGTTTGAAGTGGAGGCCGTCTTAGACTGCCTAAGAAGAAGGAATCAGCTACAATTCTTGATCAAATGGAAGGGTTACGGTCTGGAAGAAAATTCCTAGGAACCCCAACGGAACATTCACACTCAAGAATTAATCCAGGCCTTTTTCCGTAATCACCCCCAGAAAAGAGTTCTCTTGGGCACCCAGAGGTTGCCCTTAAGGGGGGGCACTGTCATGAACGTTCGTTCCGTTCCAGAAGGCATGCGCGAGTCATGGACCGATTGCACGAATGTGCGCAGGCGCGTTCGTTAGACGCGCTTTGGCACCTAATAGCCTTTAAAAGATGCTCAATGGCGCTGCCTCTTGCGGTTTGATCTGCTTCTGTTCCCTGTGTTCCTGATTGTACCAGTACTCTGTTCCTGTGTTTGACCCGGCTTCCTGACATTGCTTATGTCTCCAATCCTGACCTCGGCTAGTTTGACCCAGCTCTGTTACCTGCTTGATTGCCTGTTGCCAAGACCCAGCCTGGACTCTGACTATTCTCTGCCTGCTGTTCCTGCTGTATTCCCTGATGTGTATGACCCGGCTCGTCTGACTCCGCTACTCTGCAAACCTGCATCTGCTAACCTGCATCCGCTGCTCTGCAAACCTGCGTCTGCTGACCTGCATCCGCTACTCTGCAAACTTGCATCTGCTAACCTGCTTCCACTGCGCTGCAAACCTGCATCTGCCAACCTGCATCCGCTGCTCTGCAAACCTCCATCTGCTAACCTGCATCTGCTGCTCTGCAAACCTGCGTCTGCTGACCTGCATCCGCTACTCTGCAAGCCTGCATCTGCTGACCTGCATCCGCTGCTCTGCAATCTGCACCTGCTGACCTGCATCCACTCTGCTGATAACCTGCATCTGCTGAGCTGCAACCATCACTAAAGCTTCCACGCAAGGAGACCACTTCAAGCAGTAAGGACTCAGGCACCTTTACCACACTGTGCTCTTGCCACCACTGTTCTCATTCCAGTGGCCTCCGAGCCAGGGTGGGTGGAAGGTCTTCCTCCACACGTCAGGCTCACATCCCAGGTACGTTACACTGGGCTCTGCTGTTTGCATTTAAAACCACTTTTCTACCAGGTTGAAAGAAAAAAGGGTTCCCCTAAGTGGATTTTTCCAGCACTTGCACAACAATTGTATGAAGTGGAAGAGTACAAACTCATGTAAAGAATAAAACAATATTTGTATTTATTTAAAGATTCTCATGTATTAAAAACATTGTAAACCTTACAAACAACGAAAACATTTTGTATGGTGAACACAATTCAGAAGAATTTTTTTTGGTTGTTTCTACTAGACAATGACACTTGTAAGATGGGACTCTTTTCAAGCCCAACGCGTTTCGGGGTACATTATATTTCAGTCCTTCTTCAGGGGCATAATTGAAAAGAGGGATTCATCTAAATTGATTGAAAAAACGTAATAGATAAGTTGCCATATAAGTCTATACGCAAGTATCCATTTGTAGGTTGAATGATCCATTGATCACCTACCTGTTGTGTTATCGTTGCTTTCTTTGGAGCAAATAGTAAAAACCATAAGGAAAAGCAAGAGATGCTTAGGAGTAGAATGGCAGTTGGGTATAGTTTACATATGTGAAATGCTGTTCTCTGGATACTCTACCACTGCACAGTAGTTCCCCGCATGGGAGTATAAAATCCCTACCCCTATATACACTAATTAATTTTAGTGCAAGCAACACAATATAATATCCTATTTTTGGTCAAATATAAAAGAGGTGTATTTAGTAAAAAGATACCAAACATGTCAAGCCTTAAAATTGCATGTGCCCATAAAAACGCAAAAACCTATGGTGCCCAAGGCTGTCCCTGGACGACACTTTAAAATCCTTTGCAGATTATGAATTTAGAGAAAATAGGAAATAGAGCGCTTTTGCCTGGTGGATCTGTCTTGTATGGATAAAGTCATAAGCCATTGGTTACGCATAAAGCTGGGAATAGCTCTGGGGCAGCTCTTCCAAGAGTAGAAGCAACTCTAATAGGAAAGAAGAAGAACTGAGAAGGCGCTTCTAAGTGCAGAATTTCAGCAGTGTATTAACAGACACAGACTTACAGAATGTAGATGGTAAAAAGGCTCATCTGATTATCATATTCCTGGCACAGCTCCTGTCGCTGTGGCTCCATATCCCTGTGCCGACCAGCAGTTGGGGGTAGGGTGAGATCAGCCAGTAAGGAAAGCCACAGCTTCACTGGGACTGCGGTGGAACGCATGCACCAGAAGTGATATCAGGAAAGGGCCAGTAACGCGTTTTGGAACATGCGTACAAAGCTCCTTCTTTAAACCGGAAGCCCATTGTGATGAGCCAAAATAGGGGGAAAAGGGGGTGGGGAAAGTTGTGAACATGGGCGGAACTAATAGCCAGCAGTGGACGGCACAGTAATACGAGCAACCAGGGGCAGTATGCATCGCTGCATAAGGACTACAGTAGTAAACAAAAATATGCACAACTATCATAGTACAAAAACATAAAAGCAATCCATTGGTTTCATCAGCCGAGTTTGTATAACTCAAAGCAAATCACATTATTAGTATCAGCAACCTATGTGTATTTTGGTGCATGTGTTTACCAAGGACCTGTATGGATATAAGAAACATACACAAAAGTTATACAGAGGAATATCACAAATTGCTGCAAGCAATGAAGAATAACCTCAATCACATGTATATATGTATAAACCTTCATCCATGATTAAGAAAAATAGGAGGGTAAAAGATAAATAAAAAAACCTAAAAACTAAAAAATGAATTATAAATAATGAAGAATACAAAAATTACGGATGATTGTAGTAATACACTCTAAAAGTAGAACCAATATTAGTATAAAATTTGCCCAAAGAAATGACCAGTATATAATTTTAATGGTGGGTTTATTTTAACAGTGAGAGACAGAATAACAACAAAAATATCCAGAAAAATACATTTCAAAAAAGTTATAAATTGATTTGCATTTTAATAAGTGAAATAAGTATTTGATCCCCTATCAATCAGCAAGATTTCTGCCTCCCAGGTGTCTTCTATACAGATAACAAGCTGCGATTAGGAGCACTCTCTTAAAGGGAGTGCTCCTAATCTCAGCTTGTTACCTGTATAAAAGACACCTGTCCACAGAAGCAATCAGTCAATCAGATTCCAATCTCTCCATCATGACCAAGACCGAAGAGCTGTCCAAGGATGTCAGGGACAAGATTGTAAACCTACACAAGGCTGGAATGAGCTACAAGACCAACGCCAAGCAGCTTGGTGAGAGGGTGACAAGAGTTGGTGCGATTATTCGCAAACGGAAGCAACACAAAATAACTATATCTCCCTCATTCTTGGGGCTCCATGCAAGATCTCACCTCGTGGAGTTTCAATGATCATGGGAACGGTAAGGAATCAGCCCAGAACTACACGGGAGCATCTTGTCAGTTATCTCAAGGCAGCTGGGACCATAGTCACCAAGAAAACAATTGGTAACACTACGCCATGAAGGACTGAAATCCTGCAGCACCCGCAAGATCCCCCTGCTCAAGAAAGCACATGTACAGAGCCGTCTGAAGTTTGCTAATGAACATCTCAATGATTCAGAGGAGAACTGGGTGAAAGTGTTGTGGTCAGATGAGATCAAAATCAAGCTCTTTTACATCAACTCAACTCACCGTGTTTGGAGGAGGAGGAATGCTGCCTCTGACCCCAAGAACACCATCCCCACCGTCAAACATGGAGGTGGAAACATTATGCTTTGGGGGTGTTTTTCTGCTAAGGGGACAGTACAACTTCACTGCATCAAAGGGACGATGGACTGGGCCATGTACCAACAAATCTTGAGTGAGAACCTCCTTCCCTTCCCACTTTGAAATGGATGGGTATTCCAGCATGACAATGACCCAAAACACGCAACAAAGGAATGGCTCAAGAAGAAGCACATTAAGGTCCTGGAGTGGCCTAGCCAGTCTCCAGATCTTAATCCATTAGAAAATATGTGGAGAGAGCTGAAGGTTCGAGTTACCAAACATCAGCTTCGAAACCTTAATGACTTGGAGAGGATCTACAAAGAAGAGTGGGACAAAATCCCTCCTGAGATGTGTGCAAACCTGGTGGCCAACTACAAGAAATGTCTGACCTCTGTGATTGCCAAGAAGGGTTTTGCCACCAAGTACTAAGTCATGTTTTGCGAAGGGGTCAAATACCGTATTTATCGGCGTATAACACGCACTTTTTTCCCCTTAAAATAAGGGGAAAATCGTGGGTGCGTGTTATACGCTGATCCCCGCTATTTTGTGATGTGTCGGAGCGATCGCCGCGATCGCCGCCGACATTCACATAGCTTGTATTTTTAAAGATGGCGCCGCGGAGTTCGGAGGGACTCGGGGGCGCTCGTTCAGCTGAACGAGCGCCGCCGAGGACACAGTGACTGGGCGGAGCCGAGATACACATAGCCGAGGGTTCTCGGCTTTTCTCGGCGCCGTTCACAGTCACGCCCAGTCCGGCCATTGGACCTGTGTTATGTCAATCATAGGGACTGGGCGTGACTGTGAACGGCGCAGAGAATAGCCGAGAACCCTCGGATATGTGTATCTCGGCTCCGCCCAGTCACTATGTCCTCGGCGGCGCTCGTTCAGCTGAACGAGCGCCCCCCAGTCCCTCCGAACTCCGCGGCGCCATGTTTAAAAATACAAACTAAACGTTTGTATGTCGGCGGCGACAAGGCTGCACGGACCACTGGGGACAAGGCTGCACTGGGGCAAAGCTGAACTGGGGCAAAGCTGCACTGGGGCCAAGGCTGCACTGGGGACAAGGCTGCACTGGGGACAAGGCTGCACTGGGGACAAGGCTGCACTGGGGACAAGGCTGCACTGGGGACAAGGCTGCACTGGGGCCAAGGCTGCACTGGGGCCAAGGCTGCACTGGGGCCAAGGCTGCACTGGGGCAAAGCTGCACTGACAAGGCTGCACTGGGGCAAAGCTGCACTGACAAGGCTGCACTGGACACTGGGGAAAGGCTGCAGATGAACACTGATGAGGCTGCATTGATGGGCATTTAAATGTAAGTTTTTTTTCCTTAAACTTCCCTCCTAAAAGTTTTTTTCCTTAAAATTCCCTCCTAAACTTGGGGTGCGTGTTATACGCCGGCGCGTGTTATACGCCGATAAATACGGTACTTATTTTACTCATTAAAATGCAAATCAATTTATCACTTTTTTGAAATGCGTTTCTCTGGATTTTGTTGTTATTCTGTCTCTCACTGTTAAAATAAAGCTACCATTAAAATTATAGACTGATCATTTCTTTGTCAGTGGGCAAACGTACAAAATCAGCAGGGGATCAAATATTTTTTTTTCCTCACTGTGTGTGTGTGTGTGTGTGTGTGTGTGTGTGTGTGTGTGTGTGTGTGTGTGTGTGTGTGTGTGTATATATATATATATATATATATATATACACACACACACACACACACGTGTATTTATAATCAGATGTAAACAGGCTGCAATTCTTAGCTTAAGGAATATACAATATATAAATGGAAAGGATGGGGAGGGAAGGATATTTATGATTTATGCATAAACTAAAGAAAGCTATTCTGAAGGATACACACTTACTGTAGATGTATCAAGGAAAATGATGAATAAGGTTTATACCTATATACGTGTGATTGCAGTTATTCTTCATTGCTTGCAGCAATGTGTGATATTCCTCTGTATAAGTTTTGTGTATGTTTCTCGAATCCATACAGGTCCTTAGTAAACACATGCACAAATATACACACAGGTTGCTGATACTAACAATGTGGTTTGCTTTGAGTTATACAAACTCAGCTGATGAGACCAATGGATTGCTTTTATGTTTTTGTTCTATGAGGCTGGGTTCACACTAGTGCAAATTGGATGCAGGTTTCCCCGCATCCAATTTGCACAGCAGTAGATTGTGACTGACTCCCTAAGGAGCCGGTTCACATATCTTCACAGCGGCTCCGGTGCAATCTGCACAGGAGCCCTGTGCATCTTTTAGTCCGTTTCAGGTCCGAATTCAGCCAAAAATTTGGGCTGAAATCAGACCTGAAATGGTGAACGAGGACACACCGGTCTCCTGCTGTGAGCTGCTGTGTTCTCATATGTGAACCCAGACTGATTGTCATTCATATTTTTGTCTACTACTGTAGTCCTCTTTGCATATTTTTGTTTACTACTGTAGTCCTTATGCAGCGATGCATACTGCCCCTGGTTGCTCATATTACTGTGCCACCCACTAGGGATGGGCCGAATGGACCCCTGTTTGGTTCGGACCAGAACTTCCGAACCTCGCAAACGTTTGGACCCAAACACCGAACCCCATTAAAGTCAATGGGACCTGAACGTTAAATATCAAAAATGCCCATTTTGAAGGCTTAAATGCAAGTAATTAGGCATACAATGGTTATAGGGGTCCGGGTCCTGCCCTGGGGGACATGGATCAATAAAAAAAAAGTTTGTGAAAAATGTCATTTTTAAATGAGCAGTGATTTTTTGATTTTTAAAGTGATAGCCTAAAAATGAAAGATTCCTTCCAATATAGGGCCAGGGGGGTCCCCTTAGTCTAACTGTAAAGTGGCAGATCTGTACCATGTCTAGAATCTGCTGGAGCAATAATTGAATTTAAAAAGCCAAAAAAAAATGACATTTTTCCTGCAAGCTGCCTTTATTTTGCTCAGCAACAGCTGGGGAGCCAGTGTGTATGATGAGGCCACAATGTAGTGCACTGGGAACAAGATTAGAGATTTTTTGGATACATTCTGGTGTCACTTTGACTTTGGATAGATGTAACGGGTGCGTTAAAATTGGTCTTTGGGTGTTGGTGGCACCTTCCAACCGTAACCCTATAGAGATAATTTTGATGTAAGCAAGAATTTGCCTTGCTGTAAAAAATTGCAATGATATGCACCTGTCAAACAGGTGCACAAAAATTGGTCTTTGGGTGTCGGTGGTGCCTTCCCACTGTAATGCCCCGTACACACGGTCGGATTTTCCGATGGAAAATGTCCGATCGGAGCGTGTTGTCGGAAATTCCGACCGTGTGTGGGCTCTATCGGACATTTTCCATCGGATTTTCCGACACACAAAGTTTGAGAGCAGGCTATAAAATTTTCCGACAACAAAATCCGATCGCGTCAATTCCGACCGTGTGTGGCCAGTTCCGACGCACAAAGTGCCACGCATGCTCAGAAGAAATTCCGAGATGGAACCGCTCGGTCTGGTAAAATTAGCGTTCGCAATGGATACAACACTTTCGTCACGGTGCAATGTTAAAAATGGTTTAATACAGCGCACTCTCTTCTTCTTTATAATGTGAGAAGAATGAAGTAGTTTTGCTGCTCAGATTCACACAGACTTCTCACAAACTTCTTTCTTTATTATTTATCGGGATTCCCTCAATATATTTTGATTTGTCACATCTGACAAAATTATTTTTGTGTTGTATTTTTTTTTATTTTAAGGCATAATTTGTTTTTTTTTTTAGGTTTGTATTTTTTTAAAGGCTGATCTTTGTTTTTATTTAATTTTTACTTTTACTCCAGAATATTTTTGTGTTTGTTTTGTGTGTCAAGTTACCACAACGCCATTATTATCTTGTCTTATTTAATCTCAATGAGATTGTTTGGTGTTGGTGTCCCTTGTTAATTTCACATTGTACTTTAGAAATGTACCTGAATCCTCACAAACAAACTGTCCTTTTTGAAGTAAAACAAACATAGGTGAGTATAATTGAAACAAAAATTATTTTATTAAGGGCTCAGAACCAAACAAAGAGGGAGGCAACGCTGGAGAAACAGCAGAAATTAGCGCAGCCTTGGACCCCCAGAGCACACATCAATTCTTTACCAGTAAAATTGGTGGCCTGAGGAGTCCATATGTAAGGGAGTGCAGTCTGGTCCAGAAGTCCCGAGATCCGGAAAGCAGCAGATGACACAGATCTGTGTCCCCAGGCTGTGGTACTACAACAGGCTGCATCTTTTGCCAGACCAGACTGAACCCAGGATCATCACTCTCTGTTCTTCTTTCCATGCTTCCTTCCTGGCTGTGGCTCTGCTGTTGGAGATGTGGCAGGAGGAGTAGGACCTGGAGGAGGAGGAGGACTAGTATGACCTGGAGGAGGAGGAGTAGTAGGACCTGGAGGAGGAGGAGGACTATGTGTGAGGTCACAAATGTGGGTAGCAGATGTTATTTGGCCCCTCAACCCGTTATTGAGAGCTTCCAACATTAAGGACTCACACATGAGTTGTTGGCCCTCCTCCGCATTTTGCAGGCAATTATGCCAGCAAAGTCCTCCTCCACAGTGTGGGGGGCTGTCAGGGCCTCTATAGCCTTCCAAAAGAGGCCTATGGTAGCCTCCTCCAGGGTACTCCTCTTCCTGACACTTTCTCTTTGCAGGTGGCTGGGAGGGACATGGATATCAGGCAGCCTGCTTGGCCCGGCCACCTCCTGGCTGAGACTTCCCTGTGTATGAAAAAGGGACATGGTTTTACTTTTTGCATCATCAATCACAATCATAAATTAGTACTCCAAACTAACATCTAGTTAACATCATTGAATGGACAAGCAGAAATATTTAGAGGAATGCTATACCTGGCTCAAGCTGGGCTCCTCCACATGTTGCTGCCTGGAAGGCCCAGGTTGGGCGTCTGAAGCCTCAGCTGGGGGGAAAGGAAGCGTGGAAGGAAGAGTGGAGAGTTCTGGCCTGGGTTCAGTCTGACCTGCCAGAAAATGCAGCCTGTCATAGTACCACATCCTGGGGACATAGATGTCATCTGCAGCTCTGGATCTCTGGGAATCCCGGACCTTCTTGTGCTCTCTTAGATAAGTGCTCCTCAGGCCACCAATTAGGATGTTCAAATAGGTCATGTCTGCCGTGGGTATCACCGTCTTCACAAATTCCAGCAATTGATCCAGTTCTGCCTTCCTCTTTGATTGGTTCTTATAATGTGGGTGGTTTATCTCCCAAAGACAAGGCAGCTCCCTGAACATATCATTGAAGATTGCCGTAAAGTCAGTATCTTTCAAGATATCCATTTTCACTGCAAGACACAACACAAGACAAACCCTAATGTCAGGCAAAACTCTCCTAATCTAGTTACAATATAGGCCTCAATCTAGAAGCAGTATAGGCCCAAGTATTGCTCTTACCTTCGTTATCACGATCGGCGCCTCCGATACACAGATCGTACGTACTACGCATGCGTGTTACGCTTTATACACACTGCACATGCGTGTAACTCCGTCTGCCCCTGACGTTCTTTCTAGTCTATTCCCCGACCCTTTTCGTTCGGCGCAGTGGGTGAAGAGCACATGGCGGAGTCAGAGCAGGTGCGTGCTAATTATAGCAACGAGGAGGAGGAGGAAAGCCCAGATCCGGAAACGTCCCGATCCAGGAGACGATTTAAGGCCTCAAATATGTCCTTTGGTGAGATGTTGGAGATGGTCAACATAATGAAGAAGGCCGACTATGATGGAAAGTATGGACCTTACCCCAACCCCAATATCAGAAAGGCCAAGATCATGGCGAAAGTGGTCAAAAGTCTGCACCGGAATTTCGGGGTACGTCGATCGAAAGATCAGCTCAGGAAGCGATGGTTGGACCTGAAATTAAGAGAGCCCGAGCAGTACAGAAAGATCCAGAGAGTGCTGCAAAAAAGTAAGTAGTTGTGCTGTGTTCCTATTCTTTTTGTCTTTCTTACGTTCGTGCTGCTCCATGTGCTTTTCTTAAGTGTTGTACAGTTTAAAATGGCAACTTTCTTGTTCATGGCCACATTATTCGTTTGTATCAAACATTTTTCTTTCGGCCTATAAAACACCATTGTTTTGGCCATATGCATTTGCCCACATTTTTTAGGGCCTACTTGTATGCAACAAATTTGGTTGTGTAGATGGGTTTGTTACTAGAATGAAATGCAAACTAGACTCTGTGTAAGGAGAGGACACTCAGCAGCTGTTTTCACATCTGCACGCTGGAGCACTAGTGTGGGACATAAGAACACCCTTTTTATTAGGGGGTCCCACACAGGTGCTCCAGTGGATACTATAGGGGTGTCTCCATCTGTGAAGCTTGTACCAAACAGGTAAAGTATTGAAGCTTGACAAAGGACACTCAAAATTCTACATCTTGGAACTCTGCCAAAATAGACAATTGTACCCCACTTCTAAGCAATGTTTCATATTTATAGTTCTGCCATCAAATATCTGTGTGCTAAGTATACCTTTTTTGTTTTACATAGGGGAGAAAAGCCTCGGAGGACACCCCTCATCCGCGGAGACCAGAGACCCCCCACCTCGGGAAGAAGGAGAAATACCCCCAACACAAGAAGAGCAGGAGGAGGAAGACGGGTGGAAATTGGCACCACAACAGATGAGTGTCTGCGACCTCAGACTCAGGTAAGAGATGGATGCCGGCATATTTATAATACCTGTTTTTTTTTTTTTTTGGTTTCTATCTTTTTAGGTGATCGTGATGTTGTGGATCCAGGGCATTTCACCTCGGAAAGTGCACAGATCCTGATCGGGGAGATCATGGGGTGTAATTTAGGATTGGAAAACCTCAAAAAAAACATCAATGATGTTATTCAAAAAAATAATAACATCATTGATGTTTTGGGGAGAGTTTAAAACCCCTCCAAATCCCTTTGTTTTTTGTGTGCTGCAATGTCAAAAATGTTTTAGCGATTTTGAGAAAAGCCAAATTTTGAGGATGCACACAGTGTGTCAATATGTGCTATCTGCCATCACGGGAGATCAATGGACGCGTTTTGGGGGTGCAACCCCTTCCTCAATAATAAAGTAGCTGAGAGGAAAGGGTTGCTCCCCCAAAACATGTCCCTTGATCCCCCGTGATGGCAGCTAGCACATGTTGACATTCGTAAATTGGTGTGCATCTTCAAGATTTGGCTTTTCCTGGGGTGACTTCACCCCATCTGAACGCAATATCAAACACAGTTCCTAAATACTCATATCTGATATTGCCTTCAAGTTCTACCTAATGTGAACTTTCTAAGTTCAAGATTTGTGTCTTTCTTGTTGTTTTGAAACATGCCTGTTTTATCTTAAATGGACATTTCTATTTTTGATAATGCCACCACAAAAACTGTTATACAACAAACATGTTGGTTTGTTTTAAAAACCTTTTCTAAATGCACATGTGATTGTGCAGGTATTAAAAAGATTGTTAATCAAGAATGTGTGGATTATTGTCTCAACGCTACAACACTTTTGTAGTGATGTAATTGCTGCTTTCTGTGACAATGGGTGTTATTTCCTAAGGGCAAATCCACTTTGCACTACAAGTGCAGTTTCAGTGCATTTTCAAGTGCACTTGTAGTGCAAAGTGTCTTTGCCTTTAGTAAATAACACCCAACAGTGCTTTGTAAGGTTACTCAATCATGCCATTTTCAGGACTCACCACATTTCTGTCAGGGTCAGCTAAAACAAACACAAGCAGTAAATGTCACCAAAGATTTGCTTAATTTTTTTTTTATTTGATCAAGGTTTCACAAATTGTCTGGCATATTGATGGCCCCCCTACCCGCAAAGAACTCAAGGTATCTTAGACGGACATCACGGGCACTCAGGGAGGGAAAGCCAGGACGGCCACTTTCAAGCGCCGTCAGGGTTGTTTCAGTTAAAATTCTGGCCTCAGGCCCAACTGAGCCAGCATAGTTGGCAGAATGTTGCCGTAAAAAGTTATGTAGAACACAGCACGCCAGGATTATATGATTCAGTTTATACTCCGCCATATGGATGGGTGTAAGAAATAGGCGGAACCGGCTGGCCATGATTCCAAATGTGTTCTCCACCACTCTTCTGGCTCTGGCCAGCCGGTAATTAAAAACCCTCTTGTCCGGGGTAAGGGTCCTCATCGGGAACGGCCGCATAAGGTGGTCCCCCAGCGCAAAGGCTTCATCCGCAACGAAGACGAATGGGAGTCCTTCCACATTGTCTTCTGGAGGTGGCAAGTCCAAGCTGCCATTCTGGAGACGCCTGTAAAACTCCGTCTGGGCGATGACTCCACCATCGGACATCCGGCCATTCTTCCTCACGTCCACATACAGGAACTCATAATTAGCCGACACCACTGCCAACATCACAATACTATTGAACCCTTTATAATTATAATAGTATGACCTCGAGTTGGGTGGTGGGACCATGTGGACGTGTTTCCCATCAATTGCCCCTCCACAGTTAGAAAAGTCCCACCGCTGGGCAAAGTGGGAGGCCACAGTCTGCCATTCCTGTGGCGTGGAAGGAAACTGTGGAGGAAAAAAAAAGATTAGTCTTTTTGCACATTAAAACATGGAAAGCAGATTAGACACAAATATTCTTGGCCAACATCAAGATAACATTTATTAATGGGAATTTTTAAACACCAAAGTATAAGGTACACCTATCAGATTCCCCCTCCCCCACCCCCTCTCATGGGCCATTTCTAACATTATAGGAGGGGAGCTCTTGGACAGGTAACCCTCTCCACTTAATTGAGAGATGAATGCCTAAATAATGGGTATTACTTTGAACAGCCCCTCCTTAGTTACACTATTGGCAGCCCACTGGACAGGTAAGAAGTGTCATAATACAAAGATATAAATATACACTGTACACATTTGAGCACATTTGGAAATTCTGCTATTACCTATCAAGATAATAATAGGATACAAAAACTTGAAACAGTACCATTTGAAAGTATACAGGCAGGCCCTTGCACTACATGCTTTGGGGAATTCATCCATAAATCTGACCAACAAAGAGGTGGGTATAGTGTGTAAGGGTTTGGCAAAGTCAGCAGATAGATGATTGAGGATAGATAGAGAATTGGTATCAGCTGACTTAGCAGTTGGGGGGGAGGGAGGGTTAAAAATGATTTGGGGACCACCCAAAAAAAAGCCTCTGGCACTCTGCCTGAATTTAAAGCACCAATCACTTTTTAAAACATTTTAGGGGGTGTTTGGGTTAAAGCACTACTATGGAGCTGACAAAATACATTAAGTGACTACATGAGGTGAATATAGGGCCAGGAGAGCATGCTGGGGAGGTAAGTGAAGGCAAATATGTATGAAGGAGCAAAATAATAATTACATAAAAATCCAGCATGCATGAGGACAAAGGGGACATTCACAGCATATTCCAATCATGGTAATTAGGGAATGAGGAAAGAAATACAATATATTATCAAACAATAAATACAATAACATGTGATATTAAAGGATAGAAATTTTACCTTAATATATACTCCTTCTGCAGGACCTGGATGATGGCAGAACAGGTCTCTGGGATAATGATCCCCAGAGCCTGGGGGGAGATGCCTGTCGAGAACTTCAAGTCCTGCAGGCTTCTCCCCGTCGCCAAGTACCGCAGGGTAGCAACGAGCCTCTGCTCCGGAGTGATGGCTTTCCTCATGCAGGTATCCTGCCTGCTGATATAGGGGGTCAGCAAAGCCAACAAACGGTGAAATACGGGGTCCGTCATCCGGAGAAAGTGCCTGAAATCATCAGGATTATTCTCATGGATCTC
Source organism: Aquarana catesbeiana (assembly GCF_042186555.1). Classification (NCBI taxonomy): domain Eukaryota; kingdom Metazoa; phylum Chordata; class Amphibia; order Anura; family Ranidae; genus Aquarana; species Aquarana catesbeiana. The sequence goes on along the minus strand of NC_133334.1, from coordinate 152,398,471 downwards.
ACGGAGCAAAGGCATATGACAGAACTGGTCACGCTGAAGCAACCAATTCTTGGTCCATGAACTCCTCCCCACCCTGTTCATGGACTGGACTTGTGTCAAGGTCAGGACCCCAACACCAAGCCCCCGCACAGCATGAACTCTGCGAGGAGTACGTATGTGCAACATGGCTAGAAAATGGTCCGCTGCTCAGAACAAAGTAACAGAACGCACTGAAGAACAGCAAGGCCTGTGAAGAGCGACCTGAAAAACAGTAACGAACGAACAAGAACACAATGACAAGTCACGCGTAGCTTGCTTGCACGCACTGAAGAGCAGATACAAACCCACAAGCACAAACTGAACAGCAGAAAATGATCTGAAAACCACGAGTCTGAAAAAGCACGAATCGTCTCTCACCAAACTTTTACTAACACGAAATTAGCAAAAGGAGCCCAAAGGGTGCCGCGCTTGGTTCTGAACTGGCCTTTTCTAGTCTCGTCGTACGTGGTTTACGTCACCGTGTTCTTGGCGATTGGAAATTCCAACAAACTTTGTGCGACCGTGTGTACGCAAAACAAGTTTGAGCCAACATCCATCGGAAAAAATCCTAGGATTTTGTTGTCGGAATGTCCGATCAATGTCCGACCGTGTGTACGGGGCATAACCCTATAGAGGTACTCTTGATGTAAGCAAGAATTTGCCTTGCTGTAAAAAATTGCAATGATATGCACCTGTCAAACAGGTGCAGAAAAATTGGTTTTTGGGTGTTATTTGTGCCCATGAAACCTATACCAAAAACATTCTTCCAGATGAAATGATTGAACACCCTCAAAGCTAGGCAGCCTTGAAGTACTGCAGAGATTCCACATCCCAAAAAGACTTAATCAGTGACATCGGCATCAGGGGCTTCATAGCTGGTAATCCAGGTCTCATTCATATTTATAAAAGTCAAAAGGTCCACAGAGTCTGTGGACAGATGCGTTTTATGATCAGTAACGAAACCTCCTACAGCACTGAATGCCTGTTCTGAAAGCACACTGGATGCAGGGTAGCCCAACAACTCAATAGCATACTGGGCAAGTTCTGGCCAGTGGTCTATTCTCATGACCCAGTAAGCCAGTGGATCATCGGCTGGAAAGCTCTCCGTCTCTGTTTTGGCCCGAGGTAATCATCCACCATGTGATGCAGACACTGCTGATGGGATGTGGAAACTGACGGCCCTGGGCGGCGAGGACTAAAAAAATTCCGAAATGCCTCACTTAGGCGGATGCCTTCTCCAACACTCCTTTCTTGACCAACGGAAGACTTAAAACAACGTTTTCCACCACACTGTAACATACTAGAGTCAGGAAAAACGTTCAATAAAATCCTCTTTAATGTGTCCTCAAGAGATTTTATCCTCTGCACTCTCTGTGGGGACAGGATGAGTTCAGAGACCTTCCCCTTATAGCGGTGGTCAAGAAGGGTTGCCAACCAGTAATCATCCTTCTCCTTTATGCCACGTATTCTTGGGTCCTTTCGCAGGCTTTGAAGCATGAGGTTGCCCATGCGCCTCAAATTTGCAGAGGCTTAAGAAGCAGACTCCTCGGAGTCACTCAGGATGACAGCATCTGGAACTTCCTTTTCCCAGCCACGTACTACTCCCAAGGGTCCTGGAGTTGGAAAGCCATCGCTTACAGATTGACGCATGTCTTCCTCTTCTTCAAAGCCTATGAAAGTGCCAGAATCCTCCTCCTCATCCTCTTCCCCTCTCTCCTCCTGTATTTTCTGTGACATAGGAATGATGGTGTCTGCATAAAGTGGGCCTTGAGAGGAAAGGAAGTCCTCCTCTTCCTCCTGTTGCTCTGCCTCCAGTGCCCTGTCCATAATGCCACGCAGAGTCTGCTCCAGTGCACTTTCACTGCTCACCATCCTTGTGGCCTCTTCAAATGGTGACAATACAGTGCATGCATTCTTAATGATCAGCCATTGGCGTGGGAAAAAAAAGCCGAGGCGGCCTGAGCCTGTCGTTGTGCCGTACTGACACAAGTACTCGTTGACGGCCCTCTGCTGCATGTATAGCCGCTGCAGCATTCCCAAAGTTGAGTTCCACCTGGTGGGCATGTCACAAATCAGGCGGTTTATGGGCAGGTGGAATTCCCGCTGAATTTCAGCCAACCGAGCACTGGCTGTGTATGACCGCCTGAAATGGCAACAGACTCTTCTGGCCTGCTTTAGTACATCTTGCAACCCTGGGTACGTACTTCAGAAACGCTGCACCACCAAATTAAGGACATGTGTCAGGGATGGCACATGTGTCAACTTTCCCTGTCTAAGGGCGGACAGGAGGTTTGAGCCATTATCGGACACCACCATTCCTTGCTCCAGCTGGCGTGGTGTGAACCACCTCTGGGCCTGTCCTTGCAGAGCTGCAAGAATCTCTGCTCCGGTGTGGTTCCTGTCCCCTAAACACACCAGCTGAAGCACTGCATAGCACCTTTTAGCCTGACTCTGGGAAAAGCCCTTTGAATGCTTAGGGGGTACCTGATGTTTATAGGACAATTCTGCAGAGGAGGGCATGGAGGTGGTAAGGAGGAGGAGGAGGAGAAGGGGGTAGAGCTCACAGGTCTGGCATCATCACCACCAGCTGTATGGAGATGTGGGGGCACAACAAGCTGCAGCACTGAGCCCTGTCCTGCATCCTTTCAAGTTGCAAGCAGCGTCACCCAGTGTGCTGTGAACGAAATATATCGTCCCTGCCCATGCTTGCTGGACCACGTGTCTGTAGTAAGGTGGATTTTACGGCTGACTGCCTTGCCCAATGATGCCAGAACATTCCCTTCCATGTGATGGTAGAGCGATGGAACGGCCTTACGTGAAAAGTAGTATCAACTGGGAACCTGCCATTGTGGTACAGTACATTATGCAAATTCACGGAAGGGGGCAGAATCCACTAGGCTGAAAGGCAGAAGTTGGAGAGCCAAGAGCTTTGACAAGCTTGCATTCAGGCGCTGGGCATGTGGGTGGCAGGGACTGTATTTTTTTTCCGCTGCAGAAGATAGGGCAGAGAAATTTGCCGCCTACAGTCTACAGCTGGTGGTGTGCTGCTGGTAGATGAGCTGCTAGGACCTTGGACACCCTATGCTATACCATCATCCCTGTCAGTGGAGGCTGCTGAAAGGTAATGACTCGGTATCAGAGGGGCAGACTGAAGTGGGTAAGGAGGAGGAGGGACAGATTTGTGCCCCTTTTGTGTGGCTTTTAGGTGCTCTTGCCAATGGGCTGAGTGGTTGGACGTTAAATGCCTTGTTAGGCATGTGGTACCCAAATGGTTGGTGTTTTTGCCACGTTTGATGTGCCTCTGACACATTTTGCAGATAGCAACAGTGCGATCTGCTGTAGATGTGCTGAAAAAGGCCCAGACAGCTGAGCTGTGGGGAGTGGGCTGGGAGATAGCTGCAGAATGTGATGGAATAGGGTGGCTGCTCTACTCTTTCTTGATGCCGACCTCCTTGGGGTTGTGCCGCCTCACCTTCAGTTTCCTCCTCTGCTCTATCTGGCACCCAAGTCGCATCAGTGACCTCATTGTGACGGGAGGGACCGTGGAATCCCTTGGAAAGTAGGGGATGTCCTTGTTTCAGCTCCCCATATACCTCTTATGTCTAAGTCACCCTGTGCTATCCTGGCACAGGGTGAGTGAGAAAATATTTCTTGGACTACTTAAAATGGGACAGTAATATTTGTCCACAATATCTCCCAGGATGTATGTAGAGACTATTATTGGTTTGATTCTGAACTCAACCTGTTAATTGAGTGAGCTGATCACATTAGCCTCCAGGACTGGCTAAGAGACGAACTGTTGATGACTAGGCTGAGGAGGGGGGGAGATTGTTGTTTGTATTGATAATTGTAATTAGCTCCTGCTATTGTGTTTATACTACTGTGTGAAGCTCGGTGCCCACAAGTCTGTGTCCTACAGGTCATGTCCCTGAGTCATCTGGTCTGGGTAAATTTTTTAGTAAATTAGCTCATGGTAATTAGGTTAGCTCTGAGTCATCCTGCTGTATAAATTTGTGTGAGATCTCAAATAAAGAGTTAGTCCTGAAGTACTCCAAGACTGGTGTTTTCTAGTTCTTGGGGGTTCCTATAGCCAGATCCATTGGACTCGTGTTCCAGAACTTAGGAAGCGGTATACTGACGGAAGCACTCAAGCGGAGTGTGGGACGTTCCGTGACACTCATCATCATCTCCTCCATCTTCATCATTACCACTGCAGACAACTTGGCAATACGCTGTGGCTTGGGGAACATGAATGCCAATTTGTCTACCAGTGTTCCTCCCTCTCTTTGTGTTCCTGTCATCCTCAACCTCAGAACCAGCATCTGAATCCAGTAATGGCTGGGCATCATTAAGGAGCAATTTGCTGACGCTGTGGTCAAATAACTCAGCTGACTCCTCAATGGCTGATGTTAGGGCTATGGCAGGAATAGATGTGGACAAGGAGGCAGGTTTATCCACTCTGGCAACTGCAGGGGACTGCACACTTGTCTCTGCTTGTGTGACAGAGGATGAGAAGGATGAGGAAGGTTTAGTAAGCCAGTCCACCACCTCCTCTGCATGCTGTGGCTGGATAGCATGGGCAAACTTACTAAACAGAGGAAATACCATATTTATCAGCGTATAACACGTACTTTTTCACCCTGAAAATCGGGTGAAAATCGGGTGTGCGTGCTATACGCCGATATATTAAAAAAAAAGCATTGGAACATACTCTGTGTATCGATCGCATGGTGAGTGGACATGATCTCAGACAGCCTGGGGGACCTGTGAGTCCTGGGACACTCATCTTCAGCATTACAGAGCTCCGGCAGCCATCCCCCACCGCAGCACACACACAGGAAATAGTCTCTCTCACTAACTCTCGCGGCCGTCAGAGCGTAACCATGGTAACCCTCTGCACGGCTCGCGGGAGTTTAGCTCTGACTGGAATCACAACACGAGCAAGCAGGTACAAATTGATTTTAAATGGCAGCGTGGGAAAAAGTCTCCGGCGGGGGATGAGGGGGGAGGAAGGTTGAGCAAATACAGTATACACACTGCCTGACATGACACCCTTGTCCCAGCCCTGAATACAGCCCTTCCAAGAAATAGGAAATTAAACTGAAATAATGTAAAAGGGAATTGTTAGTTCCCAATAATGGAGAATCTGTCAATGAAGGATAATCTGAAGAATCTGTCATTAATGAAGTGAGAATGTCAAAAATCTATCTCAGTGCTGGTTCACACTTGTGCGCTCTGCGATATTGCATGTGATTTACACTGCACTGCAGTGTAAATCACATGCAATGTCAGTGCAATGCAATTTCAGCCAAAACTGATAGTATGGCTGATATCGCATCACAATCTGGCCAAACTCGCACAGGACCCTTTTTGTGGTCCGCACCAGAATCGGATCACACTCATGCGATCCGATTAATGTTCAAACTGTCAGTTTGCAGTGTGATATGCAAGCTGAAATGGGGGTGTCATTAACTTTGTATTGACATGCCCCGCAGATCGCCTATGGCAGTGTGAACTGTTGTGCAAGTGAGGCTCAATGCGAGAACCCGCAGGGTTCCCACATCGCACAAGGGTGAACCAAGCCTTAATCAAATACCGGTATGAGGGAACCCTGCGCATCCACTGCGGGTTCCCGCATCACACCTGACTCACACAGCAATTCACACTGCCATATGCGTTCTGCGAGGTGTGTCAATACATTGTCAATGGCACCCCCATTTCAGCTCACATATCGCACTGCGAACTGACAGTTCAGACATGAATCGGATCGCATAGTTGTGAACACCCATGCGATCCAATTCTGGTGTGGACCAAAAAAAGGGTCCTGTGCAAGTTTGGTCTGAATGCAATGCAAATTCAGCCATACAATCTGTATGGCTGAAATCGCATAGCTCGGACATCGCATGTGATCTGCAGTGTGGTGTGAATCACATGCGATCTCGCAGAGCACAGTAATGTGAACTGGCACTAAGCATACATTTCAAATACCAGTAGTTCAATTGGCAGTGTACAGGGCAGGGAGCAGTGTGTGCACTCATCGTAAAGGGAACCAGAGTGACAAGGTGCCTGCAAGGAGGGGGGCAAAGAATTACACTGCCTGACAGCAGGGAGGGGAGCTAAAAGATGCACACTCCCTGCTCCCCCATCCCTACAAAGCAGAATGTATCTATTTGCCCCCTCCCCATCAGGCACTGTGGGGATGTTCTGAACTTGTACACTTTTAGATACAAATGTTTTAAAGGCGGTCAAAGTGACAGAGAGCCTGATGGTGTGTGTTTTTTCTTAGCCCCCCCCCCCCCCCCAAGTGACATTTTTTCTTAGCCCCCCCCCCCCCAAAGTGACACACACTGCCTGACGGGGGGAGCAAAGAGATGAAGGAAGGGGCAGACAGACACAGAGGGGCCTGTGGCTTTTAGCCCCTACTAGTCCATTAGTGATCTTACACCAGTATGATAATAACACCATTATTACCATATTACCATACCATACTGCACACAGCCATCCTGCAACACACAGATAGTATAACAGATTACTGGTAAATTTACACACCCAATACTACCTTACTTTTTTTATTTAAATTTAGGTAAAAAGAATACCACTGACTCATCCAGACGATGCACTCTGCACTATCATAAGTGCCCTCAGTTAAACAACTGCATTCACTACTGTACTTACAGTATTTCACTACTACTGGTATCCCTAATGGCATCAAAACAAAAGCTTGGAGCATATACAGCTGATTTCAAGTTAAAGGTTGTGGAATATGCCAAACATGGAAATAGGGCTGCTGCAAGGCATTTTGGAGAGCCACCAACAGAATGCACGATACGAGAGTGGCGAAAAATGGCAGAAAATCTCAAGACATTAGCAAAAACAAAATGCAATTTTCGCAGTGGTATTGTTAAATGGACAACATTAGAAAAAAAAGTGAAGAAATTTGTACTAAATCATAGAAAAGCTGGCATTGCTTTATCAACAAAAATGATCATCATTGAAGCAGTGAAAATCAGCAAACAGTTGCAAATTTCAGGATTTCAAAGGGACAACATCATGGTGCCAAAGATTTATGAAGAGGCATGAGCTTCGGATGCGAACAAGAACCAGGATTGCCCAGCGTATGCTGGATGATAATGAAGAAAAGATAATACATTTTCATCTCTTTATTATCAAACAAAGGAAAAGACACAATTTTGAAATTGGTCAAATCGGCAACATGGACGAAGTACCCCTCACTTTTGATGTTCCTTCAAATAAAACCATGGAAGCAAAAGGTGCCAAGACCGTAACAATCAAAACTTAAGGGCATGAAAAAAATTGTTATACCGTGGTCCTTGCCTGCACCGCAGATGGAAACAAGCTACCACCATTGGTCATTTTTAAAAGGAAAACTCTTCCAAAGGAGAAAATTCCAAGTGGCATAAATTTGCATGTTCATCCTAAAGGTTGGATGGACGAAGAAGGCATGAGGCTTTGGATTAGAAATGTGTGGGAGAAGCGCACGGGTGCTTTGTTAAAGAAGCCATCCTTGTTAGTACTGGACTCATTTAGATCTCATCTTACAGAACCAACAAAGAAAGAATTTAAAATGTGCAAAACAGAGATGGCAGTCATTCCACTACAGCCATTAGATGTTTCCATTAACAAGCCCTTCAAAGCCTTCATGCGTGAAGAATGGAATAAATACATGTGTGATGAAAGCCAACATGAAGTTACAAATTCTGGGCGAATGAAAAGACCTGGCATTTCAAAAGTGTGCCAATGGATAAAGACTTCATGAGGCGCAATTAAAGAAGATATTGTTATCAAATCTTTTAAGAAATGTGGCATAAGCAATGCTTTGGATGGTAAAGAAGACAACCTGATTTATGAAGACAGTAGCAGTCAATGCAGCAGTGTTCAGTTCGATTTTGAAGATAGCAGTGAAGATGAAGAGTTTCTTGGTTTCCCAGAGAGCAGCGATTTCTGATTTTAAACTTTTGTTAAAACATATACCATAAAATCCAAGTTTCTTTGGTAAAACAGTTGATTTTACTTTCCTGTTACGTTATTTACCTTATATTCAAGTTGTAAAGCGCTACGTAAACTGTTGGCGCTATATAAATACTGTATAATAATAATAATAATATTTTGTATAAATATTAATTAAAAAAAGTTCTGAGCTACCCTTATTTTACTTCAAAGTTCTTTTATTTAAAATTATTTTTTTTCCTGAAAATTCCCTCTTAAAATTAAGGTGCGTGTTATACGCCAGTGCATGTTATACGCCGATAAATACAGTAATGCCCTGCCAGAGGACTGAGCACCACGTCCACCTTTGCCTGTGGACACATTTCTTGCTGGCCCCCTTACAGTGCCAAGGGAACGTCTGTGTCTCCTTGTTGTTCTCCCAGACATTATTGGGAGGGAGGGGGCAGTGCTTATAAGCAAATGTAAAGGAGAAGTTGAAATCTGTACATAGATGCACTTCATGGATACAATATAATATACTGCAATATAATGCGCCAAACGTACAGTGATGCACAGAACTATATGGCGTTAAACTGGCAGTAATGCACACAGAAGTAAATGGAGTTAAACTGGCAGTAACGCACAAAACTATATGGCATTAAACTTGTAGTAACGCACACAGAACTATATGGCGTTAAACTGGCAGTATCGCACGCAAAACAATATGGCGTTAAACTGGCAGTAATGCACGTAAAACGATATGGTGTTAAACTGGCAGTAACGCACGCAAAACGATATGGCGTTAAACTGGCAGTAACGCACAAAACTATATGGCATTAAACTTGTAACGCACACAGAACTATATGGCGTTAAACTGGCAGTAACTCATGCAAAACTATATGGCGTTAAACAGGCAGTAACCCACGCAAATTGATATGGTGTTAAACTGGCAGTAACGCACACAAAACAATATGGTGTTAAACTGGCAGTAACGCACGCAATACGATATGGCGTTAAACTGGCAGTAATGCAATCAAATAGACGGTGTTCAACCGTCACTACACTGAAGCTATCTGAACTGTCCCTACTCTAGCTATATACTAATGTCAATATTACTGGCATGGGCTCACTACACTACACTGAAACTATCTGAGCTGTCCCTAATCTAGCTGCACACTATGAAAAGCTGAATGATGGTCCTCCTCACTACACTCACACTATCCCTAGACTGACCCTAAACTAATATTCTACACTGACAATTGAAGCAAAATAGCACAGTATAGTACACTAACTAATAGCACTGAACAGAGCCCTGTTCTATCTCTCTCCACACCAAAATCACACTGAAAATGGCTGCCACTGAAAGAATACTTTTATACTGTGGGGCGGGAATGAGCCATGATTAGATAAAGTCATGATGACAGTGTCCAGTCATGACTCTGACAGTGCTCTGTGCCCTGATTGGCTGAAGCTTTCACTGCTTCAGCCAATCAGGGCTTGCAATGCACTGTTCAACGCCACAATGCATTGTGGTTGGTTCGGGGGGCCGAACAAACAGACGAACGTCCCGTTTGTTCGGCTGTTCTCCGAACGTCCGAACAATGAAAGTTCGGCCCGAACTTATGCTCAGGCCGAACGGTTCGCCCATCCCTACCTCCCACCACTGACTTTTAGTTCCGCCTGTGTTCACACCTCTCCCTGCCCCATTTTTGCCCTATTTACTTTCAGATTATTGCAGTGGGCTTATGGTTTAAAGAAGGATCTTTGTGCACATGCTTCCTTTCCTGACGTCACTTTAGGCGCATCACATTGTGATGAAATTTTATCTAAATATACACATGCATGCCCTACAAGCTCTTGCTATCAATGTTGAAACAATTTACCACAGCCCCGGGCTTCCCAGAGGAACAGGAAACCCTGGGAACCTTGGTAGGTGGCAGGGACGGCACTTTCATGGCTACATAAAAGATTTGCCTGGAACACATTTTCCTGAAAACAGATTGCTGTCTGTGAAAAATGAAAAATGAACTCATGGCTGCAGCAACAGCTTGCTTTAACCCCTTGAATACCAGGGCATTTAAAAATGTAGTTTGGTAGACATGGGGCTAAGGAAGTATTAATGATTACAGAGCTTTGCTAATCTGTGTCTTTATATATCTGACTAGAGTTCAGCTTTAACTATGTTAATTCAGCCTGCGTAAGTGAAGTAAATCCCAATTTCTCAGGATTTGTGCAGTAATGGTTTGAAATGAAATCTGGATAAGTATATAATGTTTGCAGTAAGATTTATGCCTAATTATTTTAAGATCAAGAGTTTCCATGCTTGTAATCATTTTACCTATTCTTGCTGGATCATTATATTCAACGTTTCAGATTTGCAAATGTATCTAAATTTGGACAATTTTTGGATGGTGTCGAGTACTGACACCACTTTAAGGAAATGTCTGGATTTTGGACAAAGAAAAGGACATTGTCAGCACATGTTGCTAATTTGTATTCTGTCTATCCCATAACCAGGTAATTTATGTCTGGGTTTCTTATTTAAGAAAGTAGCAAAAGCTCTAACTTTAGCACAAAGAACTTTGGAGAGAAGGGGCAGCCCTGCCTCATGCCGTTTCTGGGGGCCAACATCGTGATGATTCCCAAACCTAATTATAGCCCATTTCCCTCATCAATATTGACATGAAAATTGTAACAAAAATTTTGGCCAACCGACTCAATACCTTCCTGACCCATCTTATTAGGAAATACCAGGTGGGCTCTGTCCTGAAATGCAAGGCAGGAGACACTATTTGTCAAATTTTACACTTGCTTAATCTTACCTGCTGACACCTCATAGACATGATGCTTATTATTATTAATAAGGCGTTTGACACCTTTTCTTGGCCTTACCTCATTGCGGTCCTCTGCCATTAGGGTTTTGGTCCTTTTTTTTTTTTTTAAATGGACAGCTGCCTTGTAAGACTCTCCTCAGACTAAGCTTAAATAATATGGCTTTGAATCTTCTGTTTTTCCAATCTGCAGGGAAACTAGAGAAGGCTGCGCCCTCTCACTGCTTTTATTCATTTTAGCTCTTAAGCTGTTGGCGGAGGCAATTCATAGTCATGCAGACCTAAAGGGTATAGATGTTGCAGGCTCTTCCCATAAAATCTCTTTATTTGCCGCCGATATTCTCCTGACCCTGACGTCGCCTAGACACTTTCTGCCTAATCTGATGTCTGTACTGGACAAAGATTTTGAAAACAGGTAATTTTTCTCCTTCCTTGATGTACGCTGATGAGGCTGCACTGATGGGCTTTGATAAGCACTGAGAGGTGGCACTGATAGGTTGGCACTGATGGGCATTAATAGGTGGTACTGAAGGGAATTGATAAGCAGCTCTGATAGGTGGCACTGATAGGTAACACTGATAGGCAGCGCTGATCGGTGACACTGATGATGAGGCACTGATGGGCATTGATTGGCAACACTGGTGGGCATTGATAGATGACACTGGTGGGCAAAGGTAGGTGGCACTGTGGGCACTGGTAGGTGGCACTGTGGGCACTGGTAGGTGGCACTAGTGGGTACTGGTAGGTGGCACTGGTGGGTACTGATAGGTGGCACTGGTGGGCACAGATGAGGCAGCCGTGGCTCTCTGAGTGAGGGACCGATGTCCCTCTGACAGTAGCCGTGATTGGCTTTTTTTTCCCCTCACGTTGACAGCGTGAGGGAAAAAAAATACTGATTACCGATCTTCTATTTACATCATGTGATCAGCTGTCATTGGCTGACAGCTGATCATGTGGTAAGGGGCCGGATCGGCCAAGTCTCATAGACTCAGTGATCACAGAGCGCGCCGCGCGTGACATGCATGGACGCGCAGGCAACGCATGCTCGGGAGGACGTCTATGGATGCCCTCCCGGCAATTATGGCCCACGCTGTAGCCATCTTTCAACTATAGCGCGGGCGGCAAGAAGTTAATGTATGTAACTTTGATAATGTTGTGAAAACAATTTTCTTACACGCTAATATTTTGTACACTGTGATATTTGACAACCGGTTCTGCTTTAACCTGTTTTATGGCAATAAAGCTTTTGTAAAAGAGATAGCTAATCATGGGTGTAATTACAGATTTTTGGGCCCCACAGCAAAGATACAATATGCTTTATGGAGCTCCCTTATAATGGAGGGTGTGGCATTTTCTTTAACGTGTTCTCAGAAGAATGGTTTTAATTCATTCTTCAAGCCCCTTTCATATCTGTGGATTGTTGTAATGCAAATACCCAAGTGTGATGCGTTGTAATGACTTTTTTATTTTGAATGTCATTTTTACAGGTCGCCAAGCTTCCCAGTGGCACCCTCCATGACCGGACCGTGCCTGCCTGCTACTGTATATATGGCAGGAGTCAAGGGCAGTACATTGTGGCAATTGTGAAAGTGATCGGGCGGCTTCAAAAACGCTCGTTATCACTTCCACATGAGAGCTGATAGTCTGCTTTACAAATATACAAACGCTCCCTGCCTGTATAGCAGCTGGGAGTGTTTTTAAAAAGCACATCTTCCAAGCACCACTTTAAAACGGCGCTTTGATTCAAGTGGTTAATCTTTGTATAAACTATTCCTGATTTTCCTAAGAAGAAATTTAGGAGAGGGTCTAGGCAGAAATTGAAATTACCTGCCCTACCTGTGCAGGGTCCCTTTAAACAGCAGGGATAGGCTGTATTGGAGGATTAAACTCTCTGTCTCAAAATGAACAGCATGGTGGAAATCCCAATAAGTAAACGCACAAAGAAAAAGGGTAAGCCATAGTGCTTTCTGCATTGTTTAAAATCAATCAATGTTTATTAAAAACTCATTCACATTAAAGCATAACAAGATCAGCTCATCGTAGATTGATAATTTAAGAGCACAGAAGTGTCCAACCGCTCACTACTCACACTGGCCAACACCCAGGATCAAATCCACTGGTCTGTGCTACTGGAACACAATCTTTCCTCTCTTTCAGGACACTCAACTCATATTGTCATTACTTGACTTCTTTAGGTGACCCTAATTAATTACTCCTTGCAAAGTTGGTTAACAATTTGAACACCGCTACTGGTGGATTGCTTTAGGTGGGGTGACCAGGAAATGTTCTTTATTGATCAGTTATTATCTTATTAATCCACAAGGTGCTTTTGGTGATCAAATAGCTACCATTTTGATGTTTTAGTTCTGATTGCAAGATAAATGCAATAAATTTGTGGCACAGACAGTTGGTATCTAAATTTATTTTTATTCCTGCTTGATGTTGATTGGGAACTCAAAAACATAATAAAAATGATTTCAGTCTGGTAGGAGCTCCAACTACAAAAAAACACATGGGTATACTTCTGTTCAGACCTGAGAGCTCTTGTAGTATTTTTTGTCGTATTAGTAGAGAACCCAACCCTTTTATGCTATAAGAAAGCACTTGTGTATAATTCATATTGTCGATTTCTACTTACAAATTGGATTTGCCTTGCAATCGGTTTAGTGCATTACTAATGTCAGAATGAGGTAGGAAACAATACATAACACACTATAAAGCTTATAGAAATAAGTGCCAAGAAATTGGTTGGAACAATGATGTTGGTGGCAGGCAACTTCTTGTTCCAACTGTCCAAAAACTGCTAGTTGCCTAGCTGTCATACTGATACAATAGAGGAAAGGTAGAAAGTTTCATCAATAATATACAGTACACCAGACAGCAGCCATTCAGTTTTAATTTAAAACGGCTTCCAGAGCTTAAAAAAATAAAATAAAAATGTGAATGCTGTTGGACTTCTCTTTAGCATTTGGTTGATATATCATCTTGTGGTCTGAATAGTACATTGACCATTTTTCAGCAAAGTGTCATTATCAGTGTAATGTAACTTACAAACCTTGAAAGGGTTTTATAATGTTTTTAGTCTGCTAATGTCTTGGCCACCAGCCATACTGGTGTTAGATTTGAGTGAGACTACTGCAATCCAGCTATTCCAGAGATTATTTATTTGTACAAAATGTAACCACAAGACAGCGATAAAACGAAATTCATGGGATTACATTAGGTTAAGAAAGATTGCGTGGTGTCGCTGTTTTTAACTCCTGTCATTTAAGGTACATGCTAGAGCTGCAAATTTATTTGCCTTAACCTGCAAAATGTTTTTCTTACCACAATACATATACAGACAGCAGCAAGGCACATGATTCCTTATTCTTAAGGGGAAAGACCGGTAGTGTTTTACTGAAATGCGACATGAATAAAAAAGACGGTTGAAGTTTACACAAAAAAGTCAAGATCTACTTTTAATAAATTTTCAGTGAGGTTTATTCAGAATGTTAAAGCAGTTATCTTTACAAGCAGATCATAGTTTGATCTTTGGTGCCAAGAAACATCAAAATCCACCATGCTTTACATTCTGCTGCTGAAGCCAGCCCAAAATGGAGTTTGACTGTTACACAAACCACAAATTCAAGGCATCTTATGCATTGCCCTGCAATTAAGTGTTTTAAAGGAGGAATAAAACTTGGCTGCTGAGCCTGGATGTTGAAATACAGCTTAAAGAACACATAGATCTTTCTTACTCTTAAAAGCCCTTCTTAAATTTCATAAGCTACCAAGGGTGTGTGTTTTCCACATTTTACAGAGGAAGCAGCATTTTACTGTGGTTAGTTTTGATCCAAAGTCAGGTCACAGAAGGGTTTGTGGGACACACTACCTGTTAATCAATGTGTCAAATAAATAAATAAATAAATAACAGATCATAATTTTTTTGTATCTTGAGTCAGTAATAACCCTTTCCGCAAGGAAACTGGATAACTGATATTAGCTAGATAGACTAAATTTGAAGTTAGTAATCTGAATTTTTTTTTTATTTTTTTTTATATAAAAGTGTTTAAGAAAACAAAATTACAGAATTGTTATTGTATTGTGACATGATGAAATCATTAAGCAAAATGGTAATGGTCTTTATGGCATATTTGTTAGCTCTGAATTGAAGTGTCATGTCTTCTAAAACAAATGTTTTGAAATCTGAAATTACTTTCTACTTTTACTACTTCTACTTTCACTAACTTCCTTTGTATAACTTTTCTTTTGTATAATATTTTTATTTTGTGGGTGTATTTTGTTTTATTTGTTGCACAATAAAGTGTTGTGATTTATGTGTATTTTGTGTTAGTATCTCTGCATAGTAAATTTTTCAGTTTTAAAATTGTTTAAGCACTTTATTCATTGTTACTGCTTATTACATTATTTATTCCTTTACTTTGTGGTCATTACTGTATATGCTGATAGGGTAAGTAATTTAGGTCATACATATAGATTTCATGTGTTTTATATGAATTTTGACAAATGCTATTTTTTTTTTTAATGAGGACATTTATGTTTTGCAGTTTTGTACTTTACTAAACCTTGGTTGGTACTAACATTGTTTTTGTTTTGTTTCCTTTTTGATTATTTTTTTTCAGTATTAAATTTACAGTGGTTAGTGATCCACCAGAGGATGAACAAGATCTTGAGTGTGATGATATTGGATTTAGTAGTATCAGCCTGAAAGAAATCTTACAGACTGGCAAAGACATCATCAACCAGAAAATGAAAAGTAGGTTTCATTTGTCATAATTTTACATTATTTGTAGTATAGTACCTGAAATAATTGCCAAAAATGTCAGGAATATAATAAAATAATTCGTGCAAACTTCCAAGTTAGTAGTGATTTAAAAACAGGCCTATCTGTTGAAGTGTAGATGTGATTTACTATACACGTAGTACTGAATTCTAATGTTTCTTTTTCAAAGTCTCTCTCTGTAAAGCCTTAGGCTCCCATCACACCAGAGCAATTTCAGATTCAACTTGAGTTACACAGAATCGCATGACAATGGAAATCACAGTGTTCTCACTGGTGCCAATTCACATAAATGCAACTCAGCATGGCGCCATTTTGGAAAAGGTTCCTGTACTACTTTGGTGCGATTCCAGCATGATTTTGGACCCATAGAATATGCAAACCACGTCCAAGTTGCACTACATAGTTGCACTGAAAATTGGATTGCAGGAGTGTGAACCTTGCCTTAATATTATTTATTGATAATTATTATTGTTGGACAGCATGTATGCTCATTTCTGCATATTTCTTTTGCTTGTGATCACAATGTATTACTATACTACAACAATAATTGTAGAGCATATTGAAAGTAAAGCCTATTTTTTATTTGTTGAAATAAAAAAAAAAAGGTTATACTTTCCTGCTCTGTACAATGGTTTTGTACATAGAGGCCCATTACGTTCTCTTCTGGAGTTCTGGCGCTGTCCACTCCTCTTCTCCTTTGGGTGCCCCCATAGTAGCTGTGTATGGGAACACTCCTAAGCCGTACTGTGTGTATCATTGGCCACACCCCCAGCTTCATCCTCACAGAATTTGACTAACAAATCCTGCTGCTCTCAGAGTTTAGAGTTTCCTGTAAGAGCAGGAGTAAAGAAAGAAGGGTTGCAGCCAGGACAGCGCTGGATTGTAAAATGAGACAGGTAAAAGATTTTATTTGATGACGCAGGTGGAAACCTCTCTCGATCCGGGCGGACACAGCCGATGACTGATCACTGTGCCAGCCCGCTGCCGACACCATGTGAACGCTGTAACCAATCACATGATAGTTGAACACAATAGATGGCTTCCTTTCAAGCCATCCATTGTATACAATTGTGTTGCTAGCTGTGATTGGTCAGTGTGATCACATGGCACAGACTAGGCCAATCACAGCCCATCTGTACCATGTGATTAGCTCTGACCAATCACAGCTAATCGCAACAAAACAAACAGAATGAATCAAATTCATTAACTCCTGTGTTTAATTTAGTTTAACCGTTTGCCGACCGTCCGCCGCAGTTATACTGCGGCAGAATGGCACAGGCAGGCGAATCGCCGTCATGGTACGTCGGTACCATAGACGGCCACTAGGGGGGCGCGGGCGCGCCCCCTGCCTGCCCATGGAGCCGATGCGAGTGCCCAGCGGTCTTGATCACCGCCGGGCTCCCGCGATCGCTCAGGGCACACGGAGAACCAGGAGCTATGTGTGTAAACACACAGTTTCCAGTTCTCTGAGGGGAGAACTGACAGATCCTTTGTTCATACAGAGTATGAACAGGCAATCTGTTAGTTTCCCTGCACAGTCCACATCCCCCTTCAGTTAGAACACTTCCTAGGACACACATTAACCCCTTCACTGCCAGTGACATTTTTACATTAATCAATGCATTTTTAATCGCATTGATCGCTGCATTAATGCCAATGGTCCCAAAAATGTGTCAAAATTGTCCGACGTGTCCGCCATAATGTCACAGTCACGATAAAAATCGCTGATCGCCGCCATTACTAGTAAAAAAAAACATTATTAATAAAAATGCCATAAAACTATCTCCTAATTTGTAGACGCTATAGCTTTTGCGCAAACAAATCAATATACGTTTATTTCGATTTTTTTACCAAAAATATGTAGAAGAATACGTATTGGCCTAAACTGAGGAAAAAAAAAATTTTTTTATATATTTTTTGGGGATATTTATTATAGCAAAAAGTAAAAAATATTGCATTTTTTTCAAAATTGTCGCTCTTTTTTGTTTATAGCACAAAAAATAAAAACCGCAGAGGTGATCAAATACCACCAAAAGAAAGCTCTATTTGTGGGGAAAAAAGGACGCTGATTTTTGGGAGCCACGTCGCACAACCGCGCAATTGTCAGTTAAAGCGACGCAGTGCCGAATCGCAAAAAGTGCTCTGGTCTTTGGCCAGCCAAATGGTCCGGGGCTGAAGCAGTTAATGTATAGTTTAAAAAAATTAATTTTTTTTTGTACTGTTACCAGTGTCCCTGATCACCGCCACACCCTTTACAGTATATGATGATTTTGTACTGCACAGTATGTTAAAAGAAAAAAAATATTTCTTCATTTTCCAAAAACTTATGACAAAAAATGACAACTTCAAAAAACTTGCCATGCCTCTTACTAAATACCTTGGACTGTCTACTTTCCAAAAATGGGTCATTTGGGGGATATCTCTGTGATAGGTCGTCAATACATCAGGATTGATCAATTTTATATACCTTAGTTTGTGGTCCCTATAACTTTCCTTCAAACTAAATAATATACACTAATTTGGGTTATTTTCACCAAAGAAATGTAGCAGAATACACTTTGGCCTAATGTCATGAAGAAAGATTATTCATTTGCAAAATTTTATAACAAAGAAAAAAATGGGGTTTTTTTTTCAAAATTTTCTGTCTTTTTCATTTATTTAGCAAACAAAATAAAAAACCCAGTGGTGATTAAATACCACCAAAAGAAATTTCTCTTTGTGTGAACAAAATTATAAAAATGTAGTTTGTGTACAATCATGCATGACCACGCAAATTGTCATTCAAAGTGTGACAGCGCTGAAAGCTAAAAATTTGCCTGGTCAGGAAGGGGGTAAGTGCCGGTATTGAAGTGGTTAATTATTAACTATTTGTTTCGCATTTTAATAAAAACTATTTTCCTTGAGTTCTGCTTTAAGAATGCATCAGCATTTAATTTTGGCTCTCCGACAGCTACTTTTATTGTGCTCTGCTGTGTAAATTGTCTACACCTACTGTACCTGGGCTGTCCATCTGCCTTAGATTTACCCATTAGCCTGGATAGTAAGATGTGTTCTAGATTCGCTCCCGGTCTGAAGGATCACTCTCTGGCAGTTTGATTTACAGGTTAGCTTTATACTCCCTTCCATTGCCTTTCAGCTGCCACATGTAGAAGGTGAACAGAAATCTGCTACTTCTAAAATTATTCAAACTGTTGGTTTACAAGTGAATCCGCCTATACCTGTAATCCCACCACTGTGCTCTAGGAAATGAACAAAGACAATTCTACAGCTTCCTCTTAAAAAAAGAAAACATGTGAACCAAATTCAAACCTCTAATAAATATAAGAATGAATAGTGGAGCTAATGTGCAAATGATGAATAGTAAGTAAAAAAATGTAACTACAGTAGCGATGGAAAGTATTCGGACCCCCTTACATTTTTCACTCTTTGTTATATTGCAGCCATTTGCTAAAATCATTTAAGTTCATTTTTTTTTCCTCATGAATGTACATACAGCACCCCATATTGACAGAAAAACACAGAATTGTTGACATTTTTGCAGATTTATTAAAAAAGAAAAACTGAAATATCACATGGTCCTAAGTATTCAGACCCTTTGCTGTGACAATCATATATTTAACTCAGGTGCTGTCCATTTCTTCTGATCATCCTTGAGATGGTTCTACACCTTCATTTGAGTCCAGCTGTGTTTGAGTATACTGATTGGACTTGATTAGGAAAGCCGCACACCTGTCTATATAAGACCTTACAGCTCACAGTACATGTCAGAACAAATGAGAATCATGAGGTCAAAGGAACTGCCTGAAGAGCTCAGAGACAGAATTGTGGCAAGGCACAGAGCTGGCCAAGGTTACAAAAAAATTTCTGCTGCACTTAAGGTTCCTAAGAGCACAGTGGACTCCATAATCCTTAAATGGAAGACGTTTGGGACGACCAGAACCCTTCCTAGAGCTGGCTGTCCGGCCAAACTGAGCTACCAGGAGAGAAGAGCCTTGGTGAGAGGGGTAAAGAAGAACCCAAAGATCACTGTGGCTGAGCTCCAGAGATGCAGTCGGGAGATGGGAGAAAGTTGTAGAAAGTCAACCATCACTGCAGCCCTCCACCAGTCAGGGCCTTATGGCAGAGTGGCCCGACGGAAGCCTCTCCTCAGTGCAAGACACATGAAAGCCCACATGGAGTTTGCTAAAAAACACCTGAAGGACTCCAAGATGATGATAAATAAGATTCCCTGGTCTGATGAGACCAAGATAGAACTTTTTGGCCTTAATTCTAAGCGGTATGTGTGGAGAAAACCAGGCACTGCTCATCACCTGTCCAATACAGTCCCAACAGTGAAGCATGGTGGTGGCAGCATCATGCTGTGGGGGTGCTTTTCAGCTGCAGGGACAGGACGACTGGTTGCAATTGAGGGGAAGATGAATGCGGCCAAGTACAGGGATATCCTGAACGAAAACCTTCTCCAGAGTGATCAGGACCTCAGACTGGGCCGAAAGTTTACCTTCCAACAAGACAATGACCCTAAGCACACAGCTAAAATAACGAAGGAGTGGCTTCACAACAACTCCATGACTGTTCTTGAATGGCCCAGCCAGAGCCCTGACTTAAGCCCAATTGAGCATCTCTGGAGAGACCTAAAAATGGCTGTCCACCAACGTTTACCATCCAACCTGACAGAACTGGAGAGGATCTGCAAGTAGGAATGGCAGAGGATCCCCAAATCCAGTTGTGAAAAACTTGTTGGATCTTCCCCAAAAAGACTCATGGCTGTATTAGATCAAAATGGTGCTTCTACTAAATACTGAGCAAAGGGTCTGAATACTTCAGATATTTCGGTTTTTCTTTTTTAATAAATCTGCAAAAATGTCAACAATTCTGTTTTTCTGTCAATATGGGGTGCTGTGTGTACATTAATGAGGAAAAAAATGAACTTAAATGATTTTAGCAAATGGCTGCAATATAACAAAGAGTAAAAAATTTAAGGGGGTCTGAATATTTTCCGTCCCCACTGTATATGAGAATATTGCTGGTAATGTGACACTTAGCACCGACACCACAATAAAATGAAAGCAGAAAATAAAGGCTGTGTCTAAATGCATACAAAATATAAATAACGTGACTGAGCAAATGATTAACACCCTGTGTCAAGTGTAAAATGGATGTGCCACTTCTCAAAAAAAGAATTGATTATTACAATGCATAAAATCAGTTCATATATAGGTGTCCGTTTATGAAGCGGTGATCCCGAGGATCACCGCTGATCACAGTCCATAAACAGTTTATGAAACAGTGATAATCGGGGGAGAACATGTTTGAACTTGTTCTCCCGCCGATTATCTCTACACGCTGAGAATCCTCACTGAATGACAGTAACGGCCAGTTTATGAAGCGGTGATCTCACCGCTTCACTGGCGATCTGAGTCAGAATTCACACTCCCAGGTTCACCAGCTCAGAGGTGGTGAATCGGGGAGTGAAGAGGAAATCTGGGGGGATCTGAGGGGGAAGGAGGAAGATTTTTAACTTCCTTATACCTCGTTCAGACCCCCCAACACTGTAACCATGTCCCCCTGTCATATTTATGTGTATACATATATATACATATATACATATAATGTGTATATGTATATATATATAATGTGTGTGTGTATATACATGTATATATAATGTGTGTGTGTGTGTATACATATATATATAATGTAGGGGGACTCATTATTTTATTAACATTAATCGTCCGTGTATTGAGCGGTGATAATTTATCACTGCTTAATAAACTGATTTCTCTGTATTTCTGGGACTGTAATCTCGTAAAGTCTCACGAGATTCCAGTATCAGGGGCCGTTCTCCACTGTTTGAAGCATTTGTAGATCTCTTCACTCCTCCAAAGGTGAAGCGATCTACAAAGCTTCATAAACTGGCACACAGAGGAGAAAGATCTTCACTGTGAATGCCGGAGAACGAAGCAGTGAATAGATTTCACTGCTTCATAAACGGACACCATAATGTGAACAAAAGTCCAAAAAGTGATAAGATCTCCGGTAGGAGAAACAAAGTGTGATTCTTGTAATCATCCACCACACCTCAGTGACGTGATTCCACTCCCCTCTAAAAATCGCACCCACCAGCTGCTATAGCGTCACACTGTCGTGTTTGGTCAAAATCTCCTCAACCCACTCACATGGGGGTTAAAATCAGATTTCCAATGTCCAAAGGTATGTATGTCAAGCACTATCCCTGAAGTAGTAGCTCCACATGTAAATAAAGAAAAGTGCTCCGATAGTGTGATACCATTCAGAAAAATGTATTAAAATATCAATGATCCATCACCATTGTACTCACATGTAAACATATCACAGCAGGCAAAAAAGACAAATCACATCAAAAGCAATCCATGCATTGGTTGGAACAAATAACAGCGGCCGCGGCGGACCCAGGGAGTGTGAATACTGGCGATAGTCTCACCCGCTCCTAGAATCAATCCTTTGCTTCCTAATGCTCCGGGTCTCGTCACTATCGCCAGCATTCACACTCCCTGGGTCCGCCGCGGCCGCTGTTATTTGTGCCGACCACCGCATGGATTGCTTTTGATGTGATTTGTCTTTTTTGCTTGCTGTGATATGTTTACATGTGAGTACAATGGTGATGGATCATTGATATTTTAATACATTTTTCTGAATGGTATCACACTATGGGAGCGCTTTTCTTTATTCACATGTGGAGCTACTACTTCAGGGATAGTGCTTGACATACATACCGTTGGACATTGGAGATCTGATTTTAACCCCATGTGAGAGGGTTGAGGAGATTTTGACCAAACACGAGAGTGTGAGGCTATAGCAGCTGGTGGGTGCGATTTTCAGAGGGGAGTGGAATCACGTCACTGAGGTGTGGTGGATGATTACAAGAATCACACTTTGTTTCTCCTTCTGGAGATCTTATCACCTTTTTGGCTTTTGTTCACATTATATATGGACTTTTTTTTTGCATTGTAATAATCAGTTCTTTTTTTGAGAAGTGGCACATCCATTTTACACTTGTCACAGGGTGTTAATCATTTGCTCAGTCACGTTATTTATATTTTGTGTGCATTTAGACACAGCCTTTATTTTCTGTTTTCATTTTATTGTGGTGTTGATGCTAAGTGTCATATTACCAGCAATATTCTCATATATATACATTTTTTTACTTACTATTACTTCTGAAATTAAATTATCTAGATATCATATATTCCAATCCACAGGGCTACAGTGCTCGCAGATCACTAAGCTGCGCAAGAACCATTCTTTTCACTTTTGTTTTAAGCCAAATGCGAAAGATGATGTTCAGTTGTGTGGCCATAAGCCAATTGCTGAGCAGTCATTTCTTAAATGCCCATAGAGCCAACTCAATAATACCTTATCACTGTGTTTCTGTGCTTCTCTTTGCAGTGCAAGCAGATCATGGCTGGTGGGAAAGGCCAGCAGGGTGCTATACTTAGCTTCCTAACAACATCACAGCACCCTGCCTCACTACTTCTTTTAAAAGAGCCCTAAGCTCTGATGTGAGTAGTAAGCTGATAATCAGGTATGCTGTAGTGTAAAGAGAGAGCAGAGTTGACATAGATAAGCTCATCAGTCTGCTGCTTCTCCTTCCACTGTCCAGCCACAAGCAGAGACAGGAGTGTGCTGTGTGGTAAAGCTGTACAAATCTCAGGATGGATAAAAATGCAAATCCTTTGGCAGGTAAAACCATTCTCAGATATGTATTTAATCTGTGTATTTAGCGGTTTACCTGGAGTTAAAGGGGTTGTTAAGGCAGTGCACACAGCCACTGTCAGCCCCTCTGCTAGAATTACATGATGTATATACTATATGGCATTTTCTAAAATTCTTCTTATAAATACAGTTTTTCTTATCCCTGATCAGCGGTCATGTGACTGCCCGGCGCTGTCTTCCTCCGATGTATGTATTACAGAGGGAGGGGCTGAGCTCTCCCTCTGATGTCTGCCGGGCGGTCACGTGACTTCCCTCTGCAATACAAACATCGGAGGAAGACAGTGCCTGGTGGTCACGTGACTGCTGATCGGGGATAAGAAAAACTGTATTTATAATAAGAATTTTAGAAAATGCCATATAGTATATACATCATGTAATCCTCGCTGAGGGGCTTGAAGTGATTGAGAGCAGTAACGTGCAAGCTGCTCGGAACGGTGATAGAAGGGGAGAGGTGGCTCACACACAGAGCTGACAGGCAGAGAGGGGAGGGGGGAGAAGGACACTAGAGCAGAGAGGAGAGCTGTAGATAGCAGGCAGCTGATGACGGAGGCACGTAAACTGACAATGGTGTCAGGGCTCAGCAGCCATGATACACCGTGGTCAGTTTACAGCGGGGAGGGCAGAAACTGGCAGGATCAACCAGGTATTACAGGTTTTACAGGGGGGCAAATCACACAGCACAAGTACTGTGTTGTATAACATGCTTTAAAGAGACAGGATCGAGTTTTGGGGTTTTTTTTGGGTTAACAAACGCTTTAAGCTTTAAAAATACAACTTGCTTAATAGATTTCATTATATATTCTGAATTGCAGCACTATACATTAAACCTTATAACTCTATTATAGTGCAAAGTGCTAATAAATGTGCTGTATAAAAATGTGTAAACAAGTAAAGCTTGCTTAAAATGCTGATAAAAACAAAAACATCAATATATTTTAAAGTGCCGTAGTGCCCACTATGATATTTCAAATTCATGCCACAAACAAGGAACCTCCTTCTTTTTACGGCGTCCACTTTTATGAAAACAAGTAAGTGGCAATTCCAACTTTAAAGTCCAAATGGGTTCCAGTGCTTAACAAATCCAAAAGTAAAGACAAATGGGTGTTATGCTTACTCCAACCAGTGCACCTCTTCCTTTATGCTTACTCTTTCTCCCCCACTTCACATTGCACGCAACTTTGTAGACCCTTATATATAAAATGAATATATCATATAATTAATAAGTAGGTCTATATGTGTTTTCTTTTGCCACATCAGAATGAATCACTCGGCTTCCTCCTTTCTACCTCCACATCGGTCAATGTATAGTCAAGGCAGAAAGAGCTAATACAGTGTAATACCGTTTATTTTAAATGTGTGGAAAAAAAACACACAAAACATATTGACTTATACTGTCAAGTGCCGATCCCAGCACCCTGGATCATAAGCAGTTTGAGTACCAATCGTAACTGTGCCCCAATCCACTATTGCCCTATGGATACGGGTGTGCATTCCCAATAGTGGAAATGACGTGTCGACCAAAGCACCCCCACTTTGTGTTCAGCTGCTAGGGTATTATACACATGTAGTATTAAGGTTTTATTAATAAATCTCATATCTGTGACCATTTTGTGTGGGTGTAATGGCTGGAAAACTTTGTAGGATACTATAGTGTTTGGAAACCTAGGTTTGGTTTTCGGCTTTGATTTAGTACTTTCCATGTTTCATATGCCTTGGCTGTTTGGTAACTAACTGGGCACAGTGGTGAGCAGTCATTCCTTTATTAGGTGTCTTGTGCCAAAGGCAAGAAGGCCTTTTTATGCTCTCCCAGTCCATCGGTTTTTACTATGAATTTAAACAATGTTTGTGTCAGGTGATTCATTTTGAAAGTGTTCTGTGATGGAATGCATAACAGCCTGTATAGACAAGACATACTTAGATAAGAGGTTCAGTATAAACTATAATATTGATTCTGGTTGATGTTATGCTGTGAATCACAGCAAAATGTAGCTGACAGTGTATGTGTTCTGTACACTTGGCTTTTTTCTAACTTTTTTTTTTTTTACTTTTTGTTTCCTGATCCAGTTTATGATTCCGTGTCTGGAGAAAAAATAATTGGTAAGATGACCGTGACAGTTGAAGCTGATGAGGCCCTCAGGTCATTGATGCAGGATTAATAAACCAAGCTTATTCATGGAAAAGAAATTTAAAAACTTTGTTACTTCCTCCTGTTCCAGTTTTGATCTTTGAAACTAACAACCAGCATTTATTATGTTGATAATAAAGCAAGTTTAATAGTGAAATCCAGTCCACATGTCGTATTCACAGTCCTGTTTTTTTTTTTTTAATCACCACATTGTCTTTGTTTTCAATCAGGTGCTAAGGCACATAAATATTTAGGAGTTCTAAAAGCAGCGTTGTAAGCTTCATTCATGAAATGTTTGACAAGTGTTCAAAATGCAAGAATGTGTGCTAACATGCAAATACTTGGAGCTGTGCACAAGATGATATAATTGCATTGCAGCATTCCTTTCATCTGCTATTAATCCTATAGAAAAATGCATCTAATTTTCATTACTCAATAGGTTTGCAGTATAGTCATACAGGGCTGGAGTCAGCTGCTACCTTTCTATTTCTATCAGTGCATGCTGCTGCTTTGTCTATGTTAACAGATAATTATAAATTATTGTTTGCTTTGTTCTTGCTTTGTTTTTTACAATTACAAATAAATTTGAAAAAAATGTGTTTTATAAATACGTATTTTTATGTTCATAATATTAAATGGCTTTGTTTTTTTATAATATGAGTATTGTTTTTGTATTGTATGTATTAATTTTTTTTTTGTTTTTGATTTTGAAATGTAATAGACATTAAAGCAGTTCTTCGCCCTGTTTTAAAAAATGAAAAGTCAGCAGCTACACATACTGTAACTGCTCATTTTTAATGAAAGGACATTTACCTGTCCACCTGTGCCGTCCTCACCCAAACCAGTTGTTCTACAGTCTTCGGGTCCCTGGCATCAGCATGTTTACTGTGGACAGTCGTTTGTGATTCCTTGTGTCTTCACAGCCTGCTGCACATTGTTAATGGCTTTTCAGCCTTCTGGGACCTGTGACTTGTCTCAGAAGGTGAGCGAGGGGGAGGATAAAAGAACTTCCCCATCGATCTGAAAGAAGTTCTGGCACCCCCATCTGTTCCCTTTTATGCTGTGTGTAGGGCAGCCCATTCATTTCAATGGGATGCCCTACCCGCAGAATTGCAGGGACAGAAGTCCCTGACCCTTTATTTAAAGTCAAACTGCACCAAAAACGCATGGTATTTGCCAATGCATGGGGGTTCTAATAAGAATGGCACCCCTGCACATCTGCTAAAGAGAAGTGTGTTTGTCTGCATGTCAGGAACATATGCGATTTTGCATGTGTTTTTGACACGCAGTAATGTGAACCAAGCCTTATGCCGCGTACACATGATCGGAAATTCTGCCAGCAAAACTCCGATGAGAGCTTTTTGTCGGAAAATGCGACTGCGTTTATGCTCCATCAGTCTTTTGCTGGCGGAATTCCAGCCAGCAAAACATTGGGAGCATGTTCTCTATTTTTCGGTCGGGAAAAGTTCCTATCCACAAATGCGATCGTCTGTACAAATTCCGATGCGCAAAATTCCTATGCATGCTCGGAAGCATTGAACTTCATTTTCTCGGCTCGTCGTAGTTGTACGTCACCGCGTTCTTGATGGTCGAAAGTTCAGAAAACTTTTATGTGGCCATGTGTATGCAAGGCAAGCTTGAGCGGAACTCTTTTGGAAAAACCATCCAAGTTTTTTTCCAATGGAAAATCCGCTCGTGTGTATGGGCATTAGAATGGGGTGCCTCGAGAATAAAAAATACTTTTCAAGTGTGCCCTAAATGGAAAAAGGTTGAAAAACACTGCACTAAAAGATTAAAAAACAAGCCTGAGCATCTAGGCAAAAAATTGACAACCCATTATGTGGCAAATTATCTTGCAAAATACCAAAAGTGCGTTTCCACACACACACACACACACACACACCAAAAAAGCCACTGGGTTTAAAACATAACTTTTATTGGGTTTTCATTATAAAGAGGCTATTCCCAACAGTATATGAAATTTGTGAACTTTATAAGTGGAGACTGAAATATTCCAATAGCATTCGTGCATGAGCAATCCAATAACACCCTTCCAAACCATGTGGCTCTAACAAAGGGTCCCTATATTTCTCTTGTCATCTCAGTCTCCCATTCAGCAGCTTATGAAACACGGATGACAGGGAAATCATTTCTAATCTAGATATGGGACTTTGGCTCTTGTCTGCAGGGTGCAGTGATTATCTGCAAGGTTTAACTGCTCCCTAAAGCCAAGAACTCTACTGACCCAGCCGCTTGCCCAGTATGCAGTAGTGCTTACTTCCCTATGTACTTTATGTAATGTAACCTTTATTTTATTTTTTTTTAATGCTCTTTGTTTGTCTTTCTTGTGCTACATTGAAAAAATAATACACAAAATTAAAAGGTCTTTATTTCATTGGTATTTACCTTTACCATGCTTTTTACTAGAAGCATTATTGTAGTGTCATTATATAAGTGACAAATTGTAAAACTTGATTTGCTTGTTTACTGAGTCAAAAACTACTAAAATACCCAGACTACAAAAACCTGGCTCTGTTTTGGTTTTACCTCATAATGATTTAATCATATTCATTTACAACCTTGCAACAAACCCATTTTGTTTGGTTTTTCATAGACCAAAAGGTGGCAACTCTATAACCGTAGAAAAGCCACTGTAATTTTGGGTCCTGGCCTGACCAATGTATGTGAAGCCAAGCAAGCACATTACACCTTACCTCAGGTGTAGGTGGTCTGCTTACACATCTTTGACATGGATCCTGTCTTGTACCTACCTCACTGGGCAAAAGAAGATATGAGGAAGAGGCAGCTTTCTTTACCTGCATTTTTTGTCCTCTGGCTATTATTATATCAACTGACCACCAAGGAAATAGGGGTCATTATTCTTCCACTGACCCCTAATGAAATACAGAGCTTTATTCTCCCACTGACTATCTATGTAAGGGTGCATTCTGTCTGCTCGTGTCTTCTATGCAATGTTTATAGTAGCTAGACATGGTCAGTGAAGTTTACGTAAAATACAAAAAGAGAAAATTGTTAAGAAACATGTTACAAAGCACGATGAGTTGTGCAGATGACATGTTGCTGCTAATACATTATCTACAATATTCCTTACAGAAGTATGCATGCAGGTGGACACGTTAGGGAAAAAGTAATGTACAGTCTAGTACAGGTTATAGAAAATAGGTATATTTATAAAACTATTGGAGCCCAATAACTTATTTATGTCTCTAAATAAGATGTTATGGTGGATTTTGCTCTTAAATGTGTAGAGGGCAAGGGTTGTTCTGGCTTTTAAATTTACAAACATTAACTTTCACTTGCGATTAAACCTAATAAAATGTCAGTCTGTTAGCACATCATTATTGATAAACTGTATATCATTTTTTTAACACTGAATTGCTGTGATAAGATACCATAACTCTCTGGTAATAGCATATGTTCTGATCATTATAAGGTATATATTTACTGATCGTACTGTTGCTTTAATTTGGCATCCATTATTAACAGGAAGTGTAGTATATTACACCCACTTCCTGTCCAGCAGATAATCTTTCTACAGTGAAGGAAGCATGATAAAGACCTCCACTATTTCTTAATACTGGCCTTGGAAGCATAAGTCTGTAAGTAGGCTGTCATTAGTTTTCAATTAATTAGTATATGTTCTACTAATTCAACTACATTTCATCTGTTTGTTTGGTAGGATGTTTCTGTCAGGGAGTTCATTCAGCTAGGCCTCATTTGTGCTAGCTAGTGCCTTAACAGTATTGTAGCATGCCTGTTACTATTTGCATTTGTGATGTAATGTTAAATGCTAATGCATATTTTTATAATTTGTGTTTTGCAGTTTTACAAAAAACTTATTCTCAGTAAAGATTACAACTATTAGTCCTACCTCCTGAGTCTTTATTGGGAAGCTGTTAGCTGTCTGCCAAGCCTTGTACTTTGAACACATTGTGAGGGCAGAACAGCATAGCTGCCAACTTTATTTTTTTTTTCCCCCGAGAGCTGTAACTCATAAAAAACTGCCCTGGCCTCAGCATCTGGTAGGAAGGTATTAACAAACAGTATACATAAATACAGTATATTATTTAGGATATTGTACCCACTATAATAGCTTACTGTATACTGATATGAGAACAGAATAGTTATGTAAGGAGCTCCCCTGATGCTGCAGGGGACACTAATAGGCTTACAGTCTTAGCGCACCTTGCATCTTCCCCTGTTCCCACACTGGCAGAAGAATAAACATATTTTTCACAGCTGCTAACATATAGCTTTCCAACTACATACCTTTAGGCCCCTTTCACACTGGGGCGGTGGGGGCGTCGGCGGTAAAACAGCGCTACTTTTAGCGCTGTTTTACCGTAATTTTTGCAGCGGTATTCGGCTGCTAGCGGTGCGGTTTTAACACCCGCTGGCGGCCGAAAAAGGGTTAAGACCGCTCGCATAGCGCGGCTATAGCCGCGCTGCCTCATTGATTTCAATGGGCAGGATCGGTGAAGGAGCGGTGAATACACCGCTCCTTCACCGCTCCAAAGATGCGGCTTGCAGGAGTTTTTTTCTTCTCCTGCCAGCGCACCTCTTCAGTGTGAAAGCCCTCGGGCTTTCACACTGAACAAACAGTAGAGGATGTTTTGGGTCCGTTTGCAGGCAGTATTTTTAGCGCAATAACGCCTGCAAACCGCCCCAGTGTGAAAGGGCTCTAAATGTTCTGCCTGACTTTGCTACACAATTCCTGTTAATATAAACAAAAAAAGACTGACAATTTTGAAAAAGAACACCTTTCTTTATTTCTGTTATAAATGTTTGCAAATAAATAATTGTTCTTCATAAATTCAGACCGGAATGTATTCTGCTACATTTCTTTGGTGAAAATAAACCAAATCAGTGTATATTATTTAGTCTGTGAGAAAGTTATAGAGTCCACAAACTATGGTATACATTCACTTTATTAGGTGCAACTGTTCAATTGCTTGGTAACACAAATTTTTAATCAGCCAATCACATGGCAGCAACTCAATGCATTTAGGCATCTAGATGTGGTGAAGACGACTTGCTGAAATTCAAACCGAGCATCAGAATGGGGAAGAAAGAGGATTTAAGTGACTTTGAGCGTGACATGGTTGTTGATGCCAGACGGGCTGGTCTGAGCTGGTCTGAGTATCTCAAAAACTGCTGATCTGATGGGATTTATTAGGTGCAACTGTTCAATTGCTTGGTAACACAAATTTCTAATCAGCCAATCACATGGCAGCAACTCAATACATTTAGGCATCTAGATGTGGTGAAGGCGACTTGCTGAAATTCAAACCGAGCATCAGAATGGGGAAGAAAGAGGATTTCAGTGACTTTGAGCGTGACATGGTTGTTGATGCCAGACGGGCTGGTCTGAGCTGGTCTGAGTATCTCAAAAACTGCTGATCTGATGGGATTTTCACGCACAACCATCTCTAGGGTTTACAGAGAATGGTCTGAAAAGAGAAAATATCCAGTGAGTGGCAGTTGTGTTGGGGAAAATGCCTTGTTGAGGTCAGAGGAGAATGGCAGACTGGTTCGAGATGAGAGAAAGCCAACAGTTTATCAAATAACCACTCGTTACAACTAAGGTATACAGAATACCATCTCTGAATGCACAACACATTGGACCTTGAAGCAGATGGGTTACAGCAGCAGAATACCACACTGGGTGCCACCCCTGTCAGCTAAGAACAGGAGACCAAAAAGTGGACAATGGAAGATTGGAAAAACAGTCCCTGGTCTGAGGAGTCTTTGATTTCAGCTGCGACATTCAGATGGTAGGGTCAGAATTTGGTCTAACCTCCCTGGCGGTATGATTATTTTGGATTTTAGGTGCTGAAAGTGGTATAATTATTTTGCATGGAAATTTGGCGTTTTATATTGTAGGCCTGTAATTCTTAACAATAACACACTTAAATCTGTCCAAACAAGAGTCTAGTAGATATCCCGGGTATGATAAAGTTTGAAACACAAAAACATAAATTATAATATAATAGGCTGGATGGGAAAAGGTTACACAGATTATGACCTTAAAGGATAAGTTCACTTTTTGGAACATGTTTACATGCTCCTCCTATATTTAGGGTGGAACATGTAACATGTTCAGCTCCTACCACCTCTCCCTCTGATCCCCCTTTCCTTGGGACAGCAGGCAGGGGATCTTCTCCCCACACCCACTGTCACACCCCACCCCACATGGCCACATCATGCATTAATTCACCGTTTCCTGTGAATGAATGAGCTATAAGTACCATCAGCCAATGCAGCAGATGGCTTGTAGTCCTGAATAAAGCAACCTTGTAGTTTATTCACAAGCCTTGCAGCTTTCAAATTGACAGCCTGCATGGCGTTACAGTGTGAAAGTTGCAGGGCTTGTCTGCAGAAGTCTGACACTGCTCCACTGATCTTGGGTGCAATGCTTCCCAGGCTCCTGCAGGAAAACATAATAAATGCATGTTTTTTTTTCTTTGTCCAACGCTAAAAAACGCCATGCCTCTTCTCCTACTCCCATTTCTCTACCTGTGTCAAATCCCCATATGCCAGTCCTAGGGAACACAGACAAAAAGGGGGATGAAGATGAAATTGAGGCAGTATTTGAAGAAGCTGCAGAAGACTTTTCTTCGCCACCATATTGAAGAAGAAGCTTCACGCAACATGCTTGCTAGTGTTGAAAAGCTCATAGCTTATCTCCAAAAAATCTTGGCATTGTGCAGGCTGACCCTCCTCTGTCTCATCATGCCCCTTTGTGTACAAAGAGACCTGCAAAATCCTACAAATCATTCCCCGTTCATGAACAGATAGAATGTGCAATCTGTGACAACTGGATCACCCCAGAAAGGATTTTCATTGCCCCCAAAATTACTGAACGCTATCCAGTGGAAAAAGAGTTTATAACGAAGTGGGCTATTCCTGTGGTTGATCCTGCCCTCTCTGTCCTAAACAAACATCTCACTGGACCTATTGAAGATGTTCCTTATTTTAAAGATTCTGCAGATAGAAAGTTTGTGACACTTCTAAAGGCTGTCTTTGCTCCTGTAGGCCTAGTCCTGCTACAACCTCTAGCTGCCATTACAGTATGTCAAACTGCAGCTAACTGCACTAGAGCGACCAATATGACCCTCTATGTCCAGATTGTGCTATTCTAGAGCAATTACAGCAATTGCCTTCCTTCTCTGCTTGTCTAGATGCCCTAGAATGTGTCATGAGACAAATTTCCAGAATGGTCCTAATCTCCATTCACATTTGCAGAATATTATATCTGAAGGTTTGAACAGCTGAAGCTGCCTGCAAATGGCACCTCACACATACTCACCTGGACACACCAAAAGTCTTTTTACGAGGAAAGAAAATTATTTCTCTAAGAGGCCATGCTCCAGAGCTGAGATTCAGAACACATTCCACAATGAGATTCTCCATGAAGGTTCTAGGCCTAAAGGTAACTTCCTGTTAGGCAGTACAATTCGTGCTATTTCATTCAAGAACTCTCAAACTAATTTTGTTGACCTGGAAAGAGCAGGCTTCTTCTCTCAATTTACCCATGCTCCTGTCCAGCCAAGCAAGAACTTCCCTATCTTGGTGGATCACCACCCCAGCCCCAACAGTGATACCTTACTGTCACTGGAAAGTTACTACAACAGACACAAGTCTCTTAGTCTGGGGAGGAGTGTTCCAAAATCCCTAACATTCCAAGTAACTTGACCACTGGGGGAACCAAGCTTCACACCAACATCTTGGAGCTCAAAGCAGTCCACTTGAAACTGAAACACTGGATCCCCCTTTTGAAGGGACACCCTATCAGGATGCAGTCAGACAATGCCATATCTCTGGCCTATATCAACTAATAAGGGGTTACCAGGACTCTGGCTACTTTGAAGTAAACCAAATAATCTTATCAACAGAAACTCACTGTCCAGCGATCGTTGTAGTCCACATTCCAGGAGTGGACAACTGGAAAGCAGATTACCTCAACCTTCACCGCGTGCATCAGGGGGAATGGGCCCTTCATCCAGATGACCTCAATCTGATATACAAGAAAATGTGGATATGAGATGTGGACATCCTAGCCTCCAGATTTAACAAAAAACAACCTCTCTTTATAGTCCTTAACCAGGTATCCTCTAGCTCTAGCCTTGGATGATTTAATAATCCCCTGATTCCAGTTCAGATTAAATGACACCTTACCTCCAGAAAATAAAGCAAGTGAGGAAATTAGTAATCCTAATTGCATCTAAATGTTTCTTGGTCTCTGGTTTTAATGGCATGTCTGTTGAAACCCAGGTCTTAAAGAATAGTGGGGTATCTGAGTCCATGGTTCACCACGCACATTGATTCACACAGAACTAGCAGTTGATTGTATGCTCACAGGGCTATGTGTGTTTACATTTTTAACCATTTTAATAAATTTATGGCCTGCTTTACTACAATGAAAGTTTCCTTTTCACCTGCCATTGCCATGGGGCATTTTAGGAGCCTTTTTAATATGAAGAATAAGTGGCTGAGCGCTTTAGGACCATACTTTATTAGATGGTCATATAGATTTGAACACTTTGTGGGTGATCCTTTCCTTGCAGCTGGTGGATGGACATTATTTCTGCCTTTCTGATTAATGTCAAATAGTGATTCACAATTTTATTTGAGAGGACCAACACTTTTGCTTGCTGTTTGCACTTCAGGTTGTGGTGGCAACTGCTGCCTTTCTTATATATGGACACTTGAAAGGATGTGTGTACATTGAGTGTGTATATTTAGCGCTGCACTTTATATATAGATCTATCATCGTACCTGGAAACCTTTTTGTGCCTGGTGTAAACACAGGCACTTAAATCCCAGAGATTACTCCGTTCCTCACATTCTAGCCTTCCTGCAAACAGGTCTTGACCAGAACTTGCCCTTAAGCACACTCAAAGGTCAGGTATTGGCCTAATTGGGAAATCTCCCTACATAGCTTGGACATTGTCAGAGGCATTAGAGCAGCCCTCAAAATTTCCACTCACCTACTCTCATTTTGCGAGTGGAAAATGATTGCTGGCAAGTGAGGGGTAGCCTCAGAGGGAGGGACAAGCACCGCCAGGAGGTGGGGTTGAATAGGAACCCTTCTCCCATCGATCGCCTAGTTGAAGAGAGAGCTGGCCAAATCATCACAGAATGGGGAACATCACTGTAACAGCTTTCATTTGCATTGCAGAGTATTCCCTGCCGTCACATACAGCCCCTCCTCCTGGCCCGGGTACTTTGATAGACAGAACACCGATCCAATGTCGGGACGTGTAAAGTACATCAAAGTACCCGGGCCAGGAGGCGGGGGTGTATGTGTCGGCGAGCGTGGGGAACACTCAGCAATTTAAATGAAAGCTGTTACAGTGATGTTCCCCATTCTGTCATGATACAGCTGGCAATCCTCTTCTTCTCCTCTCTCTTCCCCTGCACAGGTGAAACGGCATTGATGGACACAGGTGAGCCTGCATTGATGGACACAGGTTAGGCCGCATTGATGGGTACAGGTGAGGCTGTATTGATGGACAAAGGTGAGGCTGCATAGGTGAGGCTGCATTGATGGGCACCGAGGCTGCATTGTTGGGCACAGGTGAGGCTGCATTGATGGACAGAGGTGAGGCTGCATTGATGGACACAGGTGAGGCTGCATTGTTTGGCACAGGTGAGGTTGCATTGACGGACACTGATCAGGCTGCATTGATGGGCACAGCATAGGCTGCATTGTTGGGCAAAGGTGAGGCTGCATTGTTGGCAACAGGTGAGGCTGCATTGATGGCCACTGGTGAGGCTGCATTGATGGCCACTGGTGAGGCTGCATTGTTGGGTACAGGTGAGGCTGTATTGATGGCCACCAGTGAAGCTGCATTGATGAGCAGTGAGGCTGCATTCATGGACACATGTAAGGCTGCATTGTTGGGCACAGGTGAAGCTGCATTGATGAGTGTTGAGGCTGCATTGTTGGGCACAGGTGAGGCCGCATTGTTGGGTACAAGTGAGGCTGCATTGATTGGCACAGTTGTTGTTAATATTTATTCTTGTAATTCTGCATAACACATTTAAGTGTCATTTCATAAGATAATTTATGAGGGCGTGTTTAGGGGCGGATTTAGGGGCAGGGTAGGGGTTGGGTGGGGCAACTGGTGGCGAGTAACCCTTAAGGCCTGGCTAGTAGCTGAGGACTTGAAATTTTGAGCCCTGCATTAGAGTATACCTCAAGACTACTGCTACAATCAGACAGCTGGATTGTTTGTCCTGTCCTCAGGATCTTGCAAGGGACACCCTACTGCAAAATCCACCATCCCACGATGGATAAGAAATCTGATTGCAAGAGCTTACATTCTCAAAGAAAATTCCCTCCTGTGCTTTTACGTGCCCACTCCATCAGGTCAGTGGCAGTTTGCTAAGCATTTTGGCACCAAGCCTCTGTAGCCCAGTTGGTTAAGGCCACCACCTGGTCTTCTGTTAATACTTTTTCAAGGTTTTACCAGGTGGACATACAATCTTCTGCAGATCCAAATTTCTTTATCATACATCATGGGACACAGAGCCATAATATTAACTATATGGGTATATAGGCACCTTCAGGTGATGGACACTGGCACACCCAAGACAGGAAGTTCACTCCCTATACAACCCCTCCTCCTACCAGGAGTACCTCAGTTTTTTCGCCAGTGTCTAATGTATTGGTCACGTGTGAAGATGTGCTCTGAAGAGCTTTGCTGGAGGGATCCTTGATGGATTTAAAAAGCCTCCACAGACCAGATCCATCCAAAGTGCCAATGAGGCCAAGGTGGATGGTACCCGGGCCTCATATTAGAAGAACGAGGTTTTGCCTGTAATGCCTCTTTGGAGGGCTGGACCCTGGGACCCAGTGCTTTGGTCATACTCGCATTACCTAAAATTTTTCTGGCGGGGTGCTATACAGGTCCAAGGGAGTAAAACCCCGATAAAAAGGGACCTGGTCCTGGTTAAACATAACCCGCCGTGATGGGTGAAGGTTGGATCTGTCTGATAACAGCAGAATCCTGCAGCGGGGATAAGGTAAGTGAAGAAGCCTAGGAACTGTAAAAAGTCCAGCTAGGACAGTGATGGTGAACTTTGGCACCCCAGATGTTTTGGAACTGGATTTCCCATGATGCTCAGCTACATTGCACAGTGCACAAGAATCATGGGAAATGTAGTTCCAAAACATCTGGGGTGCCGAGGTTCGCCATCACTGACCTAGGATTTTCTTCAGCAGGAGACAGTATGTTGGGTCTCAGCCATCAGGAGCAATTCAAGGGGGGAGTCCTCTGCATTGCAGGGAAAGTTAGAAAGTGGGTAAACCTTGCTGCAGCTTCTCCCCCCTGGAAAGGGAAGGCGTAGGAAGCTACAACAGCTTGTTTGTACTCAATCCCACCCACCCCCCCCCCCCTCTGGGGGGAAGCAGCTTTCCATGTTTTTTTCCTCTTGGGTGCCCCCCTTCTGTGTCCTCCCCCTCCCTCTCATGGAATCTGCAACAAGGCAAATCCGAACAGCGCCGTTCAGGGAACTGGGAGACTTTTAAATTAATGGAGGGGCATGTTAGAGGACGGAGAGGGCGTGGCCTAGCACGAGACGTGGCGTCCACGTGGATTACACAGCACAGAGCTCAGAAAACAGACCTCTGTCAGTTTGCAGCTGAGAACTGGCAGGCAAGGCACAGGAGCGGTGCGAGAACATAAAGGGGATGATACAGGCATTCCCAAAGAGAACACATTTCACTCAGCATCAAGCTAAACCTTATTAGCTGCATTTTCATTTGCTAGACTATAGTTCAGCGAGTGGCGCGTTTTAGTACCTCTGCTTTTGTGCTTAGGACTAGGGATGAGCCGAACACCCCCCTGTTCGGTTCGCATCAGAACAGGCAAAAAATTTGTTCGAACACGCGAACACCATTAAAGCCTATGGGACACGAACATGAATTATCAAAAGTGCTCATTTTAAAGGCTTATATGCAAGTTATTGTCATAAAAAGTGTTTGGGGGACCTGGGTCCTGCCCCAGGGGACATGTATCAATGCAAAAAGAAGTTTTAAAAACGGCCGTTTTTTTGGGAGCAGTGATTTTAATAATGCTTAAAGTGAAACAACAAAAGTGTAATATTCCTTTAAATTTCATACCTGGGGGTGTCTATAGTATGCCTGTAAAGGGGTGCATGTTTCCCGTGTTTAGAACAGTCTGACAGCAAAATGACATTTCAAAGGAAAAAATTTAAAACATGTAAAACTACTCGCGGCTACAATCAATTGTCGGTCCGACAATACACATAAAAGTTCATTGATAAAAACGGCATGGGATTTCCCCACAGGGCAACCCCGAACCGAAATAAAAAAAAAATGCGTGGGGGACCCTCTAAATTCCATACGAGGCCCTTCAGGTCTGGTATGGATATTAAGAGGAACCCCACGCCAACATTTTTTAAAAAAATGGCGTGGGGGTCCCCCTCAAAATCCATACCAGACCCTTCAATCTCTGTTTCAGGCATTAGACCGATTACTGGCTCAGGGGGTGATCATGCAAATCCCCACAGAAGAGCAAGGTTTGGGGTGCTATTCAAACCTCTTTACAGTACCAAAACCGAATGGTGATGTCAGACCCATTCTAGATCTAATGAATCTAAATCAGTTCCTGAAGGTCCACTCTTTTTGCATGGAGTCGATCAGGTCAGTGGTTTCTATGCTACAAGGAGGAGAACTCCTGGCGTCTATCGACATCAGGGATGCATATCCGCATGTTCCTATATTTCCTGCTCATCAAAGTTTCTGCGGTTCGAGGTAGAACAGCATCATTTTCAGTTTGTAGCCTTGCCCTTCGTGCTGGCTACAACCAAGATATTGTCCTTCCATTATTTTTTCCAAAACCATGTTCTAGGGAAGAGAAGTCACTACATTGTCTTGATGTGGTGAGAGCAGTCAAGGTCTATTTAGAGACGACTGCTCAGATCCGGAAGACTGATGTCTTATTTGTGCTGCAAGAAGGTCCTAGGAAAGGACAAGCAGCAAGGAAATCCACTATTTCTAAATGGATTCGGCAAGTTATAATTCAGGCTTATGGTTTAAAGGGTAAGATTTTCAAGTCAAGGTGCACTCTACCAGAGCAGTTACTGCTTCTTGGGCAGTGCATCACCAGGCCTGTATGGCTCAGAAGTGTAAGGCCGCAACTTGGTCTTCAGTACATACAGCCACCAGGTTTTATCAGGCGGATGTAAAAAGGCATGAGGATATCGCCTTTGGGCGCAGTGTGCTGCAGGCAGCAGTATAGGTCCTCAAGTCTGTGGGCGCCTTGCGAGTTGTGTCACCCTCCCCTCAAATAGCATTGCTATGGAACGTCCCATATAGTTAATACTATGGCTCTGTGTCCCGTGATGTATGATAAAGAAAATAGGATTTTTATAACAGCTTACCTGTAAAATCCTTTTCTTGGAGTACATCACGGGGCACAGAGGTCACGCCCCTCTTTTGGGATTAGTGTATATTGCTTTGCTACAAAAACTGAGGTACTCCTGGTAGGAGGAGGGGTTATATAGGGAGTGAACTTCCCGTGTTGGGTGTGCCAGTGTCCATCACCTGAAGGTGCCTATATACCCATATAGTTAATACTATGGCTCTGTGTTCCGTGATGTACTCCAAGAAAAGGATTTTACAAGTAAGCTGTTATAAAAATCCTATTTTTGGCAGCAAGGTTCTCGGAGCAGTTGAAGTTTGGTCTTCTGACACTTGTTGTTTGGGCCTGTTAGCACAGTTATGTTTACCTAATTTTTGCCCACCCTTCTTATTGATTACTTTGGGATGCCTGATGGTGCATGAATACTGTGTCACGTACTGTACTCCGAGATATTGAACTTACACGCAAATCAAAATTCCTTTTTTTTTCATTTTGGGTAGACTACCGGAGGGTTTATAACCCCTGTCAGGTTTTTTTTTCTGCCATCTGGGGATATTTTGCTTAACTTCCTGTCTCATGTTCTCGACAGGAAGCAACAGGAAATCTGTTGAAATTCTGGGAAATTTATGGTAGTTACTAGGGTCACCTGAACTGGTGTCCCCCTTGGAAAATGTTCCCTTTATTTGTGTTCTAGTCAGTGGCGGCCCGTCCATAGGGGCACATGGGAGCCGCCCACCCCCCCCCCCCAGGCAGTCACAAAAAAAGGCCCTTTAAAAAAAAAAAAAAAAAGGTCCTTTAAGGCACCCGAACACAGTGCACTATGGGAAGCGTGACGTCTATGCAATCACATGATTGCAGACGAGACGCTTCATTTGTGGAGTCTTGACCTGCCTTGTGGCGCAATGCAGTGCGCCATAATACTCCCACCTGTATTGTTATTATGGGTACCTTGTTTTTGATTGGCACCACCCTAGGACAAGGGCGGTGCTTTCCCTCTGAGTTGCGCCGTCACTTCCGGTTTCTCTGTGCCAGTGATAAACCAGAAGTGACGTCAGCAGTTCCGTGAAGCGCACGGCCCGAGCGGAGCTTTTGTTTATTCAGAAATGAGACCCCCATCCAAATGACCAGCAGATGAAGATGAGTGAAAGTGGCGAGTTCAGCGATCTGGTGGAGAGCAGAGGTGGGTGAGTCCTCTTATTCATCAGCATACAGTTATTTTTGGGACCTCTCAGACAAGTTTTGGGGGGGTCAGCTGTGCACTTGGTGGAAGTAGCTGTGAGCTGTCATCAGCACTGAGTGTCTGCTCTGTTATCTTACCCTGGGTGACAGCTACAATATGACCTGAGATCGCGGAAGTGCTATGATAAGGATCTGCAATAGTTACATAGTATCATTTGTGGCTGTATACTATATCTATACTATACTATATCCTGTATACTCCTGTCCCGTGGTGCTGGCTGTATAATCCTGTCCCGTGGTGCTGGCTGTATAATCCTGTCCCGTGGTGCTGGCTGTATACTCCTGTCCCGTGGCACTGGCTGTATACTCCTGTCCCCTGGCGCCGGCTGTATACTCTGTCCTGTGGCGCTGGTTGTATATTCCTGTCCTCTGCTTCTGGGGCTGTATACTCTGTCTTGTGATTCTGGGGCTGTATACTCTGTCCTGTGACTCTGGGGCTGTATACTCCTCACACTATGGGTGGAAGCAAGTGCAATACAGGGGATGGAGTCAGTGGATTCTATAAGGGGTGGGGTTTATAAGTGGGAGGGTCAAAAAGGAGATGCTGGGCTGGCGCCCCCCCCATCCTAAAACGTCATCAGCCACCACTGGTTCTGGTGACCACTTGAAATGTCACCAGGACAAATAAGGTAAATATCCCCAACAGGGACACAGAAAGCAATGAAAACCTGACGGGTGTTTTAATCTCTCTCCACTCCAATCTATAACTAAAAAAGGTTTGCCTTCAGTTATACTTTAACTACTTCTTTAGAGTTTTTTAAAATGTCTTGGACTTCAAATGGCTAACACAAGCTCATGGTTACAGTTGCAGTCATGAGCTTGGTATCATCTTTTCAGCTGGCTTTTGGCTGTTCAGTAATAGTGAAATGCCAAATGCACCGAACTCCTTGATGCGAGCCGTGCCCACAGCTAGTGTGAACTCAGCCTAATGCCCCGTACACACGGTCGGACATTGATCGGACATTCCGACAACAAAATCCTAGGATTTTTTCCGACGGATGTTGGCTCAAACTTGTTTTGCGTACACACGGTCGCACAAAGTTGTCGGAATTTCCGATCGCCAACAACGCGGTGACGTCAACCACGTCCGACGAGACTAGAAAAGGCCAGTTCAGAACCAAGCGCGGCACCCTTTGGGCTCTTTTGGCTAATCTCGTGTTAGTAAAAGTTTGGTGAGAGACGATTCGCGCTTTTTCAGACTCGTGGCTTTCAGATCGTTTTCTGCGGTTCAGTTTGTGCTTGTGGGTTTGTATCTGCTCTTCAGTACGTGCAAGCAAGCTCCGCGTGACTTGGATTAGTCATTGTGTTCTTGTTCGTTACTGTTTTTCAGGTCGCTCTTCACAGGCCTTGCTGTTCTTCAGTGCGTTCTGTTACTTCGTTCTGAGCAGCCGACCGTTTTCTAGCCATGTTGCGTATACGTACTCCTCGTAGAGTTCATGCTGTGCGGGGGCTTGGTGTTGGGGTCCTGACCTTGACAGTCCATGAACAGGGTGGGGAGGAGTTCATGGACCAAGAATTGGTTGCTTCAGCGTGACCAGTTATGTCATATGCCTTTGCTCCGTGAGATCCGTGAGACTAATCCTGATGATTTCAGGAACTTTCTCAGGATGACGGACCCCGTATTTCACCGTCTGTTGGCTTTGCTGACCCCCTATATCAGCAGGCAGGATACCTGCATGAGGCAAGCCATCACTGCGGAGCAGAGGCTCGTCGCTACCCTGCGGTACTTGGCGACAGGGAGAAGCCTGCAGGACTTGAAGTTCTCGACAGGCATCTCCCCCCAGGCTCTGGGTATCATTATCCCGGAGACCTGTTCTGCCATCATCCAGGTCCTGCAGAAGGAGTATATGAAGGTAAGATTTATCCTTTAATATCACATTTTATTGTATATAATGTTTGATAATATATTGTATTTCTCTCCTCATTCCCTAATTACCATAATTGTAATATGCTGTGAATGTCCCCTTTGTTCTCATGCATGCTGGATTTTTATGTAATTATTTTTGTTGTCCTTCATACATATTTGCCTTCACTTACCTCCCCAGCATGGTCTCTCCTGGCCCTATATTCACCTCATGTAGTCACTTAACAATGTATTTTATCAGCTCCATAGTAGTGTTTTACCCCAAACACCCCCTAAAATGTTTAGAAATGTGATTTGTGCTTTAAATTCAGGCAGAGTGCCAGAGGCTTTTTTTTTGGTGTCCCCAAATCATTTTTAGTAACCCTCCCTCCCCCCAACTGCTAAGTCAGCTGATCCCAATTCTCTATCCTCAATCATCTATCTGCTGACTTTGCCAAACCCATACACACTAGACCCACCTCTTTTGTGGTCAGATTTATTGATGAATTCCCCAAAGCATGTAGTGCAAGGGCCTGCCTGTATACTTTAAAATGGTACTGTTTAAAGTTTTTGTATCCTATTATTATCTTGATAGGTAATAGCAGAATGTCCAAATGTGCTCAAATGTGTACAGTGTGTATTTATATCTTTGTATTATGACACTTCTTACCTGTCCATTGGGCTGCCAATAGTGTAACTAAGGAGGGGCTGTTCAAAGTAATACCCTGTATTTAATCATTCATCTCTCAATGAAGTGAAGAGGGTTACCTGTCCAAGATCCCCCCCTATAATGTTAAAAATGGCCCATGAGAGGAGGTGGGAGGGGGAATATGATAGGTGTACCTTATACTTTGGTGTTGTAAAATTCCCCTTAATAAATGTTATCTGGATGTTGGCCAAGAATGTTTGTGTCTAATCTGCTTTCCATGTTTATGTGCAAAAATACTAAGTTTGTTTTGTTTTCATCAACAGTTTCCTTCAACGCCACAGGAATGGCAGACTGTGGCCTCCCACTTTGCCCAGTGGTGGGACTTTCCTAATTGCGGAGGGGCAATTGATGGGAAACACGTCCACATCGTCCCACCCCCCAACTCGGGGTCATACTATTATAATTACAAGGGGTTCAATAGTATTGTGATGTTGGCGGTGGTGTCGGCTAATTACGAGTTCCTGTATTTGGACGTGGGGAAGAATGGCCGGATGTCCGATGGTGAAGTCATCGCCCAGACGGAGTTTTACATGCGTCTCCAGAATGGCAGCTTGGACTTGCCACCTCCAGAAGACAATGTGGAAGGACTCCCATTCATCTTCGTTGCGGATGAAGCATTTGCACTGGGGGACCATCTTATGCGGCCATTCCCGATGAGGACCCTCACCCCGGACCAGAGGGTTTTTAATTACCGGCTGGCCAGAGCCAGAAGAGTGGTGGAGAACACATTTGGAATCATGGCCAGCCGGTTCTGCCTATTTTTGACACCCATCCATATGGCGGAGTATAAACTTAATCATATAATCCTGGCATGCTGTGTTCTACATAACTTTTTACGCCAACATTCTGCCAACTATGCTGGCTCAGTTGGGCCTGAGGCCGGAATTCTAAATGAAACAACCTTGACGGCGCTTGAAAGTGGCCGTCCTGGCTTGCCCTCCCTGAGTGCCCGTGATGTCCGGTTAAGATACCTTGAGTTCTTTGCAGGTAGGGGGGCCATCAATATGCCAGACAATTTGTGAAACCTTTATCAAATAAAAACAAAAGAAAAAAATAAATCTTTGGTGACATTTACTGCTTGTGTTTGTTTTAGCTGACCCTGACTGAAATGTGGGTAGTCCTGAAAATGGCATGATTGTGTAACCTTATCCAAAGCACTGTTGGCTGTTATTTATTAAAGGCAAAGACACTTTGCACTACAAGTGCACTTGAAACTGCACTGAATCTGCACTTGTAGTGCAAAGAGGATTTGCCCTTAGGAAATAACCCTCATTTTCACAGAAAGCAGCATCACCACAAAAGTGTTGTAGCGTTGAGACAATAATCCACACATTCTTGATTCACAATCTTTTTAATACCTGCACAATCACATGTGCTTTTAGAAAAGGTTTTTAAAACAAACCAACATGTTTGTTGTATAACCTTTTTTGGGGTGGCATTATCAAAAATAGAAATATCCATTTAAGATAAAACAGGCATGTGTAAAACCAACAAGAAAGACACAAATCTTGGACTTAGAAAGTTCACATTTGGTTGAACTTGAAGGC
Organism: Aquarana catesbeiana; assembly: GCF_042186555.1. Lineage (NCBI taxonomy): Eukaryota > Metazoa > Chordata > Amphibia > Anura > Ranidae > Aquarana > Aquarana catesbeiana. Next base: position 152,354,262 of record NC_133334.1, on the reverse strand, counting down.
AATATCATACATGAGTATTTAGGAACTGTGTTTGATATTGCGTTCAGATGGGGTGAAGTCACCCCAGGAAAAGCCAAATTTGCAAGATGCACACAATTTTGCCAATGTCAACATGTGCTAGCTGCCATCACGGGGGATCAAGGGACGTGTTTTGGGGCAGAAACCCCTTCCTCTCAGCTACTTTATTATTGAGGAAGGGGTTGCACCCCCAAAACGCGTCCATTGATCTCCCATGATGGCAGATAGCACATGTTGACACACTGTGTGCATCCTCCAAATTTGGCTTTTCTAAAAATCGCTCAAACATTTTTAAGATTGTAGCACACAAAAAAACAAAGGGATTTCAAGGGGTTTTACACTCGCCCCAAAACATCAATGATGTTTTTAGTTTTTTGAATAACATCATTGATGTTTTTCTTGAGGTTTTCCAATTCTAAATTACACCCCATGATCTCCCCGATCAGGATCTGGGCACTTTCTGATGTGAAAGGATCTGGATCCACAACATCACGATCACCTAAAAAGAGAGAAACCAAACAAAAACAGGTATCAAAAATCTGCCGGCATCCATCTCTTACCTGAGCCTGTGGTTGAAGACACTCACCTGTTGTGGTGACAATTTCCACCACATCTTCTTCCTCCTCCTGCTCAGCTTGGTTTGAGGGTATTTCCCCTTCTTCCCGAGGTGGGGGGTCTCTGTTCTCCTCGGATGAGGGGTGTCCTCCGAGTCTTTTCTCCCCTATGTAAAATAAAAAGGGTATAATTAGCACACAGATATTTGATGGCAGAACTATAAATAGGAAACATTGCTTGGAAGTAGGGTACAATTGTCTATTTTGGCCGAGTTCCAAAATGTAGCATTTTCAGTGTCCTTTGTCAAGCTGCAATACTTTTTACCTGTTTTTAAACAAGCTTCACAGATGGAGTCACCCCTATAATATACACTGAAGCACCTGTGCGGGCCCCCTAATAAAAAAGGTGTTCTTGTGTCCCACACTAGTGCTCCACAGTCCAGATGTGAAAACAGCTGCTGAGTGTCCTCTCCTTACACAGAATCTAGTTTGCATTTCATTCTAGTAACAAACAAATCTACACAACCAAATTAGTTTCATTCAAGTAGGGTGTCAAAAATGTGGCCAAATGCATATGGCCAAAACAATGGTGTTTTATAGTCCGAAATAAAAATGTTTGATACGAACGAATAATGTGCCCATGAACATGAAAGTTGCCATTTTAAAATGTACACTTTTAAGAAAAGCATTAGGAACACAGGACAACTACTTACTTTTTTTGCAGCACTCTCCGAATCTTTCTGTACTGCTCGTGTTCTAGTAATTTCAGGTCCGACCACCGCTTCCTGAGCTGATCTTTCGATCGTCGTACCCCGAAATTCCGGTGCAGACTCCTGACCACTTTCGCCATGATCTTGGCCTTTCTGACATTGGGGTTGGGGTAAGGTCCATACTTCCCGTCATAGTTGGCCTTCTTCTGGATGTCGACCATCTGCAACATCTCACCAAAGGACATATTTGAGGCCTTAAATCATCTCCTTCTGGATCGGGACGTTTCAGGCTCCGGACTTTCCTCCTCCTCCTCCTCGTTGCTGTAATTAGCACACACCTGCTGTGTATCCGCCATGTGCTCTCCCCCACTGCGCAGAACGAAAAGGGGCGGGGAATAGACTAGAAAGAACATCAGGGGCGGGCGGAGTTAGACGCATGCGCAGGGTGTATAAAACATAACACGCGCGTGTATTACGTACGATCTGTGAGCGGAGGAAGGAGCATCAAAGGCGCTGATCGTGATAACGAAGGTAAGATCTAAACTTGGGCCTATACTGCTTCGAAATTGAAGCCTATATTGTAACAAGTTTAGGAGAGTTTGGCCTGACCTTAGGGTTTGTCTCGTGTTGTGTCTTGCAGAGAAAATGGATAGCTTCAATGACCACAACTTCCTCCCCCTGTTCATAGACAAATACAGGGAGCTGCCCTGTCTGTGGCAGGTGAGACACCCCCATTATAATCATAAACAAAAGAGGCAGGCAGCGCTGAAGAAACTGCTGGAGTTGGTGAAGCCGGTGGTCCCCACAGCAACCATCCCCTATTTAAAAACCAAAATTGGTGGCCTGAGGAGCACTTATCTTAGGGAGCGCAAGAAGGTCACGGATTCCCAGAGATCCGGAGCTGCAGCAGATGACGCTTATGTCCCCAGGCTGTGGTACTATGAGAGACTGCGATTTCTGTCAGACCAGACTGAAGTCAGGGAATCCCTCTCCACTCTTCCTTCCGCTCTTCCTTCCACCCCAGCTGAGGCTTCTGATGTCCAACCTGGGCCTTCCAGCCAGGAAGAAGTGGAGGAGCCCAGCTGGAGTCAGGTATAGCATTCTTCTACAGATTTCTGGTCAATAAATAAATGATCTTTACTAGATGTTATTATTGATCACTAATTGGTGATTTAATAAAGTGTTTGATATATCAATAGACAGTAGTGGGCACCCAAAATTGGGACAAGAATAAAAAATGCTGGGCTCAGAATGATAGTCTCTTATATTTGTTCACATTCTATTTGCAACAGTCAGGAGGTGAAAATTGTGTGTGATTGATGAAACAAATACTAAAACTATGTCCCTTTTTCATACACAGGAAGACCTCAGCCAGGAGGAGGCTGTGGAATGTGGCAGCCAGGAGAAGGCGGGGGTTAGTGGCAGCCAGGAGAAGCCTGGGACCAGACGAAGCCTGACCGAATCGCAGGTTCCTCCCCTCCGCCTTCCATACAAAAGACCCAGGAAGGGGAGTCACGTTCAGGATTCTGCATTTAGGCTCATTCAGGAGGCTTCTGCATCCCTCAGAGCCTTACCCACTCCTGAAGAGGCCTTTGCCTGCATGGCTGCCAAAAAACTGCAGGGCATGCAGGAGGGTCAACGCCTCATGTGTGAGCAACTTATTTTTAAAGTCCTAACTAAGGGGGTGAGTGGCGAAATAACACCTAAGACTGACGTGATTGAGTTGGACCATCCTCCTCCTCCTGCTGCCACAACTCCACCACCACAGCCACAGCGTGGAAGGAAGCGTGGAAGGAAGACCAGAGAGTGATGGCCCTGGGTTCAGTCTGGTCTGGCAAAAGATGCAGTCTCTTGTATGACCACAGCCTGGGGACACAGATGTCATCTGCTGCTTTCCGGATCTCTGGGACTTCTGGACCAGACTGCACTCCCTTATATATGGACTCCTCAGGCCACCAATTTTGATTGAAAATAGTTGATGTCTGCCCTGGGGGTCCAAGGCTTCAACCCTTTCTGCTGTTTCTCCAGCGTTGCCTCCCTCTTTGTTTAGTTGTGAGCCCTTAATAAATGAATTTTTGGGGAAAATTATACTCTCCTATGTGTGTTTTCATCCAAAAAGGACAGTTGGTTGGTGAGGATTCAGGTACATTTCAAAATACAATGTGAAATTAACAAGAGACAACAACACCAATCTCCTACAGATTAAATAAAACAACATATCAATGGTGTTGTGGTAACTTGACACACAAAACACACACAAAAATATTCTGGAGTAAAAATTAAAATACAATAAAACAAAGATCAGCCTTTAAAAAAAGACAAACCAAAAAAAATCTGCCTTAAAACCAAAAAAAATAAAATAAAAAATAATGTTGTCAGATGTGACAAATCCAAATATATTAAGGGAATCCAGATAAATAGTAAAGAAATAAGTTTGTGAAAAGTCTGTGTGAATATGAGCAGCAAAACTAATTAATTCTTCTCACATTATAAAGAAGAAGAGAGTGCGCTGTATTAAACCATTTTTAACATTGCAGCCTGACGAAAGCTGTATCCATTCTGAACGCTAATTTTACCCGACCGAGCTGTTCCGTCTCGGAATTTCTTCTGAGCATGTGTGCCACTTTGTGCGTCGGAACAGGCCACACACGGTCGGAATTGACGCAATCGGATTTTGTTGTCGGAAAATTTTATAGCCTGCTCTCAAACTTTGTGTGTCGGAAAATCCGATGGAAAATGTCCGATGGAGCCCACACACGGTCGGAATATAATTTAGAGAGAGACAGTTTAGTACTACAAAGACAAAAGCCAGAAGTAAGAATCACACAACTTCATTAATCTAATTCCCATTGTTCTGCATCTACGAGGCACGCCTCGAGATCCACCTAGTCTCTACAATCAAGATCTTCCACTCACAGCCAACAACTTATCAAAGTCAAAGCTGATGTTGAAGCTTCTAAAATATAGACAGCCTTTGTCCAAAAGAAAGCAATCTCTGCAGAAGCTGCACAAAGAAAGCAGAGATGGAGGCAGAAGTTGCATGCAAGAAAGCAGAGATGGATGCAAAAGATGCGTGCAAGAAAAGCAGACATGGATGTTTTGGAGAAACAATGAAAGCATGCCAAAGTCATGACAAACTTAAAGGTTTTAGAGTAAGCTGCCAGTGAAAGGGAAGGATGTAAAAGTAGCAGGCACTCAGTTGCCTCATATTCCTCACATTCTCTCCCAAAAGTTCAGCCCCAAGTCACAGCAGCTTTATCCTTCAACCAATGTCTGTACGCTGCACCTGCCATCTCTCAAGCCAATCTGCCTACTCATTCTCAAGCACACCAGGCTTTCCCACCCTAACAAACTGTGGACACTGTTTTGCAGATAATGGACAATAGATAGAAATGGCATTGGACTCTCACCACAGCCGCACTTAAACATACAGGACCTGCGGACCATCGCAGAGGATATCAAAGACACCTTATCTGCTGCCATTTCATAGCTCAGGCTTGATATCCGTGTGCTCAGTGACAGAGTTCTCACAGTTGAAAGTGTGACTGAACGCCATGATTTGACTATCCGCAAAGCTGCGAATCGCATTGACTCCCACACATTACAAATGAGAGATATGCAACGCCATCTGGAAGACCTCGACAACAGAGGTCGGCGCCATAATCTCAGAGTCAGAGGACTGCCAGAGGCCATCGAGGGAGAACAAATAGCCCCCACCGTGACTGGAATCTTCAATGGTCTGCTTAATAGACCACCTCCATTGACATGGAAAGGATCCACCGGGCCTTACGTCCCAAGGGAAGGGAGACGGATCCCCCGAAGGACATCATTTGCTGTATAATAGACTTCAAACTGAAGGAAGAAATTATCAGACAAGCAAGAAGCAGACCTCAAATTCTCCATGATGGGAGAGCAATCCAAATCTATCAGGACCTCTCAGGAATCACCTTACAGCACTGACGTGATCTGAAGCCTCTGCTGGACGCCCTTCGCATGAAAGGTATTCAATATAAATGAAAATTCCCGTTTTGCCTTTCTGCCTCCACCCAGGGCCGCACAGCTCTCCTGAGAGTACCAGAGGATCTCCCACACTTCTGCAGAACCCTGGGCATACCCCTGGTAGATGTCCCTAACTGGTATGCGGAGTTTCGTCGCTCAGTGACAAGCAAAGAATCACCTCAGGAAGAACCCATGGAGGCGCAAGATACCAGGTACCATAGGAGAAGGTCCCCATCCACCCCCAGGCACCTTACCGGTACCCACATTCACTACCAGGAGGGCAGCCCCACAAACTCACCGAGGCTCAGGAGAGCTCGCCGAAACCGCTAGCCGGCCTCAGATACATGCTACCATGCAATCTCAGTTTGCCCTGTTTGGCTTCTAATCAGTTCTCTCACACTGTTAACCTTTAATTCAATGTTTATGTGACTGACTTTCTTCAAGAGATATTCGGCACAACAGATGTTTTGCATCTTGTATTGGGTTCGGATTGTGTCCCTGTCATGGACATTGTAAGTCTAGATAGAAAGCAGCAGCACTTGCCTATGGAATGAACACCGCCCATATGTCTAGTGGAGTGTTCTAAAACTACATGACCCACAACACCCTGCGGTTTGTACGCGCCCCTGACCTGGCAGCAGTTCTGTACAGTGTCACTTCCGCCCACAATCTCCCTGACACCAAGGAAAAGCCTCAAGTATGTCCTACGAACACTGCGACTGTTACCTGGACAATGCCTCACACAGATCATCACACTCAAGGCTGACTTCCAAAGATGCGTCTCATATGGCCTCCTCTTCCACTCCATCGCTGGCGGCAACGACTCGTGTACTGACTGAGAAGCCTACAGGGGCTACCCCTCCATCTACATGCCCCGTACAGGCACTCAACTGATGTGACACCTACCTGCAGGCTTATGCAGAGTGCACTACCGCCATCTACTGGCCTGTAACTGTAACTTTACCCAATCACACTTGCTGGCATGTTAGACTGCACAGCGAGGTATGAGGCATATTCCACTCTCTCTCTATGGGAAATCTTCTAGTCTACAAGTTTAGTATTACTCAGACTTTCTAGTTGGAGATCTGTCACTGATTGCATGGTCTGCTTGCTGACTGATTTACTTGTTTATTTACATGTTACTCCAGTTACAGTGTTCTATCCCTCTTTTGAGATTTTTGTGCTGTTTTTAGGCCCTATAAATGTCCTCTGTTTAATTATCTCACATGTTCTGAGGCCGACACTTGACCCATGAAAGGGCACCCACCTTTACAAATCCCGCATTTAGCCATGATAGTATTTAATGGCGTTTTGGGTGCCTTCTGGTATGGGGGCTGGGTGGCGGTATCAGAACTCCCAATATTTCTATATGATGGTTCTTGTATGCTATTTGTGTAATGATGCATTTATTCATCCAAATCCCACCACCCAGCACTCACCTTTCTTTGAGAGTATCCCCTCGCCCTATTATATATCCCCACGAAAATACGTTCTCCAAAACCTCCTCCCTTTATCACCTGAAGACCCTGTGGTGGCAGACTATACCATTCTTTCCTTTACCTATAGTCCTCCTTGGCTTGGTGATTGCCAACCCCCACACAGTTGTGAGTCACGGTGCTGTTACACCCCTCAGGGTACACACATCTTGCTCGCACTGTACCTTATCGATACTGTACAGTTTAGAGGTACGGGAGCAAGTCACCCCCAAACCTCATCGGTTTCACCCCAGTTACCTCAACATTACACTTAAGCCTGCCATACACTGAACAGACCCACATCCTGATCGCCTAGGTCATCCCTCTCCCTTCACTCGTACTTATGGCAGATGACACAGACCCCCGGGCCTCACCGCCTGACCTACATAAGCACATGCAGACATTCAAACTCTGCTCAATCAATATACAAGGCCTTAACATCCCAGAGAAAAGGTCTAAACTGTTCTATTTCCTACAACAATCGAAAATACATGTAGCACTTATAGAGGAAACGCACTTCAGGACGGATAGCATCCCTAAACTGTATAATCACCAATTCCCTCTGGTGTACCATGCTTCCAACACCGAGGCTAAATCCAAAGGAGTCTCAATCTTAATTTCTAAACAATGCCCCCTGCAGGTGACAGAAGTCCAAAGAGACTCCCAAGGGAGATTCCTATTCATTAAAGGCACTCTGCACCACAGGCCTGTCACAATAGCTAACATTCACGCCCCCAAATCGCAACAAGTGGCCTTTTTTAGAGACACCTTCCAACAACTTCTCAGCTTTCAATCGGGTACTCTGATAGTAGGAGGCGACTTCAATGTCGCTCTGAATCCCTCCCTTGACACATCCAACGGTGCTTCCTCCCTAACCTACAGAGCTCTACGAGCTATTAAATTGCAACTCAGCAACCTGTTACTTCACGATGCCTGGCGCACATTACACCCCAACACTAAGGACTTCACCTTCTTTTCTGCACCTCATAACAAACACTCCAGAATAGACCACTTTTTCTTATCCCAAAATGATCTCACACACCTCTCAAAAGCTACGATTGAACCCATGGTGCTTTCTGATCACAACCCCATATTTATAACTCTAATGCCGCGTACACAAGGTCGGACTTTAAGGCTACAAAAGTCCGACAGACGCCAACGGACCAAATCCGGCGGACAATCCGATCGTTTGTGGGCTTCCCCGGACTTTCAGTGGACTTTTCCAGCCGCAAATCTGACGGACTTTGGAACATGCTTCAAATCTTTACATCGTAACTCCGCCGGACCCAGAAATCTGCTCGTCTGTATGCTAGTCCGACGGACAAAAAACGACGCTAGGGCAGCTATTGGCTACTGGCTATCAACTTCCTTATTTTAGTCCGGTGTACGTCATCACGCACGAATCTGTCAGACTTTGGTGTGATCATGTGTAAGCAAGTCTGTTCGTTAAAAAGTCCGCCGCAAGTCCGCCAAAAGTCCGTCGAAAGTCTGTCAGACGGGCTGTCGGACTTTTGTAGCCGAAAAGTCCGACCGTGTGTACGCGGCATAACCCTCCCGACGACCCATGGTAGGTCCAACATATGGCGACTTGATAATTCTATACTGACCGACCTGAACCATATACAACAAATTACCACAAGCCTCACCCAATACTTTGCAGAAAATACAACGGAAGACACCTCTCCTATCTCCGTTTGGGCAGCACACAAATGCGTCATAAGGGGGAAATTTATCTCCCTTGCGGCCCAACAAAACAAACTTAGAAAAGCATGAATTAATGAGCTGACCGACCGCATACTATCACTTGAACAAGCACACAAAGCATCGCTAGCAGCTTCCACATTAACGGAACTAACTCAGACCAGAGAAGAACTTCTAGAGGAACTTAACCACACACTAAAACGTAACTACGCCATGACCCAAAAATTATTCTATGAATTCGGCAACAAGTCAGGTAAACTTTTAGCTAGAGTGCTTCAAGTTAAGAAAGCGGCTCATACCATTCACAAAATTACAACACCGACTGGCGACGCCCTTGTTACTACGGATGATATCTCTGACCATTTTGTTCAGTACTTCTCCAAACTATACAACCTCCCCACCACGCTCCCCCCTGCAGCCACCTCAGACGGAATGAGAGCCATTACTGACTTCCTTGCACAATACTGTCCCTCCCCCCTCTCTTCAGATGAATCCTCGGACCTTGATCTCCCACTCTCAGGAGAAGAAATTTTAACTGCATTAAAACAAATGACACCGGGCAAAAGCCCTGGCCCAGATGGCCTGACAGTTAGCTATTATAAGTCCTTCCTAGACACTCTCATTCCCCACCTCACCAAAGCCTTCAATAATCTATCACCAACCTCTAATACGATGAGGGACATCCTTGAAGCACACGTCACTCTTATTCCCAAACAAGGCAAAGACCCCTCATTGGTCTCTAACTACCGCCCGATTTCACTTCTGAACGTAGACCTAAAGCTCTACGCCAAAGTGTTGGCAAATCACATTCTCCCTCTGCTACCCAAATTAATCTCCCTTGATCAAGTAGGTTTTGTCCCTGGCAGGGAGGCCGGGGACAATACTATCAAGGTTCTAAATATCCATCATTGGCTCTCCAAAACATCCACACAAGGTTTTTTCCTGTCTTTGGACACGGAGAAGGCGTTCGACAGGATGGCTTGGGACTATATGGAAGCGACTTTAAGAGTAATGGGTTTCCCATCTCATCTACTCCAAATGATCCTGGCGCTATACTCTAAACCTACAGCTAAACTTAGGATCAATGGCCGCCTGTCGAGCGCCTTCTCTGTCTCAAACGGAACCCGTCAGGGATGCCCCCTATCCCCGCTCATATTCATCCTTACTATGGAACCAATGCTCCGCAGATTAAGAGACAACCCGGACATCAAAGGCATTAACATTGGTGATAACCACTATAAATTATCAGCCAATGCGGATGATGTTTTACTCTTCCTCACGGAACCTATAGTCACTATCCCCAATCTTCTTAAAGATTTCTAATTATTCAAAACCTTGTCAAACCTTCAAATTAACTTTACAAAATCGAAAGCACTGAGCATTCACCCTACCAGCCACACTGGTCACCCAATGCAAGCAGAACTTCCCCTTTACATGGGAATCACAGGACATTACATACCTGGGCATCAAAATACCTACTAAACTACAGGATCTCTACATGAGAAACTTCCAACCCGTGCTTCAAAACATACAAGCTGATTTAAATAAATGGCATTTCGGGTCCTTCTCCTGGTTGGGTAGGACAGCCATATTAAAAATGAATGTACTGCCCAGACTTCTTTACCTTTTTCAGGTAATCCCCATAAAGCTACCCACCTCCTTTTTTACATCATACAAGTGTATGTGCAGGACTTTTATCTAGGCGTCCAAGACCCCCCCGACTAAGCTGGGATAGGCTAGTACTCCCCAAGCTATTAGGGGGCCTTGGCCTCCCGACATTCAAAAATACCACTGGGCATGTCATTTAACTAGGATTGTAGATTGGCATCTGCATCATTCCAATAAAGCCTGGATTACACTTGAGGATTCTTTCGCTAAAACCCCGCTGTCATCTACCCTGGATCAATCACAACTCCATTCCTAGAGATTTGGTGACACATCCCTTTATTAGAGCCACATTGTTCCACCTTAAATTAGCCGGAAAAGCACTTGATTACACACCACACCCAGGCCCTATGACCCCTTTGGTCCGTAATCCTGACTTCCTGCCAGGCCTTGCCTTAAGAGATCTGCACAGGGAATCATGCACAGCCCCCATCAGGGCACACCACTTCTTCGAAAATGGTGAACTCCTCCCTCACCAAGCTATGTCAGCCAAACTCACTGAATACAACATCCCCTTTTACAAGCACCTACAATTAAGACACTTTTTTTTACTGACGCCAAATCCATCTCACTGTGGTACCGAGAACGTACACCCTTAGAATTGCTATGTGATAGTTCAGAACCCCAACGTCATGTGATCTCCACTGTTTACGCATTCTTATTTTCAACTTGCAAAATTAAAGATGATAAGCTTATCCGTCGTTGGGAATCAGAACGGTCTATAGACTTAACCTCCACTGAATAGGAACGTATACACAACCATATTCATAAGGGCTCCATTAATGTATCCACCCAGGAAAACAGATACAAAATATTCACCAACTGGTATAGGACACCTGACAAGATCCACAAAATGCACCCCTCGGTCTCCCCGACATGCTGGCGTTGCAATGCGGTGCTTGGCACCCTCATTCATATCTGGTGGGAATGTCCTCTTATCATACCGTACTGGATGGAAATTCACTGCCTTATCACCCAAATTACCTCTTACGCCCCAGACTTCACTCCGGCCCAATGCATGCTCCATCACACCTCCATGCCCCTCTCCTCCTACAAAAAATCCCTTACCCTACACTTTATCAATGCAGCCAACCTCTGTGTCCCGGTTCACCGAAGGAGTTCCACACCACCCACAGTGGCTGAATGGTTCAAAAGAATCCAAAGAACGGCCGAGATGGAAAAACTAATTTACCAAGCAAAAGACAATCCGACAAAATGTAATACAACATGGGCTTGCTGGTTACACTTTAGAGTTTCCTTGACGCAGATCATTCCACCCGGTGACCCAACCTCTCAGCCATGATCGATACTGATCTATCACAGAGACGTCATAGTGTCTGGCTGATCGTGCCCTCCCTCCGTCCATACCCTTCCTCTTACCCAATTGATCCTCACCGATCATACTTAGGCGATCTCCACACCCTCTCAACCTGATACCAACATAACTCCTTCACTGTTCCGGCAGGAGCACACACCCTAACGGTTTCTGGTCTCCTTACCCCCCCCACTCCTAAACAACATATTATTATTACGGAGCTGCCTCTCAATCATATGGGTACCGAATAGGTTTAACACCACACACATTACTACACATGGCCCCCACCCATTCACAGTTAGAACCCTTTAGGGGTGAATGGGTTTAAGGGTGGCTTTGATCGGTACATAACATTACCCCATTGGACCCCTACCCCCACACCAACCCCTTCTCCCTCACACGGAGATGCTTAATGATCCTTAGTTTATACACTTGTTAATTAGGGTATTCCCGCTTTACCATAGGAATACTTTACTGGGTCAGAACTTCACATCCATCACTAATACAGAAGTGACCTAGTTAGAGGCTCAGTTGGCCGTATTTTGAACTTGTTCTTTCATTTCTGCTTTATTTATCGATTGTATGACTTATTGATTGTATTAACAGCTTCTGTTTCAATGTATACCCGATAACTGTGACTTTATGTATATCTGAAAAATTTTAATAAACATTTATTGAAAAAAAAAAAAAGGAATGTGGATCTGATGCACGTGAATTTTGTTGCAAGGAATTTCTACGTAAATGACAAGCTCAAATTGCTTCCTACAGAAGAAGAAGCAATTGATCTTCTTAAGAGAATTCAAGATATGCTTAACACTGTCAACCTCAGGCTTCACAAAATTGTCTCCAACAGTGGCATGCTGTTAGTGCAAAGGGATTTGCGCTAGAAATAGATCTTCCTCTTACGCAACTTAACCTTGGATTACGTAGGGATGCCAAACACAGCATTTTCATGTTTCAGGTATCAGTTTATGACAAGCCCTTCATGAAACTAGGAGTTCTCTGATGTGAACAGCATTTGCAATCCTCTGGGTATTTTAGGACCGTTTACCATTTAGGGTAAGATATTTCTAAGACAGCTTACTTTTAAAAACACACATTTTGATACCTTGTTACCCAGAGAGAAACAACAAATATGGTAATCTTGGAAAAAGTCCCTGAAAGCATTGGATATCGCACTCATACATTTCTGCATCTCTAACGAGCACCACCAGAGGAGCAATCCATTTATCCTCTGATTCTTCCATTGAAAAAATAGCTACCGTAGCCTGCCTTAAAGTTATAGACCCAAGGGAAGAAGCAATTGTCACTTTTGTCCTTGGTAAAGCCAAGCTGACCCCAAAAAGCAGCACATACTATTCCAAGGATTCAACTCTGTGCAGCCATCTTAGTCATTGAAATTGCTGAGCTTATAAAATGTGAAATAGACTTTGACATAGACTCTTTTCACTTTTACACAGACAGCAAAATAGTGTTGGGATACATACACAACCAACACAAAACACTTCTATGTGTATGTCAGTAAAGGAGTAAAACCCATTAGAAGCTTCTCCCATCCTGATTAATAGCACTTTGTGCCTATGGACTTCAACCCAGCTGATTGCAGCACCTGCAAAGTACCAGCCTCTACATTTCTGGACATTTTATGGTCATCCCTACCTGACTTCTTGAATGATAACCCAATTTCAATTCACACTGATTCTTCATTTGAACTGGTCGATCCTGAATCTGACAAGGAAGTTAGAATTATTACCATTACAATCAACATCACGGTAGGGTCAAGAATAACTCACTGAATAGTCCATATTTGGGGGTGGTTTCTTTAAACATTGGCAAAGGAACAGGCTTTTTTAAATACCAATGGAAAGTAAAATAAAACAGCACATTTACTGAAAGATTAAATTGCATCAAAGGCAGAACAAAAATTAAAATTAAACGTTGAAAAATATAGTACCTCATCACAAGGAACCATATTTTGAACCCTAGAAAATCAACAATGATGCCTGTCTTTACAATAAAAAATAAGATAATTGTAAGGTATGTTGCTTCTGAAATCCCCTAATACTATTCTGGATCCCTGTTCAGTGATAAAAGATTAATCTGTTTTTAAAACTTTGGACCTGTAGCACCCTCTACTTTAGGTAGGTGCTAGAAGTAGGATTTATGTAAGTGCAGGTAAATGTAATCAGGCCTAGCTGTAAGCTAGGCCTGTTTGTTTTGAATTGTGGAGGGGCTGGGAGTGGCCTAAAGTAGGCTGGTGACTCACAGCATCATCTTTTGGTTACCTCCCTTCTGCTTTTAGAGGATTCTAGAAGGAAGGAGAGGAAGAGAGGTGGAGCTGTCTGGGGTGTCTCAGGGAGCCATGACCAATCTCCAAATAGGATTAGCAGGGGGCAGGCGTCCTTGATATACTCAGGGTCAGCCCATCTGGGGAGGAGGTGGGTGGAAGAGGCTGGAGATGGAGCACTAGGTTGTTTGGGCCTTTGAGGTGCTCCCCAGTCTGGGGGGGTGACCTTGGGCCTGAGGGGTTCGGGTGCAGGTTGGAGCCTTGCTGAGAAACAAATAAGGATTTGGACAGGAGGCACAGAGAAGAACCAAGAAAGGCAATGGGAGCTATTGTTGCCGGGCAAGTCTCCAGGAGGGATCCACCGGAGTGCAGCCAGGGGGACTGGTGAGTGACAGGCACAGTTCAGAAAGCTGGGGAGGCATGCCAGAGTGAACTGGGAAAGTGCAGTCTGAGATGGATGTAGAGCCAGCAGGAGAGACTGTGATGTCATGGGCAGTGAAGTCGGGCAGCTGCGGCCAGGATGGCTGGCAGGGCCTGAAGAGTACTGACTGGGAGCAGTAGTCCACCAAAGGTCAGCTAGCACCAAAGACTTACCTATTTTTGTTGCTACACTAAAGGGGCCCACGGTCCCTGCCTAAAAATAGCAGTTGCTAAGGCCTGACGGAGTCAGAGTTGGGCCTACCATGTGCTAGCTGTACCAGGAGCCAAGTATTGTACAGGAGAGAGAGGAACAGTCTACAAATAAGCATTGTGCTGGAGAAGACTGGAACAAAACAAACATATGGATTGTTCATTGTCTCAAGAGTGACTGGGAAGTTAGGAAAACATAGTGTTTAAACCACAGGATATTCCCAAACAGAAGAAAAGGGCATCTTGCCATTAAACAAAAATAAACTTCTGCTCTACCGAGCCTTACTGTGTCCGTAGTCTGACCAGTCCTTGGTTTTGTAGTAAGTGTCCTTACAAACGCAAATACTTTGTATCCAAAAGAATATATATATACAGGGAGTGGCGCTGTGCATGAGGGGATAATTGCCGTATATAATTATCTAATGATAAATCATATTATGAGAACCAACACAAAGATGTGAAGAAGTATACATAAATATCCCGCATAGGGATCGGTAGATGCTAAGAAGAGAGTATAGATGCAGATGGTTGTTCAATATAGCCTGGATACCATAAACCAATTACCCTAATTATCTCTAATGGTGCTATATAATGTGCAAATAAGTGCCAAAGTGTCAAGTGCAGTCCAATAAAACATACCAGCCCTTGCTGAAATAACCTACAAGTGATATGAAAAGGGGGTATCCACAACCCTCTAAGGTGCAGTGCTAAAAAATTTTATAATGGGTAGATCTATATCTATAAGGGGTATCCACAACCCTCTAAAGTGCAGTGCTAGAAAATTAATTAATTAAATTAAATTAAATTGCAAACAAATTTATAAACAATTTTTAGATCTATATATATATATATGTAGGAAGTGATATTATAGGATTAGTAGTGATTAACAAATAAATTAATAATAGCACAATTAAATAGCAGCATGAGATCACATGTGAAAATGCAGAAAAAGGTAAAAATCCAGCAAATCGTTAGAAAGTTCATGTAAAGTCTTCCACCCGACAACTTCCAGATTCTATAAAGATACAATCCCCCTGTTGTGATTCCACTCACCGGAACGTTATACCCCTGCAGGGGTATAAGCATAAGATGTTTCCACTCCAGCCGGTCAGATCCGGATGTCGATCGAATCTTTGTGGTCACTCGTCTCTGATTGCCTAGTCCAGATCAGCCTCTCCAACAGAGCAGGGGGACGGGGGGGATGGATAATCCCCTAGTACGATCCTATCTCCAGCCGGACATCCGCTCCAATGGAATTATATGTAATAAAAAAGTTATGTCCACATAGCGTAACTCTTTTTTTCAAAAAAAGTTTATTATGTAAAAAATACAATCCAATAAAGAGGAGTTACTCCAAGAAAAATAATAAGTTTAAAAGGAAAAGAATGGAGGAGCATACAAGCTCGCTGGCTCCCTTTGCTGTCCCGGGACGCAGCGTAGTTCGCAACTACCGCTTGCGTTCCACCGGTCAGCTAGCAAGAACCACAGCGGCAGGAAGTGACATTGTGCGTACCAAGATAGTCCCGCCTTACGCGTTTCGTCCCACGGACGTCATCGGAGGCGGGGAATAAGCAGCCATGCTCCTAGTTGCCTCCTCAGATGGAGACATGCACACACTCTCCGAGAGCTAGGACCAGCAGCCTTAATTAAGACCTTAAAAGAAAACATTAAACTGCGGTCCACGGATCTGGGAGTCTGTCCCACCCAGATCTCTATCAGACTCCCAATAAAACCAGCCCCAGAACGGACTTTATCAATACAGGGTAAAGAACTATCCTTCTTTACCCTGAAATCTTTGCTGGTATTATCTTAGATTGTGGAGGAACATATATCCCATCAATCACTTTTCCTGACATTTTAACCTGTTTCACAGGCACCCCGCTACAGTGCTTTACTCTGAAAAGTAAGACTACATTTTTTAAGACTGCAGTTATTTATGATATCTGAATTGGCTATTAAAGCATGATTGACCACTGTATGCTGGCTTAACACCTCCAATCCCCAGAGGTACACTTTACTAAATTGGGTTTGCATTTACATTGCATTCTTTATTAACCGGAACTGTTTATTTACTGTGAGGTTGATTATAGTTACCCAGTCTCATACCTAATTAAAATGTTATTTAGTTGTGGGTGGCAGGCACTTTGAGATTAGAAAAAAACGTTAGAGAACATTTGATGTTACACAAATGTATTTCTCACTTATAAATTGTGTACTTTTCTAAATCATTTATTGTAATGTGTCTAGCGTGCTTGGTTACACTGCAGGCAAAAATGTGTTATAACCCATACTTTGTTTAAAATGCTGAAAATCTGATGTGAACAAACATCCTTTTAGAGTCCTATGTGAGACATTTTGTTATTTTGAAGCATTGTTATATGCAAATTAATTTGCACCAAACAACATTTTTCAGTTTAGCATTTAGCATTTTTTTTTCTGTTGTAATCTACTCTGAAAATGAGCCAGCTTTTCTTCTGTTTGCAATTCATTTGTATTCACTCATAAGCATATGTAAAGTATTCAGGGAAGATAAGTCATTTATTAAAATCAACCTAATTTGCTATGATATATTAAATCTCTGCTTGAGTGGCCACAAACCATTTCATTTACAGAATTAGTAGCTTGCCTCATTGTACAATTTAAGCAGTGGAAAATGAGTTCTTCACTCATGTTTGTGAACATCCAAAGCCGACTAATGGCATAAAGATGGAATTCATTACAGTTCAGTAGTGACAGTAAGTTGCTTTAAGGATGAATAGCGCATATGAAATTCAGACATTTGTACTGTAGAAAAAAAGGGCATGCTGCCATCAGCCTAAATGCTCTTATAGTCCTCATATCACAAATTAAGTCAATCCCTGGGAAATGAATAAGCTATTTGATTAACAGTTTTGATATGCTAATAAGTGCCTTGAATATTTGTGAGAATAGAGTGGGTATGCTTCAAATGAAACCAAAAACTGTGGAGAGGGGACATGTTTTCATTATGACACATATTTATCATCATGATATTGGATAACCCATGAATTAATTGATTTTATAGAGAAAAGAAAAAGGGGAAGTTTTTTATGGGGGGTGGGGAGGGTAGTTTAACACTGAGTAATATGTTGCTATAATATGTGTTTTGCTATCTTGGAAAGTAAATTCAGTATAAGAATTCTTTTAAACCAAGTGTATTATTTGGTAGGGAAATCAGAAGTCGTTACTAGTGGTACTGGCATATCATGTACTTTGAAGTAAGTAACTGCCCATCAAGGTAATATTATTCTTATGTACTTTCAATTGACTCAAAGATGAAGGCACACAATTGAGTCCAATCATTGCCATATCTTATGCATGGCAAAATACCAAAATATGTGTGTATTGTGGAACAACTGACATTTCCCCTGCCACCCCACAAATGCATTGCTTAGTGTTAGAGTAGCCCATCGTCAGACCCAAGCACTGTCATTTAAGAGCAGGGGGAGTCTGCAAAAATACTCTACATTCTGTTGTATACCCTTGACAGCAAATTGGAGCATGGAGAAGGTAAGTAAATGCTGAAGAAACACTCGGGGTCATTTACAAAAGGCAAATCCACGTTTGCACTGCAAGTGCACTTGAAAGTGCACTGAAAGTGCACTTGGAAGTGCAGTGGCTCTAAATCTAAGGGGTAGATCTAAACTGAGTGGAAGCTCTGCTGATTTTATCATCCAATCATGTGCAAGCTAAAATGCTGTTTTTTATTTTCCTTGCATGTCCCCCTTGGATCTACAGCGACTGCACTTCCAAGTGCACTTTCAGTGCACTTTCAAGTGCACTTGTAGTGCAAAGTAGATTTTCCTTTCATAAATAACCCCCGCTGTCTCCTATTCAAGATAAGGGCAAAGTACAAGTTTGCTTTAATAGTATGTGTTGTTGATAAGGATGTAATCCAACATGGAGAGTATTAGTCTCTATAATAGTCACCAAATCGGGTGCAATGACTCCTCCATTTCTAGTGTAGTTCCTAAGAGAAATAAGCAGCTTGTGGGTCCACCCAACACTAAAATATAGCTTCTGGGTCTACAGATCCTTAAAGAGTTACTAAAAGCATTAAAGAGGAGTTCCAGTCAAAAAAAAAAAATTAAAAGTCAGCAGCTACAAATACTGCAGCTGCTGACTTTTAATTGGACACTTACCTGTCCCTGGGTGCAGCGATGCAGGGGATCGAAGCCCCGCTCGTCTTCCCCTCCATTCAGCGGCGCCGGCATTGCAACTGTGGGCGCTGGGCTGTGTCTTCACAGCCTGGCACCCACTTCTCATGCGCGAGCGGCGCCAAGCGCCGTGATTGGCCGCTCAGTCACCTGGGACCTGTAATGGGTCCCAGATGATTGACAGGAGGGAGGGAGCAGAGCTGAGCCCTTCCTGTGCCGAGGGGGGAAGTGATGTCACCAGCCCAGGCACTGGAAGAGGCAGACTACGAGGGACCCCCTAGCAACAGGCGTTTAGAGGTGAGTAAAAAAAAAATATATATCCAATTTTTTTTTGTATTTTTTTTTAGGATTTTTCATGTAGTTTTTTTTTTTTTTTTGGGTGGAACCCCACTTTAAGTAAAAAAAATAAGCATGTCATACTCACCTGCTCTGTGCAATAATATTGCACAGAGAAGCCCCAAACCTATGGGGGCTCATGTGTATGCTTGCTCCTGAGCTGTGTGTGTCTAAGGAACCATGTTCCATATAAACACACAGTGAGGCTTGTCCCTGCCCTTCTCCTCACAGCACAGCCAATGGCTCCTGCTCGAGTTCCTGTGTGAAGAGGAATTGAGGAGAGAAGACATCCAGCCGTGTATAGTGCTGGATTGATTGTGGATTCAGGTAAGTATTTAGGGAGGTGGGGGAGAACAGCAAGCTATGAAACATGTTTTTACCTTAATGAAAGGAATGCATTAAGGTAAATGTTTTAGCTATAGAACCACTTTAATGAAAGGATAAAAAATCAAATGAGCAGTACTTTAAAGTGAACCCGTGTCTACAGTAGGCTATGGACAACCATATCATTATATGTGCTTACCAATAATGACAATACTTTTAAAATAAACTCTTCCTGACCCACTGTAGGTACTATAAATGTATTCTGGGTGAAATTTTACAGTCAGAGTAATTAGGATTCAGGCTGTTCTTTCAGTCTTCCCTGCTAACCTGTCACTAAACCAGCTAGTAAAATGCCAAGAGACTTCTTCCCCAATCGTGGCACCCACCATGCTCTGTAGCTGCATTCAATTATTTCTGCTCAGCTTCAGCATGTTAGTCACAGTGAAATCGTCTTTAGTTTGGGCAAGGGGACATAAAGTTAGGTGGGATATACAATTTCAGAAAAACATGATCTGTAATTCTCTTTATAGGCATTGCTGGAACAAGAGTTGAGCAGTTAAAAAAGATGTGGTATATTCCTCTCGCACATTATATTAGAATCAACCATGTGATTAAGAGGGTGCTGCAGCGAGTCCTGTCTGGTCATGGTGTACATCCTAAATGTATCTGTAGCACACTGGCAGGCTTGTTTCAAAGTGCAGAGCTTTTCATTCATGTATGATCATATAGAAAAGCAATGTTTTGGGACCATCCAGGTACCCTTCCTCATCAAGAAAGGATCTCTGCATGGTCCCGAAATGCTTCCACATTTTGAAACAAGCTTATTGGTGTGCTGACAACATATTTCATCTCTATTTAAAATAGAGAGCAGAGAATGGCGCTGTGAGGCTGCTCTTTCTGGGAGCTCCGTGCTTCGCTCAGACTGAGAACCGGATCTAGTGCACCTACCGTGCAAACAACTATATGTCCATGACGGACAGACCTCCGGGAACACCTGCAGCCAACAAAAACGCGGACATTTCAGCTTATTTCCTGCGGAATACAGCCACTCCGTCACAGGCCCCCGAATCCAAGATGGCGCCGCCGCGCAACAACAACGCAGGCACAGCATCGCTCAAAAAGACGTGCAAAGGGCCCCCCAGTGCCTCTCAAGGTAACGGGTCTCTCCCCCACAGACCGGACTCCCCGATCATATCCCCGGAAATCCCGGGGATAGACAGTTGTTCGTTCGCGCAATCTGTACAGACTGACAGCACTCAGGGGCCAGCACTGCCTGAAGGCTGGAAGGAGCTGATTGCCCTTCTCCCCACTAAAAAAGACATCTCTGACTCGGCAGCTACTATCGTGAATACCCTTTCTAAAGAAATCCATGACCTTAAGCAGAGGATAGATACAGTAGACTCTAGGGTATCTGAGGTGGAAACGTCCACTTCCCTGCTAGAATCCAGAATGTCAGCCATGGAAAAGGTTCATGTTGATTATAAAAAACGCCTGATCCTGATGCAACTTTCCATAGATGATGGAGAAAATCGCAGCAGAAGAAACAACATCAGAGTACGCGGCCTACCTGAAGCCACATCAGGGAGTGACCTCAGAGCTACGATAGTGGCCATATTTAATCGATTGCTGGACAAACCACCTACAGCTGAGCTGGAACTGGACCGAGTGCACCGTGTGCAGGGTCCTAGGAGAGGAGACGATCCAGCACCGAGAGATGTATTGGCGAGAGTTCATTACTACACAATCAAGGAGGAAATTTTACAGAAGTCATGGACCCAGGGCCCCCTGGACTTTGATGGTGCGACTGTGCAACTCTTCCCTGATATATCGCGACTCACCCTACGCATGAGAGGCCAACTACGTCCATTACTTGAAGCAATCAGATCAGCAGGAGCCACATACAGATGGGGACACCCCTTCCACTTGATTGTTCTGAAAGGGACCAACTCATTCGTACTGCGATGGCCGGAACAGCTTCCCGACCTGTTCGGGTTCTTGGAGTGCCCCGGTTTCTCCGTGCCCAACTGGCTGGACTTTCCAATCACCCTCAACAACCCACGTTCTGCATCACCAAGACCCCAAAGATCCAGTAGACGACAATGGCGCTCAAGGTCCAGGATATCCCCGAGAGACAATCTCACCTCACCAGAGTCTTGATTGGACTATTCTTCCTGATCTCATAAAATATACACACGGTTCCGTGAGTGGGTCCTGTATAGTTTAAGGGGCTTATTATGTATATGGGTTATTAGAAGGCCTTGCACCTTGTTACAGAGTGGCAATGCCTACAATGGTTGTTTAGACCCAAATGCTTTTGAGGCCTTCTCGCTGCGCCTCCCCCCCATGGTTCCCCACTTGTAACGGAGGCATTTTTTGTTGCTCCCCGTTTATTTTTATTTTTTTTTTATTTATTTATTTATTTTTTTCTGGGGACGTGGGGTGGCGGCGCTGGGGGAGCCCTGTTTCAGAAGACACGGTATTGTGTATAGCTTAATACTGTTTTGATCTTAGGCACCAAAGTTCACTGTGAAAGTTATGTTACAGACGAGTAGTTAGTGTATGCGTTTCTCTGTGTTCACATACACTACATTACAGGGGGTCACATACACACAGCCTGAAGGTTAAGCAACATGACAAATAGAGTTGTTTTTGGAATTTTTATTATTTTTATGTTTTATATCTATGTTCCATTTATAGCGGTAATAGTCTGGTATCTTTTATTCTACCGGTTCTCTCCTGTCGACACGTCTCCCACTGTGTCGCAGAGTCTAGTCTTCCACACCCACTAATAGGTAGCGCATACGTGCGCAAGGCTTAGTTTAGCAACAGTAGGATAATTCATTTGTCCTTCTTAGTATTGTTTCTTCTCATCTCCTAGCTTTCACTTCCTTCTTCCTCCCTCCCTCTCTCAGTCCTCCCCTCTACTTCTTCCTATCTGTCCGTCCTCCTCTTATTCCTCCACCCCCTCTCGTCCCTGGCGGTGGTTCCGCCCCCGCCCCCCCCCCCCCCGCTTTATACCTCTCTGGACATCTTCTTTATTTTTATATTTTTGTTTGGTATTGGTGTGCGACATGGCCCCCCCAGGTAATCCCACGGGTCCACGCACGCGAGGAGAGATAAAATTTACCTCCCTCAACGTTAGGGGTCTGGCGACACCGGAGAAACGCTCCAGATTACTCTCAGACCTGAAAAAGACACGCTCACAGGTGGCGTTTATTCAGGAAACACATTTCAAACAGTCGGCAGTTCCCAGACTTAGTAACAGGGACTTTCCCAATGCGTACCACGCTCCCTCCCCTTTGTCGAAATCGAAGGGGGTTAGCATATTGATAGCCAGATCTTTACCGTGGACGCTGTTAGAGGAGAGAGCAGACCCACATGGGCGGTACCTGCTCTTAAAGGGCAAAATCAGAAATACCACAGTGACCCTGGTCAATGTCTATTTTCCCAACTCGGACCACCTGTCCTTCTTGCGTTCACTCACTCCCTTGATCCTGGAGTTCCGGGAGGGTTTGTTCCTGATGGGCGGTGATTTTAACTTTGCCCCGGAGCCACTACTCGACGTTTCGAGAGGAGCGTCTCATTTGTCCTTCGCTTACTTGAAAAAACTCAAACAGGAGTTGGCTGGCCTGCAGTTAGTCGATCCCTGGAGGGCCATGCACCCTGAGGAGAGGGATTACACCTACTTCTCTGCGGTGCATGGAACCTACTCCAGGATAGACTTTTTCCAGATTCAACATAGGGATCTCCCTTATGTCACCTCATCCCAAATTGATTACATTTCCCTATCGGATCATGCTCCCACACATGTAACCATGTGCTGGGATACAGAACTTAGATCCCCCCCAACTTGGAAACTAAACGAGTCGCTGTTACAGATCCCGGAAGTACGCACAGAGATAAATAGGACGCTAACCAACTATTTCTCAGAAAACACGGACCCACAGATGTCTTCAATGACAATATGGGAGGCCCATAAATGTGTAATAAGAGGTGAACTAATTAGGATCGGGGCTGCAAAAAAAAGGGAAAGAACCAAACAGATTGATTCCTTGATATCCCAGGTGCGGTCTCTCGAGCTGCTACACAAGAAGTCTATGGCCGAAACACACCTCAAGGCTCTATTGAAGGCCAGAGGTGACTTGAAAGATCTTCTGTACCACAAAACGTTACAGAATCTGGCTTGGGCTAGAAGATCTATGTTCGAATTTTCTAATAAACCAGGTACCATGTTGGCCAGACTTCTACGTGGTCCAAGACAGCGCACTTACATTCCATCAATAGTGACCTCACAAGGGGCGAAAGCTCACACCTCCAGAGATATAGCCAGCGAATTCGTTAAGTATTATCAACAATTATACAACCTACACAAGGGGGAACCCGTGGGTTCTTTAGAGGAGAAGGAGAGGTTGGCGGGTGAATACATCAGGTCCTCGGGTATGCCTACTTTGCCAACTGAAATAAGTGACGCTTTCGAAGCGGACATTACTCAGGAAGAACTAGTGCTAGCGCTGGCACAAACGAAACCCAGGAAGGCACCGGGGCCGGATGGCTTCACCCTGACCTATTACCAGACCTTTGAGCCCAACCTGTCGCCACACTTTCTCAAAGCGTACAACACATTAAAGGGGGGTAGTACTAACATGGTAGACTCCCTACGGGCATTTATATCCCTGATCCCAAAGGAAGGGAAGGATCCCAATTACTGCAGTAACTACCGCCCGATTGCGTTACTTAACGTGGATCTGAAATTATTTTCCAAAATCCTCGCCAATAGAATCTTACCGTATATCCCACAATTGATCCACCTGGACCAGGCGGGGTTTGTGCCGCTGAGGGAGTCGAGAGACAATACCATTAGAGTTCTCAATCTTATACATGAAGCGAGATCAGTCCAGAAGCCTTTTCTGCTCCTCTCCACGGACGCAGAGAAGGCTTTTGATAGGGTGGCCTGGCATTTTATGCGGGCCACTCTGGAGCATATTGGAATAGGCCCAAACATGAGAGGCTGGATCTCATCTTTGTACTCGGCTCCCTCGGCGGCGGTACGGGTCAATGAGTGGCGTTCGGAATTCTTTGACATTTCAAACGGGACGAGACAGGGGTGCCCCCTGTCCCCACTGATTTTCATTCTCTCCCTCGAGCCGTTCATGTGTAGCATTCGTGGGAATCCTAATATAACGGGAATTACTAAACCCTCCGGACACCACAAAATCGCGGCCTTCGCCGACGATCTGATTTTTTTCGTCTCCAACCCACAGATTACGCTACCCAACATCCTTTCAGCTCTTAAGGCATATGGGGAATTATCAAACTACAAAGTCAATTGTGCCAAGTCCGCGGTGTTGAATATCACACTACCAGCTAGAGAAGCTGTAAACATGAGCAAATCCTTCTCCTTTAGGTGGGCGGAGAAATCTATCCGCTACCTGGGGGTGGACATCACCCCAGACTTGGCACACCTATACACCAGCAATTTCGTACCCCTACTCCAGAGACTTAAGATAGATCTCCAGACGTGGCACAGACTCACCTTGACCTGGTTTGGGCGTTGTACCGCCCTGAAAATGACAGCCCTACCCCGGATTTTATATGTACTTCAAACATTACCGATCCAGTTACCAACTACTTTCTTTAAGCAAATTCAGTCTATCATTAGAGAGTTTATTTGGTCTCATAAATCCCCCAGAGCGAAAATACAAACACTGACCAAACCCAAAGATAAGGGGGGAGTGGGTCTCCCGGATATCTCTCGATATTACCAAGCGGTTCACTTAGCCAGGATTGCCGATTGGCACTGTAACAGAGACTCCAAACAATGGGTGGGAATGGAAATTGAAGATTCCTCTATTCCCTTACTCCCATCCCCGTGGCTCATGTCCACCCCGCCGGTGGACATGAAATCTCACCCGCTAATAGGTGCCACCCTCCGGGTAGCGAGGAAAATATTCCGCACTACAGACATAGCACCGCTACCCTCACCCATGACGCCGATTATAGGTAACCCGGACTTTACCCCCGGACTCACAAGTCGCCGATTGAGACAGTTGACGATTAGTGAAAAACAGTCCCTAGGTGAGATTTGGCCCCGGGGAGAACTTCCAACTGCCTCTACACTCTCCAGACTCATAGATCCTCCATTAGACAGCTTTAGCACTCTTCAACTTAGACATTATCTGAAGACCCTCCAGAAATTACACTATGCCCCTCGGAGCCACACTCCCCTGGAATCTCTCTGCAAATCTGGGGAACCAATCAGACACACACTGTCGTTTCTATACGGTCTTCTGATGAGTCAGGGGGGGGACTCAACTCCAGAGTTCCTCCTGAAATGGGAAAGGGACCTGGGGACACAGTTCTCCACTCAACAAAGAGAGAAGGTCTTAGTCTTAGCACATAAGTCCTCGATTGCGAGCCATTATCAAGAAGCGGGATATAAAATCCTGACCAGGTGGTACAGAGTCCCATATATGTTACATAAAATGAACCCGTCGCTGTCAGATAGGTGTTGGAGATGTGACAGGGAAGTGGGAAGTATGCTTCACGTCTTTTGGTCGTGCTCACTCCTGAGACCATTTTGGGAGGAGGTGACCACGACTATTCAAAGTCTGACCTCGGTCAATCTCAAAGACAACCCGGCCGCATGCCTTCTACATCTGACCACGAGACCGATTCAAAAATACAAGAAAACATTGACAATGCAACTCCTAAACGCAGCTAGGACATGCATTCCGGCGCTCTGGCGGAATCCTCTCCCTCCGTCCAGGGTCATGTGGTATTCAAAAGTTAACTGTATTTTACGCATGGAGGAACTGACGGCAACTCTACAAAACAAAGAGGAACAATTTATTGACAAATGGAGACCCTGGAGATATTTTGTGGGTACAGACGCATATCTGCAGGACATGGCAGAGACACAATCTCCGCCTACCTGAGATACAACCCCAAAAACTCCATTGAAACAGATATACGTATACACCCCTTTGGGGTGTGGCGGGTGGGATCGTGTTGGGGGCGGTGTCGCAGCCATCCCTTTACAACCCCTTCTTTTTTGCCCTCTTTTCACCCTCTCATGCATCCCCTTCCCCTTTCATACCCCGCTTTTCTTTCCACGTTCTACTCTTTTCTTCTCTTTAGTATCTTATGTCTCGATCAGCTCACTAAGCAGCCGTGGTGACGGCGATTACGAATATAATGTGAACGACATTTCTTGAAGTGAGCAGGTAACACTCACCTATATAGCAAAAGACATATCTGTCTTTAAAGGTTTAAATATTTTTTTTTTTTTTTAAACAATAATTTTTTATTTAGTTTTTCTGTTTACAAAGAGAGAAAAAGGGAAAGGGGGGTGGACATCGTATATCATACATTGACAGACAACATAAACTGTGATAAAGCTAATTACAGCCAGAAAAATCATACATTAACCTTACAATTGTAACTCCTATGCATGACCCAGAAGGGCTAACATGTGGTATGATAACTGTTGTTTCCTATCACCAGTCACCCCCTTGGGAACTCACTGTGACTTGGCGATGGAATCTTCCCCATAAATCCTTGCATATATCCTGTTTTGTTTTTATTTTCCCCTCCCCCCGTTCTGTCTCTGCTTATTGTCCAATAAGCCTCCAAACATAACCTAAGTGAAGAAGGAAGTACTTTTAACTGTACGAGTAAAAAGAGTGTTGATACTTGGTTAATGCTCTATAGTTCAACCGCAAGGCGGTTGGTTTACATGTACTGTCAAGTTTACTTGTTATAGTTTCCGACTAGTCAGGTCAATACCTTAACCAACCCTTTAATCCAATAATTGGGCTCTCGCGCATGCCCCCCACCTCCTCGAGGCGTCAGGGGCCCGCGATGCCCATTTTTCTAGCAGAATGAAATGAAAGAAAGACAGGATAAAAGAACAGAAAATGCAGTAGTCCTAGAACTGTTAATAAAAGAGAAGGGAAAAGATGAAGAGAGGTGAGTAGAGAGGGGGGGTAGGGAGTGGTGTGTGGGGTGGATGCACTCCTACTAAGTGTGTGATATTTCGCCTGTCAGATATCCTATGAGGTTGTAAGATATCCAATCCAGGGTTCCCATATTTTATTGAACTCAGTTAACTTATCTTTCAAGATTGCCGAAAGGCGTTCATTTACCATTATCCACGAGAGTTTTGCTTTTAATAAGTAAAAGGGGACTGAGCAGGACTTCCAGGATTTTGCTATCGAGATTCTGGCCGCCATAAATATAAATGCTATAAGTCTGCGCATTGATTTTGATGCCCCCTCCACTGGGCGTCCCAACAGTGCGTGCATAGGTGATTTAATTAAATTCACTTGCGTGAGGGAATAAATAAGGTTATAAGTTCGTATCCAAAATCTCCTCACTTTGGGGCATGTCCACCAGGTGTGGAACATAGTGCCATCAGTGTTACATCCCCTAAAACACCGGGGGGACGCCCCCGGGACGAAGGTCGCTATCCTTTCCGGGACCATATACCATCTCATCAAAACTTTATAGTTCGCCTCAATCAAGGAGGTATTAATTATCGATTTAGATGCGTTTTGTATTATTTTGCTCCATTCTTCAGACGATAGGACTGTGTCCATATCCTGTTCCCATTTTTGCATGTAAAATAATTTTTGGGAGGTCAAGACTAAGATGTTGTATATCATTGATATGTGACCCGTGTGCTTATCGAAAGTCCTGCAGAGATTTTCCATTGAGGAAAAGGTAGTGAGATCTGAGGTGCGATTCAATGTTGCCAAAAAGTGTGATATCTGTGTATAACGGAAAAGTTCCGAATTTGGTAAGTCATATTTTTCTCTTAAGGTAGCTCTCGACAAGGCACCTCTATGGTCGCAAAAGTCTGCTATACGCATCAAGCCTTTGTTAGTCCACCACGAGAAGTTTTTGGGGTGGAGACCCGGGGTGAACCTAGCGTTTCCAAATATCGGAGCTAGGGGGGTATGCTGGGATTTAAACTTGTGGGTAACTGCCAGTCGATCCCATAGCTCTAATGAGAACGACAAACTTGGGCACAAGACCGTCGGCCTGTCCTTCGCCTTCATCCACATAAAGTGACTAATCTCTCTGTCTGGATACAGAGAAGATTCTATCGCCATCCAGAGCGGTTTAGGTTGTTGCGTGTGAAATCTGATTAATTGAGATATTTGTGCCGCCTGAAAGTATTTAAGTAAATCAGGCATACCCAGGCCCCCGTTCAATTTTGGGGTATATAGTGTTCGCCTGTTCACCCTAGGTCTCTTATGTCCCCAGACATAGTCCAATAGCCTGTTCTGGAATTTCTGTATGTCTTTTTTTATTATTGCTATCGGGAGAGTTCTAAACAAATATAGTACCTTTGGCAAAACGTTCATTTTTATCGAGTACAGCCTTCCAAGCCACGACGGGGGATTATTAGACCATTTTTTAAGATCTTCTAAAATTTTCTTAAAAAGGGGGGGGTAATTGTGTCTGTACAATGTTGTCAGGGTAGGAGTCAGGTGTATACCTAAATACGGTAATGTCTCTCTCTGCCATTTAAATGGGAATGATTGTTGCAGGGCTTGAATTATATGCGTCTGCAAGGAGACCCCAAGTGCCTGTGATTTAGAGTGGTTTACTTTGAGTCCTGTAAATTCTGTGAAATGTCTCAGTACTACCTGCAAATTAGGCAGGGAGGTGACCGGGGATGATAAAAGTAATAGTATGTCATCCGCGAACAAAGCGCATTTGTGTTCGCGCTCGCCGCAACGCACTCCCAATATGTTCTTGTGTTCACGAATTTTGATAGCTAGTGGTTCTAGGGCCAAGATAAATAGTAAAGGGGACAAAGGACAGCCCTGTCTAGTCCCTCTGTGTATTTTTATGTTTTGGGATTGGTGGCCTTTTATTACAAGATTAGCCATGGGGTCGCAATAGATCGCTTTAAGAATGGTCAAGAATTGTGGTCCAAATCCGTATTTCCTTAGGATACAAAAAAGGTAGTCCCAGGATAGCGAATCGAACGCTTTGTGTATATCTAATGAAACCAATAATGCCCCTCTCCTTCCCCCCCCATCCCAACCCGAGTTTAAGGCAGAAATTATATCAATAATACGTCTGGTTTGGTCCGGGGCCTGTCTATGTGGAACGAATCCTGTCTGGTCTGGGTGTATGTATTGCGATATAAACGAGTTCATGCGGGTTGTCAATATTTTTGTCAGTATTTTAAGGTCAACGTTAATCAACGAAATGGGGCGGTAGTTCGTGCAATCTCCGTGATCTTTGTTAGGCTTAGGGATTACGTGTATAAAGGCCTTGTTTTCGTAAGGTGGCAAAGGGGATCCCTTTCTTAGTGAGTTGTAGAAAGAGCAAAGGTGTGGAACCAGAGTTTCCGCAAATTTACGGTAATAGTGGCCCGAAAATCCGTCAGGACCCGGTGATTTTGATGGGTTCAGGGATTTTATTGCTTCCGCCACTTCATTCGCTGTGAACTCTGCCTCCATCACCTCTGTGTGGTCTATAGATAGTGTGGGGAGTTGGATATCTTTTAGGAATCCTTCAACCTTATTCTCACAAAAGTCATTTTTAGGGGAGTCGTAAAGCTCTGAATAAAACTTATAAAATTCCTGTAGTATAAGCTGAGGGTTTTGTGTCACTTGTCCAGTCTGTAGTCTTAATTTGGGGAGCGCGGGATTGTATGGTCTAGGGTTGAGTTTTCTTGCTAACAACCTATTGGGTTTATCTCCCATTGTGTAATAGCGATGTTTGGTCCATCTTACATATTTTTCTGCTTTTGTGGTGAGACTAAGGTTTAATGCTGTTCTGGCTATGTCTATCTTGTTCCTCAAGTCTGTGTGTGGGTCAGATTTTTGTTCTCGCATTAGTCTGTATAACTCTTCCTCTTGTTGTTCAATATCTTGTGTGCGTTCCCTTTTTACCTTAGTAGCTAGCTGTATTAGTCTGCCACGTATGGTGGCCTTGTGGGCTGCCCATATCATCTCTGGGGAGGAGTTTGACGACTTATTGTCTTGAAAATAATGTTGTATAGCTTTTTCCACTTCTGTGAATATTACAGGATCACTCAGTAGCGACTCGTTCAATCGCCAGGTCGAGTGACGTGGCTTTGACCAGAGGTCTGACAAAGTAACTTGGACCGCTGAGTGATCCGACCACGCAATGGGAGTTATTTTCGTTGTCAAGATGTAAGGTAACAGGGAAGACAGTGTGAGGAGATGGTCAATGCGGGAGTACGTTTTGTGTACATGTGAGTAAAATGTGTAATCCCGTACTGTGGGGTGAGTGTCCCTCCAGAGATCGATAAGATCATGGCTATGTAGTAAGTGTGCTAGTTTATTGCTTTGTTTAGGAGTATGTTTCAGGATCGATTTTCGGGGGTCTGATTTATCAAGAATCTGGTCCAGGGAGGTATTGCTGTCTCCCCCTAGTATCACATGTCCCACTAAGTGGGGTGCTATAACTTCCAGCATATTTTGAAAAAAGTTTATCTGTCCGACATTGGGGGCGTAGTAGGAGAGAAATGTGACCACACTCTCATCAATCTTGCCAGCAACCATTATGTATCGGCCCTCTCTGTCTCTTATCACGTTAGTAGGTGTAAAGGGGACCCGTTTGGCTAAACAAACGGCTACTCCCCTTTTTTTGTCTGGTCCGTTAGACAGGAAGACTGTCGGAAATCTTGCACTGAGATATTTTGGGGCCGAAGTCCGTGAGAAGTGTGTCTCCTGTAAAAACAGAATATCTGCCCCCATCTTGTGGTATTGTTGGAAGGCCTTGGTCCGTTTTATGGGGGAATTCAAGCCCTGTGTGTTATGTGTCATTATGGTGTAAATAGTTTTATTCGTACCCGTCATGGTGTTTATGTGGAAGGCTGTACTCACGTTTTTGATGTCGCGGTAAATCTGAACGGAAGTCTGCAGAGTTATGTTTGTGGATCTTTGCGTAGGGTAGGAGTGCATCCAGGGAATAGATGGGATAAAGGGAGGGAAAAGAGACAGAGTTAAGATTATCAAAACCTTTACAATGATGAATTATGTCTAAGTGTTTCAACATATGGAACCCATGGCAAAAAGAGAGTTCCAAGAAATAAAAAGGAAAGAAGAAAAAAATCAAATAAAGTAGAAAGGGCACCAAAAAGGCGCCTGCACACTGCATTGCAGTGTGACTGCAGGGGTTGTATTTCCCCTGTGTAATAGTCGTGAAGTTGTCTCCCCTGTCCAGTTGAGACAAGTTCACCTTGAGTGGCATGTGGTTCACCTCCAGCCCAAATTTATCTTATCGTCTAGGGGGGACGAACGGGTCCACCCACCATTAAATTGCGAGAGAGAGAGAGAAGAAGGAAAAAAAAAAAAAAAAAAAAAAAAAACAATAACAAACAAAGAAAAAGGAGAAAAACTCTCCCCTCTCTCCTCCTCTCTCAATTCTGGGATCAATCATTAGGAAAAATAAGAGAAAATTCAATAGTGTAGATTTGAATAGCAGCCATCTTCCCATCTGGGAAACATTTTAAACCTAGTTTATAACCTCTAATAATGTCTACTGTTAAGTTAGTGTAAAACAGGAATCTCAGGAGCTACCAGACGCAGATGTCTGGATTTTTAAGTGTGGTTACTAGCTACCAATGTGTATCACGGTCTCTTGGACCTAATTGTGAGATGATTGTCTTAGGTTGGCTTCAGGTGCCTGATGGGGAATTTCTGGCTCTTGATCTTTTTTGCTGGGACCACAGGGGAGAAACAGGTCGACCTTCGTCCATCCGGGCACTGTTCTCTTGCGGTTCCGAGGAGATAAGTCCCAAATCCTGGAGTATAGCTTCCCCTGACTGGAAGGTAGCAAAGGAATGTGATTTGCCTTTGTAGGAAAACGACAGTCTAAATGGGAACGACCACCTGTATTTAATATGGCGAGCGATGAGTTGGTTAAGTAGCGGCTTCAATGCTCTCCTTTTCTGGATCGTTGTCTGGGCTATATCTGCGAAAATCTGGATCGGATATCCTGAGATATTTATGTCTCCTTGATTTCTTGCCTCTTGCATAATTTTTTCTTTAATACGGTAGAAGTGAGGCTTTACTATCACATCGCGTGGTAGACCATCCGATCGAGGGGCCGCCAGGGCCCGATGTACTCTGTCGAGTTCCATCTGATGAGGGGCGATGTCTGGTATCAATTGTTTCATTAAGGTGTGAATCGATTCTTCTAGATCCGTTTCCGATTCTGGGAGGCCCCGCACGCGGAAGTTATACCTCCTCGATCTATTTTCTAAGTCCTCGATTTTTGCGTTTGCTTGATCCAATTGGTCCTGTAAGGATGTTATCATTTTGGAATTTTGGTTCACACGTTTTACTGTCCCGTCCATCTTAGATTCGATCGTGTCCAATCTCTCTCCTATGTTTTGAAAATCATCTCTCATTCCTGTGGTGATTATAGTGCATGCTTTGGATAGTTCCTGTTGCAGGAGTGCCGAAAATCTGGCAAGGAGTACTGTGTCTCCTGAGTATCCCTCTGTGGGTGCAGGTGGTTGTAAGGAAGCCGCACTGCTTTGGCTTAGGGCTATTTCAGCGATCTCTGCCATATGTCTGTCTGTGGAGGACGCTGGGGAATCTGTGAATAGGGGTCTGTCCAGAGAGCCTGACTGGGGGGATAGCTGTGGCTGCTCGCTTCGTGGGGACAAAGGCCCCCCCTCAGACTGAGATGAGAAAGGGTCCCTGTGTACTTCAGCCATGAAGGTAGTTATAGGGCAGCTTGCCGTAGTCAGCTGTTTCTGTCCTCCCCCATAGAGAGTAACTCCTGTAGCTGACGCCATCTTGGGCTGGAGGGGGCTGTGCTGTGTCTGAGGACTAACCTGAGCTGCGGTTCCCTGGTTCGTCTGGTGAATTGTCCAGTTCTGGTGGTGGATGGCTGGGGGGCTGCTGCGCTCTGTAGTCCCTTTAGCTGGCTGTGCCGTTTCCTGCGGAGTTTGCTTCTGCACGCCGCCGCGTGCAGTGTCTCTCCTCCCCGGCGCCATTTTAGGTGAGGAGGAGGGCTGCAGCTGCTGGGCCCTGGAGGCCCGAGTCGTTCTAGGGGGTTTGTGGCTGTTTGTTACGTTCCCTGCTGCTCCCCGCTGCATAATCTGCGCCCGGGTAACTTTGTGGAGGTCGGGTGGCAGTCCGATCGTCTCTGATTGCTTTAAAATTAGCTTTCCAGCCGGAGGTGAGCGGAGCCCAGTCAGTTCATGACCGCTCTCGGCGCCGCGCGCATGCGCACTGAGGTTTAAATATTTTAATAGATATCAAAACTGTTCATAAACAATTTAAGTTTTATGCAAGGAGGCCCGTTGGTAGGCAACCTTGATATAATATATTATGTATGAAACTGATATACTTTTGGCTAGAACATATCTATGCTACCATATTTGTTTGGTAAATAACTTGAATTTTGGGCTACAGTTATACTTCATACGATTCAAAAGTATTTTTGTATGGAATACATCACCTGCTGTAACCTAGACTGTATTTCTATGCCTTCTGTGTATCAAAATAAAGGAATTTAAAAAAAAAAAAAAATAGAGAGCAGATACTGCTGTCAAAAACACCTTTCAAAGTAGTGACACAGGATCCCTCTTGACACTTGCCCCCATTTATTAGAATAGGGCTTTGTATACTTCATAGCAAACTGTGCAAGAGGCAAAATGTTGGTGCCCAATACGGGAATAACTTGGAGGACTTGGACTCCAGTAGCTTGAAGGAGTCTTGGAGGATATGATTGTGGCAGAGTTTTCATTCACTGTTTTAAAGTGAACCTTTCTTGAAAGAAAAACAGTAGCTGTCATTTCAGATTTAGCATCTTGGAAATGCTAGTTCTCTGGCTCTTACCCTGTTTCCCCGAAAATAAGACCTAGCATGATTGTTGGTGATGGCTGCAATATAAGCCCTACCCCCCCAAATAAGCCCTAGTTAAAGTCCTTGTAGGTCTTATTTTCAGGGTAGGGCTTATTTTCGGGGAAACAGGGTAGGGCTTATTTGGGGGGTAGAGCTTATATTGCAGCCATCACCGACAATCACGCTAGGTCTTATTTTTGGGGAAACAGGGTATGCTAATCCAATAGCTTTTATACTATTCAAATCACTGATGTGGAGCAACTATCCAGACCAGAAAAGTCATAGTAAACTCTGAACTCATCTGCATACTTGATCTGAGTTAGTATTGGCCAGCATGACAGCCAGCACCTAGCATTTATTGAACAAGTTAGCAATAGCAGGGCAGTCTGCATGTTTCTCAGGAACGTTTTTCTTTAAGGAAGACCTGTTTTGCAGGGACAAAGATCTGTTGATCTGTAAAGCTTGCTTTGATAGTGATGCTTGTAAGATTCAGACCCCATTCACACAGGGGCTACACGACTTGCAGGTCGCCTCAGCGAGGCGACCTGCAAACGACTGCCCGGGCGACTTGCAAAACGACTTCTGTATAGAAGTCTATGCAAGTCGCCCCAAGTCGCCCCCGAAGTCGTACAGGAACCTTTTTCTAAGTCGGAGCGACTTGCGTCGCTCCCCTTAGAACGGTTCCATTGTACAGAACGGGAGGCGACTTGTCAGGCGACTAGGTCGCCTGACAAGTCGTCCCTGTGTGAATGGGCTCTAAGAGAAAAGATATTTATTTTATTTACAATGATAGAGATCAGAAGCATTTGTGCATTAGCCTGCCGTCATGTTTTAGAGAATTTGTTCACAGCAATATTTATTGTTATTTGTAGCGGTTTCTTTGCGCATCTTTTTCTTTTTTAATATTATTTTTCTGTAAAGTACTGAAAAAGTACAGTTTTGTACTTTAAATAATCAGTTGTATAAAAAAAGCACAAAACCAAAGCTTTCTTTCTTGAATTTGATTCTGCCAAAACGTAGTTCTTGCAAATCTTTGATTCATCTATAACTCCATGTAAAGGCTCTTATGAATCTGTCTGTTTCTCCTGATAAAACCCAGTAAAGCAGTCATTACCCAAGTTTCTGACTCTTATTAACCTCTGCTGTGTGTTTTTACTGACCTGCTTGTTGAGTACTAGTGTACTGGTCAACTTTAGCTTACAGTAAGTATTGCCAGTGGCAGCTGCCTGTAAGCCTGCAAAGCAAGACCCTGAATGCCTTGTTCCTTGGTCCTGTATGTCTATGTTGTGCTAAAGCCTGTGTTTCTGTCTGTATTCTCACAAATACGCCTGTCATCAAGTTCCTTAGCCCCATAACTTCCACACCAGTTATTCATAGCAGTTCCCTAAGCAGAAAATTGTGCATTAATTAATTTCACAAAATATGAGGAAAGTCATTATTTGCAGATTAGACTGAATTTCAAACTCTTTTGCTGGTCACTACTAATGTATTTCGTTTACAGGAGCTTTTATTGTTGTTTACAAAAATATACAAAAAGCACAGTGAAAACATTCTGGCAATAATACAGATCACTGCTTAAAGTTCCTCTTCACCCTTTCAGCACTCTTCCCTCCTCCCCATCCATCTCTCCTATCACTAAATAGCGCTGTTTTTTTTTTTTTTTTTTTACCTTAAAAAAAAAAGAGAGTTAGGGCCACCACAATAATAGTGGTAAAAAAAGCACTTGTGGGTTTAACTAATCATTTTTTTGTATAATTCTCCTTTAAGGGGGTGTGGCGGGGGCGTGTGTCCTATGCCTACATACTTTTTGTAATAGGTGTCCCTTGTTCCCATCTGAAAAGGTTGGGAGGTATGCATATCCCAGGAGGCATTGTCCCTTCATTAATTAAAGAAGGGGGGCGGGTCAAGCGGCGAGTCATCGGTAGGCTGGCCAGCTGAACCCAGGAAAGCTGGTGCCTACCGATGACATCACACCTGTACATGGCGGCCGAGGGACTGAGCAGAAGCAAAACAGATGTGGATCTCAGCAGAACAATGCCCTAGCCAACAGAATAATTCTTTTGAATACGTAACATAAAGCCATCTCAAGCTGTACCTGTGTAGTGCGACACCATGCGCATTAGGCACAGCTACTGTATACCAGGGACATACAGTCAGGGGAGGCAGAGCCAAAAAAAAAATGGTTGAGCTTCAAGGGTCGTAGCTCGGTGACCTGGGGTCATAGAGACCCCAAATTTGGGGGGGGCAAGTCCCACCCCACCACTGGTCAAAAATGTAAGGCTCCTATCATCTATGGTCCTGGATATACAGGGCTCCATGCACAGCCTGTCAGAAGCTACATACAGAGCAAAATAAAAATATGTACTGCTCCAACCTTAAAGAAAATGAGCAGCCAACACAACAATGAGACTAATTGTAATGCAAGTGAGGGTATAAAGTGTGGCGCTGGGAATGTGAAGTAAAGGGTTATATAAGGGAGGTGGTTTCTCCCTTACAAGCCTATGTATAAAGAAATGTTTCACAACTAAATGAGATATCAAAGAATGATAAAAACATGTGAATACCAATGTCATACAATATAAATTCACTCATCAACAAAAAATGAAAATAAATGTGATATATCACTGCTAGTAAAACATGTGACAGAAGGCACTATGAGTGCAATAATCAAGAAAAATGACAAGTGAAAACAAATAGGGTAATGTGACATATGTGGAAAGTCCCAAAATAAGATTTAGGTCCCAAAAATGGTGATGGTAAGTAGAAACAATATCAACACGCATCAGACAGTCTCTGGGGTGAATATATTCGGTGGTAAATGTGCTCCTAGGAGGTGCCGTCACCATCGAGGGAACACAAGAAGAGGAGAAATACCCTTACCAGATGTGGTGGACCCAACTCACCGTACCATAGTGCCTTCTGTCACATCTTTTACTAGCAGTGATATATCACATTTATTTTCATTTTTTTGTTGATGAGTAAATTTATATTGTATTACATTGGTGTTCACGTTTTTATCATTCTTTGATATCTCATTTAGTTGTAAAACATTTCTTTATACATAGGCTTGTAAGGGAGAAACCACCTCCCTTACATAGCCCTTTACTTCACATTCCCAGCACCACACTTTATACATACAGAGCAGCCAGGTTAAATACAAGCTGGCACACTGTTTGCAGCAGACTGAGAGGATGACTTCTTGTCAGAGGCACTGAGCTCAATGGACAGCTTGGAGCCTTGGACCGATGGTAAAGTACCATTGGCCCAAGCTGTCCAATAAAAATTCTGCAGTGGAGGCTGTCCTCTCACTGCAGTATCATAGAAGGGGGCTAAAAGACAAATGCTCCAATCCAGCCCAGCCCTCTTAAACTGTAGTCTGCTCACATAATTTGTAATAAAAACTTCTTTGCCATTCTAAAGCTTCCCTCCAACCACTTTGCATATTATTTCATATATACTTTGACTCTGTACTTGCCAAAAATGCTGCAGAAATCTCCCTCCATTAAGTCTGGCAGCATCCATTTTAACTGTGGGCAGCTAAAGCTGCTGCCTGTTCACTTTCTGGATTTACACAGACACACAGAGGCACATCTCCAGCTCTGCAGCTTTCATTGGCCCTCTTATGACTCTCACCCCTCCCCCCCCTTCCTGCAAACTCTCACGTGAGTGAGAGAGAGCTGTGCATGATGTCATAAGCCTAGACTTTTTACCAGACAAGAAACGGGAAGTGGGCTGTATTAGCTTTTTACTGGCAGAAAAAAAAAAAATTTACTATCCAAAGTTAAAACAATAAGGGCAGAAGATTTAATAGATGGAAAGTTAAAAAAGACTGAAGTTCCGCTTTAACTACAAGGAAAAACGTGTGTTTATGGGTATAAGATTTACCCAGAATCCCATGTTTTTCTCACACAGTTAAGAGGGAGAATGAGAATCTGCTGCTGCTGAAAAAGGTACTGTTTGAATCAAGCTAAATCATATTATTAGGCTATATGTTATAACGTTATAATTTATTATTTATCTATTTATTGTGAAATTACTGGTTAGAAGTTACAACTTCAAACTTCAATGATTTGTCCGTTAAGCCACCTGCTTGAGTACAGTTTTTGAAAATATAGTAATTTACCTTAAAAACAATATATAATAATTATTTGTATATAACTTACTTATGGTAATTATCTCCTTGCCACCCAGGCCAATTCTGATACGTCTCTCCTACTGTACATATAAAATTCCTCTTTTTTTTTTTTTTTGCTAAAAAATTACTCAGAACCCCCAAACATTATATATATTGTTTTAGAACACACCCCAGGGAATAAAATGGTGGTTGTTGCAACTTTTTATGTTACATGGTATTTGCGCAGCAATTTTTCAAACGTGCTTTTTTTTTTTTTAAGAAACTGTTTCATGAATAAAAAAGAACACTAAAGTTAGCCCGATTGTTTTGTATAATGTGAAAAATGAAGTTATGCCGCTTTAAAATTGTTCACACTTGTGGAATGGCGCCAAACTTCAGTACTTAAAAATCTCCATAGGCGACGCTTTAAACATTTTTACAGGTTACATGTTTAGAGTTACAGAGAAGGTCTAGTGCTAGTATTATTGCTTTCACTCTAACATTTGCGGCATATGTAACCTGTGTGTATCTGGCTCTTGATCACTGAAAGTGGAATCTTAATTTGGTGTTTTAGCAGTTACTGTCCATATTTCCTGCCAATCTTCATGTGTTATGACTCAATGGACCACTTGGTCTCTTTTCTGAAGTCACCCTTCTATGTTTCTATGTTATAGTTTGTCCTAGCATTGTCTCCCACTAGGTTTGGTATAACGTGGAGCTGGAAGTAGCAGAAGACAGTATTGTTGTGTAATCTTAACGCAAAACAAAATTTCTGCAGTTACAAACTTCAAGCATGCAGGTTCTTTATTGCTTTTTCTGTGATACGTTTGCCGCAAAACATCCAATATGTGGGCAGACAAGGTTGCACTTAATACTTGATTTACCTGTAAGCTAGAGAGTGCTGTGAAATTGCCAAGCATTTTAAAAAGATTTAAAAAAAAAATACATGAAGGGAGGTCAGCATTAGCAGAATATCAGGGAGAGCATATGATGAATGTCTGTAATTCTGACTTCTTGTATTTTGTGCTTCATCTTAATACACTCAGCTAATATTTTCAGGGCCAACACAAATAAAACCGAGGAAGGGGGGTATCTTTGTCTAGTGCAGCAGTCAATCGGAAAAGGTCTAGATTCAAAGCCATAATACCAGAGCTCAGCCTGCAGATTAGCATTAAGTGAAATTGCCAAGCAGTTTGAAAAGGTTCGAAGAGATACATGAGGAAAAGTTAGCATTAGGAGAATATCTTCAACAACCAAGGAGAGCCTATAATAAATGTCCATAGAAAGAGGAAAACTGCGGGACTTTAAAGGTGTCAGAATGAAGAAAATTTTTGTTTTTTGATTATAAAAATATATTTTATTAATAACAATAAAATTATTATTGTAAAAGAATTCCAGACACTACCGCTCTACATGTTTCGCTTTGAATGAGCTTGTTCATGAGTTTCTAGACTGCTGTATGAATTGATTACTAGAGGAAAATAGTAAAGAAAACATCAAAATAGGAATAAATTCCTTAGAATGTTAGATAAAGTTGCTTACATCTATCAAAATTAAGGAAAACTTATCCATACTTACCGTAATTTTCCTTTCCTGGATCCTCCCCATGTCAGCCTACTATGGGTCAGCTCCGCCCCCTCTGAGCCCTTCAGGACCACCTCTTTTCTAGCCCATAAAAGGGATGCTGTCTGCCCACACCAGTGTTAAAAAAACCCTGCCTTGCGACGGATAAACTGGGTGGGAATCCTCTGGCTGACATGGGGAGGATCCAGGAAAGGAAAATTACGGTAAGTATGGATAACAATTTTCCTTATTCCTGGACCTCCCCATGTCAGCCTACTATGGGATGTACCAAGCAATATTAAGAAGAGAGGGAAGACAAAAAATAAAAAATAAGCCAAACCCTCAATGCAATGCTACTCAAAATTTTTAATGGGCAACAGCCGTCGTAATAACTGTAGAGCCAAATGTTTCCTCAGGCGGACAAGCCATATTAAGCTTGTAATGCCTAATAAAAGGTGTTGGGCACGCTCCA
This sequence comes from Aquarana catesbeiana, assembly GCF_042186555.1. Classification (NCBI taxonomy): domain Eukaryota; kingdom Metazoa; phylum Chordata; class Amphibia; order Anura; family Ranidae; genus Aquarana; species Aquarana catesbeiana. The sequence goes on along the minus strand of NC_133334.1, from coordinate 152,314,075 downwards.
GGTGCTGCTCTGCAAACCAACTCAGGGGCGACCTTCGCGTATGGCCAGGATGCTGCCATACCCCTCGTCGAATGTGCTTTGATCTCTGAAGGAGGAGGAAGGCCCAGCGTTTTGTATGCAATATGCATGGTCTTGACAAACCAGGAAGACACAACTCTGGATGTTGCTGGCATACCCTTTTTAGGCCCCATTGGCAAAACCTACAGCTGATCTTGTTTGCCAAAGTTTTTAGTCCATTTCAGGTAGGTTGAAACCGCAGAGACCAGGTCTAACCTACTCCACTCATCATCAGCTGTATCCGCCGGAAAGGCTGGGAGAATGACCTCTCAGTTCATATGAAATTATGTGGCCACCTTAGGTAGAAAGCTCGGTATCGGCCTAAGGACTATCTTGTCTGGGAGCACCAAACAATATGGTTCTTTAGATGAGAAGGCGCACAACTTGGAGTCTCTTCTTGCCGAGGCCATGGCTAGTAAAAAACAAAAACAAAAAACTGTTAAAAGAAATAATGAACAAGAGAAGGCTTGATCAAACGGAGCAACCAGCAATGTTCCCAAGACTAGTGTTAAGTCCTCTTTTGGAAAAAACGATTTCAATGGAGGTCTGATTTCTATGGCTGCCCCTAAAAAATCAGATCACCAACAGATGTAGCGCATATCTTGTACACGACATAGCCAACAAGGCAGGGATTTGACCCTTCAGGGAATTATAAGCTAACCCTTGGAGACTACTCTACAGAAACTCCAAGATACTGAAGGAGATCCAAGGTCCCAACCCCTTTCCGTAGTATTCCAGATCCGGTGATAGGTTACATTAGTTCTGACGATCCTGTAATAATGTCATTAACTTTATCCTCCTGTGGTTCGGGTGTCAGGCCCCACTCTGCAGAAGGAGATTTTGACAAGGAGGCAGAGGAATTGGTGAGCCCAACATTATCCTCCAAGCCAGAGGGAACCACAGCTCCCTGAGCCAGTAAGCTAGGACTACTAATGCTGTGACCCTTTCTCGCTGAATCTTCAGCAGGATTTTGAGAGCCAATGGAAGCAGCGGGAACACATACACCAAGGGGAAGTTCCAAAACCTGGACAGAGCACCCTGACCCGGGAGAATAAGCAAGGCAGTTGACAATTCTCCAATGCCATAAGATCTATCGAAGGCGTCCCCCAGACCCTGAAGATCTTGTGTAGGTACTTGGGGTTGAGGCCCCATTTGTTGTGATCCCCAAAGCCTCGACTCAAGCGATCTGCTAAAACATTGCCAGGCCCTGGGAGTTAAGATGCTGTAGAGAGCCGAGATTCTTCTCTGTGCGGAGGAAGATTGACATGTCACCTGAAGGAGAGGGTGACTTCTTGTGCCCCCTTGATGAGACACATAAGCCACTGTAGTTTTGTTGTCCAAAAGAATCTTGACAGCTCGACCTTGCAACATAGGTTGGAACGCTAAGAGCGCGTCTGACAGCATCCAATCCCAGGAAATTTGAACTCTTCGCCCCACAAAGGTACCATTGGCCTTGAACCTGCTGTTCAAGGCAGTGTGCCCTGCAGCCTGCCAGACTGGCATTGGTCAACACCACTATTGGTTCTGAGGCCTTCAATGGAAACCCGCAGGAAAGATTGTGAGCTACTGACCACCAACCAGGGACCAGATTATCGGAATTGGCAGATGATCCCACTGAAGAAGAAAGTTGCATTGAAACAACCTCCTGCGCCACCTGACCCACAGGACTACTGGAACTGTGGCTGATAAAACTCCCAGATACTGCATGGATTCCTTCAGCATCATAGAAGGCCTAGCCATCACTGCTTTGTCTGAGACTGGATCTCCTGGACCTTCCTCTGAGGAAGAGAAACACGACCCCGATCCGTGTTGAATTGTACTCCAGAATACTCCAACATTTGGAAGTTCAAAGACCTCGGATGCATCTGGCTCTTCCGAAAGTTGATCAACCAACTGAAATGAGTGTTTTGCAGGCGAATTCACATGAACCAGAAGAAGCTCATTTGACGGACCCAGTAGTAGCATATCATCTAGATAATGAAATATTTGCACTCCCTTGACCCTGAGAGTCGCAATGACAGCAGACAGTAGCTTTAAAAACGTTCTCGGAGTCGTGCAGAGACCGAATGGGAGACATTATAAATGGAAATGAGAGCCTTCCATGGAAGGCCTGAGAAAGCGACAGTGAGATGCGTCTATGGAGACATGAAGATACGCATCCGCCAGATCGATGGAAACCATCCAGTCTCCTGACTCCACAACCGAAACAATCGTTTCCAATGACTCCATTTTGAATGGTGGAACCTTCATGTAAAAATTCAGGACTTTGGGGTCAAAAACTGGTCCGAAACCCCCTGAAGCCTCTGGGACCAAAAACAGAGGGGGAACATACTCTTTGACCCAATTAGTGCCTTGGAACCGGAAGGATGGCCCTTGCTGCCAACAGCTCCCCTATATATCCTTGCAAACATTGCCTCCTTTTCCAAATCCGTAGGAAGTCCAGTTTCTATGAACAAGGTCTGAGGGGGCCTTGTTCTGAAGTTGAGATGATAACGTGATCGAATGACAGCTACAATCCAGGCATCATGTAATTTGTCCGCCCAAACCCCCCCTGAATTGGGCTAGTCTTGCTCCTACTTGAGAGGGTTAAGCGGAGACAGCTTCAGAAGGACTTATTTGAAGCCTTAGGCTCTGTCTCCACTACTGCGAGTTGTTGTGCGACCTGACACATGCGAAGTCGCATGACAAGTCAAAACCCATGTATTTCAATGGATCCCGTTCTAATTGGTGCGACTTAAGTCGCAGCGACTCCAAAAAAGGTTTTTGCACTACTTTGTTCTGACATCTGTGTGATTTGTTCTCATATGGTTTTCACAGGTCGAATGACATCGCATCACAAATCGCACAGCAAAGTCGCAGTGTAAATTGCGCGACTCTGGGGACACAGCAGTGGAAAGACAGCCCCGGGAGCTTTCTTGGAAGGTTTCTGGAAGGTTGAACCAGCTCCCCTCCACTGTCTGAAAAACCGTCTGTAAGCCCTGGCCTCTCTGAATCCTTCTTTGAAACTCTTGTTAAACCGAAAGGGCTGCTGTGTCTTTTTCTCTTCTGCGGGATTAGGCCAGATCTGCCGCCGGAAGCCCGCTGAATTGCTGATTCTAAGTCTTCACGAAGCGTAGCTGCCCATCAAATGAAACCGAACACAGACTGTGCTGAGAAGCCTTACCGGCCGACCAATGCTTCAACCATAAGGCTCTGCGGGCTGTGACGGAATGAGTCATTATCTTTGCTGTCATCTTGACCTGGTCAACAGCCACTTCAGCCACAACTCTACAGCAGTCTGCAAAGGAGAAGAACTGCCACTTCCCAGACTTTCATCCAAACATTCATCCACCAGCTCCGCTACTCACACTCTAAGGCTGGATTCACACCCCTGCACTCCCAACGCATTCTGCAGAACCACACCACAGAACGTGTTCCATAGGAGACCATGATAAATGGACGGTAGTGCAAATCCGCAAAACACCAAAAGCACCAAAAAACGCACAGGTGCGAACCCATCCCAAGTGCTACTGCACATTGAGCTTCTTCTCAGGCCCCCCCCCCCCCCACTCATCGTCAATTACTTTTTTAATTTCAGAAATGAAATGGGAAGGGGGGTAACGATTTCTCTAAATACTGGTAGTATCTTTGCTGTTTCTTTGGAGGCGACGATTCTTTCCTTAACAGCCTCCACCAAAGGGGGACCCAGTGCAAATATCAAACGTATGTGATTCTGAGACCATCTCAGCCTCAGATGGATCCGAATCGCTATCGACTTCAGAGTTAAAACACATTGAAAACACATGATCTGAATCTGCAGATGTGAAGATACAGCAGGATAAGCAGGATTCCTTGAAACACTCTTTAACCCTTCCTTGACTGCGTGCTTAATGTAGGATTTAACCTGGCGTGCTTTTGCAGCATTTTCCTGAGCTGTCTGATGTCTTGACCTCTCTTGGCTTGGGTCTGAGCGACTAAAGTGAGGTAAGAGCGAGGGAGATCTGGAATGCTGTGACAACAGGCATCTATCCAGCTGCATGCGACTCTGCGATTTGTCATGTCTAGTCCCTCCTTTACTCTTTTGAGGCTCGAATGCTGATTTGGAACCTCTTTGCGGGAGTTTATCTCGCAGTGGGCCCTTCTCTCTGTAAAACACAGAGGATGTGCTCTCATTTAAAAAATAAACAAATTTTTTTTTTTTTTCCCCAAAACAAAAATAAATAAATAAATACAGTTAAAATAAACTTCTCCATCCAAATCTTCAGTGCTTAAGGCAGCTAAGCAGGCAGGCAAAATTCCCCAGTCCTAGAAGGTACAGGATAATAAAAATACTCTGACAGACAATTAACACAGCAGAAAGTAATGAGAAACCTGGAAGGAGGCTTACCAGAGCAGAGTAGCAGATTGACCAGCTGGAGACTGAGATCAGCCTAGAGGACAGAGGTTGCTGCAAATCAGCAGTGAGCATTCTGGTGTTTGCTAGGCAACCCAAAGAGCTACCTCTGACCTTACCTGCTCAACTCTGAGCTTCATGAAAGGAGTACATGTGGAGGCAGTGTCCCAGCGAGCCAAACCACTGCCTGAACACACAAAAGCATGGAAGGAGAGAGTGCCAGCACCTGCCTAACGAAGGTATATACAGTCATTTATACTGCCAGTGAACTTTGCCAGTAATAGTCATTTATACTGTACCATACAATCCCAGCACCATGGGAACCCACCTCCGGATCTCAAGAGATTTACAGCCTATATGGGGGGGTCTTCTGAATCGGGAGAGGCTGAACCCGACAGGATGGATGGATGGAGAAGAGAAAAAAAAAAAAAAAAAAAACTTTAAAAGGCATCCGAAGCGAGGACGAAAGAAGAACACTGGTGTGGGCAGACAGCCGCCCTTTTATGGGCTAGAAAAGAGGTGGTCCTGGAGGGGTCAGAGGGGGCGGAGCTGACCTATAGTAGGCTGACATAGGGAGGTCCAGGAAATAGGTATACATTGAGTACATTTTTAATAAATTTAGCAAAAATGCTTTACAATCAATCCATATTTGTAAATGTAATGCAGATTGAGACACGGATGGACCTACCAGGTACAAAGCACCGTACGATCAACACATGCCAAATCTTCTCATTCTCATGGCGAAACTGGTCACCTTGAATCTGCAATTAACACTGGCGCTATTCACATTTCACAAATTTTTCCTGCGCAAACCCAGGCTCAGGTAAGCCAACCAACTGGAAACTGTTTTCAACAGGATTTTTGACCCACGCCGGACGCAAAGAAGGGGGAATCACTGAATTCCAAATCGCACACAATAAAAACAAGTTTGAGGTCATTTAATTTATCCTCCCATGTACTCACTAGAGAGCAGATTCAGGTTTTAAGTTTAGGACTAATATTCTGTCCCACCCAGAGGATAGATCAGTTCGAACTTATCAAAGACCTCAACCTGTTCTCTAGAAAATTAATGTTCAGGATTATATATGACAAGGAACAGCCCTATTCCCAAACTAAATCTCTCACCAATCCACTTTGAAAAGAACTAATAATTAATGACATCAAAGCATTAGATGATCTTATGGTTTTATGGGAGGAAGGCCATACTGACGAGACCGATCCCTCAAATCCTGAGGATCTTCTGTCTAGTCAGGCTTGTGCCAGGATTTATGGGAGGAAGGCCATACTGACGAGACCGATCCCTCAAATCCTGAGGATCTTCTGTCTAGTCAGGCTTGTGCCAGCCCAGTAAATACTTCCTTTATAGTATCAATCCCTAAGGATTACAAACCTAAATCTCAGGTATTTCCAGCTCTACAATGTAACCCCAACATTTGGTTACTAATGAGATCTGCCAAACCAATTGGAGAGGCCTATCTCAATTCAATCTAACCCTGGCCCAGCAAGAACCAGTCATTTCACTGCAGCAAAATAAAAATCAAATTATTAAATCCTCTGACAAAGGAGGAAATCTTATTGTAATGGGTTGCCAACAGTACAAATCTATTAAAAAATCGTGAAGGGTACAAAAAAAATATCAGAGAGCTATGTCAGCCTCACAGAGATGCATTACCGAAAATGAATAGGCTCTGCCTATTATGAAGGCCTCAAACAAAAAAATATGGGAGTTCTTAAATGTTAAATGCCCTAAAACACCTACCCTCTATGCAATGCCAAAAATCCACAAAAATGTAATTCAACCTCCGGGGACGACCGTTATTTTCCGGTAATGGTTGCCTTACTGAAACTGCAAGTCAATTGATAGACGATTATCTTCAACCCCATGTGGAGGGCCTTACATCATATCTGCAGGACACTTTGGACTTACTTAGAGCCTTCGATGGGATACATATCCCAAGGGGAACCTGGCTGGTGGCTCTAGATGTTAAGGCCCTCTACAACTCCATACCTCATGAGAGGGGGGTGGCGATTGTGGAGGGCTTCATCTCTGAATGTGACCCCACTGTCATACCATACAATAAATTCATTTTGGACCTTCTGAAGTTTATATTGACCAACAATATTTTTTGTTTGGCCGTTCCCATTACCTCCAGGTGCAGGGGGTGTCGATGGGGACTAGATGTGCCCCATCATACACCAACCTGTACCTGGGGGGATGGGAGCGAGACCCATTTTGCAGAGAGGAAATGCAATCTTTTCTTTGTAGGATACCATTATGGCGTCGCAAAATATATGAATTTTTTCTCATTTGGACAGGGACTGAGGATAATTTGCTTATCTTATTTGAGAATTTAAAAGTTAACCAATACAATCTGAAATTCACTCTAGAATACCAGCAAGAAAAATAAAATTTTCTGGATATTCAGATATTGGTTAACCCAGATGGGATTCTTGGTTCTACCTTGTTTCGCAAACTGTCTGCGGGAAATTCATTGCTACATGCTAATAGTTCTCATCCAACCTCCTTAATAGCCAGTGTTCCTTTGGGACAATATCTTAGATTAAGAAGAAATTGTAGCGACAAGGAATTTGAGAAAGAAGCCAAGACACTCCAGCTACGCCTTTAACAATGAGGCTATAGGAAGAAATGCCTAAGAAAAGCTTATGCCAAAGCAAAAATTAAGGAGAGAGCACCATTCATTTATGGGCAGAAAACCCCAAAAGGCGACCCTGGAATTAGAATGATTACCGTTTTTTCGGGTCAACACAAACAAGTTTGTCAAATCATGCAAAAGTATTGGTATCTCCCAATGGCTGACAATACTATTTCCAAACATTTAAAAACCTATCCTGAAATTACTTTCAAAAGATCAAAATCACTCAGACGGGTTTGTCCACAGCCATTATGATCCCAAGATAGAAACTCAGAACAAATCAAAAGGAGCTGCCCCTTATAACAAATAATTTTTGTAGATATATTCTTAAAGCAGCATGAATTACTGTTCCTGATGGGCGTCTCTTTAGACCTCAATTTTTGGCTACCTGCCAATCAGTAGGAGTAGTATACATTATGCTTTGTAATTGTGGCGCATACTATGTGGGTAAAACTAAAAGACCCGGGGGGCGTGGTCTGGAGCTGCATGGAGTAGGACGTGCAGCGTGAGAGCTCCGCTCGGGACAAGTCCTTTACACTGATCCTTGGGGCTGTATCGCCTGCAACCAGATGCCAGAAAGCAGAGAATCACTCAGTGCCAACATGTCTCCCCCTAAAAAGTCCGGCGCCATCACCAAGCTGGATAAATATTGCTGTGCCAATCCACCCTCACCTCCAGGATTGAGGAGGTGAAGGTTGACATCTCCTTGATTAGGCAGGATGTTCACAAGCTGAGGGAGAGGGTGTCTGAAACTGAACGCCGGGTCGACCACATGGAGGAGGGCCTACATCCGCTCCAAGTCACCACCGAGCATTTACAGTACCAACTAAACGCGGTTCTCTCCAAACAGGATGACATGGAGAATCGCCTCCGGAGGTGTAACCTGCGATTTGTGGGGCTTCCTGAGAAATCTGAGGTTGCCGACCCTCCCACGTACCTGGAAAATCTCCTCATTAAGACCTACGGCAGGGAGGCCTTCTCCTCCACATTCGTGGTGGAACGTGCGCACCGCCTTGCTGGGAGGCCCCCCCTGTTGGAGCACCGCCGCTGACTTTTATTGCTAAGTTCCTGAATTACCGAGATCGAGACACCATCCTCTGGCTTACCCGGAAAAGAGGCAACATCCCCATCGGCAACGTGACCGTAGCAGAGTTCCCGGACTTCTCCACTGGAGTCCAGAAGAAAAGAGCGAAATTCACTGAGGTGAAAAGACAACTCCATGTGCAACACCTACTGTATGTGATGCTCTTCCCGGAGAGGGTCCGTGTGACGAGCGACAGCTAGAACTCCTGGCTAGAACAACGCCAGCTAGAACTCCTGGCTAGAACAACGCCACGCAGCCGGCCCGCCTCGCACTTAGATTCACAGCCCTAAGAGTGGATGCCACGCATAGCCCGGAATCGAAAACCGCTCATCCTGCAGGATCTATACCCTCATTGCCATCCCGGCTACCGACACTATGCTGCTCCCCCCCTCTTATCCCACACTGTGGCTCCGCAACTGCTTTGCTTCCCCTACAACCATCTGACAAACTACTGCCTTTTCCCCATAGCATGCTTGCATCACATATCCCGGGAGGCTCGCCTGCACCTGTATTCCCCCAAGACTGGAATTCCCCCCTTGCACTGTTGTGCGCTCTCCTGTTTGACTGCCACATTGACCTTGTTGGTCACCCCAAGACAATGGCATCCCTGCCACCCTCGTTTGCCATCCTACTAAAGCTGTTTCCCTGCCAGCCTCTGCCCCTGTCCCCACAATGGATGTCAGAGAGTTTAATCTGCCTTGCTGGTCCAGTGCTTTTGCAGACTGTTTGTTTTTTTTTCCTTTGTTTTTTGCATTTTTTTTCTACCTTTTGAATCCATATTGATTTACTGCATGACTTATGTCGCTTTCTTCTCGATGCTGATGCTCAGGTGTATAACCCCCCTGTATAGACACATTTGACATCCCACTATCATACGTTTGATCTATGCCCGCAATGGCTCCATGGAGCTGTTGCAGCACCCATCGGCTGGCTCCTCTGACCTCTGGGTGCTTGATATGCATTTTTACTATGCCAGGAAATGTTTTACAATAATTTCACTATTATGTGTTGCTTGGCGCCTACTGGGAGTCCGACTGTACATATTGCATCCCTAAAAATAATGTCCTGGAATGTCCGGGGCCTTGGTGAGAGAGCCAAGTGTAATGCGGCCCTTTCTCACCTTAAATCCCAATAGGCGGACATTTCCATTCTTGTTGAGACTCATTTGGCAGGCCAGAAACAAATGAGTATCAAAAAACCCTGGGTGGGATGGCAATATCAGGCTCCACACACCACTAATTCTCATGGAGTTGCGATTCTTATTGCCAAAACGGTGCAATTTCAGCTCCACACATTACAGTCAGACCCTCAAGGCTGTTCATTGTTTCTGCATGTTACAGTTGGAGGCCTGGAAGTTCTCCTCCTAGCTTTCTACATCCCTCCCCCATTTCACTTTGCTGTGCTACAGACGGGATTGCCTTCATGGCCCAACACCCGACTGTGCCGCCATTTGGGCTGGGGACTTCAACATGGTCATTACCCCAAACCTAGACAGACTTAGCCCAAACACCCCCTCAACCCTCACATCTAATATCACCAGATTCGGTAGATTCCTCGCGGAGTTTACCCTTATGGACACATGGAGATACCAGCATCCAACCTCACCAAGCTTCTCCTGCTTCACACCCTCACGATCAGCCATGTCTCCCATAGACTACATCTTTCTTACTCCCCCTCTCCTTCCCCATCTCCTAGACACAGACTTTGATGCTAGAGTGCTTTCCGACCACTCTCCATACTGGATCACATTGCGGCTGCCGGCCACATGAGCAGTCTCCAGATACGGTCCGTATCTGGAGACTGAACCCGTTTTGGCTCACCACTCTATCTGGCTTGGACACTGTCCAGGTGGAATGGGAACACTTCTTCCGCATAAATGAGGGTTCTGCTCCTGTTGGTTCCGTGTGGGAGACCTTTAAATTACACGCCCGTATGATCCTCTCTATGCACATTAACAGACACAAGGCCCCCTCTAAATTACTGCTGCGCCAGGTGGAGGAACGACTGCACACCTTAGAACAGGACTTCCAGACTGACCCAACAGCTGCCAACGCCTCCCTTGTACGTATGCAGACAAGGCTCACAGACCAATTACACCTTGAGAAAGCCAAGCAGGGCATCTTCTTTACTAAGCAACGTATATACGAACATGGCGAGCGAGCTGGCAAGCTCCTAGCTTATATGACTCACTTGGACTACAAACCCCCAGTAGTGGTCTCTCTTCAAACAACATCTGGGACCGTGACTACAGACCCTGACCAGGTGGCCGAGGAGTTCAGGACCTTTTATTCTGACCTGTACTCCTCCACCACTCATTACTCCCAGGGCGAACTGTCGACATTCCTGCAGACTATCACCTTCCCCACACTCACTCCTTCGCAGGTTGATCAACTTGAAGCGCCTATAACCACTGAATGTATAGCGGAGGCTTTGGCACAACTCCCCACGTCCAAGGCACCCAGCTCAGGTGGGCTCCCGCTCGAGTTTTACAAGCAATTCGGCGATATCCTCATCCCTAAACTCAGCAAACTCTACACTCATATATTCGACACAAACACACTCCCACCATCTATGAATGAAGCCCTTATTGTTCTCATACCCAAACCAGGCAAGGACCCACTATTCCCCAAATCCTATAGGCCCATCTCTCTCCTCCAATTGGACGTAAAAATACTAGCTAAAATACTTGCCCTACTCCTTAACAAAGTAATTTCCAGTTTAATACACCCTGATCAGACCGGGTTCATGCCAGGGAAAAATACCGCCTTTAACCTCAGATGACTCCATATGAATCTCCAGTCCCAACACACAGATGTAGGCTGGTGGTGGTGGTCAGTGTGGACACCGCTAAGGCGTTTGATTCTGTGGAATGGAGATACCTGTGGGAATGCCTCCATAAATTCGGATTTGGCCCAAAGTACGTTAAATGGCTTCAGCTGCTTTACCAAGCCCCCACGGCACGTATCCAGGTAAATGGAAGAATCTCCACGCCGTTCCCCTTGTCCCGTGGTACACATCAGGGCTGCCCTATCTCACCTTTGCTATACGCCCTGGCTGTTGAACCTTTGGCTACAGCCCTCAGAGCACACCCAGGTATCAGGGGCCTCTGCTGCCGCCAACTGACAGAGGTAATTAGGCTATACGCGGATGATATACTCCTTTACCTGGCTGATGCTGGTCCCTCCCTACAAGCAGCTCTCCAAACCATCACAACCTTTGGGTTTTTCAGGGTTTCAAATAAACTGGTCCAAGTCCCAAATCCTCCCAATAGACCTGGGCGCCCCCACTGCTGATCAGGCTGCACTCCCCCTGGTCAGAGCTAGCAGTATTAAGTACCTGGGCATCCACATCTCCAGATCCCTGCTTGACTACATCATTCTCAATATCGAGCCTCTGTATACAGTCCTGAAAACCAAAACGCAAATATGGTCCTGTCTCCCTCTTGGGGTTATAGGCCGAATAAACCTGGTCAAAATGATTCTCCTTCCCAAGCTCCTATATGTTTTTTGGCATGCCCCACTGTACCTACCCCAGTGCATATTTAAGTCCATGGAATCTATCCTCAACACCTTCGTTTGGGGCTCTTCGCGCCATAAACTGTCGTGGCGAGCCCTGAAGTGCCCGACCGGCCTGAGTGGCGCCGCACTTCCTGACCTCTCCCTTTATTAATTAGAATCCCAACTCTCTCACTTTTTTCACTTCAACTTCACTGACAGGGAGCGCTACTCCATCCTGGTCTGCTCGCAAGCCCATGGCCCACTGGCCCATCCATTTCAGATTTTGTTTTGTAGCCCTCACGGCTCATCCCATACCGGGGACAAAAAACACATGCTATTTCACCATTGTAGAGTTTGGCAGCTTGCCATGCTTCTCGGAGAGGCACCCTCCCCTCACTCTCACACACACCTCTGGGACAACCCACATATGCCTGAGCTGACCTCAATCCCTGACCATGGAATGTGGATTAATAAAGGCATTATATACCTTTCACATGTCGTGGCCAATGGAATGGTCAAAACCTTCCAAAACCTTAAAGATAACTTTGCACTACCCAACCACATGTTTTTTCGCTACCTTCAACTCCGACACGTGCTCAACACACAGTTCGGGGGCTCCTTTCCAGCCCTCGAAGTCCCATTGTTGGTGGACATTGTACTGGGTAGGGATCCAAAAAAACGAATCTCTTACATTTACACGTATCTCCTAACACCTACCGCCACTGCCACTGCTGACCAACTGAAAACCAGATGGGAGTCCGACCTGGGTACGGTGTCGGAGGAGGACTGGGAGGAGGCCCTCACAAACTGCAAAATTGCATCTCCAAAACTCTCTGACCGCCTCACTCATCTATACATTCTTCACAGATCGTATCTAACGCCCTACCGCATATCCAAATACAGACCAGGACATGACCCTAAATGCCCCAGTTGTAATCGCCCTGATGCCTCCTTTTACCACTTACTTTGGACTTGCCCATCTATACAGGGATTCTGGACCCAGGTGGTTCGGTTCCTCCATGACCTTATGGGCTCCCCGCTGTCCCTATGCCCCCGCCAGTGTGTATTGGGACTCCTCTCACTTTCTGAAGGTGAGAAGTACCTCAATATCTTTCGACAGGAAACATTGTTCCTCGCCAGATTACAGATAGCCAAGAAGTGGATGAGGGGATCCCCCCCCACACTACAACAATGGATCAGAGCGGTTAACAATACCCTCCCGTACAAAAAACTACTTTATATCCACAGGGGCTGCCCCAATAAATACCATAAGGTTTGGGACTGATGGTTGGATGATTCCTCCACTTGTGATGCGGAGGTCTAGACATATATCTCTGTGGTGATCTTATTGTTTCTATTCAGGTTCCTCAGCACTCTCCCCCATTACCCTTACAAAACTACATCACCTGGCAGAAAGTATTAAGCAAGCTCCCCTACTTTTTCACATTCATGTATATCATATGGATTGATTCGCAATTGTTGTGCTTGTTGCACTGTCTACACGTTTGTTCAAATACTTTATATGCTTAATAAACGTTGTTCTTGATCAAAAAAAAAAAAAACTAAAAGACCCTTCTTTCATCAAATCTGTGACCATGTGTCTTTGGTATCCAAAAAAAGAACGGAGACACCGATCAGCCGACACATGGGTCTATTTCACGGATTCAACTGCTCCAAGATGCATTTTAATGCTTTGGCGCATATTCCTACTAATGAGAGAGGAGGAAATAACGATAAAATACTTTTGCAGCGAAAAACCTGCTGGATTCATAGTCTGTCTACTTTGAAACCCCCAGGCTTGAATGACACACTATCTCTATCTTTTCCACTTTTTTATAACCTGTTACAATGATGTATTTTCTGTATGCGATTATGCAACTTTTTTATCACCAAGATTGCTCTAAACAGCCTTGCACTAAGACAGCAAGATGGACATTCATAGCGGGATTTAATTACAATGTCTAATATTATATATGCTTTGTACCTATTCCAGCAGTTCAACCTCATTCTTTTGGATTTCAATAGTGATCACACGGATGCCCTGGACAGCTGTCTTTTTTTACCATTTGATCAATTGTGGGAATTGATTGGGGCCCTATTGTTTTAAGTCTAGTGTTGCCTGTTTTGGTTTGAGTTTATCTGTTAGGACATTCCTATCTTTCTCTTCCAATAGCGCAGGCTGCTCCATGGCCAGTACGCCTTTCAGTTTCGCCACCTTGCGGTGACTGAGCCGTGGGCAGCCCATTTCCAAAATGGCGGATCTGGCGACTGCGCACATGTCACTTCTGCCTTTTGGATCTCGCTCATGTGCATTAGCATCCAAATTCACGTTAACGTTCTGGAAGTGATGTCAGATGCTTCTGGAATGGGGGGGAGATATGAATGCAGCAGAGGCGCGTTCTCTGTCAGAGGGCTTGCTTGAGAGAGAGAGTTTACATCTCTCCTCTCCCTCCGTACTTCTTGATTCTTCTTCACTGACAGGTAAGCCGAGCATATTGCCCTATTTGGGATCTTTAGCTAATTTATTTAATGATTTTTTGTGGCCCAATATCCATTCACTATACTTAATATTTAATGAATTCTTCATCACTTGAATTGTCTTATAGGCTTTTTCTATTTATTCTTGATGTCTCTGGCGTGAATGGTAGTGGCAGAAGTAAAAGGAAGGTTGCCAGAGATGCCATGCCAGCCCACTGGAAAAGCAGCATTCCAGGGCCAGCTGTCACAGTGCCTGCCTCAGTGACTGGGGCTTAAGATGAGCTGCATGTTCTTGCACTTTCATACGATGGCCTGCACACCAAGAACAGTGGAAGACCCCCTTACCTGGTGATAGCTAGCATTCCCAGTCCCATCAAGTGTGGTATCCCCTAGGTGTGTCTGAGTCCTGAGGATTGTGGGAAAAGAAATGAAAGGAGCCTGCATCAACAAGGTAACTTTTAGCTTGAGCAGCTGAACTCTGTAAACAACAGACATATTTCAGCAATGCAGATGAGACTATTCTGGCAAATATGAAAAGGAGTCAAGAATTAATTTACAATGTTTCATAATTTTTGTAGTGCCAACTGTAATAAATAAAATAAAGTGAGAAAATTTAGAGTCATATGAAAAAGCAAGCACATCTCAAGGAAACTGTTGTCTTTTTCAATATATTTGGACAGGCAAACATTAGATCTCCATTCAAATATTAGCTGCAGGTAAAGATAATTTACTTGAAAAAAATAAACGATACAATTTATGTGGTGTACTCATTCTTGTAATATAAAGTAAAGATTTGCTGCGTGGAAAAATTAGATACATTTCTACATTTACCACCATTTCAAATTTAATGAATTTGGAATCAGGAGTTTCATATTAGATTATTTGAACCTCCTTACGGAGTATGTAGGTGGAACCTGCCTAATTTAAACCTCACATATCTAGGGTCTGGTCTTCTCTTTGCTATTGAGGTGTGGTATCACCATGCCAAGTTCAAATGAGCTCTCTAGAGACCTCAGAAAGCAGGTTTTGGATGCCTATGAGTCTAGCCAGGGATTTATTAAGATAACCAGCTTATTTGAAATTAATCATTACACTGTAAGAGGAATAATTTACAAGTTGTGTAGATTTCAAATGACTGCTAATTTGTCCAGGACTGGCCAGCCAAGCATATTCAACCCACAAGCTAATACTTTAATGGTTAATGAAGTCTTCAAGAATACCAACATTTCTTTGCGGGATCTGCAGGTAACTCTTGCAACAGATTATCAAAGTGCAAAATGAACTTTAAAGCAATACTACAGTTTGAGATTGAGCCTGTTCAGTTTTGTAAAAAAGTCAACACTTTCTATGGGGTGTACATACATATTTACATGACTGTATATCAGCATAGAGTCACAAAAAAAAATACAGGGTATAAGGTTTCAGTTTCAAACTGCATTTGAAAGAATTTTATTGGAAACTCTATATTTGAAATCTACAGGAATTATAGAATAGATCAACCATAGTGAAATATAGGCTTTGGCAATATCAAGCATTTTCTCATCCTTGCCAGCAGTGTCCAAACTTTTCAATTGGTTAGCTCTTAATACTTGATGTCCAAGAGATTAAAATTTTCATATCATCAAATATGTAGCTACTTTAACAAGAATGAGATGGAGGAAGACCTTTCTTCCCACACCCTGTGCTTTAATGAATGAATTATTAGCCTTGGGATCAATTTATAAATCACTGAGAGATGCAAATCGACAAGATGTTAGGCGACTCTGTCAAAGAAAATGGATTAGTGAGGGTATATGTTTGGAATGACTAGGAGGGTAATTGTGGAACAGTCTCTATGCTAACTATCAGCTCAAAGCCTAGAGAACTTTATGTTCATTGACAAAGCATATAACTTCAGTTAACAATGTTTGTTCTCACCATTGTGAATGATTGTTGCAAATGTATATCTCTGAATTGTTATAGCTGAGTTAGTTCCCTTTTGCAGGCCTTTTTCCTTTTTTTTTCATGCAATTTTGCTGAAAGCTCCAGACATTTGTTTCCTGAACTGGGCAAGGGGACGAGAGCAATTCTAGAGGAGATGAGAAGGTCTTCAGGTGCGAAAACATGCAACAACACGCAAAAATACATGTATCATGCATTTACAGGTGCTTCCAGTGAAGTCTATGGAGCCAAAAGTGCCTGCATATACTGTACTTGAAAAAAAAGCTCATGTACTTTTTTGGGTGTAGATCATGGAGCGTGCGGGGACTGAGCATACAAGTGTAAACAGGGGTAATTAGAAAGGATGAGATTTTGCATGTTGAGCATAAGGCGTAGGGAACTGAGCTGAAAAAAAAACTCAAGTGTAGATGGGGGTTAAAAAAAAGGGGTTATATAAAACTGAATATTATAAGAATTATTATTACAGTATTTGACAAAAGGGATATATATTCCACCTGATCATTCCAAATGAATATAATTACATCAAGTGGACAAATGGAACAAACAAAAATTTCCTGTGCTGTACAAATGTTTTTTTTTTTTTATTTATTTAAAGTGGTAAAATGGGGTGAACAAATATCTGCGCTAACTCAAAAGAAAGAAAAAAAGGAACAGCAGCCAGCATAGTTCATTGATAATCAAACAAAAAAAAGTATAAATCCAAAATGCAGTGCTTCAGTGGTTCATAAAATCTGTGACAGTCCAGATAAAAAAAGAGATAAAAATGATGATGTAGAACCTCCACCACTTCAATGTGCATAAAGAAAGCACACCACACCCCAGTGCAATCAAACTGCTTACCATAAGAATATGAAAAACACGCAAGGTAATCATATATTGCAGGCGGTAAATGATGTATTCAAACGGCACTTTCCAAACATAATAAGCAGGTCATAAGGGTATCCAGGTACATCAATCTCAGAAAAATGTCAGGACTTACACAAGGGGATGGATATATTGTGCATTCACCACTGGGATAATAACCCAATAGAAGAAAAAAGCAACAATAGTGACACCCTTAGAGGTAAACACACAAACTTTATTGTAGTCTACTTACAGGTAAAAAGGAACATTATGACATATAAAAATCCGCGGCTCTCAGCATACTTGCACCGGCCAGCCTGACATGTTTCATCCTATGTGGATATCATCAGAGGCGACATTTTAATTTATTTAAACTGAAAATAAACTTCCATCTCTGGCTTTTACCATACTAGCAGATTATGACATTACCTTGCAGGGTCCAAAAAAAAAAAATGTCCAGCAGTTTACAACTGCTTTAGAATGGAAATCACAGGGCATGGCTAGGCAATGAGGCGGGAGGATGCAGTCCCTGGAGCTCCGCACCCACTGCTATCATCCGAGGGTTTATTGCTCTACCAACACCTACCAACACCTGCACACCTCATGCCAAAGCATTGTAACCCACAGAGGGAATCCACCTGACCGACATCAGTTGGCATCCAGAGCTTTTTCTCCCCTGCCACCCAGTGCACACTATCAACCTCAAGGGACAACATGGCACCTATGACCACTTCTTCCATTGACAGCACGGCTCCTTCCAGCACTGATCACATGGTAGGACAGTCTCCCCCTCACATTGCCTCTAAAAGGGATAAGTCACCAGAGGACTCAGAGTTCTCAGCTATGCCTCTCCTGCTTGAGGATGAGCCTTGACCTAGCCCAGACCAATCGTGGATGTCTTTGCTACCATTTGAGACTGGGGACAGGTCTACCTCTGCTGTGGGCTCCATACATTCTCCTGCTGAGATGTCTGTTACACTCCTCTGCCTCCCTACCTGGAAGGACATGGAAGCTATTGCCCTTAGAATTTAATCCCCTCTTAGAAACGACATTACTGAGGATAAACAATCTGTTAGTACCTTGGAAAATTCTGTGTCCACTCTGCAAGCTGACAGACTCTGTGATACAACAGCTTGCTAGTCTCTAAGCCCTCCATGCTTCCCACCAAGACCGTCTTAATCGTCACTTCCACCATGACAATGTGGAAAATCACCATAGGTAAAATTACATTAAAATCAGGGATATCCCGAGACTACTGGGGTGGGAGACCTACACATTACTGTTGTTATTTTTAAAGATTTACTGGGCAACACCGCTTCATCTCCTATTGAACTGGATAGAGTACACAAAGTTAACGTACCAGGAAAGGTGGAATGCGCTCAACCATGCGACGTCCTCTGCAGAGTGCATTTCTTTACATTAAAGAAGAGATTATGCGGTGGGCGTGGAATAGAGACCCTTTCCAGTTTGACAGGGAAACCATGCATCTTCTTCTTGACTTGTCTCATAGAACCCTAGCTATGAGGCATACAATTCAAGCTTTACTGGAAAAGTTCAGGATGTGTGGCAGCACATACACCTAAGGTTACCCCTTCAGTGTGATCATTTGGCTGAGTGGTGACAGTTTCTTCCTGAATGACCCACAGCAGCTTCCAGAACTATTTTGTTTTCTGCAAACACAGCCTATTGATATCTCTGACTGGCTTGCAATTAAATTGGCCCCATCGGGCATTGGCTTGCTCCCGCAACAAAGACGCTGTGCTCCACCCAATAGAAATAGATCTAGACAACCTGCAGTGGACCTGTGTTCTAGAGAAACCGATTATAGATATATACCTAGGCTCTGGATGGCCCTGATACCTGCAATGGACTCATATCAGCCTGCTGGTCTTGTTCCTACCTCACATCATAGCTTTCATCTATCTCCTTGTCTGGGAGATCCTTTGGAAAACTTTCCCTTTGGCAAATCCATATAGGCCACTTTCTCTTACTATGTGGACTAGACTGTTGTGTGATGCTCCTTTCTGCTACATTGTGCTCCTTAATATGTCTCTCGGAGATCACGGGGGTTGTGGCACATCCAGGGAGGGCTCCTCTTGCTGTGCTCTTTCTGTATACGATTGAGGACTGTGGGATAAGGACTCTGGTAATACAGATGCTTGTCAACTGGGTATTGGACAGTTCCGAACATGTTCAAACGTTTGGCTGTTTTGGTTCCTGCTGACCTTGCCCTCCAGTAGACTAATTTCCACTCCTTTTCTTGTATTTATTTAAAGTGCAAAACATTTTCCATCTATGGCTTTTACCATACTAGCACATTATGACAGTACCTTGCAGGGTGAAAAAACATATGTCTAGTGGTTTACAACCGCTTTAAAATGGAAAGCACAGGGCGTGGCTAGGCAATGAGGCAGGAGGATGCAGATCCCTGGAGCTCCGCACCCGCTATCATCCGAGGGTTTATTGATCTCTCAATACCTGCAAATCCATATAGACCACTTTGTCTTACTATGTGGACTAGACTGCTGTGTGATGATCCTTTCTGCTACATTGTGCTCCTTAGTATGGCTCTCGGAGATCACAGGGGCTGTGGCGCATCCTGGGCGGGCTCCTCTTGCTGCACTCTTTGTGTATGCGATTGAGGACTGTGGGATAAGGACTCTGGTGATACAGATGCTTGTCAACTGGGTATTGGATAGTACCGAACGTGGTCAAATATTTGGCTGTTTTGGTTCCTGCTGACCTTGCCCTCCAGTAGACTAATTTCCACTCCTTAAATGTTTTTTTTTCCTTTCTTTACAAACTCCCTGCCAACACCTGCCTAGGGGGACTCATTACCAGTTTTATTTAGGGGCACCATGCTTTTGAAGGTGCTTTATATTTTTGTAGATATCTGATGCTCAACTACTGTATGTAGTTTACTATCAGCAAATGTATTTTGATTTATTTTGACTGCAGCTCCCTTGGATAGGCCTGGCTTTCAGTCTCCGCTCGAATTCATCCCAAAGGTGTTCTATCGGGTTGAGGTCAGGACCAGTCAAGTTCCTCCACCCCAAACTTGCTCATCCATGTCTTTGAGGACCTTGTTTGTGCACTGATGCGCAGTCATGTTGGAACAGGAAGGGGCCATCCCAAAACTATTCCCACAAAGTTGGGAGCATGAAATTGTCCAAAATGGCTTGGTATGCTGATGCCTTAAGAGTTCTCCTCACTGGAACTAAGAGACCAAGCCCAACCCCTGAAAAATAACCCCACACCATAATCCCCCCTCCACCAAATGATCATCATCATCAGTGCCTGACCTCACAAATGCACTTCTGGAAGAATGTTCAAACGTTCCCATAGACACACTCCTAGACCTTGTGGACAGCCTTCCCAGAAGAGTTGAAGCTGTTATAGCTGCAATGGGTGGGCCAACTCAATATTGAACCCTACGGACCAAGACTGGGATGCAATTAAAGTTCATGTGCGTGTAAAGGCAGGCGTCAAAATACTTTTGGTAATATAGTGTATATATTTTGTACTTGGGCTTGGTGGCCCTTATATATGGTTCTTGCTCCAGGTCTGCTCCATTCGCTCTATCTGCTCATGCTCTAGACTGGATTTATATGCTAGCTGCTACTGTATGATTTATAGAGGTTATTGCACCCCTCAGGTTTGTTGCATTTTAGGACTGCTATAAGTTACCACCCCTTTGTCTCTCTATTATTTTTTTATGACTGTTCACATTAACGGGAGGTGCCGCTCCTTACCTTCTTGGATTGCCTGACTCCCTTCCCCACATAAACACCATATATTGGCCCGTCTCTGATTTACAGGCTGGGGTGATCATTGGGGGCTTGTTTGCCAATCTAGGTAGGATTCTATAGCGCTGTCAGTGTCTGTATTGTATTCTTTCAAGAAACCCATTTTTTGCATGGACCGGATTCCCACTCTTTGGAATAGGTAGTTCCCCACCTTGTTTCACAGTACATATGCACACTTGAAATCCAGGGGCATTTCAATATCTCTTCATAAATTGTTGAAATATCATCTGCTGGGGGCGTGGCACAGAGAGTAGACGTGCTGCCTGAATGTGCTGATTTCCCCAGGCTCCAGGAAAGCAAGCAGCGGTAGCCTACAGTTCATCCCCTTCGGACATATATCCACACACCCCCACACAGCTACACAACCGCTTGGCGGTAGCAAGAACCAAGCAGGTGGGCTGCGAGCCTACCTGTCCTCACAGAGCGCGGATTCTGGATACACAGATAAGATGGCATGGGGCCACAAGCCAAGTGAAGCACGGCTCTCCCAATCCAAAGGGTGGTCTGATAGCATCCGAATGTGGCTCCTCAATACACGGCTGAGGCTCTCCAACATCCGGCCGTGATAGCCCAGCACCTGGGCGTGGTGCCATAACGCCTAGCTGCGGCTCCTTAACTCCAGGTCGGGGGCCTCTCAATGCCTAACCGCAGCTCTCCAAAGGCTGGGGGTGATCCTCCAGCCCCCGGCCTTGGTCCTTTGAGCTGGGCTGGGGATCTTCAGGGCTTGATTGGAACTGTGCAGCAATTGATGGAGATCCCTTGGGAGTTGGTGAGTCTATTTGCGGCATCTTTGGCATTGAATCATGGCACTACAACGCCCAGCAATGGTTCACCAGCTTCCGGCAATGGACACCTATCACCTATTTTTGATCCTTCAGGAACAACATCTACAATGCAGGTGCAGTATTCTAGTCCCCTGGCCTATAAATCTAATAGTGGGCAAGTTACATCTTAACCAGATTTAACTGTGGCAGACATGGACCTTAGAACACATATAAGAGCCCTTCCTACAAAAACAGATATCCAGTCACTTATAACTGCTGTTGAACTATATTGAAAACAAGCTGTAGAAGGACTTAGGGAGGACACAGTGGCACTGGGACATAGAGTAGAAGAGGTGGAGAAGGGCCAAGATGATAATAAGCAAGCCATGGCCGATACCCAAAATATGAATTAACATCACGAGAAAGTTTTGAACTCTCCTATGGATCAGCTTGATGATCATGAAAATAGAGGTCGCAGGCAGCATATATGTATACGGGGCTTACCTGAAGCAACTCTGCACCCGATACTATTGCGGTAGATAGAGTGCATCGTGTATTATTCCATGCCCCCCAAAATGCAGATAAACCAAGAGACGTTATTTGTAAATTACACAGATACTCTATGAAGGAAACAATCATGAAAGCAGTCCTTAATAAAACCACTGTTGAGTTTGAGGGAGCTCAGATTTCTTTGTTTCCAGATTTATCACATCGTACTCTTATGCAACGCAGGGCTGTTCGACCCTTGCTAAAAGCTTTGTGTGCTGTTGATGTTAAATATTGTTGGGGTTTTCCATTTAGTTTAACAGATACTCGGAATGGTAAAACAGCAGATCTTCGAACATGACTTGCAATATTTTGTAGAAATATTAGACTTGCCTCTAGTGGATTTTATGGACTGGAGATGGAAGAACTGTTCAGACAGACAAGGTCGAAGCTCAACTTCCTCTGGGACTGCTTGAATCGTGGTTTAGGTGTAATATAATGAGAGCCCTTCGTCCAGAAGAAGATGATATTGGTTGGGGAGGTGGATAGAATAGATTGTATAAATACATATTTGGGCTATATGGTCAGATTTTCTTTTTATAGCATTTTCGTATCATTTTGTGCTATGTGGACCTAATTGGTGGATAGGCCTTTAGTTTTGAAAGGCTAATGCCGCGTACACATGAGCGGAATTTACGGCAGACTTTGTCCTGCGGACTTTTCGACAGACTTTACAACGGACTTTCCGAATGAACGGACTTGCCTACACACGATCAACTAAAGTCCGACGGATTCGTACGTGATGACGTACGACCGGACTAAAACAAGGAAGTTCATAGCCAGTAGCCAATAGCTGCCCTAGCGTCAGTTTTTGTCCGTCGGACTAGCATACAGACGAGCGGATTTTTCAACCGGCTCGAGTCTATCGGACAGATTTGAAACATGTTTCATTTCTAGGTCCGTCAAACTTTTGAGAAAAAAAAGTCAGCTGGAGCCCACACACGATCAAATTGTCCGACGGACTCAGGTTCGCCGGACCAAGTATGCCGTAAAGTCCGGTCGTGTGTACGCGGCATTAGATTTGATATTATAAAACAAAAAACAGCTAATTGGGACTTTATATGAGAACACAGGGCTAGCACCGCCAAGTGCCTCCATCCCTATTAATTTGATAAAAAGGAAGGAAGGTGGGACTTTATATGAAGAATGCACCCCTGGAGATAACACGATATATATGAAAATGGGCAGTACTAAGTATAATAGAACTATGGACATTCCATGACAGCATTGCAAAACAACAATTGGCAGTCATAGGTTTATTGATATAAAAATATAACAATAATAGTAATACCATGATAAAATATTGACATAGTAAGTTCATAATGTAGAACATTATATAGAACAAAGTTCAATGGGATATATTATGATGATGATGATGATATATAGATGGACTGCTGGGTTGATTATATTATCAGTCCTATTTTAACCAATTGCATTTTTTTCTTTATTCTCTAAAGTGCATTGCTCAATCAAATGTTCTAAGCTGAAAGTTGCACTATATACACTATATGATTTTTTGCTGACAGTTATACTATACACAATTGATCATCACTGGGTTTTATTTGTTTTATTGGCACCATTTAAATGTCCATTTATAAGCACTATTGGAGCAAGATTATTACGGGGAATTTGTATGCACTCCATGCACTTTCATTGATCACATTATTTACCTGCACTTATTTTGCATTTTATATGGAGTGAGCCGTGCACTGATTGATAACTAATTAGAGCGCATCAATATTTATATAATTTTATCTATCAGTAAGGCGTCTGAACACTTTTATGATTGATAGCAGCTTAATTCATTATTTGTTCAATCACTCATTTATATATTCATTTAATCTCCATCTCAGCGCTTGTTTTTTTACATTTCACTATTATTACTTTTTTCAGTTAATACCTATAGCTGCAGCTATGGAAATTTTTGATTTTATAGAAAAATGCACGGTTGATTTAGAAAATGTATTTTCTACCGCACCCAACACAGAAAAGAGAGATTTAGACACTAATTTTAGAAAGTTTGGTCACTTGATGGAGAAAAAGTCAGCTTATGGTGGGATATTGCCACTCATGAACAGTACATTAAGGAAAATATAGTACTCAGAAGATTAAGATGGGAAGTTCCCATTTGTGATGGTTTAGTAGATCAAGATGCAGTGAATGAATGGTACCAATTTTTTAACGAAAAGGGTATGGATTTAGAGCACTTTGCTCTAAAAAGAAAACAAAGAAAATTGATTATGATTAATCAACAAATTGCAGAGTGCAAGTCATTATTGGAACCATTTAAAGACACAGTTCCATTTGCTACACTAACTAGGCAATTTAATAAAGTGTTAGAACAGAAAGATGCAGAACTTAAACAAAGGAAAAAAAGAAAGTATCTGAGAGATACCAATGATTACCATCTGGATCAGGTTTTCAATTGGCAGGTTAAGCTCAAACAAGGTACCACAAAGAGGGAAGACACATTAAGGAGTCAATGCTGCTCACCCCAATATGGACAAGAAAAATGGGAAAAGGTCCCCTGAGCGGGGTTTTTAGGCAGCTAACCATAGATATGAACAAGGCATTAAATAAAATATTAAAGTGCTTTATTGAAGGGTAATGAATGAATATAACAACATATAAATATAAATTGGGAGCTCCAGTGGGAAAATACCCATACCAAATACATATAATAGCAAACATAGGTTATACACAGCATATGATAAGGCTATTGCATAACAAAACTGACGCGTTTCGACCCATATGCGATTTGTGAAAAACAACAAATAACAAAAGTTTTCTACATAATTACTTATTGATAATTGATAAGAACTTATGATACATCTGATTATCAATGCTTTGTCAGACCCCATAGAATAATATTTTACTTATATTTAATTTTGATTTATGTGCAGACCAGCTCTGGATGCCGTAGACTTAGATACTTGGCAATATCATGCACTTTTTCCTCAAATTCACACATCACACATACACTCTTTTTTGTTTTGTGTTGGTTTTTATTTTATTCATTTATTTATTTATTTTTTGTTTCTCTGCTGTTCAAACACTCACTTGCATCATTTTCATGCACATTCCTGTTTTCACACATATTTTACATGTCATTATTCACTGTGCACATCCTTCACTTCTCTTCCTATCACTGCCATTGTCAGCATTTAAAGACAAGGTCATCCCTGACATATTCTATATTAGTTATACCAATATAGTCACTTTACTCATTTTATTATCCTTCACATGATCAATTCAAGCTGTAATAGATTATTACAACACTTTCTGACCGCCCAACAGTTAAATCTAACTACTAACCTATATGGGTATATTCATGAGCTAACGCTCTGACAATTTTCCTAGGTTCCGGCCCCACCCCCCAGTGGTGTGTTGGTGGGGGGGCAATTATACGTGTGACTCCTTGCAAGCCATATCAAGTGGATTCCTGTTCCCCCTTCTTCCTGGGGTGCTGCTACGTGCGGGCACACTGGATGGTCTGGCTGCTGTGTGGGGAGGCTCTGATCGAGGGGTACATCCAAACTCAGTGGTAATTATGTGCAAAGTGTTGCTAAACAAACTTGCCTATGCTGTAATTCTTTAAATAAGCTGGACATACTGTTATAAATTTTTCTTTTTTCTGTAGCAAACTCATCCTCTGAAGAGACCCCAAAATTCATGGGTCGAAACGCGTCAGGATTGTTATGCAATAGCCTTATCATATGCTGTGTATAACCTATGTTTGCTATTATATGTATTTGGTATGGGTATTTTCCCACTGGAGCTCCCAATTTATATTTATATGTTGTTATATTCATTCATTACCCTTCAATAAAGCACTTTAATATTTTATTTAATGCCTTGTTCATATCTATGGTTAGCTGCCTAAAAACCCCGCTCGGGGGACCTTTTCCCCTTTTTCAAGCTCAAACAAGGTAAAACAGGATTAACCACCTCATCCCCTGACAGAGAGGTCAGGATTGTTACCCCAAGAAGAGAACCAAGATATAGAACACCAGAAAGAAGATCAAGAACCCCTGAAGCATCAAGATATAAAAGAGAATCTGGAGTGGAACAAGAAAGAATTTATAGGGAAGATAATGGTCCAAGAACCCCAAGACCGTGGTGGAAAAATAAAACTAAAAACAAGTCACCAAGAAGACCTTACTGGA
This sequence comes from Aquarana catesbeiana, assembly GCF_042186555.1. Classification (NCBI taxonomy): domain Eukaryota; kingdom Metazoa; phylum Chordata; class Amphibia; order Anura; family Ranidae; genus Aquarana; species Aquarana catesbeiana. The sequence continues at coordinate 152,287,867 of NC_133334.1, read as the reverse complement.
AGAATAATGGGAATAGAAAAAATCAGAGACCTCACCAGTCACCATATAACAACCAGAGACCATACTATTCACCTGACAATCAGACCGTCTCACCCTATCACCAAAACGGAAATGGAAGGAACCATATGTATAGCAATCAAGGCTATTACTACCAGCAACACAATAGGAATGAGCCAAGAGAATATCAACAGAATTCATATAGGAATGAGCCAAGAGACTACCATCAGAACTAACATAAGAATGAGCCAAGAGAACACCATCAGAACTCCAATAGAAATGAGCTAAGAGAATACCACCAGAATCCCAATAGGAATGAACCTAAAGATTACCAATCAAACTCTAATAGGAATGAACCTAGGGAGCATGATCAGTATAAGCACGAATCAAGAAGAAGTCCGGTACATACTGCCAATAGGTATGAACCATTAAGGGATTATAATGATGAGGAACAGTCACGGTCTTTTTTAGAACATCGCAGGAACGAAGACCTACCTCTCAGGCAGGACCAAATGATCAGAGAAAGAAGCCCAGACAAAAAAGGGGATGTCGAGGGGGATTCAAAATTCAAAAGAAAAAGAGAGCAGTAGGGGAAGGCATATACAATATAAGTGGAATAGAATTAACAAAAGCGGAATTAACCACATTAGACAAAGGATTGAAATATGCCCCCACAAGAAATCTCAATAAATTTGAGATGTATGTCGACATTCAAAAATATACTAGGAAACTTAACATCAAGAAGTACATGTTAACTAAGCCCCCCATCATTCATACCACAGAATTGGAAATCCCAGGAAGAATTATTCATAGTAATCTGAGAAACAAATCGTTGTTCAATCCACCTGCTCAAAACAATGAACATATAGAAGTATTCAATAAAATGGTGACGCAGGAATTGGATCAGTTGAAGTTTAAAAGAATATATGAACCTCGAACCATCCAAACAGGAATAAAACAGCTAGAAAAAACAAGGAAATTGTAGTGAGGCCGGCGGACAAAGGAGGGGCAATTGTTGTGTTATCAAAAGACTATTATAACAAGGAACTATTGGGGCAATTGAGTGCGACTAATACATATATTAAACTCAAAGGTAACCCTACAAAGGAATATAAACGTGAACTATCGGATCTAGTATTGAAAGGCATTGCAAAAAATATTTTAACCAAAAAAGAATCGAAATATTTAATACCCGACACCTGCAGAGTACCCATTATTTACACGGTGCCAAAAATACATAAGAATTTAGAACAGCCACCAGGGAGACCAATAATAAATGGCATTCAATCAATCAATGCCAGACTGGGTGAATATGTTGACAAATTTTTGCAACCTTTAGTACCTAACACCAGAGCCTACCTTAGGGACACTGAACACCTGATCCAAATTTTGGGTAATTTAGCCCTGAAGCCAGAAGAGAAATATTTTATTGCAACAGCTGACGTAGCTTCTTTATACACAGTAATAGATCATAGTGATGCAATCGAGGCATCTAAATGGGCCATGGAAAAATTCAGCAATCTCATTTCCAAAAAAAAAAGATTCATTTTGAGACGTCTAGCCTTTGGGCTACAACACAACTACTTCTGGTATAATGCAGACTACTACAGACAATTAACTGGCATTGGAATGGGTGCAAAATATGCCCCAAGTGTTGGCAATGTTTTTATGGCTAAATGGGAGGAGGAAGCGATATACTCTGATGTCCCAGAAAATCTGATACTCTATAAAAGATTTATAGATGACTCCATTGTAATATGGAAAGAAGATGAGACAAGCTTAATACAGATGTTTGATCAACTAAATGTAAATCAGAAGAATATTAAGCTTGAGTATGAAATTAGTGACAAAGTTGTTCATTTTCTAGATCTAGAAATACTGATAGAGAAAGGGCTCATCACCACTAAAACTTTTTTCAAACCAGTTGAAAGAAATAGCTACATACCAACTGACAGCTGTCATTATGAACCATGGCTGATAAACATCCTAAAGGGGCAAATGATACGTCTGAGGAGGAATTGTTCTGACAACAAAGAATATCTTGCACAAGCACATTGGATGGGGAAAAGGTTTGAGGATAAAGGATATAGTAAAAAATTTATTGAAGAAAAAATTCAAGAAGTTCACCAGATACCAAGAGATCTATTGATTCAAGATAGAATCAAGGATAGCAAAATAAATAACGATATCCTCCTGATAATGAATTTCAGTGTCCAACATAAACAGGTGGAGAAAATTATTACAAAACATTGGCCCCTGCTAAAAGCAGACAAAGCTCTTTGTAGTGTTCTGCCCGATCGACCTCGTTTTATATATAGGCGAGTTCCAACATTAAGAGATTTGGTAGCAAAAAATGTCCAGGAACCTCCTAGAAGGGTGACAGAACTATCATTCTTTCAGGGGAAGGGGTTTTTTGCTTATCAACACTAATTTTAATGGACAACAATGTTCATACTCACTACAGTACATTGGGAGAACAAAAAGGCCCATGTGGAAGCGTATTAGGGAACATATCCAAAATATTAAGAATGCTTTCCCTAAGCACAGTGTTTCTAGACACTTTGCAACACATCACAACAGAGATCCCACATGCTTAAAATTTTGGGCGATTCAGAGATATAAACCACACTGGAGGGGCTCGAACAAAATGAGAGAATTAAGCAAAAATGAGTCCAGATGGATATTTGAGATGGGTACTCTTGCGCCGAAAGGTCTAAATATTGATTTGATATTAATTGTTTCATATCAGATTACTAAATAATTTTAATTTTTATTTTTTAAATGATTGTAGCATTTTAACTATAGTTTACTGAATCATCTGGTTTGGATTTATTTACAATACTATTTATATGTTTTTAATGTTTTATTTGCATATTTGCTGATTTTATAACCAGTAATTTGGCATTGATTGATTGGTCTGTGTAATGCTATTTATTATTATTTGATGGAGTTCATTTGACTATTTTAGTTTGATTCGGGATTGTGTAATACTGATAAACCACCACTTGATGGAGTTTGTATGACCATTTTAGTTTGATTCGGGGTCGTGCAATACCGAATAACTACCACCTGAGGGAGTCTGTGTGAATATCCAAGTGTTGCCTGACTCAGGGTTGTGTAATGTGCAACACTTGTAATTGCCACTTGAGGGAGCCTGTATGAATATATAGTCTATCTATCTCCTACATTTTAAATTTCCCCTTTTTTAATATCTTTTTTTAATGTGCTTGTTAATAAAATATTGTATCTAAATAACGTATATGTTAAAGCATAAAGGGAAGCAGTATGATGAACCGATGATCACACCGCTGTCACTATGGTAACCTGAATGCCATCTGACATAAATACGGAGACTCTGGCATCTCGGGGATATCCTTGAGAAAGTCACGTGGTCTGTGACGTAACGCAACTTCTATGCTTTGACTAACCGGGCGCTTGTGAGTGAATCACTGTGTTGTTAAACCTGCCCTGCTCTTATTGATTTAGTTCATTGCGCAATGATATGCTCTCTCTTTATTTTGCATAATCCATTGCATGTTGAGACTACATAGTGAATCAAAGCGCAACTCATCACTGTTTTCATCTGGGAAAAGAGCTTTTGAATTTACCTTGATGACTGAAGTTATTAACAGGATTGCCAATTATTATAGTAGTTAACCCCGCATTTCTAATGATGGATGGACTGCTGGGTTGATTATATTATCAGTCCTATTTTAACCAATTGCATTTTTTTTCTTTATTCTCTAAAGTGCATTGCTCATTCAAATGTTCTAAGCTGACAGTTGCACTATATACACTATATGATTTTTTGCTGACAGTTATACTATACACAATTGATAATCACTGGGTTTTATTTGTTTTGTTGGCACCATTTAAATGTCCATTTATAAGCACTATTGGAGCAAGATTATTACAGGGAATTTGAATGCACTCCATGCACTTTCATTGATCACATTATTTACCTGCACTTATTTTGCATTTTATATGGAGTGAGCCGTGCACTGATTGATAACTAATTAGAGCGCAGTACGGTGTCTGAACACTTTTATGATTGATAGCAGCTTAATTCATTATTTGTTCAATTACTAATTTATATATTCATTTAATCTCCATCTCAGCGCTTGGCTTTTTACATTTCACAAGTGATATGTACACTTCTACAAGTGATATGCACTTCAATCTCTGTACAGCGACTGAAGTACAGAGATTGAAGTGCATATCAATCTCTGTACTTCAGCGATTGCACAAAGCAAACATACATAGCAAACTGCACTGGAAAACAGACTGCAGATGACCCTGTCTCTCTAATAATTGGCGGCACAGTGGCGCAGTGGGTAGCACTCTCGCCTAGCAGTAAGAAGGGTCGCTGGTTCGAATCCCGACCACAACACTACCTGCCTGGAGTTTGCATGTTCTCCCTGTGTCTGCGTGGGTTTCCTCCGGGTACTCCGGTTTCCTCCCACACTCCAAAGACATGCTGGTAGGTTAATTGGATCCTGTCTAAATTGGCCCTAGTATAGGTATGAATGTGAGTTAGGGACCTTAGATTGTAAGCTCCTTGAGGGTATAGGGACTGATGTGAATGTATAATATATATATGTAAAGCGCTGCGTAAATTGACGGCGCTATATAAGTACCTGAAATAAATAAATAAATAAAATAATAAGCTCTCCTTTCACTCTGTAACATGTGCTCTTTACCAATCCTTCTGACACTTGTGTCCTCTCTCCTCAAACTCTCTTACCTTCACCCCTCTTCTCCCCCCCCCTGCTTATACATATCACCATGCCTTCTGTCCTCTCCCTACTACTGCTCCTACCAACCCTTTCTCATTCTACATCCATATACTGATAAAACCTCCAGTACTCTGAGGCATGCCCCTTCATATAAATCACATTCCCACATTACCTCCCTCACCCTCCTGCTTCTCCTAACCTCTGGTAACATATCCTCAAACCCTGGGCCGCCATCATCTGTCTTTGCCCAACGCTCCCATCCCTACACCCTCTGGCAGCAGCCGCAACCCACAGAACTTAGTCTATATTCCTCTTCTTTCCAAAACCAGCTCCTGTGCCCTTTGGAACGCACACTCTGTCTGTAACAAACCCACCGCTCTCCACGACCTCTTTATCACAAATTCCTTTAACCTACTTGCCATTACTGAAACCTGGCTTCATGAATCAGATACTACTTCTCCTGCTTTCCTCTCCCATGGTGGCCTTCTCTGGACTCACTCCCCCAGACCAAGTGGACAGAAGGGAGGTGGAGAGGGAATCCTTCTAGCCCAATGCAGCACCTATCAGGTACTTCACTCACCTCCCTCTCTGATACTCTCCTCTTTTGAGGCACATTGCATTCGTCCATTCTCTCCCATTTCTCTAAGAATTGCTGTCATCTACCCGCCCCCTGGAACAGTATCAGCCTTCCTTGATGACTTCTCTGCCTGGCTACCCTACTTTCTCTCTTCTGAAATCCCCACAATTATTCTCATTGACTTCAACATCCCTGTTAACATTAACACTACTATTACTTCTAAACTTCTCAGTCTAACCTCATCTATTGACCTAAAGCAATGGATACAGGCTCCTACTCACTCCAACGACAACACTCTTCTCATATCTGTGCACTCTGTGCAACCTTTCCAACAATCCTCTCCCACTTTCTGTCCACGACCTTATTAGTTTAGCTCTCTCCCTGTCTTCCACCTCCTCTCCCTCCATCTGCCTAATGCCCCGTACACATGGTCGGACTTTGTTCGGACATTCCGACAACGATTTTTTCCGACGGATGTTGGCTCAAACTTGTTTTGCGTACACACAGTCGCACAAAGTTGTCGGAATTTCCGATCGCCAACCACGCGGTCACGTACACCACGTACGACGAGACTAGAAAAGGCCAGTTCAGAACCAAGCGCGGCACCCTTTGGGTTCCTTTTGCTAATCTCGTGTTAGTAAAAGTTTGGTGAGAGACGATTCGCGCTTTTTCAGACTCGTGGTTTTCAGATCGTTTTCTGCCGTTCAGTTTGTGCTTGCGGGTTTGTATCTGCTCTTCAGTGCGTGCAAGCAAGTACCATTGACTTGTCAGTGTGTTCTTGTGCGTTTGTTACTGTTTTTCAGGTCGCTCTTCACAGGCCTTACTGTTCTTCAGTGCGTTCTGTTACTTCGTTCTGAGCAGCCGACCGTTTTCTAGCCATGTTGCGTATGCGTACTCCTCGTAGAGTTCATGCTGTGCGGGGGCTTGGTGTTGGGGTCCTGACCTTGACACAAGTCCAGTCCATGAACAGGGTGGGGAGGAGTTCATGGACCAAGAATTGGTTGCTTCAGCGTGACCAATTCTCTCATATGCCTTTGCTCCGCGAGATCCGTGAGAATAATCCTGATGATTTCAGGAACTTTCTCCGGATGACGGACCCCGTTTTTCACCCTTTGTTGGCTTTGCTGACCCCCTATATCAGCAGGCAGGATACCTGCATGAGGCAAGCCATCACTCCGGAGCAGAGGCTAGTCGCTACCCTGCGGTACTTGACGACAGGAGCCTGCAGGACTTGAAGTTCTCGACAGGCATCTCCCCCCCAGGCTCTGGGGATCATTATCCCAGAGACCTCTTCTGCCATCATACAGGTCCTGCAGAAGGAGTATATGAAGGTAATATTTTTATCCTTTAATATCACATTTTATTGTATTGAATGATTGCTAATATATTGTATTTCTTTCCTCATTCCCTAATTACCATGATTGGAATATGCTGTGAATGTCCCCTTTGTCCTCATGCATGCTGGATTTTTATGTAATTAATTTTTTAGGTCCTTCATACATATTTGCCTTTACTTACCTCCCCAGCATGTTCTCCTGCCCTATATTCACCTCATGTAGTTACTTAACAATGTATTTTGTCAGCTCCATAGTAGTGCTTTACCCCAAACACCCCCTAACATTTTTAGAAATGTGATTTGTGCTTTAAATTCAGGCAGAGTGCCAGAGGCTTTTTTTTTGTGGTGTCCCCAAATCATTTTTAGTAACCCTCCCTCCCCCCAACTGCTAAGTCAGCTGATCCCAATTCTCTATCTATCCTTAATCATCTATCTGCTGACTTTGCCAAACCCATACACACTATACCCATCTCTTTAGTGGTCAGATTTATGGACGAATTCCCCGAAGCATGTAGTGCAAGGGCCTGCATGTATACTTTCAAATGGTACTGTTTCAAATTTTTAGATCCTATTATTATCTTGATAGGTAATAGCAGAATGTCCAAATGTGCTCAAATGTGTACAGTGTGTATTTATATCTTTGTATTATGACACTTCTTACCTGTCCAGTGGGTTGCCAATAGTGTAACTAAGGAGGGGCTGTTCCAAGTAATACCCTGTATTTAGGCATTCATCTCTCAATGAAGTGGAGAGGGTTACCTGTCCAAGATTTCCACACCCCCCCATAATGTTAGAAATGGCCCATGAGGGGGGGGGGGGATATGATAGGTGTACCTTATACTTTGGTGTTGTTAAATTCCCCTTAATAAATGCTATCTGGAGGTTGGCCAAGAATGTTTGTGTCTAATCTGCTTGCCATGTTTATGTGCAAAAATATTAATTTATTTTTGTTTTCCTCAACAGTTTCCTTCCATGCCACAGGAATGGCAGACTGTGGTCTCCCACTTTGGCGAGCGGTGGGACTTTCCTAACTGCGGAGGGGCAATTGATGGGAAACACGTCCACATCATCCCACCACCCAACTCGGGGTCATATTATTTCAACCATAAGGGGTACAATAGTATTGTGATGTTGGCGGTGGTGTCGGCTAATTACGACTTCTTGTATGTGGACGTGGGGAAGAATGGCTGGATGTCCGATGGTGGAGTCATTGCCCAGACGGAGTTCTACAGGCGTCTCCAGAATGGCAGCTTGGACTTGCCACCTCCAGAGGACAATGTGGAAGGACTCCCATTCGTCTTCGTTGCTGATGAAGCGTTTGCGCTGGGGGACCATCTTATGCGGCCATTCCCTATGAGGACCCTCACCCCGGAACAGAGGGTTTTTAATTACCGGCTGGCCAGAGCCAGAAGAGTGGTGGAGAACACATTTGGAATCCTGGCCAGCCGGTTCCGCCTATTTCTGACACCCATCCATATGGCGGAGTATAAAATTAATCATATAATTCCTGGCGTGCTGTATTCTCCATAACTTTTTACGCAAACATTCCGCCAACTATGCTGGCTCAGTTGGGCCTAAGGCCGGAATGATCCATGAAACAACACTGATGGCGCTTGAAAGTGGCCGTCCTGGCTTGCCCTCCCTGAGTGCCTGTGATGTCCGGTTACGATACCTGGAGTTCTTTGGGGCCTGAGGCCGGAATGATCCATGAAACAACACTGACGGCGCTTGAAAGTGGCCGTCCTGGCTTGCCCTCCCTGAGTGCCCGTGATGTCCGGTTACGATACCTGGAGTTCTTTGCGGGTAGGGGGGCCATCAATATGCCAGCAAATTTGTGAAGCCTTTATCAAATAAAAAAGCCAAAAAAAGAAAATCTTTGTGGACATTTACTGCTTGTGTTTGTTTTAGCTGACCCTGACAGAAATGTGGTGAGTCCCGAAAATGGTGTGATTGTGTAACCTTATACAAAGCACTGTTGGGTGTTATTTACTAAAGGCAAAGACACTTTGCACTACAAGTGCACTGAAACTGCCTTGAAACTGCACTTGTAGTGCAAAGAGGATTTGCCCTTAGGAAATAACACCCATTTTCACAGAAAACAGCAATGACATCACCAACAAAGTGTTTTAGCGTTGACACAATAATCCACACATTCTTGCTTAACAATCTCTTTAATACATGCACAATCACATGTGCATTTAGAAAAGTTTTTTCTAACAAAACAACATGTTTGTGGTATAACAATTTTTGGGGTGGCATTATCAAACAGATAAATGTCCATTTAAGCTAAAACAGGCACAAATCTTGAACTTACAAAGTTCACATTTGTTTGAACTTGAAGGCAATATCAGACATGAGTATTTAGGAACTGTGTTTGATATTGTGTTCAGATGGGGTGAAGTCACCCCAGGAAAAGCCAAATTTGGAAGATGCACACAAATTTCCCAATGTCAACATGTGCTAGCTGCCATCACGGGGGATCAAGGGACGTGTTTTGGGGGAGCAACCCCTTTCTCTCAGCTACTTTATTATTGAGGAAGGGGTTGCACCCCCAAAACGCGTCCATTGATCTCGCGTGATGGCAGATAGCACATGTTGGCACACTGTGTGCATCCTCCAAATTAGGCTTTTCGAAAAATCTTTCAAACATTGTGAACATTGGAGCACACAAAAAAACAAAGGGATTGGGAGGGGTTTTAAATTCGCCCCAAAACATCAATGATGTTTTTATTTTTTTGAATAACATCATTGATGTTTTTATTGAGTTTTTCCAATTCTAAATTACACCCCATGATCTCCCCGATCAGGATCTGGGCACTTTCTGATGTGAAAGGATCTGGAGCCACAACATCACGATCACCTAAAAAGAGAGAAACCCAAAAAAAAAGGTATCAAAAATATGCCGGCATCCATCACTTACCTGAGCCTGTGGTTGCAGACACTCACCTCTTGTGGTGACAATTTCCACCACATCTTCCTCCTCCTGCTCTTCTTGGGATGGTGGGATTTCCCCTTCTTCCAGAGGTGGGGGGTCTGTGTTCTCCTCGGATGAGGGGTGTCCTCCGAGTCTTTTCTCCCCTATGTCAAAAAAAAATGCTATACTTAGCACACAGTGATTTGATAGCAGAACTATAATTAGAAAACATTGCTTGGAAGTGGGGTACAATTGTCTATTTTGGCAGAGTTCCAAAATGTGGCATTTTCAGTGTCCTTTGTCAAGCTTCAATACTTGACCTGTTTGGTAAAAGCTTCACAGATGGAGACCCCCCTATAGTATACACTGGAGCACCTGTGTGGCCCCCCTAATAAAAATGGTGTTCTTGTGTCCCACACTAGTGCTCCAGTGTCCAGATGTGAAAACAGCTGCTGAGTGTCCTCTCCTTTCACAGAATCTATTTTGCATTTCATTCTAGTAACAAAGCCATCTACACAATCAAAATAGTTTATGACAAGTAGGGAGTAAAAACTGTGGCCAAATGCATATGGCCTAAACAATGGTGTTTTATAGGCCGAAAGAAAAATGTTTGATACGAATGAATAATGTACCCATGAACATGAAATTTGCCATGTAAAAATGTAGACTTGTAAGAAAAGCACATGGAGCAGCACGAACGTAATAAACATAAAGAATAGGAACACAAGACAACTACTTACTTTTTTGCAGCACTCTCCGGATCTTTCTGTACTTCTCATGTTCTCTTAATTTCAGGATCGACCACCGCTTCCTGAGCTGATCTTTCGATCTACGTACCCCGAAATGCCGGTGCAGACTCTTGACCACTTTCGCCATGATCTTGACCTTTCGACCACTGGGGTTGGGGTAAGGCCCATACTTCCCCTCATAGTTGGCCCTCTTCAGGATGTCCACCATCTCCAACATATCCCCAAAGGACATATTTGAGGCCTTAAATCTCCTTCTGGATCGGGACGTATCCGGATCCGGGCTTTCCTCCTCCTCCCCCTCGTTGCTATAATTAGCACGCACCTGCTGTGTCTCCGCCATGTGCTCTTCCCCCACTGCGCCGAACGAAAAGGGGCTGGGAATAGACTAGAAAGAACGTCAGGGGCGGGCGGAGTTACACGCATGCGCAATGTGTATAAAGCGTAACACGCGTGCGTATTATGTACCATCTGTGAGCGGAGGAAGGAGCATCGAAAGCGCCGATCTTGATAACGAAGGTAAGATCTAAACTTGGGCCTATACTGCTTCGAAATTGAAGCCTATATTGTAACAAGATTAGGAGAGTTTGGCCTGACCTTAGGGTTTGTCTTGTGTTGTGTCTTGCAGAGAAAATGGATGGCTTCAATGACCACAACTTCCTCCCCCCTGTTCATAGACAAGTACAGGGAGCTGCCCTGTCTGTGGCAGGTGAGACATCCCCATTATAATAATAAACAAAAGAGGCAGGCAGCGCTGGAGACACTGCTGGAGTTGGTGAAGCCGGTGGTCCCCACAGCAACCATCCCCTAATTAAAATCCAAAATTGGTGGCCTGAGGAGCACTTATCTTAGGGAGTGCAAGAAGGTCGCGGATTCCCAGAGGTCCGGAGCTGCAGCAGATGACATTTATGTCCCCAGGCTGTGGTACTATGAGAGACTGCGATTTCAGTCAGACCACACTGAAGTCAGGGAATCCCTCTCCACTCTTCCTTCCACTCTTCCTTCCACCCCAGCTGAGGCTTCCGATGTCCAACCTGGGCCTTCCAGCCAGGAAGAAGTGGAGGAGCCCAGCTGGAGTCAGGTATAGAATTCTTCTACAGATTTTGGGTCAATAAAGAAATGATCTTTACTAGATGTTATTATTGATCACTAATTGCTGATTGAAAAAAGTGTTTGACATATCAATAGACAGTAGTGGGCACCCAAAATTGGGACAAGAATGAAAAATGCTGGGCTCAGAATGATAGTCTGTTATATTTGTTAACATTCAATTTGCAACAGTCAGGATGTGACAATTGTGTGTGATTGATGAATAAAAAACTAAAACTATGTCCCTTTTTCATACACAGGAAGACCTCAGCCAGGACGAGGTTGTGGAATGTGGCAGCCAGGAGGAGGCGGGGATTAGTGGCAGCCAGGAGGAGGCGGGGCTAAGTGTCAGCCAACAGAAGCCTGGGACCAGTCGCAGCCTGACTGAATCGCAGGTTCCTCCCCTCCGCCTTCCATGTAAAAGAGCGAGGAAGATGACTCACATGCAGGATTCAGCGCTCAGGCTAATTCAGGAGGCTTCTGCGTCCCTCTGAGCCTTACCCACTCCTGAAGAGGCCTTTGCCTGCATGGCTGCCACAAAACTGCAGGGCATGCAGAAGGGTCAACGCAAGCTGTGTGAGGACCTTCTTTATAAAGTCCTAAGTAAGGGGGTGAGTGGGGAACTAACACCCAAGACCGACGTGAGTTGGACCATCCTCCTCCTCCTCCTCCTGCTGCCACAACTCCACCACCAGAACCGCGTGGAAGGAAGCGTGGAAGGAAGACCAGAGAGTGATGGCCCTGGGTTCAGTCTGGTCTGACAAAAGCTGCAGTCTCTCATATGACCACAGCCTGGGGACACAGATGTCATCTGCTGCTTTCCGGATCTCTGGGACTTCTGGACCAGACTGTACTCCCTTAGATAAGGACTCCTCAGGCCACCAATTTTGCTTGAAAATAGTTGATGTGTGCCCTGGGGGTCCAAGGCTTCACCCATTTCTGCAGTTTCTCCACCGTTGCCTGCCTCTTTGTTTAGTTGTGAGCCCTTAATAAAAGTAATTTTTTGGAAAATTATCCTCTCCTATGTGTGTTTTCATTCAAAAAGGACAGTTTGTTGGTGACAAATCAGGTACATTTCTAACATAAAATGTGAAGGGACAACACCACCAAACAATCTTCTACAGATTAAATAGAACAACATATCAATGGTGTTGTGGTAACTTGACACAAAAAACACACACAAAAATTTTCAGGAGTACAAATAAAAATCCCAAAAACAAAAAATAAGCCTTGAAAAAAAGACAAACCAAAAAAAAAATAATCGGACTTAAAAACCAAAAAAAAAAAATCAAAAAATAATGTTGTCAGATGTGACAAATCAAAATATATTGAGGGAATCACGATAAATAGTAAAGAAATAAGTTTGTGAGAAGTGTGTGTGAATATGAGCAGCAAAACTACTTAATTCTTGTCACATTATAAAGAAGAAGAGAGTGCGCTGTATTAAACCATTTTTAACATTGCAGCGTGACGAAAGTGCTGTATCCATTGCGAACGCTAATTTTACCAGACCGAGCTGTTCCGTGTCGGAATTTCTTCTGAGCATGCGTGGCACTTTGTGCATCGGAACAGGCCACACACGGTCGGATTTGACGCGATCGGACTTTGTTGTCGGAAAATTTTATCTCCTGCTCTCCAACTTTGTGTGTCGGAAAATCCGATGGAAAATGTCCGATGGAGCCCACACACGGTCGGAATGTCCGACAACACGCTCTGATCGGACATTTTCCATCGGAAAATCCGACCTTGTATACGGGGCATTACAGATACACGTAGAAACCTTCACCACCTCGACATTTCTCTTCTCTACTCTGAAATCTCACGCCTGTCCTGCCCCAACCTAGCCAATTTCAGCTACAACAGCTCACTATCTTCCTCCCTAGACAAGCTTGCCCCCCTTACTACACGCAGAATTAGGCCCCGACTGCTACAACCCTGGCAAACAGACGACACCAGAAGACTCAGAAAATGTAGCCGCGCTCTTGAGCGCCTGTGGAACTAAGTTCCAGGAAGACTATTCCTGCCTCCACTCTGCCAAACAGACCTACTTTATCACATTCATTAACACCTTATCATCCAGTCAACGTCAACTCTTCTCTACCTTCAACACTCTACTCTGTCCTCCACTGCCTCCACCCTCTAACTCACTCACTGCACAGGAGATTGCCAATCACTTAAAAAATACGATTGATATAATTCACGAGGAGATCTTCAACACGCAAAAACCTCCCCCATGCAACACCCCATATCCACAGAAACAATCATTACTTCCCTCATTCAACCCTGCTACTATTAATGAGGTTGCTAAACTTTTATCTAACACTCATCTAACCACCTGCCCCCTGGATCCTGCTCCCTCCCAAATGCTACGCTCACCTTCTGACTCAATTCTACACTCTCTAACTCACATTTTCAACCTCTCCCTCTGTTGTGACATCTTCCCAAACTCTCTAAAACATGCTTTAGTTACCCCCATACTTAAAAAGCTTTCACTGGACCCCACCAATCTTGCGTCCCATCTCCTTACTCGCCTTCTCCTCCAAACTTCTTGAAACACTGCCATGACTACTGCAACTCCCTCCTCATTGGCTTACTTCTAAATAGGCTATCCCCACTTCAGTCCATCATGAACGCTGCTGCCAGGCTCATCCACCTCACAAACTGCTCAGCATCTGCTATACTCCTCTGCCAATCCCTCCATTGGCTGCCACTCAGCCAACAAATTAAATTCAAGATACTAACTATAACTTACAAAGCCATCCACAACCTGGCCCCCAGCTACATCTCTAACCTAGTCTCAAAACACCAACCTAATTGTCACCTCATCCCATACTCGCCTTCAGGACTTCTCCAGAGCCTCTCCCATCCTCTGGAATGCTCTACCCCAATCTGTCCGATTTTCTCCTACTTTATCCACTTTCAGTTGATCCCTGAAAACTCATCTCTTCAGAGAAGCCTATCTGGCCCCCACCTGACAACTGTACATTTATCTTCTCAATCAGCACATCGCCCAGAGTTAGTACCTCTTGTATCTCTTGACCTTCCCTCTTAGATTGTAAGCTCTAAGGAGCAGGGTCCTCTGATTCCTACTGTATTAAAGTGTATTGTATCTGTACTGTCTACCCTCAAGTTGTAAAGTGCTACATAAACTGTTGGCGCTATATAAATCCTGTATAATAACAATAATAATGGCACAGTGGCTGTGTTTGATGGGGCACAGTGGCTGCAATTGATGGGCGCAGTGGCTGTGTTTGATGGGCACAGTGGCTGCATTTGATGGCACAGTGGTGGCAATTGATGGGCACAGTGGCTGCGATTGATGATACAGCGAGGCTGCAATTGATGGGGGGGGGTTTTGCAGTGTCTTTCAAAGAACAAAAGAGTATAATCAGATGGCAATGTCTATTGAGGACAAACTTTTGGACATAATGTATCAGGGATTAAGATGACACCAAAACAGTTGGGTTACACCTCTTCCCTTCAGACTACAGAGGCAACACCTACCTAATAATAGAGTCCAAGTACAAAGGCCTTTCTCTTCTCTTCAACGTAATTTTCAAAGAAAGTCAGAGATAAGAGAGTACTTCTTTTCTTTCATGGAGAAAATGTTTAAGAACAGCAATGCAGAATTAGCGCCCACTCTTAAAGACTCTGAGGAGTACTGGTACCTACCAATATTTGGCATATACCACCCCAGGAAGTCGGGTGAGATCAGAGTTATCAGTTTAGAGTTACAGAGGAGGTCTTGTGCTGAAATTATTGCTCTCACTCTAATGATTGCGACTTACATCTGTGTTCGCTTCAGAGCATGAGCATGGAGGGATGGGGAACTTAAAAAAAAAAAAATCGTATTTATTTTATTTTTACACTGTCCCTTTAAAAAAAAAAAAATTCTGATCACTTTTATTGCTGTCACAAGGAATGTAAACATCCCCTGTGACAGTAATAGACAGTGACAGGTACTCTATAAGACCCCAAATCCCTCCTTTGCACTTAAAAGCATTCAAAACTCCAAGTTTGGCAGTTTTGAATACTGTTATTTTTTAAAATTTGGCGCCTTTAAGTCTTCATTAAACCGGAAGTGATGTCATGACATCGCTTCTAGGTTACTTGATCTGAGACCCGATCGAAGCCGATTCCGGCTTTGTTCGGGTCTCCAGCCAGCCGCTGGTCGCTCAGGCCTCCTGGTGGGATGGGAGAGCCAGGGCGAGCCGCAGAAAGCAGTGAGGGACACACATGTCCCTTCCGCTGCTTGGGATAACAGCCAACCTCCGGCTCTAAAAAACGGTACCGAGGTGATGCCTGCAGCTGCAAGCATCAACCCGGTCCAACCACTTCAAGCCGAAGGCCGCATATTTGCATTACGTCAGCATGAAGGATACTGTAGATGTTACAGCACAACACCACATAAGATTTGTCATGGGCAAAGCAAAACTGGCTCCACACCCTGAGCACACCATGCTTAGACTAGAGCTCTGTGCTGCAGTATTAGCTGTTGGGCTAGCTGAACTTATTGCACCAGAAATGGACATTGACCGTAAAGATGCTGATTTCTACACTGACAGCAAGGTGGTGTTAGGCTACATCTATAACCAAACTAGACGATTCTATGTTTATGTCAACAACAGAGTGCTAAGGATTAGGAGATCAACCTGTCCAACACAATGGGACTATGTATCTACTCACCATAACTGGCAGACCATGCTACAAGAGCTGTCACTGCATGTCATCTTAAGGACACAACATGCCTCCAGCAGGATATTAATTAAATTGTTTGCCTGCAATATCAGATTTGACCACAAGATGGAGCCAGTTGTAAATTTACTGTTTTTTACACAAACTAGAAACTGTTCACAAATGTTCCCATCATTCTTCAGTCTAAGGAAGAGAAACAGGTGCATCCTGGGAACTCAGGCTCCATCTTAGAGACTGAAAGAAGGAACCAGCTATCAGTGCACATGTTGGACTAAAACTTGCATACACTTGCATCCCCTAAATGCAGCATCGCTGGTGAGAACTACTTATCGCCATCTACAGGCTATCTTATTCATTGGATTTCTGTATACTTCATATACTGATTATATGTATCTGTATTTTTCTCAACAGTTTCAACCACCCTGTTTTGTTAATAAAGCTTCAAAATGACACTCAGTCTGGCTTATTGCAGAATAGGAGGGTTTAGCTGCATACAGGGAAAGGTGTAGCAGGGACAAAACAGAGAACAAGAATCCCTCCTCTTTGCTACTGATATGATTTGAAAAAGTTAGCTCACTATTGGCAAAGTAGTGATTTATAAAAACAAATATCACAGCAGGAAAACCCACTGGATATTTTATCTTAAAGCGTTTGGACCTTTTGAATTAAACGTAGATTGAGATATAAACTGTTATATTGGTTATCTCCAGTACGGTCAGTATCTTTTTTTTTTATATTAGATTATTTTAGTTTTCATACTCTGTAATATGTGATATTTTAAGCATGCATATGTGTCATTATTATGATGTATTTTATTTTTGTGACATATATGAGGCTCAGAGCAAATTGCCTTTTTGTAGAATCGCCACTAGGGGGAGTTTAGTCTCCCTATTATGGTATATTATTATTTTTAAGTGATTTATTTAGGAGCATTTATTTACCGGCTTTTTCTCCCATAAACCTTTGATTTAGTTTTGAGGAGTTTATATGTTGTTATTAATATTGTTTTCATTGGTGGTTAGTGATCTGCTCTGGGCTTGCAGCTGCTATTTGTAAAGTAATGCATCTGACGTCCCAGACTAGTCTCCTTTCCTGCTGATGCCTGTTTAAAGGAAACGCGTTGGGTAGAGCTGTTTCTGTGATGTCATCATGCACGCTGGTGGTGCTTTGGAGTGTTCATATTACTGGTTGCTATGTAAGTGCAATATACTTTTTTTTAAACTCATTTATAATGTACTACACAAGGAGGCTTCTCTTGTGTTTTATCATCTGATAGCTATGTGGTGTGTGGCTGGGAGTGAGATCTAATACAGAGTGCCTGGTCTCTGTGATAATACAAGCATAGGAGCCAGCCAGTGGAGTTTCTGATCGGTTACAATTAAAATGCAGTTGATCTCCCTTTTGTTGAGATTTCAGTGTCCAGTAATAGGCTGTACACGAGGGACAGCACCTGAGCACTGGAGCATTTTTTTAATAGATTGGCACTGTGAGCATCTTATTTCACGAGGCAACAATTTGCTGCTGCAGTAGGGACTTTCTATATACTGTACATAAATTGTGGAATATTTTTATTTATTTATAGTTATTACATTTTCTATATGAACTGAATTTTTGAGGCATATTTATTTATTTCTGGGATACCTTTTTTTGCTGTATAATTTTTCTGTATATGTCCGGTATTCAGACACGGTCAGGTGCGGCAATCTCTCTGACATTCTGAGTGCGAGTTTCTCTTCTTTATGTTTAAATGTTATTTTGACCTGTCTTCATGTTGGATTGTAGCATTGGTACAGTACAACCCAGACCCCAGACACTCTTGCATGTAGACATGCTACATCCTGTTGCTTAGTGCTCTTGCCAGCAAGGCTGGCTTGTCTCTGTCCAACATTTTTCTCACATTTTTATTTTTGCTACAGTATGCTGACATAATATAAGTTCACATGTGGATCTCATTGATTTTGCCCTGCTCTGTAATGTGATCAAATGCATACTGGTATGACTATTATATTTTATATGCAGCATTCAGAATGTATTATCACTCCCTATGGTGTGCATTAAAGGGACAATACAATGAGAAAAGTGAAATCTTCTACCGAGACAATGTTCTGTGTTGCAAAAGAAACAATGTTCAGTGTTGCAATATTGACAATTACTAAATCATTTTAAAATGATATCTGTAACATTGCTTTATCTTAGATATTAATTTTACAACTGTTCATATGAGTACAATACGGGATAAAAAGACTGCTGCCACTTTACTAATTCTTTTCTGACCAGAGGTCATTGATGTCTGAATGCCCAGGCCAAATTTAGCAAAAACAGCATGTGTCAATTAGGTTAGCAATAACTCTGTGGCTAATTTGCATGTCTAAAATATTTTTATATATTTTTAGAACAAAAACTGATTCTTTCCACTGTTTAATTAATTAATTTTTCTTTTTTTGGCACTGCCCTGGGGGGATGGGCGTTACCGGAGGTTGAGGTGAGGGGGAGGACATGTGAGACCGGACCTTGTTGCTTCTCCTATGCCCGTGCCTGCGTCTCCCATGCCTGTGACGGCTTCCCCTATGCCTGTTCCGGTCTGATAGTGTGGAGAAGGGGACGCCGGGAGGCTAAACAGTTGTTCGAATGAACGGACTCTGCTGGTACGTCAGTCTATGGTTTCCTTGGGACAGGAGCCTGCATCTTACAGTGCGCTTCCCAGTGCGATCCTGCTAATCAGTGTGGGGAATAGGACGTAGGCAAGTGAAACAGCTGATCAGACGGACAGACCGAGGGATCGCTCAGGTACGCTGTATGCGTGTCTGTCTGTGGTCTCCCTAGGATAAGACCCTATAGTCTGCCCCCTGGTGTGTCCCCTGGTGTGATCCTGCTGTGCAGTGTGGGGAAGGGGACGCTGGAAGTTGCAACAGCTGACAAGATAGGAGGGGGATTGTACTTGTTTAGTGCTCCGTCCGCACGTTTAGTGGCGGCTCTCTCCCGGGATAGGATCCAACAGCACACTCCCTGGTGAGAGGGGAGGAAGTGTACACCAGAGACTGTGTACAGTAACTATTAAATTTCTGAAGATCCAAGGGGAGACTTGAGCCAAGATGACCAGAAAGAGAGGGGCAGAGGAGGCGGCAGTGCAGGAAGGAGCCGGTGCTCATAATCAGCGAGGTCCTAAGGATAAAGTAAGTCAAGGTGCGGCTGCGAAGCTGGAGCGTTTTGCCCACACACCAAACCATACACCCAAGAAAGGAAGTCAGGTGGGGGGTGCGCAACATCAGGGGCCGCAGGCCAAACACCCTGGGGGAAGGAAAAGTCAAGGCTCAGCAGAAGTATGTGTACCCATAGTAACAGAATCTGCATTGCAAACAGCCCTGGAAAGGGAGAGTGGACTGAGTAATGAAGCAGCAGAGGGAATGGGGACACTAGAGAAGGAACCATCCTTAAAGGATATTCTCCTAGCAGTTAACAATTGTAAAACCTCTTTATCGGACGTATCGGATCAGCTTAGAGGCATTAGAGATTATTTATTTACCTTAAAACAAGTTATGCAGGAGGTATGTGCTCGGACTACCGTTCTTGAGGGGAGGCTCAGTCAGGTGGAGGATGATGTGAACCCGATGAGACATGAAGTTAAAACCATGAAGGAGCAATTGGAAATGTGTATACGTAAAATGGACGAATATGAGAACAGGGCACGCAGGAAGAATGTGAGGGTTCTGGGTCTCCCCGAAAAAAGCGAAGGTAACAATCCCACAGAATATATGGAGGGATGGTTTAGGGATATGTTTGGTAAAGACTCTTTTTCTTAATTTTTTTGCAATTGAACGTGTACACAGAGTCGCTTCCAGGGCGCCATCTTCGGGGGGTCAGCCAAGGCCTCTTATTGCTAAATTCCTGTTCTTCAGGGACAAAGTCACTATTCTCCGGAAAGCAAGAGAGATGAAAAACATACAGTATAATGGTGTAAGAATATCCCTATAACCGGATTTCTCCCCTGAGCTGCAGAAACAGAGGGCAAAATTTACAGAGTGTAAACGTTGACTGCAGCAGTATAAAATTGTCTATGTGCTACTATAGCCCGCACGCCTACGCATAACAGCAAATGGGGAGGTGAAGTTCTTTAATGCTCCTACAGAAGTACTCTTATGGTTGGAGAAGAATGAAGGAAGGCTACAGCGTGGTGAAGGGCCATAAGAAAATAGGGCAAGAATTAGACTCTGGGGTCCTTGTTCAGTGGAAAGCTCCAGTGGACTGATGACATTTTTTCTTTGTTTTTTTTTGGATCCACTGATGCATTTATAGAGGTGTGGGTATAGGGGGGCAGTAGATATTAATCCTTTGTACACTGGTCATGTTGGAGTTAATACCCCTCTTATAAGGTTCGGGTAGCAACGTAAAGGGGGAAAAAGAGGTACACTCACGTTTAGGGGGTTAACACAGTCACTTTAGAAGCCCTTGGTATGGGCCCAAGGTTGGGCAAGAGGGAGAGGGGGAAGGGGGGGGGGTTGGGATGAGGGGAAAGCTGGGGAATGGGGTACGTACAAGGTTGTAAGGGGGGATGAGGGTGGTAAGGGTGTGGAGTGGAATGAAGTAAGAAGTATTGAATGTACACAAAAATTAAAATCACTAATATTTCAAACACTAGACACAATGGTTTTAGGAGTAAGAATTATTTTGAGAGGAGACAAGATACAGGAACAGGAGAATGTTAGGTACCAAAGTTGGTAGGAAGAAAATCCCAGATTCATTTAGGTGTATTAAGATATGCTCATGGAATGTGCGGGGGGTAAGGGAGGTGTGTAAAAAACAGGCAATTTTCTCTATGGCCAGGACAGGTGATGTCAAGATACTCTGTCTTCAGGAGACTCACCTTGATAAAGGTACAGTTAGCGCTTTGAGGAATATTAATTACCAGGAGCAGTATCATTCAACCCACATAACGTATTCAAGGGGTGTGAGTGTATTAATAAGCTCTGGATTGGTTTTCTCCTGCAGACAGAGTAAGCTGGATAAGAATGGACGATATGTTTTCCTTTTTTGTATTATTGAGGGTCGGGAATGCGTACTTGCAAATGTATATATACCTCCACCATTTAATACAGAGATACTCAGCGACTTAATAAGCTTTATAGCGGATAAACCTGGGGTGCCGGTTATAGTGACGGGGGACTTTAATATGGCTATGGACAACAGCATAGATAGGTTCCCAGTAAGGGTGGCTTCTGGAGGGGTACCCAGGGGCCTGCTTCTCCAATTTTGTGAAGAGGTAGGGCTAGTGGATATCTGGAGGAAGTGGCACCCGGGTGTGAAGCAGTACACATGTCATTCTAGGACACATGCCACTTTATCCAGAATCGATCTAGTGCTATGTAATGAGGAAGCCCTAAATATAGTGGCAGAGGTAGACTACGAGCCAAGGGGGCTCACAGACCACTCACCAGTGGCTCTTTCAGTCAGAACTGGGTTGAACCATGGTGGGGGGGATTGGAAAATGAACCCCTTTTGGCTCTAAGTAATTGAGGATGATGGGGTTATTGCAGGTAATTTGAAAGAATTTATAAATTTGAACTTATGCCCCGTCGGGCATAATTTGGGACTCCCTGAAGGCGTTTCTTCGGGGGGTCTTTATACAAAAAATCTCCTATGTTATGCTAAGAGAAAATCACAGGTCAAGGAATATAAAGTAAAAGAAAGGGTGAGGGGGACTGAAAGGAGATATGTGGAGGAACCAACTTTAGCTAGATACGATGTCTGGGTAGAGTCAAGAGGAATATAGGAAACTAGTATTGGAGAAAGAGGAAAAAAGGAGAATGTTCCAGAAGCAGAGTCTTTTTGGAGAAGGGGGACTAGTGGGGAGAACCTTGGCATTGATAGCTAGAGCAAACGGCCCCTCATCCACTATATCAGCAATTTGGGATAGGGAAGGGAGAATTATAAGAACTACTCTCGGAATAGTAGAGGTATTTAAGGATTACTATGAAGGCCTGTATAATACCCCACAAATTGATGTAAAGGGAGAAATGTGGGAGTATTTTGAAAAACTGAAAATAGTCCCTTTATCCAGTGAGGATAGGGAAGCTTTGGAAACCCCATTAACATTGGCAGAGTTGCAAAGGGTGGTAATAGATATGGCGAATCAGAAAGCACCAGGACCCGACGGTCTGCCTATAGAAGTCTATAAGAGATATGGGGATGTTTTACTCCCAAAATTACTGAAAGTATTGAATGGGGCCGAGGTGGAAGGAAGATTGCCCATATCTATGACTGAAGCCACTATTATATTATTACTAAAAGAAGGGAAAAATCCGCTTGATGTAGCCTCATACAGACCGATTTCGCTTTTGTGCTCAGATGTTAAGATCCTGGCAAAAGCTCTAGCAAATAGGTTAAAAGGAATAATTTCTAAAGTAATACACTCAGACCAAACCGGTTTGATACCGGATAGATCGCTGAGTGTGAACATAAGGCGAGTATATGCAAATGCACAGCTACCAACAGAGAAGGGGGGGAAAGAGCCATTCTATCATTAGATGCGGTCAAGGTATTCGATGGCCTTGAATGGCATTATTTATGGAAAGTACTGGCGGAGTTTAAATTTGGCTCTAATTTTGTGAAATGGTTGAGACTCTTATATGATAAACCAAGAACCAAGGTTAGGGTCAATGGGGAGTGCTCTGAATGGTTCCAGTTGGGGAGGGAAACGAGACAGGGGTGCCCATTGTCACCCCTGCTCTTCGCCCTCGCACTGGAGCCATTGGCGGTTTCTTTAAGAGCATCTCAAGAATTTCAGGGATTTAAAAGAAGGGGAGAGGAAGAGAAAGTTGCAATGTATGCGGACGATATCCTGTTATTTTTGGAAGACACACAGACCTCATTGATAGCAGCTATGGAAATGATTAAAGAATTTGGCCACTTTTCTGGACTGACAATCAATTGGGAAAAATCTGCACTTTTGCCAATTGATCCCCTTGTAGAACCTCTTCCGAATCAGGTAGATTCAATAAGAGTAGTAAACCAAATGAGATATTTAGGGGTAAATATAACAAAAGACCCGGGGCAGTATATAACGGGTAATGTAGTACCACTAGTGGTGAAGCTAAAGCAGAAGAGTTGGGTGTGGGGTCGCCTACCTCTCTCAGTCGCCGGTCGATGTAATCTAATCAAGATGATATGGATGCCGCAAATCTTATATGTAATATACAATTCCCCCGTTTGGATCCCAAAACGTTGGTTCAAAAAACTGGACAGTTTGTTCAGAGAATTAATCTGGAAAAACGGGGTGGCAAGGATTGGTTTGCAAGCGTTACAGCAGCCGAGAGAGGCGGGAGGCCTGGCTCTATCGAACCCCTGGGGCTATTTTCTAGCAGCTTAAATGCAGTTTATGAGAGGTAGTAACTTGCCCGAAGAAAGGGGAGGAGGAAGTAGTATATGGATGAATAACACTAGTCATGATACAGTAGTGGAAGCAGTGGAGGCAGAATCTTTTGGATATAGTTGTCCCACAACTCAGTTAATGATTAGAAGCTGGAAGACTGTCAAGGCCATGTTGGGGTACACAGGGTTTTCTGAGTTCTCTCCAATATGGGACAACAAAAATTCAAAAGAGCTTTAATGCAATGGAGAAAATAGAGGAATGGGACAGGAGAGGTATCCACTGCTTGGTGCAGCTATATAGGGCAGGGAGGTTGAAATCATTTCAAGAGATAAGAGAGGAGTTTGCAGTCCTCAATCGATTATTTTTTAGTTATCTGCAAGTCAGGCACGCCCTAGAGGTACAATTTAGAGGGAAGGTGATAGAGTGGAATGTAATGCCTTTGCTTAGGAAATTGGTAAATACCAGATCTTCTAGAGGGTTAATATCTGAGGTGTATAGGAGTATAAATATGGTGGGGCAGGAGGGGGTAGTGGAGTCTAAAAATAGAATTAAATGGGAGGAAGATGTTGGTACAATAACGGAGGAACAGTGGAAATATGTTTTGGCATTAGGGCCCAGGATCTCTCTGTCACCGTCACAAGGGGTATCTCATCTGTATTTGATATATAGGCTATATTATACACCAGTAAAATTATTTAGATTCGGAAGGAGGAAAGACGCTAAATGCCAACGCTGTGGGGATAGGAGAGGCGATTTGATACACATGTTCTGGCGATGCCCCAAGTTACATAGGTATTGGGAAGGAATAGTTGCAAAAATTAACGCTGTGTTTGGGACATCGTTAGACATGGAAGCTAGAACCTGTCTTATGAGCTTGATGGAGAAGAATGGTATGCTGAAAGACACCCAGACTGCAATAATAAGATGCTTGTTTCAGGGAAAGAAGGTAATAGCACGGAAGTGGCAGGCAAAAGATCCCCCGACAATGGCAGAATGGATGAAAGAGGTTAAAGACATGATTATGAAGGAGGAATTTTGGTATAGGAAAAGAGGCAGTTTGAAGAAATATAAAAATATATGGAAGTTATGGCTGGAGTATGAATGGTCTGAATAGGTATAAGAGGATTAGGAAGAATGGGAGGAGTGAATTTAGGATGGGGGTTGGGGGAGGGGGGAGGTTGGAACGAATGGTGTGGTGGAGGGGGGGGGTATGGAAGGGTGATAAAGGGTAAAATGTTTGGGGGCTTTTCCTATGTGAAGTTTTTATATGCGATGTAAACATTATTTGTTTGTTGGACAAGTACATATTCCAAATAAAAAGGATTTAATTGAAAAAATGTATTATTTTTATTAGTGCAATTGATTCTGACAGTTACACTATTAATAGATGGCACCACAGAGGAACACTACAGCCTGAAGGTGGCAGTGTTCATCTGCAGGCTTTACTTTTTGTTAGTGAAGCCTCCGGATTGCATGTGATCACTCTACCAGGACTGACATACTGGTCACATGATTAAGAACCACTCTTATTGGTTCTTGACATCAGTTGAACCTCAGTTAGGAGCAAGCACCAACTGGGAGCATCAAGTGCTTTTTCTCTCTGTTCAATAAAATCTATTGTTTTCACAAAATGGCACATAGCAAGTCAATGCAAGATGTGTAAAACCTGAACAAGGCATGTAGGGCAATTAATGATACAATAGTGATCAGGCACTGACAGGTGTAGACAGCATAATGCAAGAAAGAATGATCGGTGTATGACTGCAGGACCCTTGCACAGTGTCAACTGATGCGCAATTACCAGGTGAGAGAGAAACAAAAGTGAATAGGAAGATAAAGAAGAAGGGGGGGGGGTCAGGTGGTGCAGGCGTTGGGAGAGAGGAGGAGCATCGTGAAAGGCTTGGTATCTGTCCAGCTTTGGGTAGTAGAATGACTGCTCACAGATCTAGAAGACAGCGATTGAAGTTTGCAGCCATGCATTAAAAAAATTCATAGGTCCCAGGTCTTATGAAAGATACGCATGGTGTCAGTAGGTTTAGCAGTTAATTTATTGTTCATGAGCATCCAGCGCACCTTTAGTTTTACCATTTCCAGACAGAGTGTCAGCCATGCTCTGGCTGTAATTTGCTTGGTGGCTCTGAGTATACAGATCATTAGCCTAAATTGGCATTGAGAGAGTCCATCTGGTTGCAGATTAAGCAACGACACACCTGGTACCATTGAAATATTAACCACAAAAAGTATGTGTAGCATATTATGGACCTGAGTCCATAAGGCCTGGACATTTGGGTAAGTCCATCACATGTGCATAAATGCCTTGTTCCGAG
Organism: Aquarana catesbeiana; assembly: GCF_042186555.1. NCBI lineage: Eukaryota > Metazoa > Chordata > Amphibia > Anura > Ranidae > Aquarana > Aquarana catesbeiana. The sequence goes on along the minus strand of NC_133334.1, from coordinate 152,262,084 downwards.
CAACCCCGAAAACAGGTCCCGGCATGTCCCAGTAAATTTAATATCAACATTTAGCAAGGATATCTGACAGAAATTCACCTAATTAGTATCAACGTGTGGGGTTTTGGGATCATGCAAACCGATGCTAAGAGAGACTCTGAACTAAAGCAGTGTACGTGTCTTAAATCGTTTAAAGCTTCAACCAAAGGTGGGGAAGTAAGTCGCAATATTTCTTATAATACATTGCTGTGTACCTGTCTGGGCCTGGTCTTTTGTTTGACATTAGTTCTCTTTTAATCATTAAATGCATTTTTATGTGTTTAAAAATGTCCTATAAATATATGTAAACACATGTATGTCACTGCTAGTATGAATGAGGTCTTCCTATTTTCCTGTTTTGGAGAAACCCAAGGAACTTGTCTGATTTTTTTTTTTTTTTTTTGTATCCCCCTGGGGGATTAATATACTGTATATACATATAAATGGAGTTCCAGTTTGCTACCTAAGTTTACAATAACAATAATGTTTTTAGCCCTATGACAAGCACTACCATCTTGCTTTTCTATAATATAATCATGTTGCACAGTTTCCACGTTGTTAAACTTGAAAAAGGTCAAAACAAGAATTTTTCTCTTATATATGATTATTCATCCAGGATAAAAGAAATGTGAACCTTCTTATAGCCAGCTCTAATTTGTCCCAGCTTGGGAAACTAAATTCAGTATTATTCTTTAAATAACTGAGCTCTCTTTCTGGTTAACATTATCCTATATATAGTTAAAGTGGTTAGAGTTTTGGATACCTTCCTGTTCTAAAAAAAAAAAAAAAAAAATTAAAAATACCAGGACTTCTTAAAAATATCTTATGTGTTCATCCACCCCACATCCTTTGGCAGCACATTCCACTTGTTTACTGTCTCACTGTGAAAATATTCTGTTTGTGTTGTGCAAGTCAGGCTAGTGTCACACAGTGTTATAGAGCTTCGTGTTTATCCATCCAAAAATATATTGCGTTCCAAAGTGGGTTTATTGACATGTGGAAATTAATGTGAGATACTGATTCCTTGTGGCTTGGGCAGGGACCAGCAAATTTGTCCTAAACCTATGAGCCAGCTCCAAACCTACAATCAAAATAAATTATCCTGTGGCACATGTAGCATGCCACGCTGAAAATGCAAATGAAACGTGGCCCGAATGTATAAGTGTGGTATAGTAAGTGGTTATGATTGATATCCAATCCTTGTACTGGTAATGTTGTAATCACTGCCACTGTTTGGGCTCTAAGGGTTTTAATATGGTGTTATTTACCCAGAGTGGTGGCTTAATATGAAAAGCATACTTTCAAATGAAAAATGAAAATTTTGCCACCAGGCTCCCCAGCCAAAAACTAAAGTAGGTACCTCTCTCCTCATAAAGAGATAGGTTACACTGTCTAGCTTGCCTGGAGCTTTACCATCTGCAGAGTTACAATGCATGTGGAAGGCTGGAAATGGGATCTGGTCAAAGACAATAACAGCCACTCTATCTAGTCCCTGTCTTCGGCTCTAAGCATCCACTAGACATACTGCCATTACTCTCTAGGCCAGATACAGTCTCCACTTAATAAAATCTGTTACAGCATTGCGCAGGTTAGGCAGTGGAAACTGCCTTCCAATGAGCAAATTATAACTGTTTATATTTATTTAATGGCTTCAGATGTCTAATAAGGGATAGTGTGGTTGTGTGCATGGGATGAGTTTTGCTTCTTACAAAAGTTCCAGTAACTTTTAACTCCTTCTACTAAATGAACACAATTTTTTACCATAGCTAAAAATCTATGTTCCGCTATGGCATGTTTTTAACTTTTCAAAAAAGCAATAAAGGATTAGTTGCATAACCAAGAATAGATGGGTTTATATCAGTCACCAGATACATAATTTCTATGGGTACCATCCCTAGATTCAAAAATCACTCTCAGCCCAAAAAGGGGACCAAAAGAACCAAATTAACATATGTATGTTAAAACATAAATTTATTACAGATTAAAAAAAACTTCAACAAGTTAAAGAAACATTAACAATACACTTCCAGAATGGTATAAATATTGTTTTGTGCCTGAGATTAATGTGTTTCACAATGTGTTTGCTTCCTCAGGATCCACGTAGAGATAAATATGAATGTGTCAATCTTTTGTAGATGGACTAACAGTCTAGGCATACTGCTACTACTGTTACATTAAGGATTAACCTCATATTCCAAATGTTTAAACCTTCTAGGTTACCATATTATTCCGTGTATAAGACGCCTCCATGTACAAGACGCCCCCCACTTTTCCAACCCAAAATTAAGAAATCGATATTTTAAACAGGTAAAACAGAACACATTTTTATTTAGTAATTACCGCAGGTAATGTTTACATACCAGTATATTATACAGGGGTTGATCTTCCTGTTTTCTCCACTGTTTGATCATACACTCAGTGGAGAAAGGTCCAAACTGTTTCTCTGCAGCTCTATTTCCATGCTGTTTTACATAGCTGGCTACATTTGGTTTGAATTTTGCAGAGTAAGACAATCGCTTACGTTTTATTATTTTCTGACATCTTGGGCTCAGAACACTCCGGTCCCTGTTGCATCTGCACACTCTCCACCTCCAACGGGATCGCATCTGTGCACTCTCCACCTCCAGCTGACATCAGTAATATATGGCTTGTGATTGGAGGAAGCCGTTTGACAAGCTATGGGCAGTGACGCACCCGCGGGGCTGTCCCCCAGGCTGACTGACCGTGTATAAGATGCCGCTTGATTTTTGGTCTATTATTTTAGGAAAAAATAGCGTCTTATACACACGAAAATACGGTATATACAATATATGTATATACAGTACTGTGCAAAGATTTTAGGAATGTGTGAAAAAATCTGTAAATTAAGAATGCTTTCAGAAGGAGAAGTGTTAATCCTTCATAAATGAGCATAAGAGAAATTCAAGTTAAATCAATATTTGGTGTGACTACCCTTTGCCTTCAAAACAGCAACAATTCTTCTAGGTAAACACAGTGCTTATGCACAAACATGGAACACATGGAACTCAGCAGGTAGGTGGTTTCAAACACATTGGAGAACTAAACAAAGATTTGTGGATGTAGGCTGCCTCAAATCCTTTTGTCTCCTTGTGTAATCTCAGACAGGCTTGATGCTGTTGAGATCAGATAGTTCCTAATGTCATTGGCTGCATGGTTGGGGTCAATGTCCTGTTGCAGAATAAATTTGGGGCCAATTTACATGCCTCCCTGATGGTATGGCATGATGGATAAGTATCTGCATGTATTTCTCAGCATTGAGGACACCATTGATCCTGACTAGGGATGAACCAAACACCCCCCTGTTCGGTTCGCACCAGAACATGCGAACAGGCAAAAAATTTGTTCGAACACGCGAACACTGTTAAAGTCTATGGGACACGAACATGAATAATCAAAAGTGCTAATTTTAAAGGCTTATATGCAAGTTATTGTCATAAAAAGTGTTTGGGGACCTGGGTCCTGCCCCAGGGAACATGGATCAATGCAAAAAAAAGTTTTAAAAATGGCCGTTTTTTCGGGAGCAGTGGTTTTAATAATGCTTAAAGTGAAACAATAAAAGTGTAATATTCCTTTAAATTTCATACCTGGGGGGTGTCTATAGTATGCCTGTAAAGGGGCGCATGTTTCCCGTGTTTAGAACAGTCTGACAGCAAAATGACATTTCAAAGGAAAAAAGTCATTTAAAACTACTCGCGGCTATTAATGAATTGCCGGTCCGACAATACACATAAAAGTTCATTGATAAAAACGGCATGGGATTTCCCACAGGGGAACCCCGAACCAAAATTTAAAAAAAAATGGCGTGGGGGTCTCCCTAAATTCCATACCAGGTCCTTCACGTCTGGTATGGATATTAAGGGGAACCCCGGCCAAAATTTTTTAAAAAAATGGCGTGGGAGTCCCCCTCAAAATCTATACCAGACCCTTCAGGTCTGGTATGGATTTTAAGGGGAACCCAGCGCCAAAATTTAAAAAAAAAATGGCGTTGGGTCCCCCCAAAAATCCATACCAGACCCTTATCCGAGCACGCAACCTGGAAGGCCGCAGGAAAAGAGGGGGGATGAGAGAGTGGCCCACCCTCCGGAACTGTACCAGGCCACATGCCCTCAACATTGGGAGGGTGCTTTGGGGTAGCCCCCCAAAGCACTTGTCCCCATGTTGATGGGGACAAGGGCCACATCCCCACAACCCTTGCCTGGTGGTTGTGGGGGTCTGCGGGCGGGGGGCTTATCGGAATCTGGAAGCCCCCTTTAACAAGGGGACCCCCAGATCCCGGCCCCCCTGTGTGAAATGGTAAGGGGGTACCCCTACCATTTCACAAAAAAAGAAAAAAATCTTCTATCTTCCTTCGGTTTCTTCCTCCATCTTCTTCTGGCTCTTCTGGTTCTTCCTCCGGTGTTCTCGTCCGGCATCTTCTTTCCTTCTTCTTCTCGGGCCGCTCAGCATCCATGATGGGAGGCTCCTGCTGTGTGACGCTTCTCGTCTTCTGACGATTCTTAAATAGCAGAGAGCCCCTCTGACGCACAGGGACTTGACGGGGACTTCTCTGCGTAACGTGTGACCCCGCCCCCCTCTGACGTCATGGGGAATGCCACAGGGAAGTCCCCATCAAGTCCCCATGCATCAGAGGGGGGCGGGGTCACAGGGTGGCCCCCCTGCGTTATTTAAGAACAGTCAGAAGACGAAAAACGTCACACAACGGGAGCCTCCCATCATGGATGTGGAGCGGCCCGAGAAGAAGACGCTAGAAGATAGAAGATAGAAGAAAGAAGATAGAAGAAAGAAGAAGCATTTAAATAAATGAATTGTCAAAAACTCTTGTAATTTTTAACATTTTTGACACTTTTTTTGTGAAATGGTAGGGGTACCCCCTTACCATTTCACATGGGGGGCGGGATCTGTGGGTCCCCTTGTTAAAGGGGGCTTCCAGATTCCGATAAGCCCCCCGCACGCAGATCCCCACAACCACCGGACAAGGGTTGTGGGGATGAGGCCCTTGTCCCCATCAACATGGGGACAGGGTGCTTTGGGGGGATACCCCAAAGCACTCTCCCAATGTTGAGGGCATGTGGCCTGGTACGGTTCAGGAGGGGGGGTGCTCTCTCGTCCCCCCCCCCCTGTTTTCCTGCGGCCTGCCAGGTTGCATGCTCGGATAAGGGTCTGGTATGGATTTTTGGGGGGACGCCATTTTTTAAAACATTTTGGCGCGGGGTTCCCCTTAAAATCCATACCAGACCTGAAGGGTCTGGTATAGATTTTGAGGGGGACCCCACACCATTTTTTTTTTAATTTTGGCCGGGGTTCCCCTTAATATCCATACCAGACCTGAAGGGCTTGGTATGGAATTTAGGGGGACCCCCACGCCATTTTTTTTTTTTTAATTTTGGTTTGGGGTTCCCCTGTGGGGAATTCCCATGCCGTTTTTATCAATGAACTTTTATGTGTATTGTCGGACCGGCAATTCATTAATAGGTGCGAGTAGTTTTAAATGACTTTTTTTCCTTTGAAATGTCATTTTGCTGTCAGACTGTTCTAAACACAGAAACATGCGCCCCTTTACAGGCATACTATAGACACCCTCAGGTACGAAATTTAAAGGAATATTACACTTTTATTGTTTCACTTTAAACATTATTAAAATCACTGCTCCCGAAAAAACGTCCGTTTTTAAAACTTTTTTTTGCATTGATCCATGTTCCCTGGGGCAGGACCCAGGTCCCCAACCACTTTTTATGACAATGCCATGCATATAAGCCTTTAAAATTAGCACTTTTGATTTCTCCCATAGACTTTTAAAGGGTGTTCTGCGGCTTTCGAATTTGCCGCGAACACCCCAAATTGTTCGCTGTTCGGCAAACTGGCGAACAGCCGATGTTCGAGTTGAACATGCGTTCGACTCGAACTCGAAGCTCATCCCTAATCCTGACAATATCTCCAACTCCATTTGCAGAAATGCTGCCTCAAACTTGCAAGGAACTGACATCCATGCTTCACTGTTGCCTACATACACTCATTATTGTACCACTCTCCAACCCTTTGGCAAATAAACTACCTCCTGCTACAGCCAAATATTTCACATTTTCCTCAGTCCATAGCACCTGCTTCCATTTTCTGCACTTTAGTTCCTATATTTTAATGCATAGTTGAGTCTCTTAGCCTTGTTTCCACATCAGATATACAGCTTTTTGGAAGCAATGCTTCCATAAAGACCACTTCTGGCCAGACTTCTCCAGACAGTAGATGGGTGTACCTGGGTCCTACTGGTTTCCACTAGTTCTGTGCTGATGGCACTGCTGGACATCTTCCAATGTTGAAGGTAAGTAAGCATGATGTGTCTTTTTATCTGCTGCATTAATTTGCATTTCCTTGGCCATACTATGGTCCTCAACATTACCTGTTTCTTTGTTATTCTTCAAAAGAAATTGAACAGTTTGCTTTGAAATCTTTGTCTGGAAAAGACCTTGCTGATGTGTCATAACTACCTTATGTCTTGTTGCTGTGCTTAGTTTTGCCATGGTGTATGACCTGTGACATGAAACTTTCTTCTACCGCCTCACCTTAGTAGCAAAGTCTGGCTGATCACCAGACAGTTTTAAGGCTCCTACACATCTGTTTCTGTGTTTCAAACTACATATGAATTTGATCATTTGCACCTGCTTGGTATAATTGGTTAATCATACACCTGACTCTAGCCCTACAAAATCCCTGACTTTTTGCAATTGTACAAAGTTTGCAAGTATAAGAATTGAGGCTGGTTTGAAGCCAAAGGGTGGTGTCACGTACCTTACAACGAACCCCGAGAAAATGAGAGTGGCCTCTTGCATGGTTCCTGTCCAAGCAACCCTGGTGGTGGAGAGAGGAACTCCTGTCAGGAAGATGTGGAAGCTGATCACCAGACTTGTTCAGCGGGAGCCAGGTAGGCAAGTACAGATTCAGGATCAACTGCAGAGTCAGGAACAGGCAGAGATAGGCAATGGGCTGGCAGCGGGTACACAATCAGAAGGCAGAGCCGTAGTCATAAGTCCAAGCCAAGGTCAGTATTATAAGCAGAGGCAGAAAAACAGGCAGGGATTTTCCAAGAGAGTAGTCAGAGGAAGCCGGGTTTTCAGGAACAAGGTCAGCAGGTAAAAGCAGTAGTCAGGAACACAGGAACAAGCTGAAGACAATCCAGCACTGAAGCTAGGCAAACTCTCTGTTTAAATAGGGTGCCATGTGCCAGGATTCGTGGATGTGTGTGTGTGTGCTCGCTAATGCGCACTTGCTCGTATGGATGTGCCATTGCGCATGCCTGCTCTGAACCTTACCCATCTGTCTATGGCTCAGCGCATACGCATTGGCATTAGAGGAACGGGAATTGGCAGCTGCTGCATGGGAACGAGCACTTGCTGTACGAGTTCTCTGACATTGCCCCCTCCTTAGGGGCAGCCTCAGGATGCCCATTTGAGCCATCTTTTCCAGGTGGCAATGATGAAAGGCCTGTATAAGTCTTTGGGCATAGAGATTTGCCTCAGGCTCCCATGAATTCTTCTCAGGGCCAAAACCTCTCCACTTAATCAGTTGTTGGTTCTGCCCCGTCATTTCCTGCAATCCAGAATAGCTTCAATTTCAAACTCCTCCTCCCCATCCACCATTATATCTTCCGGGGGTCCCACTTCACGACCTGGGAAGGGATTCACCACATCATGCTTTAGTAAAGAGGCATGAAACACAGGGTGAATTTTAAATGAGTCGGGAAGTTCAAGTTCATAGGCTACTGGATTAATTTTTCTCTTGACTGGGAAGGGCCCCAAATATCTAGGTCAAAGTTTCTTGGAGGGGCATGCCAATTTCAGGTTTACTGTTGAAAGCCATACACGGTCACCAGTCTTTAAGTCCAGTTCCCCCTCCTTCTCTTAGTGAAGACTTTTTTTATTATCTTCCTGTGCCTTAGAAATGGTTTCTCTCAGCACCTGGTTATTGGTATCAAAGAAGTTTAACCTGTCCTGGATAACTGGCAAAGAGGAATCTGGTATCAGCATTGGCAGAAAAGAGGGATGAAAACCATAGTTGGAAAAGAAGGGTGATTGGTCTGTGGCAAAGTGGGTAGAATTGTTAAATGCGAATTCCGCCAGGGGCAGCAGTGAGGCCCAATCTTCCTTTGTGAAAGAGGCGAAACAACGTAAGTACTGCTCTAATGTTTGGTTCGTACGTTCAGTCTGAGAGTGGTAGGCCGAAGAGAAACTAAGTTTGATACCCAGTGCTTCACATTTCAGAAATTCAATGTGAACTGTACTCCACAATCTGAAACAATGTCACCGGGAATTCCGTGAAGCCTTACAACTTCTTTAATGAACACCCTGGCTGTTTCTGTTGCCAATGGGGTTCCTTTCATGGGGATAAAATATGCCATCTTGGAAAGGTGATCAACCACTACGAAGATGGACGTAAACCCTTCAGAAGGAGGAAGCTCGACAATGAAGTCCATTGCGATCCTATCCCATGGTCTTTCAGGAATAGGCAGCGGTCTTAACAACCCCCAAGCATTGTTTTTACTGTTCTTGTTTTTGAGGCAGGTTAAGCAGGAATTAACATATTTCCTGCAATCCCTTGCTATGTTGGGCCACCAAAAATGTCTTTGAACTAAGTCCATAGTCTTGTATCCCCCAAAATGACCTGCCAAAGGATAGTCACGGGAGACCTGTAAGATGGTAGTGCGCAAGTTCCGCGGAACAAATATTTTATTTCCATGCCAGTAAAGTCCATCTTTTTCTTGAAGACTCATGCCCGGGGGCAGGGAGGCTTTCAGGAATGCCTGATGGATCTGTGATATCAGATCTTAAATCAGATTGGGTTAACAGAACATTTCTGTAAAAATTGGAAAACCCGATAAAATGTTGTACCCCTTTCTTGTCGGTTGGAGGTGGCCAAGACATTATAGCTGAGACCTTCTATGGATCCATTGCCATGCCCCCAGTTGATATTACCAGGCCCAGAAAGTGAATGGTCTGACATTCAAATTCACATTTCTCGGCCTTTGCATAAAGTCCATTCTGTCTCAGTCTGTGGAGAACCTGCCTCGCATGGCTGTTTTCCACTCATCCCCCTCACAGATTCTGATCAAGTTGTAGGCACCTTGTAGATCTAATTTTGTAAATATTTTTGCAGAACAGAGTCTCTGGAATAGCTCTGGAATCAGAGGAAGAGGATAGCAAATCTTGACAGTAATTCTATTCAATTTCCTGTAATCCACGCATGGGCGGAGGGAGTGGTCTTTTTTCTCAACAAAAAATGTTCCTGCACCAGCTGGAGAAGAGGAGTGCTGGATGAACCCCTTCCTGAGATTCTTGTTGACATATTCCTTAAGGACCAGGAGTTCAGGCTCTGAAAGAGGAAAAATCCTTCCACATGGAATTTCTGCCCCTGGTAACAGTTCAATTGGGCAGTCATAAGCCCGGTGAGGGGGAAGAGTGTCTGCTTTTTGCTTGTCAAACACGTCCAGGAAGTCATGGTATACGGATGGGACGAGTTCCTGGGATTCGGGTACGGGTTTTAAGCGACCAATGACTGGAACCGTATGGTGTGAGACCTTGAGACAATTCTGTAGACAATAGGAAGACTGGAACATAACCTTGCCGGTAATCCAATTAATTTGGGGGTTGTGGGCTTGCAACCATGGCATCTCCAGGATGATCGGGAATAATGGTGAGGAGATGACATCCAAGCACAACAGTTCTTGGTGGTTCGGCAAGATGTCGGCGGACAGAGGTTGAGTGTCATGGGTGGTAGGTCTAGATTTGATATTTGACCCATCAGCTAGCCATATGGAAAGTCTCTGTTGTTTGGGTTGCAGTGGAATATTGTGTTGCTGGGCGAAGGCATGGTCAAGGAAGCAGCTACAGGCGCTGGAGTCAATTATAGCCTGAACCTGGTGTGCCCCTTCTGGAAGCTGTAGTGAGACAGGAACAGCAATGTGAGCAGATCTTGTTATAGTCAATGCACAAGGTATGTGAAGAGGAGAATCAAACTTACGGGTCTTGTTAGGGCACATGCTTGCATAGTGGCCGGGTCCTCCACAGTACAGACAGAGGGTATTCTAGCGGCCGACCCTGCTGGAGGGTGTGAAGGCTGGCCTCAGCCATTGTAGTATGCTGAGGGTCATCATATAATTTGGCCATTTTGTTCAGGAAAGAGTCCATAGTGTTTAGAAGAGGGATGGCCTGTTCCATCAAGCGGTGAGCCCAGGTTTGGAGTTCTCCCTGGAGCAGCGAGATGATGAATCCCACTTTAGTTCTTTCCAGTGAGAAGGTGCATGGTTGCAGCAAGAAGTATAACTGACAGGCATTCCTGAAGGCACGGAACTTGCTGCGATTCCCCCGAGAACCTCTCAGGGGGGTTCTGGGGGTGGAACCACTACTGTAGGTGCTGATGCCGTGGCTGCTTGATGAGCAGAGGTGGTTGGAGATAGAGACTCTACTCTTTGCTCAAGTTGACGGTAGCCATCTTGTAGGCCCTGGACTGCCTGGGTGAGGGCCGCAATATGCTGGCACAGTGCTTCCAAAGGTGAGGCCCCCCTTTCAGGCTCCATGTGGCTGGATTGTACTGTCACCTACCTTACAGCGGAGCCCCGAGATGATGAGGGTGGTCTCTTGCACAGTTCCTGTCCGAGCACCCCTGGTGGTGGAGATGGGGACTACTGGGGCAACAGAAGGGTGCAGGTGTCTGCCAGTAGTAGGCTGAAGCTTGGAAACACAGGAACTCCTGTCGGGAAGATGTGAAAGCTGGTCACCAGACATGTTCGCACCAGACAATTGGTGCGACTCAAGTCGCAGCAACTCCAAAAAAGGTTTTTGCACTACTTTGTTCCAATTTCGGTGCGACTTGTTCTCACAGGGTTTTCCCCAGTCGCATGACATTGTATTGCAAAGTTGCACTGTAAATCGCGTGACTTTGGGGTCGCAATAGTATAAACAGAGCCTTAAGAGTAGTAGTATGAAATTGAATTCGTGTTTGTATTGTAATGTGTATGAAATTGAATTCGTGTTTGTATTGTAATGTGTTTTCTCCTGCTTCTTGTCTGTTTTCATAGCACTACTCTTTAGAGTTTTTGTAGTATTGCGTGTGAAGTTGCCAAGATATCTATATTCGCACTATGAATTATTTTATTCTGTGCAAATTGTGAAATCAATAAATTTTGTATTTTTAGAATTAACCCTGATTAAGACCCTCTGTTGCCTAAGTAGATGCTTTTTGACCTGGTTAGCCTTACTTGGGTCTCACTTTGTATGCTCTACATGGATGACAAGCCTGCTTCACTTAAAAGAAAAAAAATAAGAAAAATAAAGCAAACCATTTAAAAATGTAACAATTGCTTATGCATTTCTTATCCCATTATGCTTTTTCTTAACTATAGAGCAAAGGTGGTAAAGTCACAAGCCAAAAGGTTGTAATACTTTTCTTTCTAGCAAACAGTGAATTTACTAACCTCTCTAGGTAAGTTAAATAAATCGCACAAATTGTGACAAAATACATTTCTGCTCTGTAGAAACTGAGTCAGCCCATTCTAATAACTTCCTTACACTCGGAGATATGGGAGTCAATTAAAAATTCAACCCTTTGTTGTAATAAAATAAAAACTACTTGGAAAAGCAGTAAGACAATCACATGAGAAAGAAATTATAATTTGGGATGTTCTGTTCATAAACTGCATACAGAACATTCTCAGTGTTTAAAAAATGGGACATTTGAATATTTTGGTAGTTTAGCAAGTCATAGCTGTCTAGAAATTTACATGGAAACAAAATGTTTACAACATTAACCACTTGACCTCTGGAAAATTTACCCCCCCTTCATGACCAAGCCATTTTTGCGGTATACGACACTGCATTACTTTAACTCACATTTGCGCGGTCGTGCATTGCTGTACCCAAATAAAATGTATGTTCTTTTTTTCCTACAAATAGAGCTTTATTTTGGTTGTATTTGATCACCTCTGTGTTTTTATTTTTCGCTCTATAAACAAGACCGAAAAAAAAAAAAATATTTTTTTTACTTTCTGCTATAAAACCTATTTAATAAAAAATTGAAAAAAGGTCAGTAGAGGGAGATGGGCGGAGCCTAGCGGAGCAGACATGCATTGTTAGAGCTCCGCACTGCTGAGGAGAGAAGAGAAGGACAAAACGGAGCCTGCAGGCTCAAAAGGTATCCATTTGAACCTTTTTGCCCCAGGGAACAAACTGTGAAAGTTTGGGCAGGAAATATGGTACTGGGAGGAAACCGTGGCAGAAATAAAAATCACCTCACAAAGAGCTCACAGGCACTCACTGCAACTAAAGCAGCTCCAGTCACCTCACAAGATACAGCACCAGGGCGCTCTCACAGACAGAAAATGTCACAGCAAGACTCTCCATTTGAGTCAGATACAGAACAAATCCTCTCACAAACTTCTCCACAAGCCTCCTCAGCATCCCCAGTAATATTATTACAATTTGAAAAGATGCTTCATAAGGCTTTAAAACAAACCTCAGACCAAATAACAAAAAGCCTAACCAAAGAAATAAGAGAGCTGGGAAACCGCACCGCAGCCTTAGAAATAAAAATGGATGAAATTGAAATTACAACCCAAGTAAATATAACAGAATTGGAACAATTAAAAGAAGAGAATTTAATACTTAAAACTAAGCTCGAAGATTACGAAAATAGAGCCAGACGTTCAAACTTGCGCATAAGGGGAATACCTGAAACTGTGACAGACCTGCAATCTATTATTACTGCTCTATTACAAGAACTAAAGCCAGATATCCCTTTTGAAAGTTTAGAACTGGACAGAGTACACAGAGCCCTCACAGCCAAAAAGAAAGATGGACCCCCACGTGATATAATCACAAAATTTCATTATTACAGAATGAAAGAACAAATACTAATTGCTGCAAGAGAAAAAAAGGAACTTAATTTTCAAGGACACAATTATCAAATTTTTGCTGACCTATCCCAACTTACTATTACTAAAAGACGATCCATGAAACCCCAACTGATGGAACTGCAACGCCACAACATTATGTATCAATGGGGCTTCCCCTTTTCAGTCAGATTTAACTACCAAGGTACAATTTACAGAAGCAGATCAGCAGATGAACTACAACAAACCCTTTTAAAATTAAATCTGACAGAACCCACAAGCAGCAACACTCCCACACGCAGAAGAATGGCATCATCTTCACCTTCAGGCAGCACTCAGAAAATTTCAGAACAAAATGGGAATCATCATTCTCACAAAAGAGGCCGTTATGCCACATCATCCATGGACCAAGAAGATTCAATGGACTGACATCCTAATTCCTGATATCTCTTCATTTATTATACTAAGAGATGGTTCTCTATAAAAAACCTGTATTTATAACTGAATGTAACTGCATTCTGATAGTCACACACTGTGTGGGATCATGTTACATTCCAGTTATATTTCTTATTACGTCTGATTCATATAGCCTTAGAATATATAAGTGAAATAAGGAAATTCTTGTTCAGTTATATATTATCAGGTAATAACAATATATTTATTAATTTTTAGGACAAATATGTTCAATAATCCAGGAGTAATGGAAGCTTTTTCTTTCTTTTCTTAAAACAAATATATTATTACCTAACTAGTTCCTAGAATTATGTTTTTATTCTAATCTGAAGCAATACAACCTCAATTTTATGAGTTAACATATCTAAACAGTTACATATGAATAAAATATGTAATTGTTTACTCTAAAAGGGTTAAAATCCCAAAATAATTCAAACTATCTTCATCAATACCAAAGTTATTAACAGTACCTTTCTAACTGAATTATTTAGCCTAGGGCAAGACTAACCATATACAACCACCCTGGAATAAATAATTTCAACAAAAACTATATTCTGCACTCCAATTAATGAAACATCATTTTGATGTCTTTTGACATAGCACTTCTCTCCTGTAAGCGGAAGATCCGTGTACCCCCATTAGCCCTCCTCATTCTCCCAACCATATTATGTGGGAGTGTGACGAAGGCACTTATTCCCCTGAGAGAGATATTTATTCTCTTTCACGGGTAAATTGTGATTACTTGCAAAAAATAATTTATACAATGTATCATCTAATCTCATATGTTTTTTGTTTACTCTTTACTCCAGAATTCACTGGTTTCTTTTCTATCTATTCATCTCTTCAGTCCACACAGGTTGATCTGCGCAGTCAGCTCTGCATAACAAAAAGTAAGTCAAAACTATTTGATCTGTTGCCATGGCACCACTGAATATACTTTCCCTGAATGTTCAGGAAATAAATGTCCCTCAAAAAAGGACCAAAGCCTTCCGTACTTTCAATAACAAGAAGGCTCACATAGTATGCCTCCAAGAAACACACTTCACCAAAGATTCTACTCCAAAATATATTTCTCCTTTTTATCAACAAATTTACACGGCTTCTGCCTGTACCAAGCAAAGGGGAACTCTAATTGCATTTCACCGATCCACACCATTCACCTTATCATCAGAAATTAAAGACCCAGAAGGTAGATACCTGATACTCATGGGTTATATAATGGATACAGCAATCACGGTGATTTCCTACTACGCTCCTAACAAACAACCTACACCATTCCTCTCACATATATTACAAGTGATTAATACACACAAAATAGGAACAGTGATAATGTGTGGGGATTCGAACCAGGTCCTCCTCCCATTTCTAGATAAATCACCTTTTACACCATCCAAAATAACCTCTAGATTACCTTTTTCTCAACTTCTTTCCAAATACAATCTGGTAGATTCGTGGAGAGAAAGTAACCCAATGAAAAAGAAATTCACTTATTTCTCGCACCCTCATCAAACCTTCACTAGAATAGATCATATTTTTCTAATAATAGGAATGATACCAGAAATTATTGCATCAGATATAATTCCGATTCCGTGGTCTGACCATAATGCAATATACACTACTATAGCCTCAACCATACCAAAAGCGCATGACCCAACGTGGTACTTACCGGACATAATGCTCAAACACCCACTACATCAGATGGCCATTGAACAAGCTTTAAAGGAATACATATCAATTAATAATACAACAGACATCTCCCCAATAACACTGTGGGAAGCTCATAAGCCTGTCTTGCGTGGTACAATACAAAGACAAATGGCACTATTTAAACGGGAACGCAAAAATCTAGCAAAAAAACTAGAACTCAATTTTAATGCAGCCTACATATCATTTCAAGATAATCCATCTCAGAGTACAAAATCTCATCTGGAAAAATCTAGATTGGAATACCATCTATTTCTCACTGAGTCAGATGATAAATCCCTCAAACGCTCCAAACACAATTTCTACATGAATACAAACAAACCAGGTACATATTTGGCTCGGGCATTAAATTAAACTAACAAATCTTTCAAACCAATACGTTTGAAATTATCAAAAAATTTTTACACTTGTAATCCAGTTAAAATAGTCCATAAATTTCACTCACATCTCGCAACTTTATACAAGACAAACAATGAATTTAATCCTACAGAGGCTGAATCCTTCTTCTCAAAAATAACCTTACCTGAGTTATCTCAGAATCAAAAAAGCAGTTTGGATGAGCCTATAACTATAGATGAAGTTGCTAACGCCATAAAAGACCTAAAACTTAACAAAAGACCAGGCCCAGACGGCTACTCGGCTTTATACTATAAAACATTCTCAGAAATACTCTCTCCCATTCTCACTGAAACTTTTAACAAACTTCTAGATGGACATTCTTTTCGGCAAGAAACACTAATGGCAATTGTTTGTATGATCCCAAAACCCCTTTCTGATGATACTTCCTGTGTGAATTATCGGCCTATCTCTCTGTTAAACCTCGATATTAAATTATTAGCAAAAATAATAGCAAAACGCCTCAATAGCATTATAGGAAAATTAATACATAGAGATCAAGTAGGCTTCATGCCAAATAGACAGGCAGGCGATAATATACGCAGGGCAGTGTTATTGGCACATATTGCTAAAAAACGGAAAATCCCTTTATGTTTTCTATCTCTCGATTTTAAGAGGGCATTTGACACAGTATCCTGGCAATATATGCAATATTCATTACAAAAATGGGGTTTTGGACCCCACTTTTTAACATGGATCAAAGCATTATATAATAAACCCAAAGCCTATATAAAATATGCTGGATACAAATCTGAAGCCTTTAATATCGAAAGAGGTACCCGACAGGGTTGCCCATTATCTCCCTTATTATTTGCCCTTATACTCAAACCCATGGCCCAATACATCAGAACAAACCAAACTATAACTGGCATTGAAGTAGGAGGTATTACACACAAATTATATATATTTGCAGACGATATATTACTTTTTCTATCATCACCACAGGTCTCTGGTCCTAACTTAATACCAGCTCTTGATGGATTTGCAGCCCTATCCGGCCTTATGATTAATCCTAAGAAATGCCTAGTGCTTAATATTTCACTCACAAACATGGAATTGATCCCGGCTAGGGCTGCACTCCCATTCACATGGGCAGAAAAATCAATCCCATATCTTGGAATTCATTTAACAGCATCTCATTCTGACTTATTCTCAACCAATTATCCTCCTGTATTAAGACAGATCACAAATCTAATAAAACAATGGTCGCAACTTCCTTTATCCTGGATAGGGAAGATTAATGCAATCATAATGACTATTCTACCCAAATTGCTTTATCTATTCAGAGTCCTCCCTATTCCAATTCCTTCCTATTTTTTGAGAATAGTAAAAAAAGAGCAACTTCGTTTATATGGGGCTCTTCTAAACCACGTATACCTATACACACACTACATCTTCCCAAAAATAAAGGAGGCCTGGGATACCCTAATTTTACTAACTACTACAGAGCAGCACATTTGGCCAGTCTGTCCAAATACCATGCAAAACAGGAAATCCCATTATGGGTATTTATAGAGGCTTCAGAAAATGACCCTCTATTAATATCAAATTTATTATGGCTTGATCCTAAAGACCGCTTTAAAATTCATAATCCCATAACTAAACACTTCTTATCTCTCTGGGATAAACTAAAAACCAAATATCAGTTACAATCTCCACACAATCCTCTCCTTTCTTTTATCAGAAATCCGGCCTTTTATCCGGCATGGATCTACCGAAATTCTTTTAAAGCTTGGACAACATGAGGCATTCAGACACTAAATGACTTCATAGCATCTAAATCATTCCTTTCATTCCCATCGCTTAGAGAAAAATATGATCTACCAAACTCTGAGATATTTAGATATCTCCAAATCAAAAATTTCTATACACCATTCCTAAAGGGGGATACACCATTATCCCAATTATCCATTTTTGAATCAATCTGTACAAAAGATCCATTTGCTAAAGGTACAATTTCATCACTTTATAATCAATTATATGGAGTAGCAAATCTTAATAGACCCTCTTACGTTCAGAGGTGGGAGGAGGACCTGGGACGAACTTTAGAAGACACGGACTGGTCTAACATATGGCTCACATCTAAGTCATCTTCACCCAACATCTTAGCACTGGAGACAAATTATAAAGTCCTAACTCGCTGGTACCTTGTACCCGCTAGAGTGGCAAAATATTCACCTAATACCTCAGCTCTTTGTTTTCGAGGATGCCCAGAAATAGGCACATATTTACACATATGGTGGACGTGCCCAGTAATGCAAACCTTCTGGAAGGAAGTCTTCGTGATTGCATCTAAAATATTTAAAAAAATAATACAACCAGATCCATATTTAACTTTACTTAATCTAAAACCGGAATGGTTAACACTCTCTCAATTCAAACTTATGATCCAACTAATAACGGCTGCAAAACAAACAGTGGCCAAGGCATGGAAATCTCCTACATTGGTACTAGCAGAAACAATTCACAGAATGAATAATACAATGTCCCATGCTAAGATGGTAGCCATCGATCAAAATCAAATTCCAAAATTTGAAAAACTTTGGCATCCTTGGATAAAACAACAATTCCTGTCAAACTTCAATGACTCTGTCCTGTTGCCATGGTAACAGATTAAATGACTTACAGAGACACCCATTCTAAGGCTTCAAAGAGAACTAAAAAGAATAATAAACTGACGAGTGGGACAACCTTGTGGACCATACCTCTACCTTTCAACCCTTTTTCTTCTTTCTCTTTCCTTTTCTCCACCTTACGATTAAAGCTCATTATCAGAATTTATTTGACCTATATACACTCTACTTGTAAACAATATGTATAGTAGGTATAAATCATTTAAATACCTACAAAAGTAACTAAGGAAATGATATATATCTTTAATTTAGGTTTACGTGAACCCAATGTTTAATATTTGAAATTTCTTGATATTTACCTATATAAACCCTACTGTAAAACAATGAGCTTACTTTATAGATCCTTGTAAACTTACTTTATGTATCTTTATAACATTGTATACTCAATAAACTTCTTTTGACAAGGAAAAAAGGTCAGTAATTTCTTCATAAATTTAGGCCAATATGTACTCTGCTACATATTTTTGGTAAAAATGTATTAGTAATGGCGGCGATCAGTGACTTATAGGGGGACTGCGATATTGCGGTGGACATTCTAAAAATAACTGACACTTTTTTTTTGGGAACAGTGACACTAGTGATCAGTGTTAAAAATATGCACTGTCACTGTACTAATGACACTAGCTGGGAAGGGGTTAACATAGTGCCATGTGCTGGGTGTTCAGTGTGCCCCTATACCTTTAAGGAGGGATGGACTCCCAACTGGTCCACCTGTCCTCTGCCTATCTATTAAAAATGCATGTGCTCTCATTGTGGAGACTCACTCAAGTTAGAATTAGGAACTACAGAAAATAAGGTGCCTTGACGGGGCCTGTACCTTACACATGTATTTGCAAATGTTCTTAATGCTTATAGTTAGACAGGTCAATTATTCAAGTGGTCGCTGACTGGTTGGTAAGTTTGAGCTTGGAAATCTTTTTGTATTTGTTTGATATACTGTATGTCCCCCTTCCAGGGCTCCTTGCTGCAAAGACCAGTTATAGATGGGGGCAGTGGCCACTTGTTCGTACTACAAAGAGTGGCATCTTTACTTGGTTTAGGTAAATCTGTGATATGTGCCTCCAATGACTGGGATGGAAAAACAACGGTCGGTGATATGGCATTATACATTTTTAAGAGGAAGGGAGAGATAGAGTCAGGAACTTAAAAAAAACAGGGTGTGAAGCCATCCCATCCAGCATTTTTATTGGAATCAAGTGAAGAAATCGCTCCTAGTAGTTATTTGAAAGTGTTGTTCTAAACTGTTTATAGTGTCCAAAGGCAGGGTGGGGATTTTCTTACAGTCGGTTCAATGTATTTCATTCATCTTGATTTTACCTCATTATCCTGTTTTTTAAGTGATCTTATGACATGGAGGACATTTGTTCTACACCACATAATGCAATGTGCTATGTTGCTATGATCTTGTCTACCAATATATGGTCTGTAACATGATATTTGTATGCTCACTACTTTGTGTATATACCAACGATATTATACTACGCTATCTACTGTTTAAGACAATAAATATAAGTTTTTTTCACATTGACTCGTTTTTTTTTTTTTTTACCATGCTGTACATACCTCATTTAAAGGTATGTACAGCATGGTAAAAAAAAGGTATGTCGCTTTAACTGACAATTGCGCAGTCGTGCGACGTGGCTCCCAAACAAAATTGACGTCCTTTTTTCCCCACAAATAGAGCTTTCGTTTGGTGGTGATTGATCACCTCTGCGGTTTTTATTTTTTGTGCTATAAACGAAAAAACAGAGACAATTTTGAAAAAAACGCAATATTTTTTACTTTTTGCTATAATAAATATCCCCAAAAAATATATAAAATTTTTTGCTATAATAAATATCCCCAAAAAATATATAAATTTTTTTTTTCCCTAAGCTTAGGTCGATACGTATTCTTCTACATATTTTTGGTAAAAAAAATCGCAATAAGCGTTTATTGATTGGTTTGCGCGAAAGTTATAGCATCTACAAAATAGGGGATAGTTTTATGGCATTTTTTATTAATAATTTTTTCTTTTAACTAGTAATGGCTGTGATTTGTATCGTGACTGCAACATTATGGCGGACAGATTGTTTTGGGACGATTCACATTTATACAGCGGTCAGTGCGATTAAAAATGCACTTATTACTGTGTAAATGTGACTGGCAGTGAAGGGGTTAGGTGTGTCCAAGGGAGTGATTCTAACTGTGGGGGGGCTGGGCTACGTGTGACACGACACTGATCACCGCTCCCGATCACAGGGAGCTGTGATCAGTGTCACTAGGCAGAACGGGGATTTGCTTGTTTGCATCAGCATTTCCCAGTTCTTCCTCTCCGAGAGAAGATAGCGGGTATCCCCGTGGACATCGAGTCTGCGGGACCCGCAATCACAGTCACGGAGGTTGCGGCGGGCGAGCGTGCCCACAATGCCGCGTCTTAAAGGGCAACGTACAGGTACGTTAATATGCCTGTACGTGCCCTTCTGCCGACCTAAATCGGCGTGAGCCAGTCGGCAAGGGGTTAAACTTGCTCACGGCTGTAATGTTACATATAGTTACATAGTAGGTGAGAAAAGGTGAGCAGGTTAAAAAAAGACACAAGTCCATCAAGTGCAACCTATGCGTGTGATTATATGTCAATATTACATTGTATATCCCTGTATGTTGTGGTCGTTCAGGTGCTTATCTAATATTTTTTGAAACTATCGATGCTCCCTGCTGATACCACCGCCTGTGGAAGGAAATTCCACATCCTTACCTCTCTTACAGTAAAGAACCCTCTACATAGTTTAAGGTTAAACCTCTTTTCTTCTAATTTTAATGAGTGGCCATGTGTCTTGTTAAACTCCTTTCCTCAAAAAAGTTTTATCCCTATTGTGGGGTCACCAGTATGGTATTTGTAAGTTGAAATATCCACTCTCAAGCGTCTCTTCTCCAGAGAGAACAAGTTCAGGGCTCGCAACCTTTCCTCATAACTAGCATCCTCCAGACCCTTTATTAGCTTTGTTGCCCTTCTTTGTACTCACTCCATTTCCAGTACATCCTTCCTGAGGACTGGTGCCCAGAACTGGACAGCATACTCTAGGTGCAGCCAGACCAGAGTCTTGTAGCACAGGAGAATTGTCATTTTATATCTGGAGTTGATCCCCTTTTTAATGCCTGCCAATATTCTGTTTGCTTTGTTAGAAGCAGCTTGGCATTGCATGCCATTGCTGAGCCTATCATCTACTAGGACCCCCAGGTCCTTTTTCATCCTAGATTCCCCCAGAGGTTCTCCCCCCAGTGTATAGATTGCATTCATATTTTTGCCACCAAAATGCATTATTTTACATTTTTCTACTTTAAACCTCATTTGCCATGTAGTTGCCCACCCCATTAATTTGTTCAGATCTTTTTGCAAGGTTTCCACATCCTGCGGAGAAGTTATTGCCCTGCTTAGCTTAGTATCATCTGCAAATACAGAGATTGAACTGTTTACCCCATCCTCCAGGTCGTTTATGAACAAATTAAATAGGATTGGTCCCAGCACAGAACCCTGGGGGACCCAACTACTCACCCCTGATCATTTTGAGTACTCCCCATTTATCACCATCATCTGAACTCACCCTTGTAGCCAGTTTTCAATCCATGTACTCACCCTATGGTCCATGCCAATGGACCGTATTTTGTAAAGTGAACGTTTATGGGGAACTGTGTCAAATGCTTTTGCAAAATCCAGATACACCACGTCTACGGGCCTTCCTTTATCTAGATGGCAACTCACCTCCTCATAGATGGTTAATAGATGATTTAGCAAGAACGATTCTTCATGAATCCATGCTGATTACTGCTAATGACACCGTTCTCATTACTAAAATCATGTATATAGTCCCTTATCATCCCCTCCAAGAGCTTGCATACTATTGATGTTAGGCTAACTGGTCTATAATTCCCAGGGATGTATTTTGCTGGCTCCTGGCAACATAGATGAAAAATCAAGGACAAAAACGGCGTAGGGTCCCCCCCAGTCCATACTAGGCCCTTCGGGTCTGGTTGGATTTTAAGGGGAACTCCACGCCAAATTTAAAAAGAAAATTGGCGTGAGGCCCCCCTAAAATTCATACCGGACCCTTATCCGAGCATGCAGCCTGAAGGTCAGGATAGGGGGGGGATGAGCGAGCACCCCCCTCCCTCCTGAACCATACCAGACCACATGCCCTCAACATGGGGCACCCCAAAGCACCTTGTCCCCATGTTTATGGGGCAAAGAGCTTCTTCCCGACAGCCCTGGGGGGTTGTTGTCGGGGTCTGCCAGCGGGGGGCTTATTAGAATCTGGCAGCCCCCTTTAACAAGGGGACCCCCAGATCCCAATCCCCCCTATGTGAATGTGTATCAGGTACATTGTACCCCTACCCATTCATCAAAAAAGTGTCAAAAAGTAAAAAACCACAACAGACAGTTTTTGACAGTTCCTTTAATAAAAAAGAGATGTCCCACGATGTCCATCCATCTTCAGTCATGCTGCCCGATGGACCCAAAGTAATTGTCAAAAACTGTCTGTTGTGGTTTTTACTTTTTGACACTTTATTTGGTGAATGGGTAGGGGTAAAATGTACCCGATACCCATTCACATGGTGGGGCGGGATCTGGGGGTCCCCTTGATAAAGGGGATCCCAGATTCCGATAAGCCTCCTGCCCGCAGCCCCCGGAAACCACAGCCCATGGTTGTTGGGAAGAGGCTCTTGTCCCCCTCAACATGGGTACATGGTGCTTTGGGGTGGGGTGGGCGCAGGGCCCCCTCTGCCCCAAAGCACCAACCCCCCCATGTTGGGGGCATGTGGCCTGGTATGGTTCAGGAGGGGGGGCACTCGCTCGTCCTCCCCAATCCTGACCTCCAGGCTGGGCTGCATGCTTGGATAAGGGTCTGGTATGGATTTTGGGGGGGACCCCATGCTGTTTTTTTAAAAAATTGGGCGTGGAGTTCCCCTTAAAATTTATACCAGACCCGAAGGGCCAGGTATGGATTTTTTAGGGGGGACCCCCACACCATTTTTTTCTTAATTCTGTGAAAGGGTTCCCCTTAACAAATTGAATACACTGTATTATATACTCTGCACTATATACCCTGCACTGTATTATATATACTACACTGACTGCACAATATATTATCCACTATATTATATATGCTACACTGACTGCACTATATACTCTGCAATGTATTATATATACTACACTGGTGGCACTATATACTCTCCACTGTATTATATATACTACACTGACTGTACTATATACTCTGAACTGTATTATATATACTACACGGACTGCACTATATATTCTGAACTGTTTTATATATACTACACAGACCGCACTCTATACTTTTAACTGTATTATATATGTAGTGGTACCCCCGTAAGGCTGCTAAGTGTTATGGCCCACCTGTCACCCTGCCCAGCCCAGCATTCAAGTACTCAGTGACTCAAAGGCGATGAACAGTCCATTAGCTTTGCTTTTTTTTTATTGAGAGGATTGAACTTGGATGGGGTGTCTGATTGTTAGGATATCCCTATCCTTGAGGGCAGCAAGGCTGAAAGCTACCGTCCATCTTGAACTTTGAACTGTCGGGCTTACACATTTATGCGCAAGAGTTTTTGTTTTGTTGTATTGGCTATTCTTTGGGTCTCTAGCTGCAGAGTGTGGTTGCCCCAGCGGTTTCTTTGGTCAGATTCTAATTGGAATCCAGAACAACGATGGTTAAATCTATAGAAGAACGACAACTGAGAAGATCCCCATTGGCAAAAGGTTTCACCACCAGCTTGAACATCTTCGAATCAGAGACAATTGCTAATGAGGTGACTACTACGATAGGCAACGATAAGCAGGCTCCAGATAGGGAGGACACTATGGTATCAATATTTTTTAGACTAAAAGATCTACTAGAAAGAGAAATGCTGCAGTGGTGAGTTATCCTACTACTGCAAAAATATCTTGAATTCAAGAGGATACCAAGGGGTTTAAGAATCACTAAAGTATGCTCATTTCTAGATGAAGACCTCAGAGAAAATTGGATTAAAAGCCTGCATGATTGTAACCGTATGTGGCTACAATATATCATCACTCAAAGAGAGCGTAATCTCTCTGCGATTCGTGCCTTCTTGTAAGATTTATGCATCTTACAAGAAGAACTATCCACTTTCTCTGATGTTGCAACTTTTGATAGCTGGGATCAGAAAGTAAACGAACAAATGATGGAATATGAGACCAATCTCATCAGTAAAAAATCAGGGAAATTTGAAAGGGATAGGTTGGATTATTTACACAATCGGGAATTTAATTGGAAAAAACAAAAAGAACAATAGGAGTAAGATGAATGGTGAACAGCCAAACGAGAGGTGTGAACAGAACACACTATCTCAAGGACATCATTCACTTTCACTCCTGACTGATAATAAAAAAAGAAGTACCAACACCACTGCTCAAAACAACAATAAAAATAATAATAAAAATAAGGCAAATAAAAAAATATAAACACAAAAAGGGAACTAACACTAGTCAGAACAATAGAGAAGGGAGTTCATGTACTACAAATAAACCCTTTCATCAACAACATTTCCAGAATAGGGACCAAAATGGATGTATTGATAACATCCAGAAACAACCCCCTGTGAGAAACAATACCCCTGCGAAGCGTCTGCCACCATTGCTTCCTAAGACCAGTTGTACTAGCAGGGGTAAAGACAATCCATCCAAAGACACAAATAGAGAAAACATCCCATCTACCAAACATTCCAAGAAATGTCTAAATATGCAGCCCAGAGGAGAGGGACCTGTTTTATCATTGGTTTATGACAACTGTAACATACTTCCAACTATGGCTAGCACCTCTACAGTGTCATTTGGAAGTACTATTACAGAATTAGACATAGATCTCAAGACGCTCAGTGACACACCAACTTACAATCCTTTTACAGTCCTTAGTAATGGAGAGTCAGATAATGATAATGTCAACATATCAGATACTACACCGCCCTTGTTTTTTTAGAGAAGGAAGTTGCACTGATGGAGGGCCCTGCAACGAACAACAAGAGTCTGGACCCTCTAGAGTTAACTCCATTAATGTCGAAAAAAACAAGGAAAAGAGAAGAAGAACAAGGAGAGTTACAAGAGGAGGAAAGGGATGTAAAAAGAGGCAGACTCTAGACAATACCCATTCCACCATCAAAATGTATAATTTATCCAGCTCTGTCTTTTCGGAAACAGAACTGGACCTCCTCAGAAAAGGCCTTAACTATGCCCCACCCAGTGTACCCAATTTATTCGAGCTATTTATTGATCTGAATAAGTATATACGCAAACTTACCATCCAGAGATATTATATCCTTAAAAAAGCAAGTAGTGTCACTGATGTTGATGATATTAATATTGGAGCAGAGTTGGAGGCGTCCTTACCCTCTGAAACAAGTGTAGATGAAGACTCCATACTAAATATATTAGAAGAGCTATATCTTGAGGCACAACCTGATGGACAGACCACCTCTGTACCAGTGGCTTGTCCCCTAGGGGAAAGTGCAATAGTTCATACTCCATTTACACCCAGATCGTCTTTCTTTCCCCATTGGGCTAAAGGAAAATTTATTTCCACATTTTATGATGTAGTTTTTAACACTTTTAAAACTAAGTTTGAACATTTTAATAATAAGACAAGTTATGCCAAAAATACTGACCCTCTCTCTAAAACTATAGACAGTCTGAAACAGAATCAGGACATAATCATATGAAAGGCGGATAAAGGGGAAAGTCTTGTCATTCAAAATAAAGATGAGTATATCAATGAGGCAAGGACACTTTTGGGCGATACGGATACCTACACTAAACTCAGTAAAGTCCCTACAGTGAAATATACAAAAGAGCTCAAAATACTTTTGGAGGAGGCATTATTGGAGGGAGTCATTACAAAAAATGAATACTATTTTCTGTATAATAGGCATGCCGTGACCCCGCATTTTTATCATATACCTAAGATGCACAAAAGCCTAACCAACCCTCCGGGCAGACCAATAATAGCTGGGATGGATAGTCTCTCTAGTAATTTGGGCTCTTACATTGATTATTTTCTGCAAGACACTGTAACTAATTTACCATCTTTGGTAAGAGACTCTGGCCATATGCTAGATATTCTGTCCAACTACAAATGGCAGCCTAGTTACAGATGGCTCTCCCTTGATGTGGCTTCGCTATATACATCCATTGACCACACATACGGCCTTAGAGCCATGAATTACTTTCTACTAGAGGATGATAAACTGAATCCCTCACAAGCCAAATTTTTGTTGGACTGTGTCAGATTCTCTCTTACACACAATTATTTTTCTTTTCTGGGTGAATATTACTTGCAAACTAGGGGCACAGCTATGGGGGCAAGGTTTGCCCCTAGTTACGCAAATATTTTCATGGGCCTCTGGGAGAACACCTATATATGGAATAACAATCCGTTTGGGGCCAATCTGGTGCTGTACGCCAGATACATTGACGATATTTTGATCATATGGGATGGGTCAGATGATAATCTCAATAACTTTTTAGAGTATTGCAAGAACAATTTCTTTGGCATAGAATTTACACATGTTATAGCTAACAAGTATTTAGTCTTTTTAGAGCTAGAACTTCAGGGAGAGCCCGATGGTGATATCTGTTCTAGAACCCACTTTAAACCTAGTGGAGGCAATTCGTACTTATATGCCAAAAGTAATCACCACCCAAGGTGGATACAAAACATCCCCTATGGTCAATTTTGTTGCCTGAGACTTACATGTACGGAAAAAGAAGACTACTTAGAACAGAGTAAGCTTCTTATACAGAAATTTAGAGAAAAAGATTATGACGCAAGCCATATTGAGATGGCCTTTAATAAATATCTGGTTCTCTATGATGACCAAATTGGTCCCCTACGTCATACCAGACCTGATAGTATACCAACAAGGCCTTTGAGATTCAGAACATCCTGAAAAGAAATTGGAATATCCTTAAACATGACCCTGTGCTAGGTGACACACTCCGAGATCATCCTAATATTGTGTTCCGTAAACCACGTGACCTTAGGAGCCTTGTTGCACCCCTGGACTGCAAAACATCATAACGAATATGGCGTGCGTTCCAATCGCCGCCCATAGCCTTACAGCGTTTTTTAGGTAAGATTTCTCTATATTTACATATTTTGGGATGGAAGTTATTCGTCCCCAAAGGATGACAAATGTAGATGTGCCCTGGTATTTTGGTTGTCCCCTATGACATCTTGTACACGCTGGCTACAGTGCAGACTCATATATATATGTTGATGGCTACTGCTACTTTTATTTTTATTTATTTTTATATTTATTTTTATTTTTATTTATTTTTCCTCTATTTCTATTTTTGTTTATGCTAGTGGCCGCATCTATGGGATTTTAAGATTTGAGCTCGTCCGGCTGTTTTACATGCCGCACCACACTTTATACGCGCATTCACCCCTGTTATCAGTGTTGGTACCCCCCCTTTTTTTAGACACATGTCACATTCATGTTTTGTGTACTTGTGCTCCCCATACATTTCTGTCTTATTGTATATGTGTACACAAATGGTTTCTATGGTGCTGTGTCAGGGTCCGCCTCTAGACCGCCCATCTATATGGGAGTGGCACCTGAGTCAGTCTGGTTTGTGCTTCCTTGATGAGCACATATATTTAAGTAGCCGTAAGAGATGTACACTGTTAGGCTCTGAAGAAGAAGGTGCAACCTTCGAAACGCGTCAGCCAGCAGCTGTCTGCACGTCTTGTCCATAGGTTTGGAGACTGCAATCGGTGGACCTATCACCACTATTGTTTATGCGTGATTTTCATCTACCCTTGTGAGTAGTAGTTTTTACGTGTTCTTTTTTAATAAACTTTTTTAAGGATAATGCACAAGGCCGGTGCACCCTTTCTTTTCTGTTGTTTGTCTGGGGTATAGGAAGTATGGGATGCCCAGTAAATTTTAGAACAAAGAATTGGAACAACTTATATACACTCCGGTATATACAGATCTCTCTTCCTCCAGCACAACTCTTACTGCAGACCAATTCTCCCCAGCTCCTCCAGCAGTTTACTTGCTTGAGTTCCCAGCCACAGCTAGCACTGCATAGTTAGGCCTGAGACTAGCTCAGCCAGGCCTTAGCAACTGCCTTTTTCAGGCAGGGACCGCGGGCCCCTTTTAAGTGTAGTAATGAACTGTAATATATATACTATACAGACTGCACTATATACCCTGAACTGTATTATATATACTGTACGGACTGCACTATATACTCTAAACTGCATTATATATACTATAGGGACTGCACTATATACTCTGAACTGTATTCTATATACTATACAGACTGCACTTGCCGTGAGCGACCCATATAATCGTTTGTTCTATTCAGCAGCAGTTCTAAAGGGACAACTCAAAGGCAGATGGTTGAACAAAAGGGTTATCCCAGCATCATCCCAATTGGTTTATCACTAGGACATAAAAGGAAATGTAAAACCTTACTAGCAAATTTATTAAAAATTTAAATTACACTTACATCAAAGTATCATATGTAGCGCTATAAAAGAATCCTCGCCCGCCAAACATAAAGCATACAGCCCACACTTCTGGGAATGTGAACACGCGATGATGTCAGCACATCTCTACGCCCAATGGGACCCAGGTACACCCATCTACTGTCCAGGGAAGTCTGGCCAGAAGTGGTCTTCATGGAAGCATTGCCGCCAAAAAGCTATATAGCTGATGTGGAAAAAAGGCTAAGAGACTCAACTATGCATTAAAACATAGGAACTGAAGTGCAGAAAATTGGCAGCAGGTGCTCTGAACTAATGAGTAAAAAAGGGACATATTTGGCTGTAGCAAGAGGCAGTTTGTTTGCCAAAGGGTTGGGGAGCAATACAATAATGAGTGTCTGCAGGCAACAGTGAAGCATGGTGGAGGTTCCTTGCAAGTTTGAGGCAGCATTTCTGCAAATGGATTGGAGATTTTGTCAGGATCAATGGTGTCCTCAATGCTGAGAAGCACAGGCAGATACTTATCCATCATGCCATACTATCAGGGAGACATGTGATTGGCCCCAAAGTTATTCTGCAACAGGACAACGACCCCAACCATACAGCCAATGTCATTAAGAACTATCTTCCGCGTAAGGAATAACAAGGAGTCCTGGAAGTGATGGCTTGGCCCACAGAGCACTAATCTTTACATCAAGTCTGTTTGGGGTTACATAAGGAGATGGAAGGATTTGAGGGAGCCTACATCCACAGAAGATTAGTGATTAGTTCTCCAAGATGTTTGGAAAAACCTACCTGCTGAGGCCCTTCAAAAATTTTGTGTAAAAATGTACCTAGAAGAATTGATGCTGTTTTGAAGGCAAACACCAAATATTGATTTGATTTGGATTTCTCTTCTGTTCATTTACTTTCCATTTTGTTAATTGATAAAAATAATACACTTCTATTTCTGAAAGCATTGTTACAGCATTGTTTTCACACCTGCCTAAAACTTTTGCACAGTAGTGTAGATCTGCAAAGTGATTGTTTTCGCTGATCAAATTACCAATATACAGGTGCTACAGCCTTATGCCGCGTACACACGATCAGAAATTCCTCCAGCAAAAGTGCGATGAGAGCTTTTGGTCGGAAAATGCGACCGTGTGTATGCTCCATTGGACTTTTGCTGGCGGAATTCCAGCCAGCAAAAGATAGAGAGCAGGTTCTTTATTTTTCGGTCGGAAAAAGTTCCTATCCGAAAATGCGTTCCTCTGTATGCATTTCGGACGTGCAAAAACTCACGCATGCTCAGAATCAAGTACGAGACAGAAGCGCTCGGTCTGGTAAAACTACCGTTCCTAATGGAGATAGCACATTCGTCACGCTGCAATTTTTTAAATAGTTTAAGGCAGCGCATTCTCTTCTTCTTTAGAATGCTAGAAGAATGAAGTTGTTTTGCTGCACATATTCACACAGAGTTCTCATAAACTGATTTCTTTATTATTTCTCTTGATCTCCTGAATAATCTTTTTTTTTTTTTTTTTTTTTTTAATTGAAGAACTCTTTTTTTTTTATTATTTATTTTTTTTTATATCTTTTTTATTATTTTCTAATGATCCCCATAATTTGTTTTTTTTTTGGGTGTCAAGTTTCCACAACAACATTATTATCTTGTATTTTTTAACCTCAAGGAGGTTGGTTGGTGTCCCCCGTTAATTAGACATTGTATTTTTGAAATGTACCTGCCTACTCACAAACAAACTGTCCTATTTGAAGAAAAACACATAGGCAAGTACTTTCATATAAAAAAAACTCCATTTATTGTGGCTCATAACAAAATGAAGAGGAAGGCAGTGCTGGAGAAACTGCTTGAATTAGCGAAGCCTTTGTACCCCAGGGCACACATCAACTCTTTGTAACTAAAAATTGGTAGCCTGAGAAGTCCATAGAATAGGGAGCACAATCTGGTCCAGGACTCCCAGAGATCAGGAACAGCAGATGACATATATGTCCCCAGGCTGTGGTACTACAACAGTCTGCTTCTTCTGTCAGACCAGACTGAACCCAGGCCATCACTTTATTGTCTTCCCTGCAGCCTTCCCTCCACGCTTCCCTGCAGCCTTCCTTGGAGGCTGTGGCTATGGAGGTACCCTTGTGGCAGGAGGGGGAGGATGGGGATTTGGCCCCTCAACCCCTTCTGAAGGGCCTGAAAAATAATATTCTCACACATGAAGCGTTGGCCCTCCTCCATTTGCTGCAATTTTGCAGCTACATAGCAGCCATAGGCCTGTTCAGCGTCGGGGGGGGGTGTTTTCAGGAACGCATTAGCGTCCTTATTGAGGCTCAGTGCTGCCTCTTCCACGTTACTCCCCTTCCTGGCCCTTTTTGTTGTAAGGTGGAGGGGAGGCACCTGGGATTGGGTAAGGCTCCTGAGCCTGGCCACCTCCTGGCGGACACTTAGCCCCACCTCCTCCTGTCTGCCACATTCCAGAGCCTCGCCCTGGCTGAGGTCTTTCTGTGTATGAAAAAGGGACATAGTTTTAGTTTTTGGTTCATCAGTCACACACAATTTTCAGCTCATGACTGTAATAAATATGTAACAAAATACTATACCTGGCTCCAGCTGGGCTCCTCAACTTCTTCCATGATGGAAGGGCCAGGTTGGTCCTCGCAAGCCTCAGCTGGGGTTGAGGGAAGGGTGGATGGAAGTTTAGAAAGTGATTCCCTGGCTTCAATCTGATCTTCCAGAAACCGCATCCTGTTGTAGTACCACAGACTGGGTAAATACACATCTTTTGCTGCTGCTCCTGATTTCATGGAAGCCTGGACCTTATTAAGCTCCTTCCTATACGTGCTTCTCAAGCTACCAATTTTCTTATCCACAAACTTGATGTCTGCGTCAAGGACCTGCCTCTTCACAAATTGCAGCAGTTTCTCCAGCGATGCCTTCCTAGCTGGTTTATTTTGATATAATGGGTTTTTAACTTCCCACAAATTTCTCATATCCCTGTATCTGTCTATGAACTGGCCCATGAATTCAGGGTCTTTGAATTGTTTCATATTTGCTACAAGACAAAAACACTAATATCAGGCTAAACTCTCCTAATCTTATCCCAATATACGCCTCAATCTCGAATCCGTATAGGCCACTGATGTCCCAAGTTAAAATGTTAAGTTCGTTAGAACGTTCCTCCTTCTTCCTCCACACACCGAACATATGTACGACACACGTGTGTTAACTTCATATACACTGAGCATGCATGAAACTTCGCTTGCGTCGCCCGCCCCTGATGTTCTTTCTAGAATATTCCCCGCCCCGTCTCTTTCGTTGCAGTGGGAGAGGAACATGGCGGAGACACAGCAGGTGCATAATAGCAGTAACGACGAGGAGGAAAGCCCGGAGCAGAAAAAGTCCCGATCCAGGAGGAGACTGAAGGCCTCCAATATGTCCTTTGGTGAAATGGTGGAGATGGTCGACATATTGAAGAGGGCTGACTATGATGAGAAGCATGGACCATACCTAAAATGTGAGAAAGGCCAAAATCATGACTAAAGATGTGAAGAGTCTGCGGCAGAATTTTGGGGTACGACGATCCAAGGAGCAATTGAGGAAATGCTGGTCAGACCTGAAATTGAGGGAGCAGGATCAGTACAGAAGGATCAAGAAAGTGCTTCTAAAAAGTAAGTACTTGTCATGTGTTCCTATTATGATTATTACTTGCATGCTGCTCCATGTGCTTTTCTTTACTGTTGTACAGTTTAAAATGGCTATTTTCATGTTCATGGGCACAGTAATCGGTCGTAGGAAACATTGTTCGTTTGCCAACTAAATACAATGTTTTTGGCGGATACAGGGTTAACTACATTTGGTCATGCTAATTTGTATTAAAAGAAGTTTAGAACATTGTTGTCTAGGTGTCTATTGCAAACTTGATTCAGTGTAATGTAAGGAGAGGACACTCAGCAGTTGTTTACACATCTGGACTCAGGAGCACTAGTGTGGGACACCAGAGCAAATTTTTTAGGGTGACCCACACAGGTGCTCCAGTGGATACTTGGGGTGTCTCCATGTGTGAAACTTGTCCAAAAAAGGTAAGTTTTCAATCTTTGTTAAAGGGAAAAAATCATGTCTTCAGCTTGGAACTCTGCCAAAACAGACAATTGTACCCCACTTCCAAGCAATGTTTCATATTCCTATTTCTGGCCTCAAATATCTGTGTGCTAAGTATACCCTTTGTTTCATTCTCATAGGGGAGAAAATACTTTTTTTTGAGGACACCAGGAACCCCCACTTCCGAAAGAAGGGGAACAGAGGACACCACAACCTCAGGATGTGGAGGAAGGAGAGGTGGAAGAAGTGGTTGAAATTGTCACCACAACAGGTCAGTGTCAGACAGCACAGATTCAGGTAATAGAGGTATGCCTGCATATTTATAATACATGGTGTGTATTTTTTATTTTAGGTGATGTGCAGGTTGTGGAAGAACAATCTCCTCATTTCATCAGTGACAGTGCACAAAGACTAATCCAGGACATAATGTGGTGTAGTCAGGATTTAGACATCATCAAGCTAAAAACCAATGAGGTTGAACAAAAACTGAAGAACATGCTTGATGTATTAGGGGGAATCTAAATAACAACAAAATGCCACCATTTTTTTTTGTTACATTTTTCACAATTTTTTATTGCATTTTAAAAGCCAAATTTTGAAGATGCACACAGCGTAGGTGTGAGGAAGTGGTTGCATCCCCAAAACACGTCCATTGATCCCCCATGATGGGAGATGGCACATGTTGACATTAGGCATGGGATCAGGAGGGAAATCCCCAGTTTGACTCCCAATTTGTGTGCATCTTCAAAATTTGGCTTTTACAGGGGTGTCATCACCCCATCTGATGAAGGCAAGATCAACACATTTTTGACACTATGTCTGATATTGCCTTCAGTTTTTCAATGTTGAACTTTGTAAGTTTCTGAGTTGTGAGTTATGTTTTGAAACATGACTGTTCAT
The DNA here is from genome assembly GCF_042186555.1 of Aquarana catesbeiana. NCBI lineage: Eukaryota > Metazoa > Chordata > Amphibia > Anura > Ranidae > Aquarana > Aquarana catesbeiana. The sequence continues at coordinate 152,228,484 of NC_133334.1, read as the reverse complement.
GTATGTACTTTTAAAAAATTTTAAAGGTAAAAATTTATAAAAAATAGGTTTTCTAACCCACATGTGCATGTGCACGGAGTAAAAAGTTTTTATACTCAACAATGTGTGGCTTCTTCTTTCAATGCTCAATAACAGTTTTTGCATTAAGTTGGTGTTTACAGTGACAATGGGGTTAGTTAATGTAAAAACCACTTGGCACTACAAGTGCACTAGGAGAACCTAGGAGACAGCTAAAAGAACCACAAGCAATAAATCAAAAACAAGATTTTATCACATAAAATTTTTTTATAAATTAGAAATTATTTTCCAAATTTGCTGGCATAGCAATGGCCCCCCTACCCGTAAAATAATCAACATATTTTTGCCGCACTTCATGGGCGCTTTGGGGGGGCAAGCCAGGATGGCCAGCTTCCAGGGCCGTCGTGGTAGTTTCAGGAAGTCCGGCCTCAGGCCCAACTGAGGCAATATAATTAGGAGCATTTCTCTTTAAAAAGTTGTGAAATATGCAGCATGCTAGAACTATTTGGTTCAGTTTGTACTCCGCCATAATTATTGCCGTAAGAAATAGGCAGAACCGGCTGGCCATTATCGCAAAGGCATTCTCCACGAATCTTTGGGCTCATGCCAGCCAGGAATTAAAAACCCTCTTCTCCAGGGTGAGGGTCCTCTGGGGGAATGGCCTCATCATGTGATCACCCAGACCAAATGCTTCATCTGCGACAAACACAAACGGGAGTCCTTCCACGTTCTCTTCCGCAGGTGGCAATCCCAAGCCACCACTCTGAAGACGGTCGGTAGAACTCGGTCTGGGCAAAGACTCCATCATCCGACATCCGGCCATTCTTCCCCACGTCCACATGTAAAAATTCATATGTCGCCGACACCACCGCCATCAACACAATACTATGAAACCCCTTATAATTAAAATAGTATGACCCCGAGTGGGGTGGTGGGACGATGTGGACATGTTTCCCATCAATTGCCCCTCTGCAGTTAGGAAAGGCCCAACGTTCAGCAAAATGGGAGGCCACAGTCTGCCATTCCTGTGGCGTTGAAGGAAACTCTGAAGTAAAAAAATAAAATTAGTACTTTTGCACATAACATTGCAAGCATTTTAGATACAAACATTCTTGGCCAACATCAGTATAACATTTATTTTAAGGAGTATTTAAAGACAAGATAAGGTCAACTTATCAGATTCCTCACCCTCTCTGATGGCCCATTGGAAAAATTTATGGGGGGAGGGTTATAAATGAGTTTGGGACCTCAAAAAAAGCCTCTGGCACTTAATTTAATTTAAGGACAACAATAACATTTGGACACATTTTAGGGAGTGTTTAGGGTAAAGCACTACAATGGAGCTGACAAAATACATTGTTAGGTGACTATGCTAGGTGTGTATGGCCCCAGGATAGCAAGCTGGGGAGGTTAGCGAAGGCAAATATGCATGTAGGCCAAAAAAGGAGCATTAAAAGCTTAAAGCATGCATGAGGATAAAGAGGACATTCACAGCATATTCCAATCATGGTAATTTGGGAATGATGAAAGAAATACAAAACATTAGCATACATTAAATACATATAATGTGATGTTAAAGGAGAAAACTTACCCTAATATAGTCCTTCGACAGGACCTGAATGATGGCAGAACAGGTCTCTGGAATAATGATTCCCAGAGCCTGGGGGGAGATGCCTGTCGAGAACTTGAGGTCCTACAGACTTCTCCCTGTCACCAAGTACAGCAAGGTGGCAACTAGCCTCTGCTTGGGAGTGATGGCTTGCCGCATGCAGGTGTCCTGCTTCATAATATAAGGGGACAGCAAAGCCAACAGATGGTGAAAAACGGGGTCCGTCATCCGGAGAAAATTCCTGAAATCATCAGGGTTATTCTCCTGGATCTCCCGCAGCAAAGGCATATGAGAGAATTGGTCATGCTGGAGCAACCAATTCTTGGTCCATGAACTCCTCCCTACCCTGTTCATGGACTGGGCTTGGGTCAAAGTAAGAACCCCAACACCAAACCCCCGCACAGCACGAACTCTTCGAGGATGTACCCGCAACATGGCTTCAAAACGGTCGGCTGGTTAGAAAGAAATAACAGAACGCACTGAAAATTAGAAAGGCCCGTGAAGAGTGAGCTAAAAATCAGAAACGAGTGGACAAGAATGCATTGAAAAACAGATACAAACTGACTACACGCACTGAAAACCAGATACAAACCCACAAATACAAACTGAAGAGCAGTAACGATCGGAAAAGCATGAGTCTGAAAAGCGCGAATTGTCTCTTACCAAACTTCTACTAACACGAGATAAACACGAGATTAGCAGAAGGAGCCCAAAGGGTGGCACACTGGGTATTGAACTTCCGTTTTCTAGTCCCGTCGTACATGTTGTACGTCACCGCGTTCTTGACAGTCGAAATTTGGTATGACCGTGTGTATGCAAGCCAAGCTTGAGCAGAATTCTCTTGGAAAAACCATCCAAGATTTTTCAGACGGAAAATCCGCTTGTGTGTATGCAGCATTAGTGTAAAGGGAAAAAAAACAAAAACAATTGAATTCAATTCTAGCCACTTGACCTCGCTGCTCATACATAAACTCCCAGGAATTGAGAAATGATCAGAATAAAAACATACAAACAAGAGCGCTGTTGGTAGGAGGTCACTAAATGGTGCTAGAGCACATTTGTGAGCTCAGCTGGATGGACTGCTATATGTTTCTATGTAAATAGTTCATGAAATAAGGCATGTATCCACAGGGTACATAAAAAAGGTTTATTGAGCACATAAAGATGAAATGGGTCTTTAAAATAAATGATGCTGTGGTAAAAAGCTCACTGTGACACTGCAAAGATGACAGTTATAGCATACCAGCCTTAGGCGCCACAAGAATCACTGGATAAATAGGTGACTCCGAGGAAGAGGCCAGAATCAGCTAGAGAGATGATGTTCAGTGTGGAGAGGTTGTACAGCAGATTTCAAAAAGCTGGTGCACGGGAAGTGACACCCAGTCAGACAGGAAATGGCCCCACAGGAACTGAAAAAGGTTGGGAGCAAGCCACAATACTTACAGGAAGAAGGCTAGAACCACAAGCAAAACAGTTGCCATGACAATGCATTTCACTCTCTTGCCACTTTTTCAAATTCACCTTGCAACCTGACAGGAGAATATTTATATGGGCTAACATGAAATGATGTTAAGAGGGCTTGGAATTAAAATAACGTCACTTCCAGCAATAATAGGTCTACCAAGGTGAGGAGTAACCGATGTCAGATAAAATGGTGTGAAAGGTATATATGGTATCCCGTTTTGGAGGTGCATCCCCTAGACCTAGCTCTGAGGAAGGAGGTAAACCCTCGAAATGCGTTAGCTGTACCCCGTGTTTTGTGCATGTCCGTGCACTGTGTTTATGGCCGTTTTTCAGTTGCATTTTGCGAGTACCCACTTTTTACAAAAACTTCTTATTATTAAATTATCTCTGGTAATGCACTAGGTGTGCACGCCTTCCATTTCTGTTTTTCTTCTAGGGCTTGGAATTACTTAAAGGCATAGGCTATCCTTGTCATCTTTACCCATAATACTATGAACATGTCAAATAAAACATTTTTAAAAATGCATGACTAAGCACTGCAGCTGAAACCTTACATGATAAATGATAAAAAATAAAAAAGATAATGATAAATGATAAAAAATAATATAACCCTCAATCACGGCGCTATGTAATAAATGTACACTTCCACACAATATAACAATAAAGCACTAAAGCAATAAACAATCAGTGATAAATGAAAACCGTGCAATTGTCTTTCCGCAGCCTCCTTAAATTCATAACTGAAATATGCAAATCTGAAGAAAGTGCATAGATAAGGAGGTGCAGGGTATCTTAACAAAAAAGTTAAAAGTGTCCAAAAAAATACCATCTGGAAAGGTGTGTGCAAGCTGATGCTGTGAATATCAGGAAAAATCCAAATGTGCAGATTTACACCTCTACAAATCACCCTTACTCCAAATCACCCTTGCTCCACTGCAGGTCCCCTTAGTGAGGATGACTCATCAAACATTTTTGCCTTGCATTAAAGCTCAGCAAACTCAACTTCATTAATAATACACCTCCTGGTATACAGCTTGGCTCACAGATGATCCACTTGTTTAGGTCATGAGATCTCGGCCTCAGAGTGGCTCTTTACCGGTGAGCTCTGAGGCCGAGATCTCATGACCTAAACAAGTTGATCATCTGTGAACCAAATTGTATACCAGGAGGTGTAATATTAATGAATTTCACAAGCTTTAATGTGAGACAAAAACATCTAGTGAATCATCCCCACTAAGGGGGCTTGCGGTGGAGCACTAAGGATGATTTGTGGAGGTGTACATCTGCACATTTTAATTTTTCCTAATATTCACAGCATCAGCTTGCACACACCTTTCCTGTTGGGATTTTTTTGGACACTTTGAACTTTTTTTGTAAGATACCATGCATCTCCTAATTTATGGACTTTAGTTAGATTTATGTATTTCTTTTAAAAAAGATTATAATAAAAAAAATGATAACTCATAACATCAGAAATGCTCTGACAGCAAAAAGAATATATCCTCATAAAAAGTTGCACCTCTATATTAAAAGACACACATTAATATCATAATGCTTAAAAATACAAAAAGTATTGGTAAGAAAAGGAGATAATACATATACTGTATATATACTGTATATGTATGTATAAAAGGACTCCGAATTATGAGGCACCCCACCAGATAAATTAATTATTCTTCTAAATCACCTATAGATAACCTTTGTTACCATATGTATGTATGCATATAAACAGTCCTGAATGACAAGACATACGATGGTATGGTTTTCTAAATCCTCATTAAGTCCATTAGGGGCCATGATGTCAAGTTTATAAATCCAGAAGGTTTCCCTTCTGCAAAGAAGAAAATGTCTTTCATTGAAAGTTAATGACCTATCACAGACACTTTTTATTACTATAACTTTTAGAAGATTGTTATCTTTATTATGGTATTGAAGGCAATGTTGAGGGACACTGTGTTTGTCACAGCCATCCTTGATGGACCGGCGATGTTCACCTATACACTTACATAGCATATGCCTTGGACAACCAATGTAAAGCACATTTCATGGGCAAGGTAAAACATAGATGACAAATTTGGTTGAGCAAGTGATACATTGCCTAATTGAATATTCATTATTCTTGCTATCTGAAATATTGGACTGGCCATGGCAAATAAACTGACGTGTCAAACAAGCCCTTTTATGACATTGAAAAATCCCTGTTCTATTATCAAAATAGAGGTGAATGGCCAAGGCTCTATGTTTGGGCTGAGAAGTTAGTTTGCTAGGAGCCAAGATGTTGTTTTTTTTAATGTACGTGCCCGTCTAAAGGTGATGATTGGGAGCTGGGGGTAACAATTTTGGATCAAGTTGCAAAATATTACAGTGTTTGTAAAAAACAAAAAATTTGGAGATGGATTTATATTTGTGATTAAATCCAGTAGTGAATCTAACTGCTGTGGGATTATCGCCTCGCTTACTCTGAGACTTGTGTGGAATGGAATGGTACTTGGCTTGTGCTTCCTGAATTAAAGATGTTGGATAACCTTTTTCCTCCAGTATTTTCGTTAGTAATTTACCATGTGTAACATAATCAACAGTATGTGAACAATTTCTCCTGATTCTATGGAACTGTCTACCTGGCATGTTGTTGCACCCGGCTTGATGATGGCAACTAGAATAATGCAGGTAAGAATTACCTGCTGTTGGTTTGCAATAATTATCAGTTATTATAGTGCCACCACCATGGAACAGTTGCAGATCAAGGAAAATAAGTTTATCAGGATCCAGCACATATGTGAACTTAAGACCTAGGGGATTGTTGTTGCAGTGGGACACAAAGGAGGAGAAGACATCTGGGGGGGGCACTCCAGATGATAATAATATTATCTATATACCTTCCATAGAAGGCTATGTGTTTGAATGGATTATTAGCCCAGATGTACATCTCTCAATAGCCCATAGTAATGTTGGTGTATACCGGGGCAAAATTGGTGCCCATTGCAGTCCCATGTATTTGTAGGAAGAATTGGTAAAAAAAAAAAATAATAATAATAATTATGCTCCAGGCAGAACCTGCTGCTGTCCATCAGGAAGTGGGACTGCCTGGAATTCATATTAGAATCTTTCATAAGGAAGAAACACAATGCCATCAGGCCTGCCTTATGGGGAATCGATGTGTGTAATGATACCACATCTAGAGAGGCCCAATAATGGTCTTCTTCCCATGAGTAAGCTTTTAGGGCCTCGATCACCTGTCCCGAATCACGAATGTATGAAAGTAAGTTGGCCACAATTGGTTGAAGATAAAAATCTATGTATTGTGAAAGGCCACTAAGGAAGCATTTGATGCTAGCCACGATATGCCTCCCTCGGGGATGTTCTATGGATTTATGCAGCTTTAGGAGGTGGTAGAAATAAGGAGTGCTGCAGTCAGAGGGAAGCATAAACTGCTTCTCTCTTTTGTCCAGCACTTCATCTCTGTAGGCCATGTCCATTAAAGATTTGCCTTTGAAACTTGGGAAGGGGGTCTCCTGGCAGTTTACAGTAAGTATTGTTGTCAGCAGGGCTTTTTTTCAGTGGGAACGCAGGGGAACGCAGTTCCGGCACCTCCAGCACTGAATGTATGTAATAGCATGGGGTGTGGGGTGTGCTGGATGGTCTATTGATGTTGGCTACTGGGGGATCTATTGTCACTGATGGGGATCTGATTTTGTGTGAAGGTCTATTGTTGCTGATGGGGAATCTATTGTTGCTGGGGGGTCTTATGTTGCTGGAAGGGATCTACTGTTGAGGGAGAGGTCTATTTTTACTGACTGCTGGAGGATCTATTGATGCTGGCTGCTGGGAGATCTGTTGTTGCTGCTGGGGGGGTCTAATGTTACTTGGGTCGATATTTTGTTACTGGGTGTGATATTTTGTTGTGGGTAGTTCACTGTTGCTGCAGGGAATCTATTGTTGTTGGGGTGGAGTCCATTGTTGCTGGGGGGGTCTATTGTTGTGTGGGGATCTATTGCTGGGATTCTATTGTTCCTGACTGCAGGAGATCTATTTTACTGCTTTTCCTTTTATCATCAACATGTTCCATACAAATGATTTAGCACCACAAAACGATACTTGATTCTGTATTCTCTAAAAGGGGCAGTACTGGTAGGTGGGTAGGGGGTGGAATCAAGGGACGGTGGTCAGAGGTGGGTAGGGGGCAGAGACAAGGGGTGACTCAGACGGGAGGAGCTCCTGCACCTATTCTCTGAGAAAAAAAGCCCTGGTTGTCAGATAATAACCGGCATGCTTCCTTAAAATAATCTGTCTTGTCCTGAATGACAAGACTCTCACCCTTGTCAACTTGTTTAATAATAATTGATTTATTGGATTCCAGCTGTTTTAATGCGACGTATTCTGAAAAAGTTAAATTACAGAAAACATGTATTTTCGAAGAATTGCATAACACCAAAAGGTCTCTATAGACAATTTGATAGAATGCCTCAATATAGGGTCCTTTAGACTGTACTGTACTCCAAAAGGGACACTTGTACTGTTGTGTTTTTTGTGGAGGCAGCTATCTTGCCAGAGTAGCAGGGCTTTGCTTTCTTATGTTGAATGCGTCGCCCTGATGACTAGTAATCTGACTGCAAGAAACAAGAGAGGTGCAGAAAACACAGGTCCTCTGAGTGAATGTAGAAGCAGGGAGATCCCCGCACTGCGTGCAGTTTCATCTCCAGCAAGGAGAACAGTCAGAAGCACAGTACATCACAAAATATTACTCCCAGATCTTGTGAGACTAGCAGTAATTAGCACAGTACCTTATGTGATCTTACACTGAAGCAATACCGCAATGCAGCTCAAGACATGGGATGTGCACTTCTATTTTTCAGTAAGAATAGATGAGAAAATGTTGATTTTTTTTTTTTTTTAGGGTATTGTTGGACACAATCCAGGCAAAATACAAAAGTTTCTTGAATAAGAAATAAGCTTCCCATATCATATGTATAAATTTTCCATTTGCAAACTCTACTTCATTTGTATCTGTTGATCCTGCCAGTGCTTCTGCTGTGTGTGGCCTCATTTCCTATGTTGGGCTAACAATGGCACTATACTGCTTTTCAGTTTGCAGCATTGTCAGCCTTTTATCCCTTTGTCATCATTCAGCCAACCCTGTATCTTGGCCTAGGCCGGCAAGACCCAGGCCTAGGGTGGCACTTTGCAGGGGAGCAGCAAAAAAGCTGCCCCCCCCCAAAAAGAACAGCCTCCTCTCTCCTGGCTCCCGCAAGAAAAGAGTCCCCGCCAGTCTTATGAGGCGGACTGGGCCGGGGGGCAGGGTCCAGGAGATAAATCGGTCTGGCGCCCCCATAAAGCAGCCACACTGCTGCCGGTATGATACCGGCCGGTGATTGGCCTGACGTTAGGACAAACCGGAGGCCACAGCCAATACAACTGGCGATTGTCAATACTGTAGCGGTACCTGTGTGGTCAGATTAGCATTGTATGTCCAATAATCCACAAATATGGATTTAGCCCATCCCTATCTGCTGGTCCAATGTGATGTAATTTAGGGATATTTTAGCAGGTGAATATGAGCACTTCCACCACTGGAAGTGCCTTTGTTATCACTGGTATTTGTTCTGATATCAGTTTGAGATGTTTCAGTGATCATTCAGAATTCATTGACAGGTGCACTTGACCTCCTTCTGACCTGCATTTACCTGTGCTTCATGTAGATTTTGCATTCCAATAGATTTGCATAGGTATGGAAAACCTACTTAAAGCAAGCAAAAGCCTCTCGACACAGGAGCTTAGGGTCTATTCACACCAGCCGCTGCGTTGGTGGAGCCTAAAGAGAAAGGGGTGTAGTTTACAGGTGATGGGGCGATGGGGCGGGTCTTAAACATGAAGGGGGCTGGTTATGACAGAAAGTGGTGGTCATATTTAAATTAGGGGGTGCACGAGTTTAGTCAGCACAAAACCTAAATACACCACTGCATTTAGCTATGTAGTGACATCCATCCTCACAGAGGAGGTGTGGGCCAGCAGACACTTTACTTACTGTTCCACTTCTCCTCCCAGTCTCTCAGCTTCAACAGATGCTGCCCACTGCCCCGACAGGAAGAAAAGATCGGAAAAGAAAAAAAAAGAAAAGAAAAGAAAAGAACAGTATCTGTGGTCACATGACTGTGATAAATGGTTAAGAAAAAAAAATATTTACAAGCTTTCTTTTAATTAAATAAATGATTGGTCAATGAATACCAGTAAAAATGAAAAACTTAGTGATATGTTGTTTAAAGAAACTTTGTGGAGACTTGCCTTCTAATTTTGTAAATTTTCCCTGTAATATAACATATATTGCATGTAGCACTAACTCACGGTGGAGCTGCTGGTTTAAGCGGGTCTATTACCTTCACCTTGCTTCCCTTGGTTTCACCGGCACCGAGTCTAGGGGTTCCGTTGAGTTTACTTCTGGACGACACACGCACCAACATTGGAGTACGTTTTCAATGCTTTATTGAACAAACAAACTTTAGGAAGTAGCAGGAAAGAGGCGGAAAAGGAAACTTTCAGGAGAAACTCAAATATCTTCTTATAGGATCTTAGCGACAAATGTCCTGGTAGAATTCAGATAATTAGGTAGAATGAGCTCCCATTGTGGGACACACTCCTTGCTCGTCTGGATAGGCCTCTCTCACCGGTCTAGCATCCAGTATGCAGCAGGAATCAAAAGTCTTTGCCACAGACTCATTTGGGGGGTAAATCCGTACAATCCTCTGCCACAGGATGTATCAGATTTTCTCTGCAGTGAAAGTCAGTCACAGTGCCTGAACCTTTAAGCCGAACCTAGGCTGTATAGTTACTTCTTTTGGATACGTCCTTCGACCGAGTTACCAGGCCCCTCTATAGACCAGCGCACCACATGATCTCTCCAAGACGGGTCCACCCCTGGGATCTCCTCGGCCGCCCAGCTTCGTCACACAGGACCGACAGCTCAGGACCATTCCTCGGCCACGGTGGTAGGCCCCAGACAAGCCTCCGGACCCACCCCTGCGCCGCAGCATCATGGGCCTCCCGATAGGAGGACCACGAGGTAGCTCCTTAATGCATATCTGTCGGCCAGGAGGGCCAGCAGGTGGCTGTGAAAAAAACCCTAGAACATGGTGTCTGTCCCATAAATACCCTCTTCCCAGAATGCAACTCGGAGGACCACCTCCACCGAGCTTGCCTCCGAGACAGAGGAGCATCTATACACTTCGACACGTTGCCTTTCCAACACTGACTAGTGGTAACAGTGACACCCATCGGTCAGCACGGAAGCACACACAACGTCAGCCAAGCTGGAACAGAGGCAAACGTTTAACCTTCCTAACGCACAATTTACTAAATTTACCTAACCTGCGGTAGATTGTAAATCTACCAGCGCTACATACTCCCCCCACTATAATAGACGTTGTCCCCAACGTCTGTCTCAACACAGTAACAGTAACTCTCAAGCCTGAGAGTAGCATTTGAATTTCTCATAACTTTAGATAGGCAAAGAGAGAGAAAAAGGACAGTATAAAGACATTATAAAACTTATATCTTATAAAACATTATGTTCACAGCCGCGAACAAAACCACAATATAATTTTACACATCCTCACTAACTAACTAGCTGAACAGCCTCCCAGCTATACATATGATCCAATGATCCCTGAAAAGAAAACACATTTAAACACACATATATACATCCTGCGCAACACCAGGAGCAAAGCCTCATTTAAAATGAGACTCTCTTCCTATTATTTATATTAGAAAATAAATATACTTTTGGAGTCCATCCCTGCATAAGAACTTTTCTTGTAAAAGAAATCCGGCTAGCAAACAGAAGTCCTTGGATTCAAACACAGAACAGGATCTGTAGATCTTGACCACGCAGTTCTCTTTACCCTGTCACTATCTAACTAGGTAACTTCAATGTGATAGTGTCCATAATTACCAGTAAAACCGAGGATCTGGTAAAGTCACATATTTTCCTTCTTTAACCACAGTGGTAATAAAGTACACAGCATTGTCCTTTCCCGGTCTGCAGTTTAACACTTTATCAGCATAGATATGCCGACCATAGTTCCAATGTACAAAGCACCCGTTGAAATGTTCATCCATCCGGACAGAACATCCAATCTTTCTAAATGGCTTAGGCACAGACAAGTAGTCCCAAATAGCGTCACTATACCAAAGCTCCCGATTAGCTTCAATCTCCCGCATGACATCCTGGGGCACATAGGGGAACTCCAAACCATACTCTGCGGCCACACGCTTGTTTAACGTCCTTTGCAAGCAAGCAATTTTTGGCAAAGGTCTGTCTCTCCCAATACCAGGTGGTACACAGGAATCTAATGACTTTTTCACCATAGACCCAGCCGGTGTCTGTAGCGAATCAGTAACTTTTGACAAAGTCCCAGCAATGGCACTGTGCGTCTCCACACAGGGTGACGTCTTCCCAGAACTCATGGCAGTCTATTCAGGAAGGGTCATTGTGGAGGCAACATCCTCGCCTTGTGACCACAATAGCTCTTGCGACATGGTTTCAAACAAGTCATCATCCCCGGAAAGATCCGACATGGATTCTATTTCCGAGTCCCTTAATTCTTCCGCTGGCAAATATTTATTTACAGTCCCCAACAGTGGCTTACCCGTCCCAGGCGTAGACTCTGGTAGCTCCGGCTCAGGTAACCTCTGGGGTAGGCCTCGACCACGGCTGCGGGAAGCCTTCACATAGCCCACCTTCTTCTGATTAGGTACTACAGGAACAGGCGTAGTGGACTCAGAAATCAAAGTAATATCTCCTGATGAGACGGCAGCAACAGTGTCTCTCTGAAACATTTTCAGTAGCAACAGGCAAAGTAGTGGCCCGTCGCTCTCTCTTTGCAGCGGTAGCAGCTTCCACTGTAGCGATACCTGTCACCCAATCCATCCGATAGGCACGGGGTGGCACATTAGATGGCTCCACCACAAACAAGTACTCTCCACACTGCGGACATCGGCCGAATGGACGGAGATGTACGGCCAATCCTCCACATTGATGGCAGGTCATGCCCAGTCCCTCAACATCTCCAAAGGTATACAGGACAAACTTCCCCTGCGGCTTCATTCGAACTCCAGTATCCGTGAGCAGAGTTCACGATTGCACAGTATTTATCACGGTGCTTGCAGGGAACACTCTGGGTCCCACAACCGATTGCAACGCCGGAAAAGACATGGCCACACTCTGATCCTTCAGCACGATCACGAGGCCTCTCTTTTCCTCTGGCGCCAAGCACACTACACGCGTCCCACGCGGTAGCAAGTAGGGTAACTCCTCCCACTTGTTCTTTCAGTCACGTAGCTCCTGGGCCTCTTCTGGCGCCCAGCGTCTACGCACTCAAAAGCAAAGTCCTGCAGTTTAACCTTTCCTCTTCCTGAAAAGATTTTTTTTCAAAGTCTAGCTCTCTCTGTAAACTCCCGGTAAAACACTCCACTGGGTTGCAACAATTGTCGGTCAACAAATCCCGGATGATGACCCCACATGTAGCACTAACTCACGGTGGAGCTGCTGGTTTAAACGGGTCTGTTACCTTCACCTTGCTTCCCTTGGTTTCACCGGCACCGGGTCTAGGGGTTCCGTTGAGTTTACTTCTGGACGACACACGCACCAACACTGGAGTACGTTTTCAATGCTTTATTGAACAAACAAACTTTAGGAAGTAGCAGGAAAGAGGCGGAAAAGGAAACTTTCAGGAGAAACTCAAATATCTTCTTATAGGATCTTAGCGACAAATGTCCTGGTAGAATTCAGATAATTAGGTGGAATGAGCTCCCATTGTGGGTCACACTCCTTGTTCGTCTGGATAGGCCTCTCTCACTGGTCTAGCAGCCAGTACGCTGCACGAATCAACAGTCTCTGCCACAGACTCATTTGGGGGGTAAATCTGTACAATCCTCTGCCACAGGATGTATCAGATTTTCTCTGTAGTGAAAGTCAGTCACAGTGCCTGAACCTTTAAGCCGAACCGGCAACACTATGCTGTATAGTTATTTCTTTTGCATACGTCCTTCGACCGAGTCACCAGGCCCCTCTATAGACCAGCGCACCGCATGATCTTTCCAAGACGGGTCCTCCCCTGGGATCTCCTCGGCCGCCCAGCTTCGTCACACAGGACCGACAGCTCAGGACCAATCCTCGGCCGCGGTGGTAGGCCCCAGACAAGCCTCCGGACCCACCCCTACGCAGCAGCATCATGGGCCTCCCGATCAGAGGACCACGAGGTAGCTCCTTAATGCATACCTGTCGGCCAGGAGGGCCAGCAGGTGGTTATGAAAAAAACCCTAGAACATGGCGTCTGTCCCATAAATACCCTCTTCCCAGAATGCAACTCGGAGGACCACCTCCACTGAGCTTGCCTCTGAGACAGAGGAGCATCTATACACTTCGACATGTTGCCTTTCCAACACTGACTAGTGGTAACAGTGACACCCACCAGTCAGCATGGAAGCACACACAACGTCAGCCAAGCTGGAACAGAGACGAACTTTTAACCTTCCTAACGCACAATTTACTAAATTTACCTAACCTGCGGTAGATTGTAAATCTACCAGCGCTACATACATTTTTAGTGTTCATCCATGTTAACCACTTCTGGACCACCCACCGTGTATTTACGTTGCTACTTTGACATTAAATACCGTTGTTATGGCAGCAGACAGCTGCCATAACCCAGTATTTTCTTTAATGCCGAGCGGTCCACTTTAAGATAAAAGTGGTTTCCATGGCAGATTCACCACAAGATCACTTTTAGCGGCGGCGGGAGAGGTGCCCACCACCCTCCTACTGCGTCCTGGTTGTCTCCACTGCTTACCGGATCCATCGGTAGCAACATAGACGATCTGATCCTTTCCCCTGATAGACAGAAAGTTGAGTGAGGGAATGATGGCCCCCACTCGACTCTACGCCATTGAATGACAGGAGCGATGTCAAACGTCACTTCTGCCCAACGGCCTTAAAGGAACAATTTTTTTTATTGGAAAAACAAAAGAATTTTTTTTTCTATTGCTTTCAAGTGTAAATGTGAGATCTGAGGTCTTTTTGACCCCAGATCTCACATTAACTACTTGTCGACCAGCCGCCGCAGTTGTACTGAGGCAGGTTGGCACGGCTGCGCAAATCGCCGTCATTGTATGTGCGATGTCCGCCGGCCACCCGTGATCAGTCCTCAGAGAGCCAGATTGGGGATCTGTTAATGTAAACAGATAGATTCTCATTCTGACAGGGGAGTAGAGAGAGATCTGCTGTTCCTAGTGATCATGAGCTGAGCTCTCTCTCCTCCTCTAGTCAGTACACTGCCCCCACAGTTAGAAACACCTCCCTAGGGAACACTTAACCCCTTGATCTCCCCCTTGTGCTAACCCCTTCCCTGCCAGTGACATTTAAACAATAATCAGTGGCTATTTTAAGTCAAAAGTGTCCGATCTGTCAGCCGCAATTTCGCAGTCCAGCTAAAAATCGCAGATCGCTGCCATTACTAGTAAAAAATGATAATAATAAAAATGCCATAAATCTATCCCCTGTTTTGTAGACACTATAACTTTTCATTGGCCCAATTAACGCCCAAGGGCCAATTTTTCCACACCTGTTTGACAGGTGCACCAAATTTAAAGTTTTTACAGAAAGGCCAATTCTTGTTTTCATCAAGAGTACCTCTAGAAGGTTATGGGGTGAAGGCACCACCAACACCCAAAGACTAATTTTTCTGCAACTGTTTAACAGGGGCGTCAAATTTCAATTTTTTACAGCAAGGCCAATTCTTCCTTACATCTAGAGTACCTCTAGAAGGTTACGGGGTGAAGGCACCACCATCACCCAAAGCCCAATTTTTCCGCACTTGTTACTTCTATCCAAAGCCTGTGAAAGAGACTCCAGACTTTATCTAAAAAAATAAATTGCTAATCTTGGCCTGCGTGTACTATAATTTAGCTTTTTTACATAAGGCATACTCACTGTGATGCAAAACTTTGTTATTTCCATGCAAAGTCTGCCAAAGAGGAACCAGAAATGATCTAACAAATCTCTAATCTTGTTCCAAGTGAACTAAATTGTGGCCTCACACAGACTGGCTCCCCAAGCCGTTGTTTACAAAATAAATAAAGCTTGCAGGGAAAATCAATTTAAATGTCATTTTTTTCTTTATATATTTCAGTTTTGCTGCAGCGGGTTCTATACACGGTACAGATGTGCCACTTTACAAGCAGACTAGGGGGACACCTGGGCATTATATTTATTAAAGGTTTTTTTTTTTCATTTTTAGTGTTTCACTTTAACCACTTCAGCCCCTGAAGGTTTTACCCTCTTCCTGACCAGAGCACTTTTTACAATTTGGCATTGTGCTGCTTTAACTGGTAAATGCTGTACCCAAACAAAATTTGCATCCTCTTTTTTCCACAAATAGAGTTTTCTTTTGGTGGTATTTGATCACCTCTGCAGTTTATACTTTTTGCAATATAAATAAAAAAAGACTGAAAAAGTTTGAAAAAAAATATATTTTCTACTTTTTGTTATACAAAAAATACAATAAACTCAATTTTAGTCATACATTTAGGCCAAAAAGCATTCAGCTACATGTCTTGGGTAAAAAAAAAATTCAATAAATGTGTATTTATTGGTTTGTGCAAAAGTTATAGTGTCTACAAACTAGGGTACATTTCCTGGAATTTACGCAGCTTTTAGTTTATGACTGCCTATCTCATTTCTTGAGGTGCTAAAACGGCAGGGCAGTATAAAACCCCCAACTGACCCCATTTGGAAAGTAGACACCCCAAGGAATTTGCTGAGAGGCTTGTTGAGCACAATTAATATTTTATTTGTCATAAGTGATTGAAAAATGAAATAAATAATTACACAAAGTTGTCACTGAAAAGATGTATTGCTCAAACATGCCATGGGCATATGTGAAATTACACCCCAAAATACGTTCTTCTGCTACTCCTGAGTATGGGTATACCACATGTATGAGACTTTTTGGGAGCCTAGCCACGTACAGGACCCCGAAAACCAAGCACCGCCTTCAGGCTTTCTAAGGGCGTAAATTTTTGATTACACTCCTCACTACCTATCACAGTTTCAGAGGACATGAAATGCCCAGATAGCACAACCCCCCCCAAATGACTCAATTTTGGAAAGTAGACACCCCAAGCTATTTGCTGAGAGGCATGTTGATTCCATGAAATATTTTATATTTTGTCACAAATTTCAGGAAAATTAGAATATACATATATATATATATATATATATATATATATATATATATATATATATATATATATATATAATTTTTTTTTTTTTTTTTACAAAGTTGTCACTAAATTATATATTGCTCAAACATGCCATGGGCATATGTGAAATTACACCCCGAAATACATTCTGCTGCTTCTTCTGAGTACAGGGGTACTGCATTTGTGGGACTTTTTGGCAGTCTAGCCGCGTACAGGACCTCAAAAACCAAGCACCGTCTTCAGGCTTTCTAAAGGCGTAAATTCTTGATTTCACTTCTCACTGCCTATCACAGTTTCAGAGGCCATGAAATGCCCAGACAGCACAACCCCCCCAAATGACCCCATGTTGGAAAGTAGACACCCTAAGCTATTTGCTGGGAGGCATGTTGAGTATTTTGAAGATCTCGCTTTTTGTCACAAAGTTTTGAAGATTGAAAAAAGAAAAAAAAATTTTCCTTTTCTTTCTTCATTTTCCAAAACAAATGAGAGCTGCAAAATACTCACAGTGCCTCTTGGGGTGTCTACTTTCCAAAATGGGGTCATTTGGGGGGGGGGGGTTGTGCTATCTTGACATTTCAGGGCCTCCATAACTGTGAAAGGTAGTGGGGAGTGAAATCAAGCATTTACCAGGTCTGGTCACGATACTGCTGTTATATATCATGGTGGCTATTATCTGTGTTGTTTATCTTGCAGGAGTAACGCTGGTGCCCACTGCTATGGCGGCGGTCATGCATGCACACGGCTGCCACCGGGCATTGACTGCAGGCTTTGGCGGCGGTTTGCCCGGGCATCGCTTACTAAGCTAAGGTAAGTGACCAGGCTGCAGGCTTAGCTGGAATAAATTGTATAAAAGATGGATCTCAAACTACTGGTAATTTTAGGCAACAGAGACCAATTTGTCTTTTTTGGGATGGGGTACCTCCACACTAGGGATGAGCTTCGAGTTCGAGTCGAACTCATGTTCGACTCGAACATTGGCTGTTCGCAAGTTCACCGAACAGCGAACAATTTGGGGTGTTCGCGGCAAATTCGAATGCCGCGGAACACCCTTTAAAAGTCTATGGGAGAAATCAAAAGTGCTAATTTTAAAGGATAATTTGCAAGTTATTGTCATAAAAAGTGTTTGGGGACCCGGGTCCTGCCCCAGGGGACATGGATCAATGCAAAAAAAAGTTTTAAAAACGGCCTTTTTTTCAGGAGCAGTGATTTTAATAATGCTTAAAGTCAATCAATAAAAGTGTAATATCCCTTTAAATTTCGTACCTGGGGGGTGTCTATAGTGTGCCTGTAAAGGGGCGCATGTTTCCTGTGTTTAGAACAGTCTGACAGCAAAATTACATTTTGAAGGAAAAAACTCATTTAAAACTACCCGCGGCTATTGCATTGCCGACAATACACATAGAAGTTCATTGATAAAAACGGCATGGGAATTCCCCAAAGGGGAACCCCGAACCAAAATTAAAAAAAAAAAATGACGTGGGAGTCCCCCTAAATTCCATACCAGGCCCTTCAGGTCTGGTATGGATATTAAGGGGAACCCCGGCCAAAATTAAAAAAAAAAAATGACGTGGGGTTCCCCCTAAATTCCATACCAGACCCTTCAGGTCTGGTATGGATTTTAAGGGGAACCCCGCGCCAAAAAAAAAAAAAAACGGCGTGGGGTCCCCCCAAAAATCCATACCAGACCCTTATCCGAGCACGCAACCTGGCAGGCCGCAGGAAAAGAGGGGGGGACGAGAGTGCGGCCCCCCTCCCTCCTGAACCGTACCAGGCCACATGCCCTCAACATTGGGAGGGTGCTTTGGGGTAGCCCCCCAAAACACCTTGTCCCCATGTTGATGAGGACAAGGGCCTCATCCCCACAACCCTGGCCGGTGGTTGTGGGGGTCTGCGGGCGGGGGGCTTATCGGAATCTGGAAGCCCCCTTTAACAAGGTGACCCCCAGATCCCGGCCCCCCCCCTGTGTGAAATGGTAAGGGGGTACATAAGTACCCCTACCATTTCACGAAAAAAGTGTCAAAAATGTTAAAAATGACAAGAGACAGTTTTTGACAATTCCTTTATTTAAATGCTTCTTCTTTCTTCTATCTTCCTTCATCTTCTGGTTCTTCTGGTTCTTCTGGCTCTTCTGGTTCTTCCTCCGGCGTTCTCGTCCAGCATCTCCTCCGCGGCGTCTTCTATCTTCTTCTCCTCGGGCCGCTCCGCACCCATGGCATGGGGGGGAGGCTCCCGCTCTTCTCTTCTTCTTTTCTTCTCTTCTTCTCTTCTTCATTTTCTTCTCCGGGCCGCTCCGCAATCCATGCTGGCATGGAGGGAGGCTCCCGCTGTGTGACGGCGCTCCTCGTCTGACAGTTCTTAAATAACGGGGGGGCGGGGCCACCCGGTGACCCCGCCCCCCTCTGACGCACGGTGACTTGACGGGACTTCCCTGTGACGTCACGGGGAATGCCACAGGGAAGTCCCGTCAAGTCACCGTGCGTCAGAGGGGGGCGGGGTCACCGGGTGGCCCCGCCCCCCCGTTATTTAAGAACTGTCAGACGAGGAGCGCCGTCACACAGCGGGAGCCTCCCTCCATGCCAGCATGGATTGCGGAGCGGCCCGGAGAAGAAAATGAAGAAGAGAAGAAGAGAAGAAAAGAAGAAGAGAAGAGCGGGAGCCTCCCCCCCATGCCATGGGTGCGGAGCGGCCCGAGGAGAAGAAGACAGAAGACGCCGCGGAGGAGATGCTGGACGAGAACGCCGGAGGAAGAACCAGAAGAGCCAGAAGAACCAGAAGATGAAGGAAGATAGAAGAAAGAAGAAGCATTTAAATAAAGGAATTGTCAAAAACTGTCTCTTGTCATTTTTAACATTTTTGACACTTTTTTCGTGAAATGGTAGGGGTACATATGTACCCCCTTACCATTTCACACAGGGGGGGGGCCGGGATCTGGGGGTCACCTTGTTAAAGGGGGCTTCCAGATTCCGATAAGCCCCCCGCCCGCAGACCCCCACAACCACCGGCCAGGGTTGTGGGGATGAGGCCCTTGTCCTCATCAACATGGGGACAAGGTGTTTTGGGGGGCTACCCCAAAGCACCCTCCCAATGTTGAGGGCATGTGGCCTGGTACGGTTCAGGAGGGAGGGGGGGCCGCACTCTCGTCCCCACCTCTTTTCCTGCGGCCTGCCAGGTTGCGTGCTCGGATAAGGGTCTGGTATGGATTTTTGGGGGACCCACGCCGTTTTTTTTTTTTTTTTGGCGCGGGGTTCCCCTTAAAATCCATACCAGACCTGAAGGGTCTGGTATGGAATTTAGGGGGAACCCCACGTCATTTTTTTTTTTAAATTTTGGCCGGGGTTCCCCTTAATATCCATACCAGACCTGAAGGGCCTGGTATGGAATTTAGGGGGACTCCCACGTCATTTTTTTTTTTTAATTTTGGTTCGGGGTTCCCCTTTGGGGAATTCCCATGCCGTTTTTATCAATGAACTTCTATGTGTATTGTCGGCAATGCAATAGCCGTGGGTAGTTTTAAATGAGTTTTTTCCTTCAAAATGTCATTTTGCTGTCAGACTGTTCTAAACACAGGAAACATGCGCCCCTTTACAGGCATACTATAGACACCCCCCAGGTACGAAATTTAAAGGGATATTACACTTTTATTGTTTGACTTTAAGCATTATTAAAATCACTGCTCCTGAAAAAACGGCCGTTTTTAAAACTTTTTTTTGCATTGATCCATGTCCCCTGGGGCAGGACCCAGGTCCCCAAACACTTTTTATGACAATAACTTGCATATAAGCCTTTAAAATTAGCACTTTTGATTATTCATGTTCGTGTCCCATAGACTTTAACGGTGTTCGCATGTTCGAACGAACTTTTTTCCTGTTCGCATGTTCTGGTGCGAACCGAACAGGGGGGTGTTCGGCTCATCCCTACTCCACACCTTAGCTATAAGTTCAATAAAATTGTAGGGAAACAGACAGGGAAAGGTTAAGTAGCCGAAAGGAGGACCAAACCATGTTATTCATAAGCCAAATAATCTTAACCACTTGCTGACCGCCTAATGCAGATATACTGCGGCAGAATGGCACGGGCAGGCAAAATCACGTATCTGGTACGTGATCTGCCTCTCGCGGGCGGGGGGCGCATTGCGCCCCCCCCCTGGTGCCCGAGGCAGTCGGCATCATTAGGGGAGTGATCCAGGCTGAGGGGGAGACCACTCATTCGTGGCCACCCCCTCACGATCGCTCCCAACGAATGAGAATCTTCCTCTGCTGCTGTATAGTAAACAGCGGCAGAGGAAGTGATGTCATCTCTCCTCGGCTCTGTATTTTCCGTTCCGGCGCCGAGGAGAGAAGACATCTGAGTAAGTGCACAACACATACACTTACAGTAAAACACACCAGGCACACGTTACACCCCCCATCAACCCCCGATCACCCCCTGATCACCCCCTAATCACCCCCCCGTCACAGTGACACCAATAGCAGTTTTTTTCTGATTACTGCATGGTGTCAGTTTGTGACAGTTAGAAGTAGTAGGGCAGTTAGTGGTAGCCCCCTTTAGGTCTAGGGTACCCCCCTAACCCCCCCAATAAAGTTTTAACCCCTTGATCACCCCCCGTCGCCAGTGTCACTAAGCAATCGTTTTTCTGATCGCTGTATTAGTGTCACTGGTGACGCTAGTTAGGGAGGTAAATATATAGGTTCGCCATCAGCGTTTTATAGCTTCAGGGACCCCCATATACTACCTAATAAAGGTTTTAACCTTGATTGACCCCTAGTTAACCTTTTCACCAGTGATCACCGTATAACTGTTACGGGTGACGCTGGTTAGTTAGTTTATTTTTGATAGTGTCAGGGCACCCGACGTTTATTACCTAATAAAGGCTTAGCCCCCTGATCGCCCGACGGTGATATAAGTTAGGTTTTAGGGTCAGATAGGGTCTGTGTCACCCCAGGCAGCGTCAGGTTAGCGCCAGTACCGTTAACACCCACGCACACAGCATACACCTCCCTTAGTGGTATAGTATCTGAACGGATCAATATCTGATCTGATCAGATCTATACTAGCGGGACACTACTTGTCGTTAGTTGTCATTTTATTGTTCTCTCTCTCTCTATTCTCTCTCTATTGTTCTGCTCTTTTTTACTGTATTCTATTCTGCAATGTTCTATTGTTATTATGTTTTATCATGTTTGCTTTTTAGGTATGCAATTTTTTATACTTTACTGTTTACTGTGTTTTATTGTTAACCATTTTTTTGTCTTCAAGTACACCATTCAGCTGGAGCGCAGATTTATTTATCTTGACAGCAACAGCGTTTGCTCCCATGATACCTAAAGCCGTGACTCCAGCGCCGTCGGAGGTGATATATGCCGAAGCATGGGGGCAGCAGGGGCGGAGGAGCGATTTGCTTCTAACTTTTGGGGCGGATGCCCCCATGCTTCGGCATATATAAATGGTGCATGTTGGCCCATCATTAGAAGTGGGTGGATGAAGGGAGGTATTCTAATGGTGGGCATACCCACCAATCAATCTCTTTTTTTTTCGTTCAGCCCACAGGCTGCATGAAAAAAAAGATTACAATATATGCCCAACAAGGACCAGCAAGATACTGGTATGTTGCTGGACTTTGAGTGGTTATACCAGAATGATGCCTGCAGGTTTAGGTATCATCTTGGTATCATTCTTTTCAGCCAGCGGTCAGCTTTCATTTAAAAGCAATCCTAGTGGCCAATTACCCTCTAGACTGCTTTTACAAGCAGTGGGAGGAAATGTCCCCCCTCCCACCGTCTTCCATGTTTTTCTCTGGCTCTCCTGTCCCAACAGGGAACCCGAGAATGCAGCCGGTGATTCGGCCAGCTGATCATAGAGCTGATCAGAGACCAGAATGGCTCCAATCATCTCTATGGCCTAAGAAACTGGAAGCTACGAGCATTTCATGACTTAGATTTCGCCAGATGTAAACAGCGCCATTGGGAAAGCATTTTATCACACTGATCTTGGTGTGGTCAGATGCTTTGAGGGCAGAGGAGAGATCTAGGGTCTAATAAACCCCATTTATTTTCAAAAAAGAGTACCTGTCACTACCTATTGCTATCATAGGGGATATTTACAGAGGGTGCCTTATTAGGCCGAAACGTCGGGGTGGGCTCTGCTGATGCCACTGCGTTGCTTTGATTTTGTCCATGCATTTAATTTCTTCTCAAATGTGAGTGACCATTTTAGCATTTTTAATAAATGTTTTACATCTAAACGGAATCATACTATGTGGCCCAATTTTTTCTCCTTTTGCTATATGTCACACTGAGAGGAACTGCTCATGAATTCCGGTTGCTATTCATATGGTGGATACTCACTGATGTCATAATCGTCACGGATCCACATCTGATTCGGTCTAGATTGGAAATCGTGGTTGCTGTACCTCCTTGGGTGTGTTACACCAAAAGCTTGGTTGACTCATCAGGCATACGTCTTGTTGGGTTCAACCTGTCTGGTAAGCCTCTTTCCTTACGGTGGTGGATTATCTACAGACAACCAGTTCACACTCATTTATAGTCACCATTTTGAGGTCATACATGGACTATATGCACTTTATATACACTATAACTGTTGATCTACACTTCAACAATATAGTGGTTTAATAATTTTACTGTATTTGCACTTATATATACACCCCAATTTCCCGTTGGGTTAACTTCACTGTTTTTTTCATTGCAATAGCGCTGCACTATACTATCTTATTTGATTTACTTTTTCACAGACTATCTGATGTGCTGGCAGCTACTTTTTTTTGTTTAAGACAGCGCGGTTGCTTTCACAAATTTTTTTTATATCCACACCGGGATATTTACATTCCCTGACATAACAATAAAAATGATAAAGGAAAGGAACAGTTTAAAAATAAGATAAAAAAGCAAAAAAAAAATTAAAGAAAAAAAAAAAAAAAAAAAAAAGCACCCCTGTCCCCCCCTGCTCTCGCGCAAAGGTGAACGCAAGCGTTGGTCTGGCGTCAAATGTAAACAGCAATTGCACCATGCATGTGAGGTATCACCACGAAGGTCAGATCGAGGGCAGTAATTTTAGCAGTAGACTAAAAAGAATAAGATTATTCCTGCGCTATCATATATGGAGGACGGCTAAGACGGGAAAAGCTACTAGCACCGATTCGGGTACACACCTAACCTTCAGAGTAAAAAGCATAAAAATAAGTGATGCAGCGCTGATCCACACTAATCAACCATGTGTAAAAAGGTGAATATAAAATCCCAGTGTCAAATATTAATATCATAAGAAAAAATCAAAATAAGTAAAACCAAAATGGGTGACAGCAAGTGACAAAATAAAAACCTAATCAAAATAATATAAATAATAATCAAAATAATAAGTGAATAAAAATCATTGAAGACTCTACGTAATTAGATACACCTAACAATAAAGTGATAGAAACATCAGGTAGGCAAATATAAATAAAGAGGAATGGTATAACTCTGTGCAAATGACGCTGAAGAAGGTGACAATGTGAAATGAATGTGCAATGGACAATGACAATCGTATGGGTCTAAACCCCTTATCAATAGGTGACAAATGTGCAAAAAACACCCATCCAAGTGGGTAGGGAATAATAAATGTCCCAAACATTAAAGTGCAAACAGTGCTATACACAAAGAGTCCTTCATAAACTGAAATATGTGAGCAACGGTTTAGCATGCGGCCGTTGTAATAAACGTGCTCAGCGTAGGTAACATCACAAGTGTCTTCATGTGCAAACACACAGGTGGGTAATGGCCCCTTACCTTAAGGTGATAGTGCATGCGCATATGATCAATAAGCCTTTGGGGTGTCCACCTAGGGGCTCCAGCGCGTCCCTCACGGTCCTGGATCTGGGATGTAATCCCTCAGGTGTGGTGCAGGGCGGGGAGTATATGAAAAGCAGGAAGGGTCCCAATAGTGTGATACCGTTTAATCAAATCACTTTTATTTATGAAAGAAAATAGGGTACTCACATCACAATTTTAAAAACAGCATTTCGTATCCGACGAGCGGCGAGCTCGTAAGCCTCTGGCAGTCTCTGTAGCCTGTCTCGTCTCGTACAGAGAATTTTTTTTCCTCTTTCTCTCTTCCACTCATCACGTTCCTCTATTTCTCGCTGTATTCCCTGATAGCTTTCTGTCTCAATGACAATCGATTGACACAATCAGGTACGGTATTTGGTTTCTCACTGTTCTTAATAACAACTGATAAGTCAAAAAGCACGGAAACATTGGGGGTTATTTACGAAAGGCAAATCCACTTTGCACTACAAGTGCACTGCAAGTGCACTTGAAAGTGCACTTGCAGCGCACTTGGAAGTGCAGTAGCTGTAAATCTGAGGGGTAGATCTGAAATGAGGTGAAGCTCTGCTGATTTTATCATCCAATCATGTGCAAGCTAAAATGCTGTTTTTTATTTTCCTTGTGTAGCGGTGTAGTTGCCACTGGTAACAAACATTCACCATATCACCCTGCTGCCAGACTCCATACATCACTTGCAGAGACAATGAAAAGTCATTTGCTGTGTTTTGTTTTAGTTTATTGGGGGGTACAACTTAGGGCCGGTACAAAGCAGGGGCGGAAGGGGCAGATGCCCTGGGCGGCACAATTTCCTGGAGGAAGGGGGGTGCAGGTTAAGTGTCCGTAGTGTGCTGCTAAAACCTTGTGACACTGTGACCGATTACCGCCAGCCACTCTACAATACGTTAGAGCCAGAGCTGCCTGCAACGATGTGCCCGGTGCGCTCCTGCACCCAGCACAAGCCTAGAACCACTTCTTCACTTCTCTGTCAGGCGGAGCCACAGAGTAATCTCCACCCAACAGGTGCTTCCTAGTCCAAGGCATGATGTCACTGAGCCAGCTGGAAGGCGGGATGAAGAGGACCATAGAGAGCTGCTGGTGCACTGAGCGTGACCTCGAGGAGGAACCAACCACGCTGTATATCGAACAAGTAAGCAGGCATATGCCGATTAATTAGTTAACTCTGAGGGGGGAGGGGAGCTGAAAGGGGGGGGTAATCAATTATGAATGGTATTTGTAATATGCAGCAAGAAGGGGGTTAATGTACTTTCACTGGTCACTGATGCATTAGTTACCAGTAGCAGTTAATTAACCCCATTGTGCTGCATTAGTAGTGTCAGTGTTAATGTATGCTGCTGCTTGAAGGGGTTTATAAACACTGACACTGGTACCACTAATGCAGCACAATGGGGTTAATTAACTGCTACTGGTAACTAATGCATCAGTGACCAGTGAAAGTACATTAACCCCCTTCTTGCTTCATATTACAAATACCATTAATAATTAACCCCTGCAAACCCACTGCAGTACATATACTGTGACTGGGCGGCAGCTACAGGCACCGAGACTAACCCATATATCGCTGCCTGTTTCGGGCTCATGCGGGGGGCGCAGTTTGCCAACTTCACCCTGGGCACTGGATGACCTTGTCCCGGCACTGGTAGAACTTGGTTGGGGGAAAGGGGTATATGGGCTGCCCGACCTTTTTCTACCCTGAGTCCTTGATGGAGAACTACAGCTTCCCCTGCCCCTCTGCTCCAGGAGTTTCTCATCACTAACCGTGTAATAATGAGGACATTGCCAATGAACGTGTAAAGGCAAAGTTCCCTCACAGATCTCCCCGGGCTTCCTCCACGATCGGCGCACCCCACCCCCTACTTCTGTCTAGTATTCCATTCTCCACTTCACCCGGCTGACAAACTCCCCCCAGTGGCATGTTACCTCAGTTTATATAGGACGCCCGCGCCCTGCCAATACCAGTTGGGGATTGGTCAGGGCTCCCACATGAGCTGTCTGCCACTCCAGTTCCAGGCCCTGCCCCTCTTCCAGAACATTCTCCCTGGAAGCAGGGGAGGCGCCTCAGAACTAGAGCACAGGTGGCCACATCCACTGCTACACTAACAGCTCCCTGCCCCCAGATCAAAACAGACAGGCCTAGCTCAAAGCATAGGCCTGCCTAAATTTACCTGTGCTGACAGACTAAACCAACAAAAATCCTACACTAGCACCTACCTATTGGTAGAGGGTGCTACACTTGCATTTCCCCCTTGGATCTACAGCGACTGCACTTCCAAGTGCACTTTCAGTGCACTTGAAAGTGCACTTGCAGCACACTTGTAGTGCAAAGTGGATTTGCCTTTTGTAAATAACCCCCATTGTGTTTAGGAATCCTTTCCTTGCTATCTACTAAATGTCCACTAGATGTCTCCACTGAGGCACTTCCAGACATGACACTCTGTAATTGGGGATTCTCCAGGCTTCAAAACAGACGTCTGGTCAGTGTCTCAACATCCTAATGAAGCAAAGGTAAAGGTTTGTGAAATGCATTGATGTGAGCAGAGACCACAGGATGCCAAGCTGCACGTTGTATGCCGCTGAGCCAAGGCAATACAGAGCGCGGCTCTAATACACTGGACAAGAACAGGAACATTATACAAGAACATACACTGGAGACGTGAGATCGTGACACCGCCGGTGCCTCTCTCAAGGAATCTTGTTCAAGTTCGTGAGGACTGTGACCTGTACTCTACTCTAATGAGTTTGGGCTATTAGGACACTATATCCCTCATTTATTTTCTGGCTACTCGGGATATATTCAAGGAGGACATTATTCACTATGGGTTTTATTGCTATAATGCTCTATTCCACCGGACTAATTTAACTGGGATACCAATTTAGTGACATTTAATTGCTGTGCTGTACGTGATATCTTCCAAGGTCTTTATCCACTCAACAAATGTGATATATCAATTTAGCAATAGGCAAACGTGTTATCCAGTGGTGCATTAATTCCCTCTGTATCGTTAAAGCCCTGGACGATCTGTCCATCAATCAGTCGGTATCGCTGTTGGGAATCAATGACACATGTAGCATACAAACAGCCCGAATGGGACAAGTGCTCGGTGTTCTAGATAAACCCACTTATAAACCATTCCGTCTTTGATATATGGGAATGCATGTGCTCCGTGTTTGATGCGGTTACTCCACACTATTGCAGCTGCGTCCTGTGTGTCAATTATTTTAAAGTGACAACGTTGTCTCTTTGATATATTTTAAAATATTTTATGGTACTTAAAGGGTGGTTTTTCACTAAGTAAATTTTTGTATAATTAAAGATTATTTGGCATATGAATACCATGGTTTGGTCCTCCTTTCAACTACTTATCCTCTCCCTGTCTATTTCCCTACAATTTTGTTGCAGGCTTAACTGCTGCTGCCTGCTCTATATTTTTTGTTGATGGTCTGTTTTATTACATTACAGCCCTGTTACCTTCTGCCATGAATGTGTCATTCCCCCCTGTGGCCAACCCTTACACGGCAGGTAGGGTTATTTAAAAAAAGAAAGCGAAAGTTTCTTTTCTTTTGGTTATCCGGCCCGTTTGTTTGGGGTTATTCACCAGGAGCGTGTTATGTTTTCTATCCCTCTCAGCCCTTCTAGGTCTGAACACCATCATGCAGCATGCGACGATAAAGACCATCCTAGGTCACAACACCGCCACTCTTCGAGTTCCAGAAGCCATAGATCATCACCTAGGTCTGGACATCACAGGGAAGAGCCTAAAACTATGTCTGGGCACCAATCTCACCACCATTCCAGCTGCTCTGATAAGAAAGCTTGCTGGGGATGTGGGGCTCAGGCTCCCGAGGGTAAATCCCTCTGTCAGCCATGTTATACCCAAGCTGTGGGGGAAAGAGAAGGTGGAGACCAACAAGTGGTAGCACTGGTCAGAAAGGTGGTTCAGGAATCCCTGAGCAGAACGGACTCCGGTCGTACCATCATTCCTCCTATTGATACAGCATCAGTCCCTGCGGGGGGCGACAATGAGGCTCCGGGTCCCTCTCATGATAGTCATTCCTTAAGTGAAGCCTCGGACAGTGAGGTGGAGGTGGATGGTCCTGGTGGGGGTTTTGATTTTTCCCTAGTACCACAGCTGGTCAAAGCAGTCAAGGAAGCTTTGAGGAGGGAAGAGCCAGTGGAAGCACCCTCAAAGCAGAGGAAGTATTTCAAACACCACAAGAAAACTTCCCCTTTCAGGGTGAACTCAGTGAGATTATTACAGATGAATGGGGTGGCGTTGAGAGAAAAAATTTGCTACTTACTAAAATAACAAAAATTAAATTCAAGTGCGAGGATGTGAAGCATCTAGAGTCAGCTCCTCTCATTGACGCAGCCCTAGTTGGGTTAGTGAGGCATGTCACACTCCCACTGGAGGACACCGTTTCTTTGAGGGATGGCTTGGAAAGGAAGATCGATACTGATCTCAAACGCATTTATATTACAGCAGGTATGGCCTGTAAACCAGCCTTGGCCCTTGCAGCCCTGTCCAAAGCGTTGGAGGGCTGGACGGATGATGTGGATGCATCCTTGGGAAGAGTCTCTGGAGAAACGGCCAGGAATCCATTTTTATAGCACTGATCGCTGTATAAGTGTCACTGGTCCCAAAAAAGTGTCCAATCTGTCCGCTGCAATGTCGCAGTCCTGCTAAAAATTGCTGATCACCGCCATTACTAGTAAAAATGAAATAGAATAATTAAAATGCCATAAATCTACCCCCTATTTTGTAGACACTTTTGTGCAAATCAATCAATATAGGCTTATTGTGATTTTTTTTAACCAAAAATATGTAGAAGAATACATATTGGTCTAAACTGATGAAGAAATTTGTTTGTTTACTTTTTTTTTTTTTTGGGGATATTTATTAATCGCAAAAAGTAAATATTGTTTTTTTTTTCAAAATTGTTTTGATTTTTTTTAAAGTTTTTTATTTTTACATTGGTACATTTCCCCCAGGGCAGTACCTGGGCTCCCATACCATTTTTACGGCCAATAATTTGCATATAAGCCTTCAAAATTAGGACTGTTCATTTTCCATAAACTTCAATGGGGTTCATTGTTCAGGTCCAAACTTTTGCGCTATTTGAGAGTTTTGGCTCGAACCAAACCGAGGGGTGTTCGGCCCATCTCTATTTATCAGTTGTATCCTAGATGTTGTATCAGTGGGTGCAATATCTGTAAAATGTTGGACCAACACATCTGTAGTACACTATCTACAGGTCCATTTCTTTTACTCTGCACTTCAACATGTTTGATACCTCTTAATTTGCTTCGACAAAACTCAATCAACTGAGTGCAACTTGTCTCTTGTAGTCTCATTTCACTATACTGGAAGCCTTTCATTTTTTTTTAGTAAAACTCAAACTTCTGCAGCCTTTCAGTCTCATTTTCAAGCAAAGATAAGAAAATCTCAGATCATCTTCTTTTTGTTCGGGCACCTTTTTTTTGTGTGTTTTTAAAATATATTTGCATTATGCTATGCCTCAATGATGACATATGTAATACTGCAGCTTAATAAATTAAGTGAAAAGCGAATGAAAATCCTGCCTTTATTATTAATTTATATCAATCTCTTTTAATAACTGTACCTCAGGAACAAACTAAACACTGACACTTTTTTTGGATTTTGATACTGAAGTGGTAAATGGATTCCAGGTGCCCTCTGCTGTCTAAATGAAGGAATAGCACATTGTGTATTTTTCACAACACTTGCACATATTTAAAACCACAGCAACCAATTGCACTGGTATCACTGTACATGGAAAATGCTTTCGTACCCAAATTTTATAAATAAGTAAGCTATACAATATGTGCTCCTGAGGTTATAAAAATCCTTATTCATTTTAGTACTGAAAAAGTTCTGAATGAATTATTTTCTTATATCAACTGAAATACAAATTATTGCCAAGAAAATTGATTTATTGTATGGGGATGTTTGATCAAACCAGACTAACCTATAAGAAATGTATTTGTTTCTCTGTATATTCATGGGATTACTCCCATAAAATATATTAGTAGGCTAGCAGTTAGAATTCTGCAAGTGACTTGCTATGATGAGCTCTCAGCAGGGTGGAGAAGTGGAGAGTGCTAGCGAGGGACCCCAGAAGAGGATGAATGGGGCTGCTCTGTGAAAAAACATTGCACAGAGCAGGTAAGTATAACTTGCTTGTTATTTAAAAAAATATTTAGGAAAGGAACGGAGTGATGGTAGCAACATATATAATCTGAACACCATACACCCTGCAGGGCCATCTTAATAGCATTGTGGGTCCCTGGGCAAAGTAATGCACTCGGGCCCCCACAAGCCTGCACTACCGCTCACCAAACGCAACCCAATCCCAGTTAGCAACCAGGATCACAAGAATGTATGTCCCCAATTCTAAAGACCTCCTGTCTCCATCCCTCCCTCTGTTGCAGGTCCCTCCAACCTCTTCACCCTCCATCACTTCCATCCCTCTGTTACTCTATCCCTCTCTTCTTTTATCTTTCCACAACTCCTTGTGCCTTATATCCCTCCACCTTTTCTATCCTTCATCACTTTCATCCCTCTAGTATTCTGTCTCTCCCTCTTTGTTTCCATAACTCCATCCCTCCATCATTTGCTTCATCATTCCATTTCTCTGTCTCACTCACATCCCTCCATGCCTTGCTCTATCCTATCATCCATCTCTCTGTCACCCAGTCTATACCTCCATTCTTTAGGGCTCTTTCACACACACGTCCATTTTCACGGACTCCGCTTGCTCAGCAGGGATCGCTCCGCTGACCTGACAGATGACAGGTCCATCTCTGCTCACTGTGGAGAGACAGACCTGTCAGAGCTCCCCTCTCCTCTATGGGGGATCGGATGAAAACAGATCTGCCTGTCCGTTTTCATCCCATTTGCCAGAGGGATGGACAATAGGGTTTGCATCCGTCCGGATTAGCGGATTGGATGCCAGTGGACAGGTCACCGCTGACTTCTGTCGCTCCATAGAGGTGAATGGAGCATCTGATCAGGTCGGCCTAAAAAACTGACAGACAGACCTGAACGTGTGAAAGGACCCTAACTCACTCCTCACTCTTTCCATCTCTCTGTCCATCCACCTCCCCCATCGCTCCACTACTCTCTTTCCATTATAAACAAATAAAAATACTCCAGTGCGCTTCCACACTAAATTTGCTCACTACTTACTAAAAAAAATATGAATAATAAACACCTTAAGACCATCAAGCACAATAATCAAATATATAATGATCATACGTTTTATAAAACACACACTATACAACACCAGCACTTTTCATCTACAAAACCAGCCTGATCTGTGATATTACTGCTGCCTCCCCTCTCCTGGCATGCTGGGATTTGTAGTGCCACAGCCTGACACATGAGGTGGTCATGCAGGAGAGGAGGCTGTGCCTGGTGAGCAGGTAATGGGTAGGGACAAGGAGGTGTAATAGAGATTGGGGGGAGATCTCAGAAAACGTGCTCCCTTTAGAAGCAGAGCAGTTCACAGCCACACACAAAAACGATCTAGTGTAACAGCATGAGACAGGAGCCTGTTACACAGAGCCCATCCTCTCCCTCTCTCTCCCCCTCCTCCTGCCCACTAAGATAAGCCACCAACAGGACTGCATGTTGTTCAGCTAACTTACCTTAGGCTAGGCTGAACTCCTTCCTCCAATGCAGGCTGGCTCCACTCCTCCCCCTCTCAGTATCTCCTGTGAGGAACTTGAATAAGGCGCACTGAGAGAAAGGGGGAGGGTACAAATACAAGACGGCCCTGACGACCTGCACATATAACCAATTACCCTCCCCTGTTGGAACCACTGAAACCTCACCCACTGTTATTGTTATTGTTGCAACCTATTATTGTTTTTAACATCATACTTGTCACCTATAATTTTTATTTTATTTTTTTTTTCATATTTTATTTTTATTTTTTTCTGACAAGATCTGATCGTGTTTCTGTAAATGTAGCACACCTATCTGATGTTATTGTAATCTTGCTTTCCTTTTACTCAATAAAAGAAGTTTGGAAAAAAAAAATCCTTTAGAATCACTTTAAAATGATCGAATGACTAAACTATTATTTCACCCTTACCAATTTTATCTGAGCATACATACTTTCATTATATTACAGACACAATTAGCGCTGCTTTTATGTTTACAGGAACAATTGATGGTCATTGGAGAATGGACTGGAGTTGCTGACTCTTTATAGACAGGGTACTATAGTGAGCTCCACAATGGAATTGATTTATCTGAATTCATAAAGCTCAACTCCAGGATATTAGCATTACCATGTCAGTTAACTTAACCACTTCAGCCCCGGAAGGATTTACCCCCTTCCTGACCAGAGCACTTTTTACAATTCGGCACTGCGTCGCTTTAACTGCTAATTGCGCGGTCATGCAATGCTGTACCCAAACGAAATTTGCGTCCTTTTCTTCCCACAAATAGAGCTTTCTTTTGATGGTATTTGATCACC
Source organism: Aquarana catesbeiana (assembly GCF_042186555.1). Classification (NCBI taxonomy): domain Eukaryota; kingdom Metazoa; phylum Chordata; class Amphibia; order Anura; family Ranidae; genus Aquarana; species Aquarana catesbeiana. Next base: position 152,195,799 of record NC_133334.1, on the reverse strand, counting down.
TCTGCCGTTTTTATTATTTGCGCTATAAACAGAAAAAGACTGAAAATTTTGAAAAAAAATGATATTTTCTACTTTTTGTTATAAAAAAAATCCAATAAACTAAATTTTAGTCATACATTTAGGCCAAAATGTATTCGGCCACATGTCTTTGGTAAAAAAAATGTCAATAAGCGTATATTTATTGGTTTGCGCAAAAGTTATAGCGTCTACAAACTAGGGTACATTTTCTGGAATTTACACAGCTTTTAGTTTATGACTGCCTATGTCATTTCTTGAGGTGCTAAAATGGCAGGGCAGTACAACCCCCCCTAAATGACCCCATTTTGGAAAGTAGACACCCCAAGGAAATTGCTGAGAGGCATGTTGAGCCCATTGAATATTTATTTTTTTTGTCCCAAGTAATTGAATAATGACAAAAAAAAAAAAAAAAATTTACAAAAAGTTGTCACTAAATGATATATTGCTCACACAGGCCATGGGCATATGTGGAATTGCACCCCAAAATACATTCAGCTGCTTCTCCTGAGTACGGGGATACCACATGTGTGGCACTTTTTGGGAGCCTAGCCGCGTACGGGGCCCCGAAAACCCAGCACCACCTTCAGGATTTCTAAGGGCATACATTTTTGATTTCACTCCTCACTACCTATCACAGTTTTGAAGGCCATAAAATGCCAAGATGGCACAAACCCCCCCCCAAATGACCCCATTTTGGAAAGTAGACACCCCAAGCTATTTGCTGAGAGGCATGGTGAGTATTTTGCAGCTCTCATTTGTTTTTGAAAATGAAGAAAGACCAGAAAAAAAATTTTTTTTTTTTCTTTTTTCAATTTTCAAAACTTTGTGACAAAAAGTGAGGTCTGCAAAATACTCACTATACCTCTCAGCAAATAGCTTGGGGTGTCTACTTTCCAAAATTGGGTCATTTGGGGGGGGTTTGTGCCACCTGGGCATTCCATGGCCTCTGAAACTGTGATAGGCAGTGAAGAGTGAAATCAAAAATTTACGGCCTTAGAAAGCCTGAAGGCGGTGCTTGGTTTTCGGGGTCCCGTGCGCGGCTAGGCTCCCAAAAAGTCTCACACATGTGGTATCCCCGTACTCAGGAGAAGCAACAGAATTTATTTTGGGGTGTAATTTCACAAATCCCCATGGCATGTTTGAGCAATATAACATTTAGTGACAACTTTGTGCAAAAAAAAAAAAAAAAATTTGTCTCTTTCCCGCAACTTGTGTCACAATATAAAATATTCCATGGACTCGACATGACTCTCAGCAAATAGCTTGGGGTGTCTACTTTCCAAAATGGGGTCATTTGGGGGGGTTTTGAACTGTCCTGGCATTTTATGCACAACATTTAGAAGCTTATGTCACACATCACCCACTCTTCTAACCACTTGAAGACAAAGCCCTTTCTGACACTTTTTGATTACATGAAAAAATTATTTTTTTTTGCAAGAAAATTACTTTGAACCCCCAAACATTATATATTATTTTAAAGCAAATGCCCTACAGATTAAAATGGTGGGTGTTTCATTTTTTTTTTTCACACAGTAATTGCGCAGCGATTTTTCAAACGCATTTTTTGTGGAAAAAACACACTTTTTTAAATTTTAATGCACTAAAACACACTGTATTGCCCAAATGTTTGATGAAATAAAAAAGATGATCTTAGGCCGAGTACATGGATACCAAACATGACATGCTTTAAAATTGCGCACAAACGTGCAGTGGCAACAAAATTAATACATTTTTAAAAGCCTTTAAAAGCCTTTACAGGTTACCACTTTAGATTTACAGAGGAGGTCTACTGCAAAAATTACTGCCCTCGATCTGACCTTCGCGGTGATACCTCACATGCATGGTGCAATTGCTGTTTACATTTGATGCCAGACCGACGCTTGCGTTCGCCTTAGAACGAGAGCAGGGGGGACAGGGGTGCTTTTTTTTTTTTTTTTTTTTTTTTTCTTTATTATTTTTTTGCTTTTTTATCTTATTTTTAAACTGTTCCTTTCATTTTTTTTTTAAATCATTTTTATTGTTATCTCAGGGAATGTAAATATCCCCTATGATAGCAATAGGTAGTGACAAGTACTCTTTTTTGAAAAAATTGGGGTCTATTAGACCCTAGATCTCTCCTCTGCCCTCAAAGCATCTGACCACACCAAGATCGGTGTGATAAAATGCTTCCCCAATTTCCCAATGGCGCTGTTTACATCCGGCTCGTAACTTCCGGTTTCTTAGGCCATAGAGATGTTTGGAGCCACTCTGGTCTCTGATCAGCTCTATGGTCAGCTGGCTGAATCACCTGCTGCATTCTCAGGTTCCCTGTTGAGACAGGAGAGCCAGAGAAAAACACGGAAGACGGTGGGGGGGGGCATTCCCTCCCACTGCTTGTAAAAGCAGTCTAGAGGCTAATTAGCCGCTAGGATTGCTTTTACATGAAAGCCGACCGCTGGCTAAAAAGAATGATACCAAGATGATACCTAAACCTGCAGGCATCATTCTGGTATAACCACTCAAAGTCGTGAATGGCGTACCTGAAGACAAAAAAATGGTTAACAATAAAGCACAGTAAACGGTAAAGTATAAAAAATTGCATACCTGAAAAGCAAACATGATAAAACATAATAACAATAAAACATTGCAGAACAGAATACAGTAAAAAAGAGCAGAACAATAGAGAGAGAATAGAGAGAGAGAGAGAACAATGAAACGACAACTATTTTTTTTTATTTTTGTTTGTGTTTTTTTTTTTTTTTTTACACTTTTTTTTGTAACTAACTTTTATAACTGTAACCGGTTCCAGGTTCGGGTCTCTCAAAATGCGATGGCATCTTGGGAGACCCTGTGAAAGTGTGCCTAGTCTGTGCAATGCTGTACCCTACGCTAATACTCAACTAGTGAATGGTAGCGTTCAAAACATTCACCAATGCAAAAACCAGGATTGTCAGGACAGGAGGGACAATAATAGCGGGTGTCATGCCTATATCCGCGCTTGCTGCAGACACAACATCTTTTTTGGGGGGGTTCGTTGGGTAGGGGTACGCGGGAGGACATAAAGAAAATGCCTCTCATGCAGCCGACTGCATTTGGTTGGGGATGTGAATGGGGGAAGTACGGGCGCTGCAGAAGCGGTGGGTTCCCAATTAGGATTGGCGAATGCAGCAGGAAGGGCATTATGGGCACGACAGGCCTGTGTTTGTCTTTTTGGTGGCAGCGGGACACTACTTGTGCTTGCCACCTCACCAGCTTGAACTGCACTTATGGGACTCGCCACGTCACCAAGTGTTACTGCAGTGCTGGTATGACCACGACCGGGGTGTACTAGGCCGCTGGTGCTTGCCAGTTCACCAAAACGCTACAAAAAAAAGTGACAGTGATCGATCGATACTGCACTTGGGTGGGCTGGGCTGGGCCGGGCGGAGGGGCAAAACAACGCAGGTGCTAGCAGGTATCTGGGCTGATCCCACTAACACTGCGTTTTTGGGAACCCTAAACTGCTGGGGACGCTAGTATAGATCTGATCGGATCAGATATTGATCCGATCAGATACTATACCACTAAGGGAGGTGTATGCTGCGTGTGTGGGTGTTAGCGGTACTGGCGCTAATCTGACGCTGCCTGGGGCTGGTGCTTGCCAGTTCACCAAAATGCTACCAAAAAAACTGTTAGCGATCGCAGGGATCAGGCCTGACTCTGCGAACGCTGCAGTTATGCGTTTAGTGTTTTGTAAGTGACAGTGATCGATCGATACTGCACTTGGGTGGGCTGGGCCGGGCCGGGCGGAGGGGAAAAACGCAGGTGCTAGCAGGTATCTGGGCTGATCCCGCTAACACTGCGTTTTTGGGAACCCTAAACTGCTGGGGACGCTAGTATAGATCTGATCGGATCAGATATTGATGCGTTCAGATACTATACCACTAAGGGAGGTGTACGGTGCGTGTACGGTGCGTGCGTGGGTGTTCGCGGTACTGGCGCTAATCTGACGCTGCCTGGGGCGACGCATATCACCGCCGGGCAATCAGGGGGCTAAACCTTTATTCGGTAATAAACGGTGGGTGCCCTGACACTATAAAAAATAAACAAACTAACCAGCGTCACCCGTAACGGTTATATGGTGATCAGTGGTGAAAGGGTTAACTAGGGGGCCATCAAGGGGTTAAAACATTTATTAGGTAGTATATGGGGGTCCCTGTCGCTATAAAACGCTGACAGCGAACCTAAATATTTACGTTCCTAACTAGCGTCACCAGTGACACTAATACAGCGATCAGAAAAATGATCGCTTAGCGACACTGGTGACGGGGTGATCAAGGGGTTAAAACTTTATTAGGGGGGGTTAGGGGGGTACCCTAGACCTACAGGGGGCTAATACTAACTGTCCTACCACTGCTAACTGTCACAAACTGACACTATGCAGTAATCAGGAAAAAAAAAAAAAAAAAAAAAAAACCTGCTTGGTGTCAGTTTGTGACTGGGGGGGGGGGGATCGGGGGGCGATCCGGGGTGTTTAGTGTGCCTGGCATGTTCTACTGTGTTGTGTGTGAGTGTTGGTGCACTTACATGTCTTCTCTCCTCTGCGCTGGAACGGAAACTGCCGAGCCGAGGAGAGATGACATCACATCCTCTGCCTCTGTGTACTATACAGAGGCAGGGGATGTTTCTCATTGGTTGGGAGCGATCGCGAGGGGGGGCCACGATCGGATGGTCTCCCCCTCGTCTCTCATCGCTCCCAACCAAATGCCGACCGCCGATGGCACCGGGGGGGGTCCGATCGGACCCCCCGCCCGCGGGAAGGCAATCACGTACCAGGTACGTGATTTTGCCTGCCCGTGCCGCTCTGCTCACGTATATAGACGTGAGGCGGTCGGCAAGTGGTTAAAGAGCAACTCCACGTCTGTTGACATTCCCCTCTGGGTAATCTATGTATATTGCAAGGATTTTACCAAACTTTGTTGCAGATTTCTACCTTTTGTTATGTTGAAGAAATCACTGTGTGTTTGTCTGTGTCCATGTGAGAAAATTAGTCTAATGGGAGTACTTTCATAGTTATCAATCATCTGTGCACCTGCAGGACTCTAAAAAGGAAAGCTGCTGGGCCTGCATCCCTTTAGACTTGATTTCCTATTGGAAGTATCTCACCAAAAATTAAATTTTTGTTGCAGGGGATGCCTGAAATCTGACTTGTAACTTAGGGCAGACTTCTGGAAAAATCAGTGAGCCGATCACACAAGCAGGAAATGGCACATCTGGGGGGTGTTCTGTGCATATTCTGTGTACAGAACACCTCCAAGTAGCTGTATTGCATTGCATTTTCAGAAAAATACAGAGCTGCAGATTAAAAAGGAAAGGTAATTTTTAATAACATTCATTTACAATATGACTTGTGTCACAATTGTATACGCTGTATTATTTTTTCTTTATTTGCTATTTCTTTCCCCACGAAAATTGAGTTACCCTTTAAACCATGCTCATGTGACAATCCTTAGCTCTTCTTCTGTTTACTTCCTGGAATCCTACTTATGGTCTCCTATTGGTGGAGGAAAAGACACTTTCAGGGCCAGGTCCTCTCTCATAGGTTCCAGAAGAAGGAGAATGCACAGGGGCAGGGGACCAGTGCCCAAAAAGAAAATGAGCAGGGAAAATGCCTGGTCTCCAGAGCAGGAAGTTAGCTTGGCTCATAGAGGAAACTGACACTGATGCACAATGCACTATTTCAATTTCATTTCTGCTTGTTGGGTTTTAAATATAGTAAAAAGGAGATATGGGTCTGTCTTATCTATCTATCTATCTATCTATCTATCTATCTATCTATCTATCTATCTATCTATCTATCTATCTATCTATCTATCTATCTATCTATCTATCTATCTATCTATCTATCTATCTCTACAGTATATGCAGTATCTATGACAACTAATTTAAAAAGCATTGGATGCACATTAAATGCTAAATTATCTAACTTTTGGACCATGACCTACATTGTGAGAACAGAGTGCAATCCATACAAAACATTTTAGAAATGCTCATTTCAGGCAATTTGAAAATGCAGTCTGCATATAAATATTTGTGTATTATTTCTTTTCCAGCTTGGGATATTGAAAATATCACCATATGAATTATAATATATAAATCTTGAATTGTTAAAAGCATTAGAAGTGGATATATTCAATGACAACAAAACAAGTGATTTTGATATACACACAGAACAATGGATGGGCCTTTCAAAGCAGGAGCAATGGTTATGTCATTATCATAACAGAATTACTGCTTCAGACCATAATTAATAACACTAAACACATTTTAGATAGAAAGTCTTTTTTTTTTTTTTGGATAGCACCCTCGCCAGACAATAACCTGAGATTTCGGCTCACTCAGTCACTTGACAATAATAACAGAGGCGAGTTAACGCAATTGCTCCAGGCTGTAAAGCTGCATTTTGCTTCCACATATAGGATGACGGATCTGAGTTATTTAGAAATCAACTTAGTTATGACAGATTATCAGCATTATTGCCGCCTTTAATATTTGTGACAGTAGCAAGGAGATGTATCACAGAGTGGCAGTTATTGGTCCCAGGCATCAGTTAAAGGGGCATGTTATTTGATTTGAATAACAGCTCCAAGCGGCATTTTAGGACTGGAAGTATATTAGCTAGGAACAGCCTCATTTAATAACACAGAAACCAATAAAAGAAAAGGATTCTGCCTGTTTTCAAATTGAATTTATGAATATTGTGTGGCTAGATTAATGACCGAAAGGGGAGTTGACCACTTATCCATGTCTTGTTTTATTCCCATGCAAAGGCACTGAAGTAGGCAGATGTATAAAATTAATCTTTTCAAATTCTAATATGGTTTTCTATTTTAGATAGTTAAATTGGTTTAATTAAGAGATTGTATATCAAATGTGAATGGTTTAATTCTCCTTTGCTTTGTAGTTTTGTTAGCTATTTAATATACTCATATTTCACATAAGGAGCACTGCTAAAGCTTGTGCCAGGATTGTTACTTGTACATCACTATCATTTTTACAGTAGTGAACTCAAATTTATAAATTGTAATAACACATGGTAAATTGTATATTTTACTGCATGCTACTGCAATGGAAATGAATATACTGGCCTATGTTTGTTGTGGTGCAATGCCATTCTATAGTACATCATCACACACACACAACAAATCACAATGCCTATGCATCTTAGCCAACTTACAAATCATGTTAGGATGAAACATGTCAGGCAAGGTGGATTATAGAAGCTAAACACTGCTTTAGTTTTTTTGCTTTCTCTTGCATTCTTGCCTTTTTTTAAATTCTTTTCATATGCCATTGGTGCAGTTTTTAAAAAAATCTAATGGTGACTAACAAACAATCGTTCATTATTGGAGTTGTTTCCAAACTGTTTTTTAAAAATAAAATTAGGTTGAATATTTACTAAGGTCAGTTGTGTGTATAGTATAAGCTCTGTCTGAGTGGTATTCACACTATTGAGCCTTTTTTGCTTTTGACATTCTGGATGCTGGATTGCATTAGAGTGCATTCACAAGTGCATGGAGTCAGTCTAATTAGAGGCAAGCACACATCTAGAGTCAAGTTCATTCTCTGTTGCTATACCTTTATATGTAGTGGGTACAGGGTGAGTGGGTTGTGATTCTGAAGTCATACTTACCTGTGGTTCATGACAATGACAGTTCTGTACAGGATTTATGAATTGGACCTGACCTATGTAATACTGTGGGGTCTAAGCTTTTGGTGATTGTTCATTATCTTCCATGGCAACAGAATGTCCTCAGGTGAACTCATATTGCAGGCGAAGCAGATAAGAGTTCTAATAACACTGTCTTTATGTTTAAAAATAAAGAAGATTGGGGCATTATGTTTTTGCTCTATAAGGGCTACATGTTTATGATTACTTTACAGTGTGAACACTCTATGCATTTTAGTGCACTGCATTGAAAAAAGTGCAGGTGCGTAAAAAACGTTTTTGCATGAATAAGCTGCCTTAACACAACGCACATAAACATGCCAAAAAAATGTAAAACCAACTTAATAGTAGATGCATCTTCTCAGACCACTCCCACCCAGAACCAGTAGCTACAATCTTAGATTTCACTGATAATTCCAGTTTAGGTAACAATCTGGTGACATGACTAATGTGTTCAGACATAATGGTAATCTCATCTAGGGATATAATAAAACATTAATTTATTAATGTTACTAATGCACAGTATAATTGACTAGTTGCAGAAGCAGGTATACCTGAAGAGATATTATACTTCTTCTTATTATTTTTTTCTTTATTTATATGATCTCAACTACAAAGTAATGTATATAACTTAAGAGGGTAACATAGGTAATGCATATATAAATGTTCCAAAGACAAGTATATTGGGTTACTAGGCAATTGTAGTAAAAACATGAACTGCCTTAAAGGGAACATTTTAAAGTGTGTTACTGGCATTTTAGTACTTGCTCATATCTGAAACACATTAATTCTTTGCAAATTTTTGTTGAAGGTGATTTAAACCCAGCTTCTAACCTCAGCTTGTTCAATTACTGTATTTATCGGCATATAACACACACAGGCGTATAACATGCACCTTCATTTTAGGAGGGAAGTTTCAGGGAAAAAAAATAACATTTTAAATAAAGAACATTGAAGCAAAATAAGGGTCAGTGCCCAATTTTGTACTCTCTAGCATTAGTAAATAAACCCCATTGTGTGTAATAAACAATTTAATTATTTTTTTTTAAATAAATACAATTTTCACCAATTTCATCCTGTGTTGTATTGCATTGCTGCAGATTGCCTGTAGGTTCCTTTGCGGTCACTTCTTATGTGTAGCAGTATAGGCATTTGTTTCTTAGATCCTTATTAAACCTGCACCTTTTATGCTGTAGTGCATTGATTTTGTCAGCAGGGTGTACACAGTGGTTTCCTATAATGTATCATCTGCCAGACTCTGTTGAGGGATCCAGAGTATTGTGTCAGGGATACATTATGATGATCTTGCTGTCTGTGGATTGGGCCTAGCCTCAACAAATCTCCTGGGCACCCTTCTGGAAAGGTCTTTGCCTGTAGGTTGGTACCTGGGTTAGAGGTGCTGAGCGCTTGCCCAGGCTGAGGGCCTTGGACTTTTGGGCCACTATTTACTACATTGTGTTACTTTAGGTGGTCCTCACCCATGCAGATTCTACTAAAATAAGAAGCTATCGCTAGGAACAATGGAGTAACACCCACATCTCCACTGGTCCATAGCTGCAGTCAGTACCTGGTAAAGAGAAAATACCAAAACCTCTGTTCTATTGGATACCACCCATTTCTGCTGTGGGCAGAAGAATTATGGGCTCCAAGCAGAGACTGCTATCTTCGAGAGCAGTGTGTTATCTCAACCCCTGTTCTGTTGAAAGAAACATTTAAAATTACATTCAATGACCTTAGATTTTCATTGTTGCAAGGAGTACAGCAAATGTGAGTACTATGCCCAGGGACAAAGTTATCTCAATTGAAAGTCCAGTTTGCATTCCTCAAGGTCCCATTGAGTAGAGGCACTGCCAGAGACACTTACTATGGTCCCACAATCTCACCTTGTAGAGGCTCAGCTTTCAGGTACCACACGTGTGCTTGATATTTTAATAGTCTGAAGAGGCAAACATCCAAAGTGTCTGACAATATTGCTACACCAGAAACATTTTTTATGTTAAGACTCCACACCAGACTTACCAGCTCTGTTCTACTACTCAACTAAGCTATGCTAACACAATGAACTTCTTAATCTGGAATAATATCACACTGTAAATTTTTATTGTGGTGTTTAGAGACAATATGAACAGGATCCTTCATGAAGAGCTTCATTGTAGAGTCAATGTAACTAGAGCATCAAAAGGAGGAGCCCAGACTGGTTATTCACTGTCTCAGCACAATAAAGTTCCTGTCTACATGCATGCACTCTAGCATTGTGCTGTTGATGTTCCTGTCTACATGTATGCACTTTAGTAAGAGTTGCATGGCATTTCTCAGGGGGAGCTTCCTGATTGGGGATGGGCCGAACGACCCCCTGTTCTGTTCGCACTAGAACTTTAGAACATCGCAAAAGTTTGGAACTGAATAACGAACCCCATTAAAGTCTATGGATCCGAACTGTAAAAATCAAAAGTGCCCATTTTGAAGGCTTATATGCAAGTAATTGGGCATACAATGATTATGGGAGTCTGGGTACTGCATCAATGAAAAAAAAAGTTTATAAAAAATGTAATTTTTAAATGAGCAGTGATTTACTGATGCATAAAGCGAAAGCAAAAAAAAAAAAAATTCGAAAAAAACAATAAAAATGAAAAATTCCTTTCAATATAGTGGCTGAGGTGTCCCCTTAGTCTACCTGTAAAGTGGCACATCTGTATATTGTATAGAAGCTGGTGCAGCAATAATTGCATTTATAAAGCCAAAAAAATGACATTTTCCCTGCAAGCTTTCTATGGTTTGTAAACAACTGCTTGAGGAGCCAGTCTGTATGTTGAGGCCACAATGTAGTGCACTGGGAAAAAAGATTAGAGATTTTTTTGGATTAATTCTGGTGTCTCTTCCGCAGACTTTGGATAGAAGTAACAGGTGCGGAAAAATTGGTCTTTGGGTGTCGGAGGTGCCTTTACACCCTAAAGAGGTACTCTTGATGAAAGCAAGAATTGGCCTTGCTGTCAAAAATTTAAATGATATGCACCCGTCAAACAGGTGCAGAAAAATTGGTCTTTGGGTGTTAATTGTGCTCATGAAACCTACAGCAAAAAATTATTAAACATGAAATTAACATCCACAACGCTAGGCAGTCTAGAAGTCTTGTAGAGATTCCACATCCCAAAAGTACTTAATCAGCGACATTGGCATCAGGGGCTACGTAGCCGCTAGTAATCCAGGACGGATTGATTTTGATAAATGTCAGACGGTCCACAGAGTCCGTTCTATCATCAGTAACAAAACCTCCAGCAGTAGGGATGAGCCGAACACCCCCCGGTTCGGTTGGCGGCAGAACATGCGACTGACAAAAAGTTAACGCGAACACCGTTAAAGTCTATGGGACCTGAACGTGAAAAATCAAAAGTGCTAATTTTAAAGGCTAATATGCAAGTTATTGTCATAAAAAGTGTTTGGGGACCGGGTCCTGCTCCAAGACCCGGGTCCCCAAACATGTATCAAACATGTATCAAAGCAAAAAAAAGTTTTAAAAATGTCCGTTTTTTTCGGGAGCAGTGATTTTAATACTGCTTAAAGTGAAACAATAAAAGTGAAATATTCCTGTAAATATCATGCCTGGTGGGTGACTATAGTATGCCTGTAAAGCGGCGCATTTTTCCCATGTTTAGAACAGTCCCTGCAGCAAAATGACATTTCTAAAGGAAAAAAAGTAATTTAAAACTGCTTGCAGCTGTAATGTATTGTCAGGTCCTAGCAATATGGATGAAAATCATTGAGAAAAACGTCATGGGTTCCCCCCCCAGCCCATTACCAGGCCCTTTGGGTCTGGTATGTATATGAAGGGGAACACCGCACCCAAATTTAAAAAAAAAGGCGTGGGGCCCCCAGGCCCTATATACTCTGAACAGCAGTATACAGGCAGTCCCCGGGTTACAAACAAGATAGAGACAGTAGGTTTGTTCTTAAGTTGAATCTGTTTGTAATTTGGAACAGTTACATTTTTTAAGTGTAGCTCCATCCAAAAAATCTATTTTACCCTATCACCCCTGTAACATTTGTTTTGCTGTTTGTGCACCCCTGCAGAAGATTTCACCTCACTTTCTGTCCCAATGACAATTGGATTTAGAAAATTTGGGGTTATTAGGGAATCAATGATTGGTGATAAAGCATCAGTGGAGACACCTTTTCCCCATATTAACTCTTACAGGAGAGAATTTCCATGGGGTAGATTTCCTCTCACTTCCTGTTGTCCCCCTCCATTTGTAAGTAGGAGTTGTTTGTAAGTTGGATGTTTGAAAATAGGGAATATATATACATATATATACACTATACGGCCTGCCCTATACACAGCGGAAAATTGGGCCTTAGGTGTTGGTGGTACCAGAACACTGTAAGACCTCACAGTTACTCTTGGTGGGTGCTGGAACGGACCCTGCTGTGAAATATTATATCAAGAATTGTAATTACATGCCCCTGTTAAACAGGGTCAGAAAAATTGGGCCTTTGGTGGTGGTGCCACAACACTGTAAGCCCTCACAGTTACTCTTGGTGGGTGCAGGAACGGGCCCCGCTGTGAAATATTATATCAAGAATTGCAATTACATGCCACTGTTAAACAGGGGCAGAAAAATTGGGCCTTAGGCACTGGTGGTGGTGCCACAACACTGCAACCCATCACAGATACTCTAGTTGTGCGCAAGAACGAGCCCTGCTGCAAAATATTACAGCAAAAATTTTAATTATACACCCCTGTTAAACAGGGGCAGAAAAATTGGGCCTTAGGCACTGGTGGTGCCCTGAAACAAAAATGTTCTTAGAAGCTATCAACATGAACATTGAGGAGGAATCGGATAGTCACTCAGCATAACAGGATAGTCACTCAGCATAGGCAGTCTTCAAGGGATCCCACATCCATAGAAAAATCAATTGGTTACATCAGCAGCAGGTGCTTGGTAGCTGGTGATCCAAGACTGATTAATTTTTATGAATGTGAGACGATCAACAGAGTCTTTGGACAGGCGCACTCTGTGATCAGTTACAAAGCCTCCAGCAGCATTGAATGTGTGTTCAGAAAGATTGCTGGATTCAGGACAGGCCAGTAGCTCAATTGCATATTGAGCAAGCTCTGGCCAGTGGTCCATCCTCAAGACCCAATAACCCAGTGGATGTTCTGTTGGAAAGGTCTCCAAGTTTGATCTTGCCCCTAGATATTCCTGCACCATGTAATTCAGACACTGGCGATGGTTGCTGGAACCGATCAGACCTTGGTGCTGAGGACTAAAGAATTGTCTGAAGGCATCCGTCAGCCGGCCACCTTTCTTCACCGCTCTTTCTGTGACTGTCCTGCATCCCGCCCAGCTGCCAGCAGAGTTACCCAGTGTGCTGTGAAAGAAAGGTAATGTCCCTGTCCATGCCTGCTGGACCATGAGTCAGCGGTAATATGCACCTTACTGCTGATCGCCCTGTCCAACGAGACCAAGACATTGTCTTCCACATGCTGGTAGAGAGCCGGAATGGCCTTACGTGAAAAGAAATGGCATTTGGGAACCTGCCTATGAGGTACCGCACATTCCACAAATTCACAAAAGGGGCAGAGTCTATCAGCTGGAAAGGCAGCAGTTGCAGTGCTAGCAATTTGGCCAAGCTAGCATTTAGACGCTGAGCATGTGGATGTCTGGGACCAAATTTCTTTTGACAGTTTAGCAACTGGGGTAGGGAAATTTGCCTGCTAAAATTGGATGTTGGTGTACCGCTAGCAGATTGGCCGCAAGTACTTGGGACACCTATTTCTATACCTTCATTCCTCTCAGTGATGGTTTCTGAGAGGACTGGAGGCATAGTGGGGTTGAAGATCCCAGCTGATGAGGAGCAAGGAGAGGTCTTGTTCTTTGATGTGGGTCTTTTAAGTGCTGTTGCCAATGGACTGCATGGGAGGTCGTCATATGTCTGGTCAAGCATGTGGTGCCCAAGCAGCTGCTTTTTTTAGCCATGCTTGATATGCTTCAGACATATGTTGCAAACAGCAACGGTGCGATCTGCTGCACATGTCTCAAAAAAGCCCACACCAAAGAACTTTTCAAAATATGAGGGGAGTCAGCAGCGCCCTGCACCTGCTTAGCTCTGCGGTGTGATGCAATAGGGTGGCTGCTCTTAAGCTGCTCCCTGGAGGGCATCCTGCCTCGTTGGAGATGTGCCTCCTCCTCTTCTATCAGGCACCCAAGTAGAGTCAGTGACTTCATGATTCCCTCCTTCCTCGTCACTAGAGCAAACTTGGCAGTATGCTGCAGCTGGGGGAACACTGCCAGTTTCTTGTCCTTCTTGGGCATCCCCTCTCTCTAGGCTAACGTTACTCCCTTCCTCATCCTGGGTACCATCATCGCAGCCTTTAAATTGCTGCGCATCCTCCTGCAGCATGTACTCGACACTGTGGTCGAATAGTTCGGGGGACTCCTCCGTGCATGATGGTGGGGCTAGGGAAGGAGTGACTGTTGACATGGAGCCCATGGAATGGGCTGCTTTGGCAGCTGCATTGGCAGGCAAACTACTCTGAGCCTGGGTGACAGAGGATGAGGAGGATGAGGACGGCTTTGTTATCCATATCACCAATTCTTCTGCATGTTGTGGTTAAATAACACGGCCAGCTGCAGAAAAAAGGACAAGCGTGCCCCACGGTCATGTGCTGAGGATGCACTGTGTCCACGACCAGCACTGTCGACTGTAGACACAGACCCTGCTTGCCCTCTTTTAGTGGCCTGTGAGCATCTGCCTTTCCTTAGTGGCCTTCCGGACATGCTGTAAATTTTGTTTAGCAAAACCACACTACACTGTATTGTGTATTGTGTACACCACCAAAAAAGTAGTAGCAACTGCACTAGGGGTGCACGGTATTGTGTACACCACCAGAAGTCTAATAGCAATTATGGGTGCACTGTATTGTGTTCTGTGTACACCACCAGAAAAGTAGTAGCAACTGCATTATGGGTGCACGGTACTGTGTACACCAACAGAAGTGTAATAACAACTATGGGTACATTGTATTGTGTACTGTGTACACAGCCAGAAAAGTAGTAGCAACTGCACTATGGGTGCATGGTACTGTGTACATCACCAGAAGTCTAATAGCAACTATGGGTGGACTGTATTGTGTACTGTGTATACCACCAGAAAAGTAGTAGCAACTGCACTATGGGTGCACGGTACTGTGTACACCAACAGAAGTGTAATAACAACTATGGGTGCACTGTATTGCGTACTGTGTACACCACCAGAAAAGTAGTAGCAACTGCACTATGGGTGCACAGATGGTGTACACCATCTGAAGTATATTATAAAAAGTACACCAGGAATGGAGGAATGGTCTGAAGTCAGATATAGGCTACACTGGATGCAGTGTATATATATATATATATATATATATATATATACATATATATATATATATATATATATATATATATATATATATATATATATATATATATATATATATATATATATTACACTGCAGCTAACTGAATAACCCGCCTGCCTGGAGTATATTATAAAAAGTACACCATGAATGGCCTTGGCTACACAGGATGCACTGACTGACTGTGTGTGTGTATATATATATATATATATATATATATATATATATATATATATATAATACACTGCAGCTAACTGAATAACCTGCCTGAAGTATATTAGAAAAAATACACCAGGAATGGCCTGCAGTCAGATATAGCTACACTGGATGCAGAGTATATATATATATACGAGACTGACTGTGTGTGTATATATATATATATATATATATATATATATATATATTAAATACACTGGAGCTAACTGAATAACCTGCCTGCCTGCTTAATCTAAATCACACTCTCTCTCCATCCACGCCAACAACACACTACACAGGGCCGACGTGCAGACAGCCTTATGTAGTGTGGGGTGTGGACTTAGTTCCCCTGAGCCATAATTAGCCAAAGGCACCCTGCCTTTGGCCAATTATGGCTCTCTTAGCTGAGGGCCCTGGGATTGGCCAAAGCATGCAGGTCATGGTGCATGCTTTGGCCAATCATCATACAGCAATGCACTGCGATCTCGCAGTGCATTATGGGGCATTACGCGGCGCTCAAATTTGTCGAGAACGCCCCATAATGTTCATTTTTCGCCGAGCGGGCGAACACCCGATGTTTGAGTCGAACATAAGGCTCATCCCTATCCAGCAGTACTGAATGACTGTTCGGAAAGCATGCTGGATGCAGGGCAGCCCAGCAGCTCAGTTGCATACTGGGCAAATTTTGGCCAGCGGTCTATTCTCATGACCCAGTAACCCAGTGGATCATCAACTGGAAAGCTCTCCATCTCTGTTTTTGCCCCTAGATAATCGTCCACCATATGATGCAGACGCTGCCAATGGGATGTGGAAGCTGACAGCCCTGGGTGGCAGGGACTAAAAAAATTGTGAAATGCATCACTTAGGCGGCCCCATTCTCCACCGCTCCTCTCTTGAGCAACAAAAGCCTCAAAACTACGTTTTCCACGACACTGTAACCTACCAGAGTTGGGAAAAGCGTTAGATAAACTCCTCTTTAAGGTGTCCTCAAGAGATTTTATCTTCTACACCCGCTGTGGAGACGGGGTGCGTTCTGGGACTTTCCCCTTGTAACAGTGGTCAAAGAGGTATTGAACAGTAATCTTGTGAGCAGCTAATGTATGATCGACAGATACAGCAGCCATCTGGTAACACACTCTCAATATAAATGTGAAAAAACTTCAACAGATTAAATCAGCTGCGCTGAATAAAGTGGTTCTTTTTAAGCATCAAACTGCAATTTACAGTGTCTGTGATTTTACTATAAAAATGTGACCTATATCTTGAAAGCAGTGTGCTATACAGTGCATAAACATATAAAGCCTTGATATGTGAAGAAAAAATCTGAATGCGTTGATTAATATCAATAAATAATAATAATAAAGTGCTTCAGTTCATATACTGTATAATCTTGTGTGACTTCTTTAAATCTTCTTATTCAAATAAGTGCCAAAATTTTCATCCTAGTGCTCCCCCATACGGTATGTCCTCACCTCAATATATGTGACCTCACAATAAAGTCACGTGACCCTGTGAGGTAACGCGTAGGGGAGGGGTGCATATTGTTAACGAGACGCTTAGTTACTCATTGGAGTCAGCATGGGGCTGTTGTTGCAATGTTTTGGATTAAAAAATGGCTGTATGAGGGCAGGAAGTGGAGCCTAGCGGAGCAGACATGCATTGTTAGAGCTCCACACCGCTGAGGAGAGAAGAGAAGGACAAAGCGGAGCCTGCAGGCTCAAAAGGTATCCATTTGAACCTTTTTTGCCCCAGGGAACAAACTGTGAAAGTTTGGGCAGGAAATATGGTACTGGGAGGAAACCGTGGCAGAAATAAAAATCACCTCACAAAGAGCTCACAGGCACTCACTGCAGCTGAAGCAGCTCCAGTCACCTCACAAGATACAGCATCAGGGCGCTCTCACAGACAGAAAATGTCACAGCAAGACTCTCCATTTGAGTCAGATACAGAACAAATCCTCTCACAAACTTCTCCACAAGCCTCCTCAGTATCCCCAGTAATATTATTACAATTTGAAAAGATGCTTCATAAGGCTTTAAAACAAACCTCAGAGCAAATAACAAAAAGCCTAACCAAAGAAATAAGAGAGCTGGGAAACCGCACCGCAGCCTTAGAAATAAAAATGGATGAAATTGAAATTACAACCCAAGAAAATATAACAGAATTGGAACAATTAAAAAAAGAGAATTTAATACTTCAAACTAAGCTCGAAGATTACGAAAATAGAGCCAGACGTTCAAACTTGCGCATAAGGGGAATACCTGAAACTGTGACAGACCTGCAATCTACTATTACTGCTCTATTACAAGAACTAAAGCCAGATATCCCTATTGAACGTTTAGAACTGGATAGAGTACACAGAGCCCTCACAGCCAAAAAGAAAGATGGACCCCCACGTGATATAATCACAAAATTTCATTATTACAGAACGAAAGAACAAATACTAAGTGCTGCAAGAGAAAAAAAGGAACTTAATTTTCAAGGACACAATTATCAAATTTTTGCTGACCTATCCCAACTTACTATTACTAAAAGACGATCCATGAAACCCCAACTAATGGAACTGCAACGCCACAACATTATGTATCAATGGGGCTTCCCCTTTTCAGTCAGATTTAACTACCAAGGTACAATTTACAGAAGCAGATCAGCAGATGAACTACAACAAACCCTTTTAAAATTAAATCTGACAGAACCCACAAGCAGCAACACTCCCACACGCTGAAGAATGGCGTCATCTTCACCTTCAGGCAGCACCCAGAAAATTTCAGAACAAAATGGGAATCATCATTCTCACAAAAGAGGCCGTTATGCCACATGATCCATGGACCAAGAAGATTCAATGGACTGACATCCTAATTCCTGATATCTCTTCATTTATTATACTAAGAGATGGTTCTCTATAAAAAACCTATATTTATAACTGAATGTAACTGCATTCTGATAGTCACACACTGTGTGGGATCATGTTACATTCCAGTTATATTTCTTATTACTTCTGATTCATATAGCCTTAGAACATATAAGTGAAATAAGGAAATTCTTGTTCAGTTATATATTATCAGGTAATAACAATAGATTTATTACTTTTTAGGACAAATGTGTTCAATAATCCAGAAGTAATGGAAGCTTTTTCTTTCTTTTCTTAAAACAAATATATTATTACCTAACTAGTTCCTAGAATTATGTTTTTGTTTATTCTAATCTGAAGCAATACAACCTCAATTTTATGAGTTAACATATCTAAACAGTTACATATGAATAAAATATGTAATTGTTTACCCTAAAAGGGTTAAAATCCCAAAATAATTCAAACTATCTTCATCAATACCAAAGTTATTAACAGTACCTTTCTAACTGAATTATTTAGCCTAGGGCAAGACTAACCATATACAACCACCCTGGAATAAATAATTTCAACAAAAACTATATTCTGCACTCCAATTAATGAAACATCATTTTGATGTCTTTTGACATAGCACTTCTCTCCTGTAAGCGGAAGATCCGTGTACCCCCATTAGCCCTCCTCATTCTCCCAACCATATTATGTGGGAGTGTGACGAAGGCACTTATTCCCCTGAGAGAGATATTTATTCTCTTTCACGGGTAAATTGTGATTACTTGCAAAAAATAATTTATACAATGTATCATCTAATCTCATATGTTTTTTGTTTACTCTTTACTCCAGAATTCACTGGTTTCTTTTCTATCTATTCATCTCTTCAGTCCACACAGGTTGATCTGCGCAGTCAGCTCTGCATAACAAAAAGTAAGTCAAAACTATTTGATCTATTGCCATGGCACCACTGAATATACTTTCCCTGAATGTTCAGGGAATAAATGTCCCTCAAAAAAGGACCAAAGCCTTCCGTACTTTCCATAACAAGAAGGCTCACATAGTATGCCTCCAAGAAACACACTTCACCAAAGATTCTACTCCAAAATATATTTCTCCTTTTTATCAACAAATTTACACGGCTTCTGCCTGTACCAAGCAAAGGGGAACTCTAATTGCATTTCACCGATCCACACCATTCACCTTATCATCAGAAATTAAAGACCCAGAAGGTAGATACCTGATACTCATGGGTTATATAATGGATACAGCAATCACGGTGATTTCCTACTACGCTCCTAACAAACAACCTACACCATTCCTCTCACATATATTACAAGTGATTAATACACACAAAATAGGAACAGTGATAATGTGTGGGGATTCGAACCAGGTCCTCCTCCCATTTCTAGATAAATCACCTTTTACACCATCCAAAATAACCTCTAGATTACCTTTTTCTCAACTTCTTTCCAAATACAATCTGGTAGATTCATGGAGAGAAAGTAACCCAATGAAAAAGAAATTCACTTATTTCTCGTACCCTCATCAAACCTTCACCAGAATAGATCATATTTTTCTAACAATAGGAATGATACCAGAAATTATTGCATCAGATATAATTCCGATTCCGTGGTCTGACCATAATGCAGTATACACTACTATAGCCTCAGCCATACCAAAAGCGCATGACCCAACGTGGTACTTACCGGACATAATGCTCAAACACCCACTACATCAGATGGCCATTGAACAAGCTTTAAAGGAATACATATCAATTAATAATACAACAGACATCTCCCCAATAACACTGTGGGAAGCCCATAAGCCTGTCTTGCGTGGTACAATACAAAGACAAATGGCACTATTTAAACGGGAACGCAAAAATCTAGCAAAAAAACTAGAACTCAATTTTAATGCAGCCTACATATCATTTCAAGATAATCCATCTCAGAGTACAAAATCTCATCTGGAAAAATCTAGATTGGAATACGATCTATTTCTCACTGAGTCAGTTGATAAATCCCTCAAACGCTCCAAACACAATTTCTACATGAATACAAACAAACCAGGTACATATTTGGCTCGGGCATTAAATTCAACTAACAAATCTTTCAAACCAATACGTTTGAAATTATCAAAAAATGTTTACACTTGTAATCCAGTTAAAATAGTCCATAAATTTCACTCACATCTCGCAACTTTATACAAGACAAACAATGAATTTAATCCTACAGAAGCTGAATCCTTCTTCTCAAAAATAACCTTACCTGAGTTATCTCAGAATCAAAAAAGCAGTTTGGATGAGCCTATAACTATAGATGAAGTTGCTAACGCCATAAAAGACCTAAAACTTAACAAAAGACCAGGCCCAGATGGCTACTCGGCTTTATACTATAAAACATTCTCAGAAATACTCTCTCCCATTCTCACTGAAACTTTTAACAAACTTCTAGATGGACATTCTTTTCGGCAAAAAACACTAATGGCAATTGTTTGTATGATCCCAAAACCCCTTTCTGATGATACTTCCTGTGTGAATTATCGGCCTATCTCTCTGTTAAACCTCGATATTAAATTATTAGCAAAAATAATAGCAAAACGCCTCAATAGCATTATAGGAAAATTAATACATAGAGATCAAGTAGGCTTCATGCCAAATAGACAGGCAGGCGATAATATACGCAGGGCAGTGTTATTGGCACATATTGCTAAAAAACGGAAAATCCCTTTATGTTTTCTATCTCTCGATATTAAGAGGGCATTTGACACAGTATCCTGGCAATATATGCAATATTCATTACAAAAATGGGGTTTTGGACCCCACTTTTTAACATGGATCAAAGCATTATATAATAAACCCAAAGCCTATATAAAATATGCTGGATACAAATCTGAAGCCTTTAATATCGAAAGAGGTTCCCGACAGGGTTGCCCATTATCTCCCTTATTATTTGCCCTTATACTCGAACCCATGGCCCAATACATCAGAACAAACCAAACTATAACTGGCATTGAAGTAGGAGGTATTACACACAAATTATGTATATTTGCAGACGATATATTACTTTTTCTATCATCACCACAGGTCTCTGGTCCTAACTTAATACCAGCTCTTGATGGATTTGCAGCCCTATCCGGCCTTATGATTAATCCTAAGAAATGCCTAGTGCTTAATATTTCACTCACAAACATGGAATTGATCCCGGCTAGGGCTGCACTCCCATTCACATGGGCAGAAAAATCAATCCCATATCTTGGAATTCATTTAACAGCATCTCATTCTGACTTATTCTCAACCAATTATCCTCCTGTATTAAGACAGATCACAAATCTAATAAAACAATGGTCGCAATTTCCTTTATCCTGGATAGGGAAGATTAATGCAATCAAAATGACTATTCTACCCAAATTGCTTTATCTATTCAGAGTCCTCCCTATTCCAATTCCTTCCTATTTTTTGAGAATAGTACAAAAAAGAGCAACTTCGTTTATATGGGGCTCTTCTAAACCACGTATACCTATACACACACTACATCTTCCCAAAAATAAAGGAGGCCTGGGATACCCTAATTTTACTAACTACTACAGAGCAGCACATTTGGCCAGTCTGTCCAAATACCATGCAAAACGGGAAATCCCATTATGGGTATTTATAGAGGCTTCAGAAAATGACCCTCTATTAATATCAAATTTATTATGGCTTGATCCTAAAGACCGCTTTAAAATTCATAATCCCATAACTAAACACTTCTTATCTCTCTGGGATAAACTAAAAACCAAATATCAGTTACAATCTCCACACAATCCTCTCCTTTCTTTTATCAGAAATCCGGCCTTTTATCCGGCATGGATCTACATAATTCTTTTAAAGCTTGGACAACATCAGGCATTCGGACACTAAATGACTTCATAGCATCTAAATCATTCCTTTCATTTCCATCGCTTAGAGAAAAATATGATCTACCAAACTCTGAGATATTTAGATATCTCCAAATCAAAAATTTCTATACACCATTGCTAAAGGGGGATACACCATTATCCCAATTATCCATTTTTGAATCAATCTGTACAAAAGATCCATTTGCTAAAGGTACAATTTCATCACTTTATAATCAATTATATGGAGTAGCAAATCTTAATAGACCCTCTTACGTTCAGAGGTGGGAGGAGGACCTGGGACGAACTTTAGAAGACACGGACTGGTCTAATATATGGCTCACATCTAAGTCATCTTCACCCAACATCTTGGCACTGGAGACAAATTATAAAGTCCTAACTCGCTGGTACCTTGTACCCGCTAGAGTGGCAAAATATTCACCTAATACCTCAACTCTTTGTTTTCGAGGATGCCCAGAAATAGGCACATATTTACACATATGGTGGACATGCCCAGTAATCCAAACCTTCTGGAAGGAAGTCTTCGTGATTGCATCTAAAATATTTAAAAAAATAATACAACCAGATCCATATTTAACTTTACTTAATCTAAAACCGGAATGGTTAACACTCTCTCAATTCAAACTTATGATCCAACTAATAACGGCTGCAAAACAAACAGTGGCCAAGGCATGGAAATCTCCTACATTGGTACTAGCAGAAACAATTCACAGAATGAATAATACAATGTCCCATGCTAAGATGGTAGCCATCGATCAAAATCAAATTCCAAAATTTGAAAAACTTTGGCATCCTTGGATAAAACAACAGTTCCTGTCAAATTTCAATGACTCTGTCCTGTTGCCATGGTAACAGATTAAATGACTTACAGAGACACCCATTCTAAGGCTTCAAAGAGAACTAAAAAGAATAATAAACTGACGAGCGGGACAACCTTGTGGACCATACCTCTACCTTTCAACCCTTTTTCTTCTTTCTCTTTCCTTTTCTCCACCTTACGATTAAAGCTCATTATCAGAATTTATTTGACCTATATACACTCTACTTGTAAACAATATGTATAGTAGGTATAAATCATTTAAATACCTACAAAAGTAACTAAAGAAATGATATATATCTTTAATTTAGGTTTACGTGAACCCAATGTTTAATATTTGAAATTTCATGATATTTACCTATATAAACCCTACTGTAAAACAATGAGCTTACTTTATAGATCCTTGTAAACTTACTTTATGTATCTTTATAACATTGTATACTCAATAAACTTCTTTTGACAAGGAAAAAAATGGCTGTATATAGTTGGTGCACTGGAGCACCTTTTTCATGTGAGTGTAATCACTACAATTTTAATAAAGTCAAGTTTTTAAACAGTTTAAGCACTATGTGGAGCACCTTCTCTTTTTCTTATACCGGATAAAAACGCCATTTGAAGACATACATAGATGGATTGGAAGAAGGCAAATCATCCGATTAGTCCTGGGAGACTAAAAAGCATTATCAAACTTAATTGTGAGGTCACATATATTGAGGTGAGCACATACCCTATTTCAAGATATATGTCACTTTTGGTGGTCAAGAAGGGTTGCCAACCAATAGTGATCCTTCTCCTTGATATAAAATAATTATGGGGTATTCCTGCGCTATCGTGAACGGGGTTAGGGAGAAAGGAGGAGGGAAACCCAATCTCAATAAAACAAGGAAAAGCAGCCTACACCGAATGGGGTACAGCCTGTCCCCGGTTAAAAAGAAATGGAATAGAATGTGGTGCTGCGCTAATCCCAATGAGATAGGCGTATATTGGCTCTGTACTAGTGAGTACCTTATAGTACACCCAAATTTAATCTTTGCAACTGTAACAGAGCAGTGGAAAAATAACCTAATGTGACAGTTGTATAATTATATGCTGATGGTGTGTATGATCAAATAATCGTAATATAGATACACGATAAGTGCTAATAAATATAGCGTGCAAAGTGATCAGTGCTTAAACATCATGGTAGCAAACATAAATATATAAGTGAATAAATATAGCATAAATAAATATAGCAGCTGGCTCAAACTATCGCCAGTCGCCAACTGGCTTAATTAAATATAAATTAACACATTCACAAGTGCATATATAACCAAAGTGTTAAAAGTGCATACAGTGAAGGTTAAATGAGGCTAAGTGCTTGAAAGTTCATTAATATGCATGCAAATCTTGCGTGCAAAGTATTATCAGGTGCAGTGCTTCGTACGGCAAAAAACAATTAATCAAAGTCCATAAAACGTGTAATCACTTCCGTGCTGAACATGGGTGACAATGGTGGTTAATCTTCATGCAACAACGTGCACATTGGTGGGCAGTGGCCCCTTACCTGAGGGTAATGGGGTAATCACGTTTAGCCATTTAGAGGCATGGCAGCCTTTATAGAGACCATGGGTATAATCTGCTGTGAAGGATGGTAGAAATATGGTCCTATCCTGATCACTTCTCTTGTAGGGGCATCTGGTCCTTTCAAGTAGTGTCCCGGGGTCACCCAGATAGATTAAGAAAGGAAGCCCAAAAACTTAATTGTGAGGTGACATATATTGAGGTGAGCACATACCCTATTATAAGATATATGTCACTTTTGGTGGTCAAGAAGGGTTGCCAACCAATAGTGATCCTTCTCCTTGATGCCACGCATTCTTGGGTCGTTCTGCAGGCTTTGAAGCATGAGGGAGCCCATGCACCGCAAATTTGCATTGGCATGAGAAGCAGACCCCTCGGGGTCACAGGATTACAGTATCTGGAACTGTCTCCTCCCAGCCACATACTACTCCCAAGGGTTCTGGGAATGGAAAACCAACTTTTAAGGTGTGACGTATGTCTTCCTCTGCTTTAATGCCTCCAAAACTGCAAGAATCCTCCTCTCTCTCTCCTCTTGTGTGTTCTGTGGCATAGGAAGAATGGTGACTGCATAAAGCGGGCCTTGAGAGAAAAGGAAGTCCTCCTCTTCCTCCCGCTGCGCTGCCTCGAGTGCCCTGCCCATAAGGCCATTTAGATGCATGCATTATTACGGCTCACCATCATTGTGGCCTACTCAAATGGTGACAGTAGAGTGCATGCATCCTTTATCAAAAGCCATTGGTGTGGGGAGTTCCACCTGGTGGGCATGTCACAAATCAGGTGGTTTACGGGCAGGTGGAATTCCTGCTGAATTTCAGCCAACCTTTGGTGTAGGGAGTTCCACCTGGTGGGCATGTCACAAATCAGGTGGTTTACGGGCAGGTGGAATTCCTGCTGAATTTCAGCCAACTGAGCACTTGCTGTGTATGACTGCCTGGAATGGCTACAGACTCTTCTGGCCTGCTTTAGTAGATCTTCCAACCCTGGGTACCTATTTAGGAAACGCTGCACCACCAAATTGAGGACATGTGCCAGGCTTGGCACAAGTGTCAAATTTCCCTGTCAAAAGGCAGAACAGGAGGTTTGTGCCATTATCCCACACCACCATTCCTGGCTCCAGCTGGCATGGTGTGAACCACTTCTGAGCCCTGTCCTTTTTCTTCACGCTTACAAGTTACCAGCAGAGTTATCCCGTGTGCTGTGAACGAAATCATCCCTGACAATGCTTGCTGGACGACGTGTCAGCAGTAACGTGGACCTTGCGGCTGACTGCCTTGCCCAATAATGCCACATCATTGCCTTCCACGTGATGGTACAGAGCTGGAATGGCCTTACATGAGAAGAGTTGCAAGCAGAGTTATCCCGTGTGCTGTGAAGGAAATATATCATCCCTGACAATGCTTGCTGGACCACGTGTCAGCAGGAATGTGGACCTTGCGGCTGACTGCCTTGCCCAATAATGCCACATCATTGCCTTCCATGTGATGGTACAGAGCTGGAATGGCCTTACATGAAAAGAAATAGCAACTGGGAACCTGCCATTGTGGTACAGCAAATTCTGCAAATTCATGGAAGGGGACAGAATCCACCAGATGGAAAGACAGAAGTTGTAAAGCCAGCAGCTTTGACAAGCTTGCATTTAGATACTGGGCATGCGAGTGGCAGTGACTATTTTTTTCCCCGCTGCTTCAGATGGGGCAGAGAAATTTGCCGGCTATAGTCTACAGCTGATGGCGTGCTATTGGCAGATCCACAATGGAATGAAATAGGGTGGCTCCTCTCTACTCTTCCATGATGGCTACCTTATTGGGGTTGTGCCTCGCCATCACTTTCTTCCTCTGTTCTATCCAGGACCCAATCATCATCTCCTCCATCCTCCTTACCACTGGAGACAACTTGGCAATACGCTGCGGCTGGGGGAACATGACTGCTAATTTGTATACCAGTGTTCTCCCCTCTCTATATGCTCATGTTGCTACCTTCCTCAACCTCAGAACCAACATCTGAATCAAGTAATGGCTGTGCATCTTCAAGGAGCAGGTGGCTGATTGTGTGTTCAAATACTCAGCAGACTCATCCATGCCTGATGATGGGACTATGGCAGGAATAGCTGTGAACAAGGACACAGATTTAGCCACTCTGGCAGTTGTAGTGGACTGTGCACTAGTCTCTGCCTGGGTGACGGAGGATGAGGAGTATGAGGATGGTTTAGTAAGCCAGGCCACCACCTTCTCTGCATGCTGTGGCTGGATAGCATGGGAAACATCACTAAACAGAGGAAATGATGCCCTGCCTAAGGACTGACCACGTCTACCTTTGCCTGTGGACACATACACTGCTGGCCCTCTCACAGTGCCATGGGAAAGCCTGCCTCTCCTTGTTTGGGGATGCTTATTACCAAAATGTAATAAAGATGTAGAAATGTGTACGTGGATGCACTTTAATCAATGGAAAGTGTTGTTTGGTGCACTTTAACCTGAGTACTCACTACACAGACACACTCCACTGACACACTACAATATATTACAGTAAAACTGCACTGACACACTGAAATATACTGCGTTAAACGTGCAGTTAAGCACAGAAATATACTGCGTTAAACGTGCAGTAACACACTGAAATACACTGTGTTAAACATGCACTAATTCACAGAAATATACTGCGTTAAAAATGTGCACTAACTCACAGAAATATACTGCGTAAAACGTGCAGTAACGAAAAGAAATGTACTGTGTTAAATGTGCACTAATGCACTGAAATATACAGCGTTAAATGTAACACACTGAAATATACTGCATTAAATGTGCAGTAATGCACTGAAATGTACTGTGTTAAATGTGCAGTAACGCACAAAAATATACTACGTTAAACATGCATTAACGCACTGAAATACACTGCGTTAAACGTGCAGTAACACACTGAAATGTATTGCATTAAACGTGCAGTAACGCATTGAAATGTACTGCGTTAAATGTGCACTAATGCACTGAAATATACTGTGTTAAACGTGCAATAAAGCACAGATATATACTGCCTTAAACGGCACTTAATGCACTGAAATATACTGCATTATACCGTACACTAACGCACAGAAAAAATACTGCGATAAACGTGCAGTAACGCACAGAATTATACTGCATTAAACATAATGCACTGAAACTTACTGCGTTAAATATGCAGTAACACACTGATATATACTTCGTTAAATGTGCACCAATGCACTGAAATGTACTGCTTTAAACGTACACTAATGCACAGAGATATTCTGCGTTAAACATGCAGTAAGGCACTCAAATATACTGCACTGAACGTGCACTAATGCACAGAAATATGCTGCATTAAACGTGCACTAATATACAGATACAGTCAGGTCTATAAATATTGGGACATTGACACAATTCTAATCTTTTTGGCTCTATACACCACCACAATGGATTTGAAATGAAACGTACAAGATGTGCTTTAACTGCAGCCTTTCAGCTTTAATTTGAGAGTATTTACATCCAAATTAGGTGAACGGTGTAGGAATTACAACAGTTTGTATATGTGCCTCACACATTTTTTAAGGGACCAAAAGTAATGGGACAGATTAACAACCATCCATCAAACTTTCACTTTTTAATACTCGGTTGCAAATCCTTTGCAGTCAATTACAGCCTGAAGTCTGGAACTCATAGACATCACCAGACGCTGGGTTTCATCCCTGGTGATGCTCTGCCAGGCCTCTACTGCAACTGTCTTCAGTTACTGCTTGTTCTTGGGGCATTTTCCCTTCAGTTTTGTCTTCAGCAAGTGAAATGTTTGCTCAATCGGATTCAGGTCAGGTGATTGACTTGGCCATTGCATAACATTCCACTTCTTTCCCTTAAAAAACTCTTTGGTTGCTTTCGCAGTATGCTTCGGGTCATTGTCTATCTGCACTGTGAAGTGCCGTCCAATGAGTTCTGAAGCATTTTGCTGAATATGAGCAGATAATATTGCCCGAAACACTTCAGAATTCATCCTGCTGCTTTTGTCAGCAGTCACATCATCAATAAATACAAGAGAACCAGTTCCATTGGCAGCCATACATGCCCAGACACTACCACCACCATGCTTCACTGATGAGGTGGTATGCTTTGGATCATGAGCAGTTCCTTTCCTTCTCCATACTCTTCTCTTCCCATCACTCTGGTACAAGTTGATCTTGGTCTCATCTGTCCATAGGATGTTGTTCCAGAACTGTGAAGGCTTTTTTAGATGTTGTTTGGCAAACTCTAATCTGGCCTTCCTGTTTTTGAGGCTCACCAATGGTTTACATCTTGTGGTGAACCCTCTGTATTCACTCTGATGAAGTCCTCTCTTGATTGTTGACTTTGACACACATACACCTACCTCCTGGAGAATGTTCTTGATCTGGCCAACTGTTGTGAAGAGTGTTTTCTTCACCAGGGAAAGAATTCTTCGGTCATCCACCACAGTTGTTTTCCGTGGTCTTCCGGGTCTTTGGTGTTGCTGAGCGCACCGGTGGGTTCTTTCTTTTTAAGGATGTTCCAAACAGTTGATTTGGCCACACCTAATGTTTTTGCTATCTCTCTGATGGGTTTGTTTTGTTTTTTCAGCCTAGTGATGGCTTGCTTCACTGATAGTAACAGCTCTTTGGATCTCATATTGAGAGTTGACAGCAACAGATTCCAAATGCAAATAGCACACTTGAAATGAACTCTGGACCTTTTATCTGCTCCTTGTAAATGGGATAATGAGGGAATAACACACACCTGTCCATGGAACAGCTGAGCAGCCAATTGTCCCATTACTTTTGGTCCCTTAAAAAGTGGGAGGCACACATACAAACTGTTGTAATTCCTACACCGTTCACCTGATTTGGATGTAAATACCCTCAAATTAAAAAAGCCGAAAGTCTGCAGTTAAAGCACACCTTGTTAGTTTCATTTCAAATCCATTGGGGTGGTGTATAGAGCCAAAAAGATTAGAATTGTGTTGATGTCCCAATATTTATGGACCTGACTGTATATTCTGCATTAAACGTGCAGGAAATACACAGACATATACTGCATTAAACAGCAGTGTAACGCAAGGGCAGGTAACAGCAAACATTCAGTGCAGAATCCTACAGACATAGGCTGCTTGCCCTTCTCCAAGTTAGGTTATTTTATTTTTTCCTTTTTATTTTCTTCCTTTTTTTCTAGGCCATAGAACATACAATTATTGCTTACACGTCTTAAGATATTTGTGCAGTAGTATGCACCAATGTGCTACACATTTTTCCACTATATTGCCATAGCTGCCAATAAATGTAGGCAATCTATTTATATAAAAATGTCACATAGGCCAAAAGTGAGAGGCAGAGATTCTGCATGTGAAGGCAGTAGGTTTTGTTTTTTATTTTTCCATTTGTTAACCATTGGATTTAGTTTACAATCTTTATATTTATTATTTTGTTAATTTTAGTTTTTATTTGTTATTTAAAGCAGAGTTCCAGGCTTTTTTTGTTTATTAAAAGTCAACAGCTACAAAAAGTATAGCTGCTGACTTTTAATAAACAGACACTTACCTGTTCCACGGTCCAGCGATGTGGCCACACAGAGCCCAGCTCCTCTCCCCCTCGTCTCCTCGGCGCCTCCCTTGAAAGTGTGGACACCTGGCCGTGACAGCTTACGGCTTCAAGGCCGGGCGTGCACTGTGCATCTGCGAGTCGCGCTGAGATCTCTCAGTGGACAGGCAATCTTCTGGGACCTGTCACGAGAGGGAGGGGCCACCTAGGGGGAGAGGAGGAGTCACCTAGGCAGCCCATAGGTGGAAGCAGGAAGTCCCACTCAAAACTAAGCACCCACTCCCCCATCAAAAAAAATTACATGCTAAATGTGGCATGTAAGGGGGCGAGGAGTGCTTAATGCAGAAATTCCACTTTTGGGTGGAACTCCACTTTAAGGTTTTCTTCATCTGGTGTTTATGTCCAGGTCAAGCAAAGACAGGCAGGTATGGCCAGGCAAAATAGGTACTCTTTATGTGCAAGAAGAAAGTAATAGGCCTCAACACCTTGCCCCGAAGCAAAAATATAAAAAGATTAATTGCCATATAAAGCCTCCAGCCCAAACATATCAAATAAAGGCAGCTTTAAGAATAGATGTACAGTAACAAGCAAATGCTTGCACTCTCCAAACTTAAAAAAGACCCAGTCAATATAATAAGTCTTAAAAAAATAAAGAAACCCCTAGATTACCACCCCTAAACCAGAGTTTAACTTAAAATAAACCCTATTAACATACGGTAAAATACCAACTTGAAATAATAAAAAATATACCTACAAATAACAAAGAAAAAAAAACCCACTGAAACAGAAGCCCATTTAAAAAAAAAAAGGAAACCTAGCAGCACTCACCTGGTAAGTAGGAGTAGAGAGAGTCTCTAAGGCTGCTTTCACACCGAGGTGTTGGCGGCGGTAAAGCGCTGCTATTTTTAGAGGCGCTTTACTGTCGTTTTTTCTGAGGTTTTTGGCCGCTAGCGGGCTGCTTTTAACCCCCATTAGCAGCCGTAAAAGGGTTATAACAACCCACAAAGGGCTGCTGCAGCGGCGCTTTGCTGGAGGTTTGGCGGCGCTGCCCATTAATTTTCATGGTCAGGGGCGGTCCTTCACCACTCCAAAGATGCTGCTTGCAGGAGTTTTTTTTAACATCCTGCCAGCGCATCGCTTTTTTTGTAAGGTCGTCCCTGCCCTGGTTAAACAAACATAGGCAGGGATTGCCAGACTGTAACTAAAATGCTTACCACCAATCATATTCATGGATTACTGTAAAAAATGTACCACTGGCTAAGGTGGCCCAATATTTTATTAAAGTGCTAGCCTACCATGAGGCCACATGCCATGTCAGGGGGGGCCTTCAGTGCAGAGGAATTGGGAATCTGTGACTCAGTAGATGATTTTAATAACTTGGGGTGAGGGTGTGCACCTTTTTGGGTGCAGCGTTTTTAAATTTTTTTCAATGCAGTCAGGTGCAGCTCTTGAACAGACTGTCAGTAACAACAGCTTGATGTACTCTAATTACTCTGAGCTGAAAGTTGTCATCTACAGTAAAACAAAATTGGTCAGCAGTAGGACATTTTTAAGGATAAAAAAAATATTTTGGAATATACCAGACAAAAAGTACAGGCAAGACTGAAAAGGCTGCAGATGATACTCAGTGTAAAATTGGCTAGCATGTGGGGAGGTGCAGCGTGGTGCAGTAAACACTCCAGAGTCCAGTTGCAGAGAACAGAACTTGTTTTAGGCTAGGTTTCCACTATTGCGACCTGAAAGTCGTGCGATTTTTCCGCAATTTCTTGCTGCAATTTTGATGCAACTGGAAACAATTCCTGTGTATTCTTGGGACCTCAAGTCACATCAAAGTTGCATCAAAGTCCCATCAAAGTGGTACCAAAGTAGTGCAGGGACTACTTTGAAGTCGCACAAATATGAACGGTACTCATTTGAAATCATGGGGTACGACTTGTCATGCGACTTTGCAGTCCCAAGCCGCATGATAAGTCGCACTAGTGGAAACTGAGCCTGAATGTTAAAGTTCAATAATGCACAACAAGCCTGGTGGGATGGCACCCGACTGGGAGCAATCACAGCATGCATCAATATAGCTTAGCAGGTCTCAGGTGTGCTGATAGCGTCTGTCTTGAGGGACGCAATATGGCCTGTCCGGTCCATACCCAAAAGGGGAGATCTCCAGGAAGGATGGCGTGTCCCTATCCTTTACCTACTCATCTAGAACCTCTTCCTACCTTTAGTCACTGTTCCTACCAGACAGGTGACCTGTCCCTACACTACCCACATGCAAAATACACACCAAGCCTGGGAGCGAGGGCCTTAAATAAGCTCTGTGTGACCCTAGATGGCTGCCAGAGTCACATGGGGAGGCAGCATCCAATCAGGTAGCTTCCCCAATGAACCAGGAGACCATAGAGGAAACAAGATTCTCTTGACTCCTCCTCCAACTGAAGGCCGCTGCGGTTAAGTACCATGTACAGTGGGGACGGAAAGTATTCAGACCCCCTTAAATTTTTCACTCTTTGTTATATTGCAGCCATTTGCTAAAATCATTTAAGTTCATTTTTTTTCTCATTAATGTACACACAGCACCCCATATTGACAGAAAAACACAGAATTGTTGACATTTTTGCAGATTTATTAAAAAAGAAAAACTGAAATATCACATGGTCCTAAGTATTCAGACCCTTTGCTGTGACACTCATATATTTAACTCAGGTGCTGTCCATTTCTTCTGATCATCCTTGAGATGGTTCTACACCAGGGGTCTCAAACTGGCGGCCCTCCAGCTGTTGCAAAACTACAAGTCCCATGAGGCATTGCAAGACTGACAGTTACAAGCATGACTCCCACAGGCAGAGGCATGATGGGACTTGTAGTTTCGCAACAGCTGGAGGGCCGGCAGTTTGAGACCCCTGTTCTACACCTTCATTTGAGTCCAGCTGTGTTTGATTATTCTGATTGGACTTGATTAGGAAAGCCACACACCTGTCTATATAAAACCTTACAGCTCACAGTGCATGTCAGAGCATATGAGAATCATCAGGTCAAAGGAACTGCCTGAAGAGCTCAGAGACAGAATTGGCAAGGCACAGATCTGGCCAAGGTTACAAAAAATTTCTGCTGCACTTAAGGTTCCTAAGAGCACAGTGGCCTGCATAATCCTTAAATGGAAGACATTTGGGATGACCAGAACCCTTCCTAGAGCTGGCCGTCCGGCCAAACTGAGCTATCGGGGGAGAAGAGCCTTGCTGAGAGAGGTAAAGAAGAACCCAAAGATCACTGTGGCTGAGCTCCAGAGATGCAGTCGGGAGATGGGAGAAAGTTGTAGAAAGTCAACCATCACTGCAGCCCTCCACCAGTCGGGGCTTTATGGCAGAGTGGCCCGACGGAAGCCTTTCCTCAAGACACATGAAAGCATGGAGTTTGCTAAAAAACACCTGAAGGACTCCAAGATGGTGAGAAATAAGATTCTCTGGTCTGATGAGACCAAGATAGAACTTTTTGGCTTTAATTCTAAGCGGTATGTGTGGAGAAAACCAGGCACTGCTCATCGCCTGTCCAATACAGTCCCAACAGTAAAGCATGGTGGTGGCATCATCAAGCTGTGGGGGTGTTTTTCAGCTGCAGGGACAGGACGACTGGTTGCAATCGAGGGAAAGATGAATGCGGCCAAGTACAGGGATATCCTGGACGAAAACCTTCTCCAGAGTGCTCAGGACCTGAGACTGGGCCGAAGGTTTACCTTTCAACAAGACAATGACCCTAAGTACACAGCTAAAATAATGAAGGAGTGGCTTCACAACAACTCCGTGACTGTTCTTGAATGGCCCAGCCAGAGCCCTGACTTAAACCCCTCTCTGGAGAGACATAAAAATGGCTGTCCACCAACATTTACCATCCAACCTGACAGAACTGGAGAGGATCTGCAAGGAGGAATGGCAGAAGATCCCCAAATCCAGGTGTGAAAAACTTGTTGCATCTTTTCCAAAAGACTCATGGCTGTATTAGATCAAAAGGGTGTTTCTACTATATACTGAGCAAAGGGTCTGAATACTTAGGGCTAGGGATGAGCTTCGAGTTCGAGTCGAACTCATGTTCGACTTGAACATCGGCTGTTAGCCAGTTCGCGGAACAGCGAACAATTTGGGGTATTCGCGGCAAATTCGAAAGCCGCGGAACGCCCTTTGAAAGGCTTATATGCATGGTATTATCATAAAAAGTGTTTTACATAACCGGGTGACCCCGCCCCCTCTGACGTCATGGGGAAACCCATAGGGAAGTTTCCGCTGGATTTAAGAAAATATACAGTATTCAGAATCACTGTTATCGGCGATCTGAATACTTTGAAGTGCAAAGGAGGGATAGGAGGTCTTTTAGACCCCGATCCCTCCATAAAGAGTACCTGTCACCGCCTATTACTGTCACAAGGGATGTTTACATTCCTTGTGACAGCAATAAAAGTGATCAAAACTTTTTTTTTACTATTTACTATAACATCATCTTTCACATTATACAAAAAAATTGATCTAACTTTACTGTTTCGTTTTTTTTTTAAATTCATGAAAGTGTCCCTTTTCCCAAAAAGTTGCGTTTAAAACACTGCTGTACAAATACCGTGTGACATAAAATATTGCAACAATCGTTATTTTATTCTCAAAATTCTTTGCTAAAAAATATATATATAATGTTTGGGGGTTCTAAGTAATTTTCCAGCAAATAATACGGATTTTAACTTGTATAAACCAAATGTCAGAAATAGGCTTAGGCATATTTAACTGAAATGTCAAAACAGGTTTAATGTTAAAGTGAAACTAAAGCCATCATTTTTTTTTATTTTGGATTAAACAGGAAAGGGTTAGAAATTGCTGTCTTTTACCCCTGGAGACATTCTCCCCTTCTATTTGTTGTGGGACATCATCACTGGGACTGGAAGTGAGAGAAAATCCCAAATTTTGCATTGTCAATGGTATACAGTGGAATCTTGTTCCAGTGACAGCTGTCAAAGAGAGGATTTCACTTCCTTTGGATAGATCTTCTCTCACTTCCAGTTGTGTCTCAGGACAGCAAATGAAGGAATATCTTCCTTGTTGAACACAGACAGGAAGAAAAAAATCTGACAGGAGCTATAGCTCTATACATAAATTGAAAAAACAAAACAAAAACTGACACTTTAAAGGGTTACTATACCCTCGTGTTTTTTTTTTTTTTTTTTTTTAAATAACAAACATTTCATACCTCCACTGTGCAGTTTGTTTAATACAGAGTGGCCCCGATAATTCTCTCCTGGGGTCCCTCATCGGCGCTGGTAGCTCCTCCCCACATTGGGAAACCACGTAGGAGAAGCGCTCTCCTTGGGGGTACCCATGCGTGCGTGCTCCTGAGTCCGACTTTTGCGTCCATACACACAAAAAGCCGGACTCGGCCCCACCCCCGGCATCCATGTCAATGGATTTGATTGAAACCAATGGCTGCGCTGCTATCAATCTATCCAATCAGGACACGAGACACCAGGTAGAGCTGGTGTGCTCATCCCTGGGGAGAATAAAACTGGGTTCAGGTAAGTAAAATGGAGGCACTGGGGGGGCTGCAGCACTACAGCAGGTTTTTCACCTTATTGCATAGAATGCAATAAGGTGAAAAACCATGAGGGTTTACAACCCCTTTAAAGGCAATCTCAAGTGAAAATGAAAACACACTAATCATTTCAAATCCAGGCCAATTCTGACATTTCTCAGATATATGTAAATATATTTTTTTGCTAGAAAATTACCCCTAGAGGCTCTGGAGAATAAAATGGTGGTTGCTGAAATGTTTTAAGTCACATTATATTTGCGCAGCCATTTTTAAAACTTAAATATTCAGGAAAAGATACTCTTTAGTGAATTTTAGTACACACAAACACTAAACACTATTTCCATATGCATGCGGAATTAAATGCGTGTTTGTATTTGCATGAGAGCATGGGGAGGGGGGGTGGAGAGCTTCCAAGTTTTGTTTTTATTTAATTTGTTTACACTGTAGCTTTATTTATTTTTTTTTAACTTTATTTCTATCTTGAGGTATGAACAACATCCCATGTGATAGCAAAGACCATGACAGGTCCTCTTTATGGAGAGATCTTGGGTCTAATAGACCCCATATGTCTGGTCTCCAAAGCATCTGATCAAGCTGAGTATGGTAAAAGTGATTGGGCAGCTATATAGCTGCTTGGATCACTTTTATCGTTTAGGGAATCGCCAGCTCTAAAAAAATTATATCTGGATCATGTCTACACCTGCATCCATGACAGAGATATCAGCATCAATTACTAAGGATGTATATACAAATATCAGTCGTTAAGTGGTTAATATCACAGTGAAGTTGAATTTCCAAATATATATTTATGTACAGTATATCATAGGGATTCCAGCTGTATCAGCAACCATTAAAAAGCTGTGTGACATGTTTTACCTTCTGAAATTAGATAACACTCAAAAATATCTTAAATGTAGCAATGTAGATGTACTATATACTGTGTAGAGCGAAGAAAAAAAAATAAAAGGGGGTGGGGCATGTTTGTGGGGCATGCACTTTTCTTAGTGCATGCATGAGGTGAAACAAAATGAAAATCCACTTTGCAAAGAACACCTAACCACGTGCAAGTTCATGTGCAAAAACAGGATTTGTGGTCAAAACTTTAAAAATCAGCACAGCTTCACCTCATACTTAAAGGTATGCGATAAAGGGGAAATTAATTTAGCTTACTGTATGAAGTGAGGCTATGCTGAGTTTAATTATCTAATCATATGTTTATACATTTTCCTTGCACATAACTAAGTATTCCTTATAAAGTGAATTTTCACTTTGTTTTACCTCATTCACTAAGTTATGTGAAAGTTCCCTTTCAATTTGAACATACATTACCTTTGGAAACCAACCCATTGTGTGCCTGACTGGAAGAAGCCCATCCCTCAGCAATTCTCTCATCCTCATAATATTATGGAAGTTTTTCTAAGACAGTGCCACCTTCATAACTAGGCATGTACACTGGTGGTCAAACAGTAGGAATGAGCCGAACATCCCTCGGTTCGGTTCGCTGCAGAAAATGCGAACAGGCAAAAAATGTGTGCGAACACCGTCAAAGTCTATGGGACTCAAATATGAAAAATCAAAAGTGCTAATTTTAAAGGCTTATATGCAAGTTATTGTCATAAAAAGTGTGGGGACCCGGGTCCTGCCCCAGGAGACATGTATCAATGGAAAAAAAAGTTTTAAAAACGGACGTTTTTTCAGGAGCAGTGATTTTAATAATGCTTAAAGTGAAACAATAAAAGTGAAATATTCCTTTAAATATCGTGCCTAGGGGGTGACTATAGTATGCCTGTAAAGCGACACATTTTCCCCTTGTTTAGAACAGTCCCTGCACAAAATGACATTTCTAAAGGAATAAAAGTCATTGAAAACTGCTTGGGGCTGAAATGTAATGTCGGGTCCCGGCAATATAAATAATGAAAATCATTGAGAAAAACGGCATGGGTACCCCCCAGCTCATTACCAGGCCCTTTGGGTCTGGTATGGATATTAAGGGGAACCCCGCACCCAGATTTAAAAAAAAGGCGTGGGGCCCCCAGGCCCTATATACTCTGAACTGCAGTATACAGGCGGTCCCGGGGTTACAAACAAGATAGGGACTGTAGGTTTGTTCTTAAGTTGAATCTGTTTGTAATTTGGAACAGGTACATTTTGTAAGTGTAGCTCCAGCCAAAAAATCTATTTTTAAGCTTTTTGGATAACATGGGGAAGAGTTATCACCTCTGTAACATTTGTTTTGCTGTCTGTGCCCCCGTTCAGAAGATTTCACCTCACTTTCTGTCCCAATGACAATTGGATTTTGAAAAGTTTGGGTTATTAGGGAAACAAGGATTGGTGATAAACAGAGGCGGCTCTCTAATTAGGCAAATTAGGCGGTCGCCTTAGGCCTTGCCCCCAAAGGGGCCTCGCGGCCGCCTAATTTGCCCATACCGCAACCTCGATGATTCGCCGGGACCGCCCTGCATTCACGATCCGGAGTCCCAGCAAATCAGATTCCCTCAATGCCCGCGGCTTGTGCGGGGTGTCTCCGCTCCCGCACGCCGCAAGCTCCACTCCACTGTGCATTGCAGCCGGCATCTCTCCCCAGCTGCCTGACACATACAGTGCACTGCGGAGCGAAGCAAACTGAACCCGCCCCTCCTCCTCCTCCTGTGCTGTGATGTTTTTCCTGTGCACGGAGGAGGAGGAGGGAAGGAGTCAAACCAATGTACAGAGAGGCGCGCTGGTCTGAGGTCTGTGTCATCTAAAAGTGAGTCTTGGAGGGGAGAAGGGCATGAAGAGGAGGGCGAGGGAGGGGGAACAAGCAAAGAGTTCACTTGGAGTGATTTGGGGGAGAGGATATCCATCCATCCCCCATACCATCCTGGCTCCATCCACCCCACCCCAATCCCGGCTCTATCTATCCCCTGATCCAATCCCAGCTCCATCCATCCCCCCATACCATCCCAGCTCCATCCACCCCACCCCTATCCCATCTTGGCTCCATCCATCCCACCCCAATCCCATCCTGGCTCCATCCATCCCCCGATCCAATCCCAGCTCCATCCATCCCCGATCCAATCCTGGCTCCATCCACCCCACCCCAATCCCATCCCGGCTCCATCCATCCCACCCCCCTATCCCGGGTCCATCCATCCCCCGATCCAATCCCAGCTCCATCCATCCCCCCATACCATCCTGGCTCCATCCATCCCCCAATCCCATCCCGGCTCCCTCCATCCCCCCCATTTCATCCCGGCTCCCTCCATCCCTTCGATCCCATCCTGGCTCCCTCCATCCCCCCAATCCTTTCCCGGCTCCATCTACCACCCCGATCCCATCCCAGCTCTATCATCCCCCAATCCCATTCTGGCTCCATCCATTCCCCCGATCCCATTCCAGCTCTATCCCCCCCAGAACATATCTTCTCCCCTCCCAAAGCCCCCCAGCACATATCCTCCCCCCAATCAAACAGATGCTGTCTGTCACAAAGGGGGTGGCATCCATTTGATGGGCACAGTGGCTGCATTTGATGGCACAGTGGCTGCACTTCATGGGCACAGTGGCTGCATTTGATGGGCACAGTGGCTGCTTTTGATGGGCACAGTGGCTGCATTTGATGAGCACAGTGGCTGCATTTGCTGGGCACAGTGGCTGCACTTGATGGAACAGTGGCTGCATTTTATGGGCACAGTGGCTGCAATTGATGGCACAGTGGCTGCATTTGAGGGCACTGTGGCTGCATTTGATGGGGACAGTGGCTGCATTTGATGGGGACAGTGGGTGCACTTGATGGAACAGTGGCTGCATTTGATGGGCACAGTGGGTGCACTTCATGGGCACAGTGGTTGCATTTGATGGACACAGTGGCTGCACTTGATGGACACGGTGGCTGCACTTGATGGACACGGTGGCTGCACTTGATGGGCACAGTGGCTGCATTTGATGGGCACAGTGGCTGCATTTGATGGTCACAGTGGCTGCATTTGATTGGCACAGTGGCTGCAACTGATGTTTTTTTTCTTTTAGAATTTTTCAGTTTGTTTGCACCCCCCCCCCAAGAATTGTGAGCACCAGCCACCACTGATCTTTGTATCATGTCTGCAGCCTCTGACCATCTTTTGTATCATCTCTGCAGTCTCTGACCATCTCCTGTATCATGTCTGCACAGTCTCTGAACATCTCCTGTATCACATCTGCAGTCTCTGATCATCTCCTGTACTATGTCTGCAGTCTCTGATCATCTCCTGTAGTATGTGTGCAGTCTCTGACCATCTCTTGTACCATGTCTGCAGTCTCTGACCATCTCTTGTATCATGTCTGCAGTCTCTGACCATCTCCTGTACTATGTCTGCAGTCTCTGATCATCTCCTGTATCATGTCTGCAGTCTCTGACCATCTCCTGTAGTATGTCTGCAGTCTCTGATCATCTCCTGAACTATGTCTGTAGTCTCTGATCATCTCCTGTATCATGTTTGCAGTCTCTGATCATCTCTTGTATCATGTCTGCAGCCTCTAATCGTCTCTTGTATCATGTGACCTTCATGTAAATCAGGGGTCTCAAACAGACGGCCCTCCAGCTGTTTTAAAACTACAAGCCCCATGGATAAATATGCGTGTAATATATAATATATATGTAATATATATATTTGATTAAAGAAGAATTGTTAAGAGAAAATTCTATAAACTGTGAATTCATAGTTCATAGAATTTAAAACTCTTAATATATGCAATTTATACAGTTCATTTTTATCGCTTGAATTATTTTTCCCATTATGGATGTGAATGGGGCCCCATGTCTTAGATTTGCCTAGGGCCTCACAAAGCCTAGAGCCGCCTCTGGTGATAAAGCATCAGTGGAAACACCTTTTTCCCATATTAATACAGGAGAGAATTTCCCTTCCTAGGGGTAGATTTCCTCTTACTTCCTGTTGTCTCCCTCTGTTTGTAAGTAGGAGTCAGCCTGCCCTATACACTCTGCGGAAAATTGGGCCTTAGGTGTTGGTGGTACCAGAACACTGTAAGCCCTCACAGTTATGCCGCGTACACACGATCGCACATTCCGACAACAAAATCCATGTTTTTTTTCCTACGGATGTTGGCTCAAACTTGTCTTGCATACACACGGTCACACAAATCTTGTCGGAAATTCCGAACGTTAAGAACACGGTGACGTACACCACGTATGATGGCACTA
Organism: Aquarana catesbeiana; assembly: GCF_042186555.1. Taxonomy (NCBI): domain Eukaryota; kingdom Metazoa; phylum Chordata; class Amphibia; order Anura; family Ranidae; genus Aquarana; species Aquarana catesbeiana. The sequence goes on along the minus strand of NC_133334.1, from coordinate 152,155,110 downwards.
GAAAAAGGAAGAACAATAGCCAGTGCGCCCCCCTTTGGGATCCTTCTGCTAATCTCGTGTTAGTAGAAGTTTGGTGAGAGACGATTTGTGCTTTTCAGATCGTTACTGCTCTTCAGTTTGTTCTTGTGGGTTCGTATCTGGTTTTCACTGCGTGTAGTCAGTTCGCATTTGTTTTTCAGTGTGTATTATTATAGTACATATTTGATTTTCAGTGCGTTCTTGTCCGCTCGTTTCTGATTTTCAGCTCGCTCTTCTCAGGCCTTTCTGTTTTTCAGTGCTTTCTGTTAGTTCATTCTGACCAACCGACCATTTTGAAGCCATGAGGACCCTCACCCCGGACCAGAGGGTTTTTAACTACCGGCTGGCCAGAGCCAGAAGAGTGGTGGAGAACGCTTTCAGGATAATGGCCAGCCGGCTCCGCCTATTCCTTATGGCAATCAACATGGCAGAATATAAACGTAACCATATACAGGGGGTCCCCTACTTACAAACATGCGACTTACAAACGACTCCTACTTACAAACGGAGGGAGACAACAGGAAGTGAGATTAAATCTACCCCTAGGAAGGGAAATTCTCTCCTGTAAGAGTTAATATGGGAAAAAGGTGACTCCACTGATGCTTTATCACCAATCCTTATTTCCCTAATAACCCCAAATTTTCAAAATCCAATTGTCATTGGGACAGAAAGTGAGGTGAAATCTTCTGAACATGGGCACAGACAGCAAAACAAATGTTACAGGGGTGATAACCCTTCCCTATGCTATCTACAAAACTTAAAAATAGATTTTTTGGCTGGAGCTACACTTAAAAAATTTACCTGTTCCGACTTACAAACAGATTCAACTTAAGAACAAACCTAAAGTCCCTAACTTGTTTGTAACCCGGGGACCCCCTGTAATCCTTGCATGCTGCATTCTTCACAACTATTTAAGGAGAAATTCAAATTTAAGGAGAAATTCAATGAACTATGTGGCCTCAATAAATAAATAAATGCGTTGCGCTAGAAAAATTATAATAAATATGTATCCAAAGTGTATAATACAAATATAAATCTATAAGTGATAAATAAATAAATACCAATAAATAATGAACAATAATTCATTTCAATGAATTCAATGACAATCCGTGATGGAAAACTAATTAATATAGTGCAGCGTGCATAGTAAATAACGCTGAGATCAAAGTGCATACATAAACTGTAAAAGTGTACAATATTTCCAAAAAAATAAATAAATGACAATTCATATATGATGGATGTAAAATATCAAAAATATAACCAAGTGTCCATCAGTGGTGTCATCCAGCATGCTCATCCAAAGTGTGTAACTGCAAAACCATGCTTCGGTGCACTCCAGTGACCCCCCAAAAGCTTATGCGCTCACCTCAGAGCGTGTGACACAGTAGCTAAACTATGTCCAAACACGCTTTGGAGCCATCCCATGGCTCTATAATGAAGTGCAGGTGCCGATCTCCAGCTGGTTCAGTCAGCATCACTCCAAACCATAAACAAGAAAAAACTCCATAGAGTAATAACGCAAAGATTTATTTAAAAAAATACATTCCTCACAATGGGGTACTCACATTGCACAGGTGCGTGAGTGCACCATTCTATTCCAGGCTTTCAAATGTAAAAAGACTGCCAATATGGCGTGTAGTATGGTATGCTCGTCTCTTCAATGCCTCCGTGCTGTCAGCTCCGTCCCGGCCCCTCCCCTACGCGCGTTCGACACAGGAATCACGTGTCTTCATCAAGAACTGAAAGTTCACTGAAAGTGGACTTGTAGTGCAAAGTTGATTCCCCTTTAGTAAATAACCCCCATTGTCACTGTAAACACTAACTTGGTCCAAAAACTGAGTAGAAAACATTTTACTCTGTGCACATCCACATGTGCGTTAGAAAAGGGTTTTTGAACAAACCAACATGTTTTTGTAATAACATTTCTGGTTTTGACAGTACAAATAGCCTTTTTTGTGTTAAACAGGCATGTTTAAAACCATGAAACAATACACAATTCAGGAACTTACAAAGTTCAAGTTTGATAATTTGAAGGCAATATCAGACATTAGTATGTCCAAACTGTGTTGATATTGCCTTCATCAGATGGGGTGATGTCACCCCTGTGAAAGCCAATTTAAAAATAGCAACAAATGGAAGAATTTAGGTGTGTTTTAGATTCTGCCTAAAACATCAATGATGTTTTTGAGTCTTTTTTCAACATCATTAATGTCTTCCTTGATCTTCTGTAAATCCTGATTGCACACCATGATCTCCCCGATGAGGACGTGTGCATTTGCACTTGTCAAATTAGTTTCTTCTTCCACAACATCCAGATCAACTAAAATAAAAAAAAACACACCATGTATTATAAATATGCAGGTATACATCTATTACCTAAAGCTGTGGTCTCAGACACTCACCTGTTGTGGTCACTATTTCGCCCACTTCATAAACCTCTCCTTCCTCTACATCCTCTGGTTGTGGTGTTGGTATTTCCCCTTCTTTAGGAGGTGCGGGGTCCCTGGTGTCCTCTGATGTCCTGAGTCTTTTCTCCCTTATGTGAATAAAAAAATGTATACTTAGCACACAGATATTTGAGGGCAGAAATAGGAATCTGAAACATTGCTTGGAAGTGTCGTACAGTTGTCTTTTTGGCCAGAGTTCCAAGCTGAAGACATTTCTTTTCCCATTCTAAATCTGGAATACTTACCTTTTTATTACAATTTTTACACATGGAGACACCCCTAGTATCCACTGGAGCATCTGTGTGGGACACCCTAAAAAGTTTTTTCTGCTGTCCCACACTAGTGCTCCTGCATCCAGATGTGTAAACAGCTGCTGAGTGTCCTCTCCTTACACTGAATCAAGTTTACATTTTCATTCTAGTTACAAACCCATCTAGACAACAATGTACTAAACTTCTTTGAATACACATAGGCCTGAACAAATGTAGTTAACCTGTATCTGCCAAAAACATTGTATTAGTGGGCGAATGAACAATGTTTACTACGAACGATTACTGTGCCCACGAGCCTGAACGTTGCCGTTTTAAACTGTACAACAGTAAACAAAAACATATGGAGTAGCACGAACCTAATACTAATAATAGAAACACAGAACAAATACTTACTTTTTAGAAGCAGTTTCCTGATCTTTTTGTACTGATCCTGCTCCCTCAATTTCAGGTCTGACCAGCGTTTCCTCAGTTGATACTTGGATCGTCGTACCCCAAAATTCTTCTGCAGACTTTTCACAACTTTAGCCATGATCTTGGCCTTTCTCACATTTGGGTTTAGGTAAGGTCCATGCTTCCCATCATAGTTGGCCCTCTTCAAGATGTCCACCATTTCCACCATCTCGACAAAGGACATATTTGAGGCCATAAATCATTCATGGCTCCGGGCTTTCTTCGTTGCTGCTCTCCTCTGCATACACTTGCTCTTTCTCCACCATGTGCTCTCCCACTGTGCCGAAAGAGAAGGGGCGAGGAATAGACTAGAAAGAACGTCAGGGGCGGGCGGAGTTTCACGCATGTGCAGTATATATAAAGCGTAATATGCGTGCGTCCTACGTACGATCTGTGAGAGTAGGAAGCAGTATTGGAAGCGCCGATCATTAGAACGAAGGTACAATTTTAACTTGGTGCATCAGTGGCCTATACTGCTTATAGATTGAGGCCTATATTGGGACAAGCTTAGGAGAGTTTAGCCTGACATTAGGGTTTTTCTTGAATTGTGTCTTGCAGAGAAAATGGATCTATTCAATGATGAGGACTTTATCCCCATATTCATTGATATGTACAGGGAGCTGCTTTGTTTGTGGCAGGTAAACCACCCCTTTTATAACAATAAAACAAAGAGGAAGGCAGCGCTGGATCAATTGCTGGAATTTGTGAAGCTGGTGATCCCCACGGCAGACATCCCTTATTTGAAGGCCCTAATTGGTGGCATGAGGAGCACTTATAATGGGGAGCGCAAGAAGGTCCAGGATTCCCAGAGATAAGGAGCTGCAGCAGATGACATTTATGTACCCAGGCTGTGGTACTATGACAGACTGCATTTTCTGGCAGGCCAGACTGAACCCAGGCCAGCACTCTCCAGTCTTCCTTCAAGGCTTCCTTCCACCTCAGTTGAGGCTTCCGACGTCCAACCTGGGTCTTCCAGCCAGGAAGAAGTGGAGGAGCCCAGCTTGAGCCAGGTATAGCATTGTTCAACATATTTCTAGTCAAATCATTAATGATGTTAACTAGATGTTATTATTGATCAGTAATTTCTGATTTTACAAAGTGTTTTACATATCAATAGACAGTAGTGGCCACAAATGATTGGGAGAAGAATGAAAAATGCTGGGGTCAGAATGATAGTCTTTTCTATTTATTAACATTCAAATTGCAACAGTCATGAGCTGAAAACTGTGTGTGATTAATGAACCAAAAACTAAAACTATGTCCCTTTTTCATACACAGCAAAGTCTCAGCCAGGAGGAGGCTGTGAAAAGTGGCAGCCAGGAGGTGGCGGGGGTAAGTGGCAGCCAGGAGGTGGCCAGGCCCAGTAGCCTGCCCGAATCTCAGGTCTCTCCCCTCCGCCTTCCAAAAAAAAGTCCCAGGAAGAGGAGTAACCTGGGGGAGGCAGCACTTGGCCTATTTCGGAAGGCTACTTCGGCCCTCAGAACCCCCCAATAATCAAGATTATTATTATTATTATTATTATTATAGACTATGCCTACATGGCAGCCTGCAAAATGCAGGAAATGGAGGAGGGCCAACGCCTCTTATGTGAGGAAGTTATGTTACAAGCCCTAAATAAGGGGTTGAGGGGCAAACTCACAAGCCAAATCCACGTTTGTAAGTTCAACCATGGTCCTCCTCCTCCACCTCCTGCCACAACTACAACACCAGAGCCACAGCCTGGAAGCAAGCGTGGAAGGAAGACAAGAAAGTGATGGCCTGGGTTCAGTCTGATCTGACAAAAGACGCAGGCTGTTGTAAGACCACAGCCTGGGGAGAGAAATGTCATCTGCTGCTGTTCCTGATCCCTTGTAGTCCTGGACCAGATTGTGCTCACTATTATAAGGACTCCTCAGGCCACCAATTTTGACTGTAAAATAATTGATGTCTGCCCTGGGGTACAAAGGCTTCGCAAATTTCACCAGTTTCTCTAGCGTTGCCTTCCTCTTTATTTTGCTATGACCCATAATAAATGGCTATTTATTTTTCACAAATACTTGCCTATGTGGTTTATTTCAAAAAGGACAGTTTGTTTGTGAGTAATCGGGTACATTTCAAAAATACAATGTCAAATTAACAAGGGACACCAACACCAACCTTGAGGTTAAAAAATACATGATAATAATGGTGTTGTGATAACTTGACACAAAACAAAAGAAAAAATTATGGAGATCACTATAAAGAAATAAATAAAAAATAGGAGATCTGGATTAAAAAAAAAAAACAAAAAAAAAAACACTATAAACAAAAATTCTAAACATTATTATGGAGATCTGACGAAAAAAACAAAAAACAAAAATTTTTCATGAGATCACGAGAAATAATAAAGAAATCAGGTTGTCAGAACTCTGTGTGTGAATATCAGCAGCAAAACAACTTAATTATTCTAGCATTATAAAGAAGAAAAGGATGCGCTGCATTAAAAGATTTTTAAATTTGCAGCGTGACGAATGTGCTATCTCCATTACAAGCGCTAGTTTTACCAGAACAAGCGCTTCTATCTCGTACTTGATTCAGAGCATGCTAAGAACTTTGTGCGTCGGAATTGTGTACACACAATCGGAATTTATGAGAACGGATTTTGTTGTCGGAAAATTTGAGATCCAGATCTCAAATTTGTTTGTCAGAAATTCCGGCAGAAAATGTTCGATGGAGCCTACACACGGTCAGAATTTACAACAAGCTCCCATCGAACATTACCCATTGGAAAATCTGACCGTGTGTACTCTGCATTACTTTTGGCGGGCGCTGGAACGGGTCCTGCTGTTAAATATTATGTCAAGAATTGTAATTACATGCCCCTGTTAAACAGGGGCAGAAAAAGTGGGCCTTAGGCGGTGGTGGTGGCGGTGGCACAACACTGTAAAGCCTCACAGATACTCTTGTTGAGTGCAGGAACGGGCCCTGCTGTGAAATATTAGAACAAAAATTGTAATTGCATGCCCCTGTTAAACAGGGGCAGAAAAATTGGGCCTTTGGTGGTGGTGGTGCCACAACACTGTAAGCCCTCACAGTTACTCTTGGTGGACTCAGGAACGGGCCCTGCTGTGAAATATTAGATTAAAAATTGTAATTACAATACAGTGCAGCCGTAGTGCAGTTGCTACTACTTTTCTGGTGGTGTACACAGTACACAATACAGTGTAGTGCGGTGTTGCAAAACAAAATATACATCATGTCCAGAAGGCCACCAAGGAGAGGCAGAAGCTCACAGGCCACTAAAAGAGGGCAAGCAGGCTCTGTGTCTACAGTCAACAGTGCTGATCGTGGACATGGTGCATTCTCTGCAGGTGGCCGTGGGGCACACTTGTCCTTTTTTTCTGCTGCTTGCCGTGTTATTGTGCCAGAACATGCAGAAGAGATGGTGGAGTGGATAACAAAGCTGTCCTCATCCTCCTCATCCTCTGTCACCCAGGCTCAGAGTAGTTTTCCTTCCTATGCAGCTGCCAAATTGGCCTATTTCACCGGCTCCTTGTCCACAGTCACTCCACACAGTCATTCGACCACAGTGTTGGGTACTTGCTGCTGGAGGATGCGCAGCGATTTGAAGGCTTCAATGTTGGTTCCCAGGTTGAGGAAGGGAGTAACGTAAGCCTAGAGAGAGGGGGTGCCCAAGCAGGACAAGAAACTGGCAGTCATGTTCCCCCAGCTGCAGCATAGTGCCAAGTTTGCTCTAGTGATGAGGAGGGAGGGGATGATGAAGTCAGTGATTCTACTTGGGTGCCTGATAGAATAGAGGAGGAAGAGGAGGCACAACTCTATCGAGGCAGGATGTCCTCTAGGGGGCAGCTTAAGGGCAGCCACCCTACTGCATCACACTGCAGAACTCTGCAGGTGCAGGGCGCTGCTGACTCCCCGCTGATTTTGAAAAGTTACTTGGTGTGGGCCTTTTTGGACACGTGTGCAGCAGATCGCACCGTTGCTGTTTGAAACCTATGTCTGAAACGGATCAAGCATGGCCATAACGATATGATTTGGGTTAAATGAGAGTTCTTTGACCATGAGTGAAAGCTTTAACACAATAACATTTATTGGTGAGTAGTTGAAAGTCTATCTAATACACAACCATCTATCTATAGTCTACACCAAGGAAAAAAATATTAGGTTAAAATAACAGAATTACATGAAGGAATAAAACATTCCTTAAAGCGGGGTTCCACCCAAATTTTGAACATTATCTCTATGCATTCTCTTCCTTGCCTAGATGCTGACATGCTGTGTAAAAAAATTTAAATCGCCGTAATTACCTTTTTTTTTCTAATCTTCTTAGCACTTCCTGGTTTTCCTACCATGGGAGTAGGCGTGTTTCTAGCCTCTCCCAGACCTCCCACAGTCCCCTGGGAGCTAGTCTCAGGCTTCCCAGCATGCATTGTGCAACAGTGTCATCACAACATCTCTGTGAATGCTGGGAGCACAGCATTCACAGCATCCAGGAAATACATGCTTGTGGGCTTCAAATGCCCACAATGAAGATGGAAACCGCCTTCAGTGAATTTTATAAGTTATTCTTTACAACGAAATCAGACACAGGCGGACTTATTACACAGAACATGTGAGTAGATAATCATGAGAAGAAAAGTTTGTGAATGAAAAAAAAAAATGATAGATAGGTGGACCCCCGCTTTAAAACATTAATCTACAAACATATTTAGTTACAAGTAAAATGCAGACCTTTCCCATAATTACCCTTTGCACCAAGGTTCCATTCTGATGGTTGCTCTCCCATAAAAGTGTGTGTTTCCCTCCCATCTAGTCGGTGTATATCATTACATGCTGATGCCTCATTGGCATGGTAAGCTTCCCTATTAATGGTTAAGGACTGGATACATCTCCAATCCCTATACGTCAGCCCCCTTTAATGCAAATCCTTGTGACTATTCTGAGCAGGAGATTAACTTGAATTTTCCCAGGAAGTTAAGTATTGATTACGAGTTGGCCTCCCTTCACTGCATATCCCAGCATGGGATCCTTTGAAGTGAGTATGTGTAAAACAATGAGGTTTGGATCCCATTGTTTGTATACACAAGCCTAGGCACCGACTTGTCTGGTCTACCAGAGATTTCTGTGAAGATAATATGTTCCGCCCTACATAGATACAAGCTAAATTAAATATATTCATAATTACAATATATTACAGCTATTAATGGAGATTTCACATAAACTCATAAGGCAACATGTCCGTTGGCAACAGCACTTGAAAGACCCACATCAAAGAAAAAAACGGACTTCTCCTTGCTCCTCATCTGGGATCTCCAACCCTACTATACCTCCAGTCCTCTCGAAAACCTGCACTGAGAGGAATAAAGGTATAGAATTAGGTGTCCCAAGTACTTGCAGCCAATCTACTAGCAGTACACCACCATCTGATTTTAGCAGGCAAATTTCCCTACCCCAGTTGCTAAACCGTAAAAAGAAATTTGGTCCCAGCCATCCACATGCTCAGTGTCTGAATGCTAGGTTGGCCAAATTGCTAGCACTGCAACTACTGCCTTTTCAGCTGGTAGACTCTGCCCCCTTTCGTGAATTTGTGGAATGTGCTGTACCTCAGTTGCAGGTTCCAAAACACCATTTCTTTTCACGGCGATTCCAGCTCTCTACCGGCATGTGGAAGGCAATGTTTTTGTCTTGTTGGACAGGGCGGTCAGCAGTAAGGTGTATATTACCGCAGACTCATGGTCTAGCAGGCATGGATGTTACCTTTCCTTCACAGTGCACTGGGTAACTCTGCTGGCAGCTGGCAAGGATGCAGGACAGGGTTCAGTATTGTCGGAGCTTGTTCCGCCACCATGCCTCCAAAATGCTAGTGGTGATTCTGCCACAGCTCGCTCCTCCACCCCCTCCTCTTCTTCCTCTATGGCCTCTTCTGCAGATTTGCTCTGTAAGTGTTCAAGGGGCTACGCAAGCACTCAGGCAAAAAGATGCCATGCAGTGCATGAGCTGGTCTGCTTAGGGGACAGGAGCCACACTGGGGCAGAGATTCTGTCAGCTCTGCAGGGGCAGGCTCAGAGGTGGTTGATGCCACACCAGCTTCAGTCAGGAATGGTTGTATGTGTCACTGGCACCAACCTTCTCTCTGCCCCCCCGACAGGGACACTTGACCCATGTTCCATGTTTGGCACACATCCTGAATTTGGTGGTGCAGCGGTTCTTGAGCAAGTACCCAGGCTTACAAGATCTCCTGAGGCAGGCCAGAAAAGTCTGTGGTCATTTCCACCGGTCATACAATGCCAGTGCTCCGCTGGCTGACATTCAAAGGGAATGCAACCTGTCCACCAACCACCTCATTTGTTACATGTCCACCAGGTGGAACTCAACGTTGGCAATGCTGCAGCGGTTGCACACGCAGCAGAGGGCCATCAATGAGTACCTGTGTGAGTATGGCACCAGGACAGGGTCAGGGGAGCTTTGCTTCTTTTCGCCATGCCAGTGGCTACTGATCAAGGATGCATGCACTGTCCGGTCACCATTTGAAGAGGCCACGAGGATGGTGAGCAGCGACAATGCAGGACTTCCTTACCTTTCACGGTCCCCTTTATCCAGATATTATTCCTGCAGGCCCACCAAACAGAGGAAGAAGAGGTGGAGGTGAAGGAGGAGGATTGTGTCAGCATGGACGTGGAGGATAACACTCAGCAGCAGCCTTCAAAGGATGGTTTTCAGTCCCCAGAAACCCAAGGAGTTGTACGTGGCTGGGAGGAGGTTGTTACGGATCATGTGATCCTTAGTGACCCAGAGGACTCAGAATCGAATGCCTCTGCAAACTTTTGCAGGCTTTGCAGAATCCGGGAGGCCATGCAGCGTAAGGACCCTAGGATTCGTGGTATCAAAGAGAGGGATCATTACTGGCTGGCAAGCCTTCTTGATCGACGTTACAAGGGTAGAGTTGCAGAACTCATCCTGCCTTTGCAGAGGGAGCAGAGAATGAAACATCTTCAGGAGGCCTTGAAGAAAGGTTTGCAGACCCTGGGAAGTTACAATTTTTTGGTGCTGGACAACGTGTTGCTGAGGCTTCATTCAGTCAGAAGAAGAGCAGTAGAGAAGGTGGCCGGCTGACCGATGCCTTTAGACAATTTTTCATCCCTCAGCACCAAGGTCTGATCGGTTCAAACAACCATCGCCAGCGTCTGCATTACATGGTGCAGGAATATCTAGGGGCAAGAGCAGACTTGGAGAGCTTTCCAACAGAGCATGCACTGGGTTACTGGGTCTTGAAGATGGACCACTGGCCAGAACTAGCTCAGTATGCAACTGAGCTACTGGCCTGTCCTGCATCCAGCGTTCTTTCTGAACGCACATTCAGTGCTGCTGAAGGGTTTGTAATGAATCCTAGAGTGTGCCTGTCCACAGACTCCATTGATAGTCTCACATTCCCCAGTACACTGCAGCTAACTGAATAATCTGCCTGAAGTATATTAGAAAAAGTACACCAGGACTGGCCTGCAGTCAGATATAGCTAAACTGGATGCAGTGGATATATATATATATATATATATATATATATATATATATATATATATATATATATATACACGAGACTGGCTGTATATATATATTAGATACACTGCAGCTAACTGAATAACCTGCCTGCCTGAAGTATATTAGAATAAGTACACCAGGAACGGCCTGCAGTCAAATATAGCTAAACTGTGTGCAGTGGATATATATCTACATATATATATATATATATATATATATATATATATATATATATATATATATATATATATATATGAGACTGGCTGTATATATATTATATATATTTATTAAGTACACTGCAGCTAACTGAATAACCTGCCTGCCTGAAGTATATTAGAAAAAATACACCAGGAATGGCCTGCAGTCAGATATAGCTAAACTGGATGCAGTGGATATATATATATATATATATATATATATACGAGACTGTCTGTCTGTATATGTTAAATACACTGCAGCTAACTGAATAACCTCCCTGCCTGCTCAATCTAAATGAAACTCTCTCTCGGTCCACGCCAACAACACACTACACGGGGCCGATGTGCAGGCAGCCTTATATAGTGTGGGGTGCAGTGCATTATGGGACATTACGTGGCGCTCGAATTTGGCACGAATGCCCCATAATGTTCGGTTTTCGACGAACGAGCGAACAGCCAATGTTCGAGACGAACTCATGTTGGACCCGAACATAAAGGTCATCCCTATCAAACAAACATTTTAAAGTTAAATAAGAAAAAAAGAAAATAAAAAAGTGACAGCTGCGTAAAGCTCACTGAAATGCATTGTTGATGTGAGATATGATGATGAGTAAGAATGGCAAACTCTGTGGCTAATGGAAAGGGTTCTCATCAGCATCAAAACTGTGTTATGTTCAAGTCAGTTCTCAAAAACATGTGCTACTATAATGCTTTCAGAACAGATGCAACTCCTCAATTAGACAGAGCAGATAATGTCACATCAATGTAAAAATGTTATACGTTTTCTCAACAACTGCCAAAACCTTGGCAAAAAATGAAACAGACTCAACAGGTTCACTTTTGTCTATAAAGGATCCTTTTCTCACTTTATGGTGGATGGACCTTTGTGGTAAGGAGACAGAGAGAAGAACAGAATGGGTGAGAAACGACAATGATTATAGTAGTGAGAATGAGTTCAATATCCGTGAAACCATCAAACTAAAGTTAGACTTGTAAGTAGTAATTGACTTTCCATCATTACAGACACTAATACCATGTACTGAAGCACTGTAGAACAGTGGATCCTTGGTGGTATCCTAAATCATCTTTTAGATATCTACTAAAAGCTGCAATAATTGTGTGCTTAGATAATAAACTGATGGTAATCTGTGCTCTCCCTTTGGGATGTTGGGATGCATCTAGCAAATACACTATCCCAAGTGTTACAATCAAAACAACAACAAAAAAAGCCAGCGCTTCCCAAACTGAGTGGTAACACTTCAATAAGGTTATTTTTTTTATCCAATATAGCCAATATGTATATAGTGTGTATATATATATATATGTATGGCAAACCATACTCTGACTCACATTTGCGCTAGTGAGTCTTAATTGGGTCAGGGTTTATTGGGGTCGGGGCTGTATAACTCATCCTAGCAGTTCTCTGATGCCTCCCCCTGGTCTAGAAGTTTGGAGAATCCTCTAGAACCTCTAAAGGGTGGGGGTTAGGAGGAGCTGCCTTGAATATTTATGAGGCCTTAGCCAATCCCCAGTAGTGGGCTAGCAGGGGTCTGAGTTCACCTCATAAATAGACATGGGCCATTCCAGCAGGGGCATTTGGGTGCAAGATGGAGATACAGTGTTGAGGAGGCTTTTGGTGGCCCACAATGGTGCCCCCTAGTCTGGGAGGGGGTGTCCTGTCTTGGGCCAAGAGCAAGAGAGGATAGAGTGAGTAGTGCAACACTGTCAGGACCAACAAAGGGGGGGGTGGGCTGCCACATGTAGCTAGTCTCCCTTGAAGACAGCAGTGTGCTTAAGCCTTCAGGCCTTTCCATGAGAGATCTCCTGAGAGTTAGCCCGGTGGGCTGGGGCAGAGTCAGCAGGGTGGGCTGGTGAAGAGTCAGTCGGGCGGACTGGTGTAGAGACAGCCAGGAGTGGGCTGGTGAAAGGTGCAGCTGCAGCCAGGTGGGTTGGCAGTGCCTGAAGAAGTGGTTCTGGGATCAGTAACCACAGAGAAGAAGTTACATGCTGTTTCACTATCTGAGCTACACTTAAAGGGGCTTTGAGTCTCTGCCTGTAATGGGCTGTTGCTAAATCTGACTGGGAGCCTGTCCATAGTTGCCAACATTGTCAAAAAATGTATAGGGACACTTTTTTGTCTGTAGGCAGAGTCTTATTATAGTTAGGGGCCGTGGCATTCATTTGTTGGTGTGTCATAGCGGAGGGAGGAAAAATGTGGCGCGTGAATGGGTGTGGTTTAAACTAAATACTTAGCGTGGCTTAAATGGGTGTGGTTAGAGTCTGAGATGAAAGAGGGATGGAGGGAGAAGGAAGAGAGGGATGGAGGAAGAAAGAGAGGGTGAGAGAAAGAAAGATGCAGCTTGCTACTTGCCACCAGAGATGCAGCGCTCACCCGTCACCAGATGCAGCTTGCTACTTGCCACCAGAGAGGGAGTGCTCACTTGTCACCAGATGCAGCTTGCTACTTGCCACCAGAGATGCAGCTCCTCACTTGTCACCAGATGCAGCTTGCTATTTGCCAGCAGAGATGCAGCACTCACTTGTCACCAGATGCAGCTTGCTACTTGTAACCAGATGCAGAGCTCACTTGTCACCAGAGATGCAGTGCTCACTTGTCACCAAATGCAGCTTGCTACTTGCCACCAGAGATGCAGTGCTCACCAGTCACCAGATGCAGCTTGCTACTTGCCACCAGAGAGGCAGCGCTCACTTGTCACCAGATACAGCTTGCTACTTGCCACCAGAGATGCAGCTCCTCACTTGTCACCAGATGCAGCTTGCTATTTGCCAACAGAGATGCAGCACTCACTTGTCACCAGATGCAGCTTGCTACTTGTCACCAGAGATGCAGCTTGCTACTTGTCACCAGATGCAGCGCTCACTTGTCACCAGATGCAGCTTGTTACTTGTCATCAGAGATGCAGCGCTCACTTGTCAGCAAGATGCAGTGCGCTACTTGTCACCAGAGATGCAGCGTTCACTTGTCACCAAGATGCAGCTTGATACTTGCCACCAGAGATGCAGCGCTCACTTGTCACCAGATGCAGCCTGCTACTTGCCACCAGAGATGCAGCGCTCACTTGTCACCAAGATGCAGCTGGCTACTTGCCACCAGAGATGCGGTGCTCACTTGTCACCAGATGCAGCTTGCTACTTGCCACCAGAGATGCAGCGCTCACTTGTCACCAGAGATGCAGCGGCTGAAAAAGGAAGGAGGGCTAGCAGTGCCACATCCTTGGAATTATTTCTTGGCATCGCAAATGCAACACCTGAGGGTCTGTAGTATCCCAGAGGGGGGAGATATGAATAGGGAAATTATGCTTTTAGGAACAAAACATAACTCATTAATAGAGGCCTTGGAGGCTGAATCTTTTTTGTTCAAGACCCTCACTTTTATGTTGATTAAAAAAACATAGGAAATAAGTAAAAAGATGTTAGGATGTCAGGGCTTTACAGAATTTTCCCCTATATGGGATAACAAACATTTAAAGGAAGTGGGAAATGTAGAGAGGAGCAAGGAATGGGAAAGATGTGGTTTGAGGCAACTAGTTCAACTGTATAAAGATACAAATCTTAAGTCATTTCAGGAGCTAAGAGAGGAATATGGCGTACCAAGACAGTCCCTCTATAAATACCTAAAAAATAACATGCGTTAAACACACAATTTAAAGAAAAGCCGTTAGGGGGCGTGTCCAAGATGGCGACGGGAGCGGACGCGTTTTAGCTCCGCTCCGCCGTTTGGATCATTTCTCCGCCATTCCTGCGGTGCAGGACATCCATCCGCTGCAAAAAACAACCCAGCCTTAGTCCCTGGATCCCGCTGCCCATGCCTGGCTAAAAATGGGGGGGGGGGGGAGCAGTGCGCCGACAGTCCCACAAACAAGCCAGGACTGCACACCACATTGGAGGGAAGGCCGCAGCTGTCCCTCACATCATGGCATCCCAGGAGGAGGAGGTGAGTCATGAGGCTGCTGCTCCACAAGCCCCTCCAGAACACACAGCACTCCTAGATGCAATTAATGGCTGTAAAACAGCTCTGACTGAGAAAATGGACAGTGTATACATAGAGCTGGGCCTTATCAGGAGAGACATTGATGCTTTCAGAGGCAGGGTGACAGAGGTGGAACAGCGTGTGTCTGCAGCTGAGGATGTACAGAGAGAGCACACGGCTGACCTTCATTCCTTAAAAGTCAGAGTTAAACACCTCGAGTCGCATGCTGAAGATGCTAAGAATCGCAGCAGACGCAATAACCTGCGTGTCATAGGGCTGCTTGAGGGAGCAGAGGGCAAAGACACTACCCTGTTCACGGAGCAGATGCTGAGGTCTCTTCTACCCCATACCTCCTTTTCTCCCTATTTTGTGGTGGAGCGGGCCCACAGGATCCCCACAGTCAGGGGTTCGCCAGGGGCCCCCCTGCGTACTTTTATCTTTAAATTGCTCAACTTTCGAGACCGAGATCTTGTCCTGAGAGAGGCCAGAGGAATAGGAGATCTGAAGTATGAAAATGCTAAACTACTAATATTTCCAGACTACTCCATTGAGACACAGCGTCAAAGGAAATCGTTTGATCAAGTGCGTTCCCGTCTTCGCGCCAAAAATCTGAAATACAGCATGCTGTTCCCTGCCAGACTCCGGGATCAAGATGGTGAACGAGTGAGATTTTTCACATCCCCAGAGGAGGCGTCCACCTGGCTTGACACGATCCGTGCGGGATAAAGCAAGTATATGTTCCACAGCTTGTGCTCCACTTGAGTTATAACTTTTTATTTTTTGCTACGCATTCACCTGTGGCTTTCTGGCTTTCTCTGATGATTGACTCTGCTTCATCCCTGCTGACATTGTATTTACAGATGGCAGGATGAATCTTCTGCCCAATTGTTTCCTGGAAGAATCAGAGTCCCATGATCTAGTGCTCCCCTGTTGCCGGAGACTAGGTGTTGTCTCCCCCTATACTTTTCATCCCTTTTGCCCCATCTGCAATCTAAGGGGAACACCGTTTTAAGCCAGTGGCCCATGTATGCCTCAGGAACACTCAAATACCTGCACTAAGTTTTGTACCCCCAGCTTGCTGGTAGACCGGCATCTCACTTATCATCTGGACGACCCTAGTTGTTATGGGTCAGCAAGCATATGTACAGTAAGCCTCTTGCACACGTTACCTCCATGGCTTGGCGGTTTGCCGAGCGGTTTTTGGGAAGCAATGCCACCCACTGTTCTGGGGGGGCTGGCAGGGAGGGGGGATGGGGAATGTTTTGTTTCTGTTATTATTGTTTATGTTCCTGTTTTACTGATTATTATGTGTATGCATACCTGACACAGACATGTGGACATACAATTTTACCGCCCCTTGAGGGCTACTCTCTTGAGGTAACAGGGATGTTTGTCTCCGCTCCATCTGGGTTGGGCTTGTCCTCTGAAAAATTTCCTAAATTTATGCATTGGACGATCGAATGGCATCTTTGACAATTGTCTCATGGAACACCAGGGGCCTTAACTCCTCTGTGAAGTGGTCACTGGTGTTCCAGTTCCTAAAAACATATAATCCTCTACGTATGTGTTCTCCAGGAGACCCATCTGGTTGGAAGGAAGACCCTTGGCTTGAAAAAGCCTTGGGTTGGTCATTTATATCACTCAACTTACTCAAATTTTGCCAGGGGGATTAGTATCCTAGTGCGCAAGTCCTTGCCATTTAGACTTCTGGGGCTGGTGCTTGACCCCGATAGATGGTACATAATAATACATGCAATGGTGGAATGCTTGGAGCTGCTGTTGGTGGGTGTTTATATACCTCCTCCTGCCTCGACTAAGTTACTTCACAAACTGAGTCCTCTTATTGCTAATTATGGTACGGACAATTTGTTGCTTATGGGGGATTTCAATATGACACCGAACCCTGGGTTGGATAGTTTTAACGCACTGGGGGAGTCCACATCGGATCTGTCCATTTGGGCAGAGACTTATGGGCTGACTGATCTGTGGAGATGGCGCCACCCTAATGATAGGTCTTTTACCTGCCACTCGGCCACACATAGGACTCTCTCACGCATAGATCTGATATATGCGGGGAGACCTCTATTGTCCAGGGTACAGTGGATTTCCATCCTGCCAAGGGGAATATCCGATCACACACCGCTTCTTCTCCAGTTGTCTCTGAAAGGTTCCCCTGCAGATAAACTGTGGAGATTGTTGTGATTTTGGATCTATGACCCTGGGGTGGATACGGGGTTCCATCAACAAATGAATACCTACTGAGCACTGAACCCTGGGTCGGCCCCGGCGGCGGTAGTGTGGGATGCCTTCAAGGCTTCCTCCAGGGGTCAATATCAAACAGTGTGCAGACAGCATAGAGCAGATTTAGTTAAGGCTGAAGATAGGGCCACCTCCCTGGAGCGACAATACACCCAGACTCGCGATCCGGAGCTTTATACTAAACTTCAGGAGTGCACTAGAGAGGTAATGCTACTCCGCACCTCCCTGACCAAAAAAAACGACTGCAGCAATCCCAGAGGATCTTTGAGGAGGGGAAGCAAGGGGTGCTGGCATGGTTGGTCCGAGAACAATCGGCCTCCATGAGCGTTCCCTCACTGATTGACAAAGACGGGGTCAGACAGGTTTTCTCTAGAGCAATTAGTGAGGGGTTCACGTCCTATTACTCAGACCTATACTCTACTTGGGTGGACTATTCTATGGAAGACCTCCACATTTACCTCTCAGATATTGATTTCCCTGTCCTGACAGATAACTACAGAGACCAACTTGATTCTCCTATCACCCTTGAAGAGGTCCAGCAGGCCATCTCCTCGCTCCAGGCAGGGAAGACGCTGGGCCCGGATGGGTTCCCGGCTGAGTACTACAGAACGTATGCCGGGGAACTAGCACCCAAATTTCACTCTATGCTCCTGTCATTGCTGAGAG
The DNA here is from genome assembly GCF_042186555.1 of Aquarana catesbeiana. Lineage (NCBI taxonomy): Eukaryota > Metazoa > Chordata > Amphibia > Anura > Ranidae > Aquarana > Aquarana catesbeiana. The sequence goes on along the minus strand of NC_133334.1, from coordinate 152,137,295 downwards.
AGGGGGCCTTGCTGGCTTCCATGTCTGAGGCGGTGATAGTGGTTATTCCCAAGCTGGGTAAGGACCCTGAACTTTGCAAATCCTATCGCCCGATCTCCCTGATCGACTGATAAGCTGATGCTGATAAGACAGTACAATCAGTCCTCTTAACAGGGGGGCCTGGGCAGCTTTGCTGTTCACCTATAGTGTAAGCTCATTTCAATAGAAGACCTGGCTCCTAGGCTTGCCGAGACATGATTTCATCTCCCTGGGCCCCAAAAGTTCAGCAGAGGGGCCCAGGAAATGGAAGCAGAGAGGAGACTTATTTTTTAATTTGGATCTCAGGTGGATAAAGCCGGTGCCATGTTTCCCTGATACTGATCTTAAAGTTCTGGCCTGCCGCGGCTACTGCCTTTTCCCTGGCGGAGTGATACTACCTGCCTGAATAAGCGCTGAGGAGAGTGGAGGGCAAAGCTGTAACTCGGAGCTGACTAAACAGAGAGCGGACAGCTTGAGGTGCAGAGAGATGGCTGAGGGCGCAGGACAGGGATCCCAGTGCACAGGCAAGGCGACACAACTGCAAAGCACTTTTCTAGAGGAAGGTACAGATAGATACAGTAAATGTAGCACTGCAAGTGGCAAGCCAGAGCAAAAAAACATGTGTCTGACAGCCATATACAACCTGCTTTACTGTGATTATCATCATGATTAGGATCATAAGCACAGTGAAATTAAATGCTTCCTTTTGGGTCTTATTTACACCACTCCCCTTATGCTGCACAGGCATACATAATCTGTAGTATTGCAGTGGATTATACGCACATTCCTGATGGCTGCAACCACCAGGAGTGTGTGTAAAACTCCCACCACCATCACAACACTACAGCCTACGGTTGAAATGCTTCTGCAACATAAGGGGAGTGGTTGGGGGGGGGCAGTAAAAATGCAGCACAGTGTAAATGATAAGCATATCACCGAGTGTATGTAAATCTGACAAGCCAACTCTAGGCTGTCAGATGGAAATAATCCATCTGATTGCTTCCACACACATTGGGCAAGTTCCGCCCCCCCCTCCACGCACATGCCCCGCATGCCCATTAGTGGATCCAGGACCAGAATAGCAGGTGCTGCTGGGTAGAGGGGAGGGAGATCAGTGAACGTCCATTTGCTGATTTCCCCTTAGTGCTAATGACCCAGAAGCGCTGTGTAAAAGGTGGCTTCCAAGTCCTAGTGTGGCTTTCCCCAACCATTATGGCCAGGGATAAACCTAAAGGAATGCAACCTGCACTCCATTAGGTTTATTGGAGGACAGGTGAGACGTCAGGTGTGTTTTAGACCCCTGAGGTTTCATTAAAGAGAACCTGTCACCAAAAAAAAATTACATACTGGACTTTAGTCTACTATGTGATCAAAAGTTTATTTAAAAAAAAAAAAAAAAAATGATAAAACAAAATTGTTACATCTAAGTGCTTAAAGTGGTTGAAACCCTTACAGACCACTTTGTGCTTCAGGTAAGCCTATAATCAGGCTTACTTGTAGCTACCCAGGATATCTCCTAAACCTGCACAGTTTAGGAGATATCCCCTGTATTTGCATATGCCGACGTCATCGGTACATGCGCACTGACACAAACTGAAGCAACGGCACGTATGTGTCGTTGCTTCAGTGAGTGCGCCATCACCGCCCGCATGCGCGGGAGTGATGTCATCGCGGCTCCGACCAATCACATCGCCGGAGCCGCGATACCTGGAAGTAACCCCCGGGAAGATGGCGATGCGGTTGTTATTGAACATCATTTCAGGCATATTGCGGGCTCTGCGTAGGATAGTTTCTTTATCTCTAAAATAGAGAAAGAGAGCCAGCATGGGTCTGGTGTATCTACCCGGCTGTGGGGCCCTGAGGGGGACTCTATGGGCCCTCTCTATAGCAAACAGATGGGAAAAGCAATCTGTACCAAAGGTTTGCTTAAGCCATGTTAATAGGAATTCCTCTGAGTGTTTACCTTCTGAACCTTCTGGGAATCCCAAGAAGTGGAGGTTATTACTCCTAAGCCGGTCCTCGATGTCTCCGAGTTTGGCTTCCTGGGACTTGTAGTCTGCCGCTGCATCTCTCACCTGCACCAACAGCGGATTAAGTTCATCCTCCACTGTGCTGATACGCTGTTCTGCATTGGTGACCCTATGTCTGATTTTGTGGACATCATCTTCCAGAATGGCAAAGTCTACACGTATATCCTCTATCTGTGTAGAGAGTGCCGCATGGCAGCTTTTAATGGTGTCCATTATTTGGCCCAGCGTTGGTTCTCCTAGCTGTGTACTGGAGCCTCCTTCCCCTGACTCCGACGGGGGAGAGGGCAGGGGATTCGCCAGAGGATCTGTTGGGTGTGGCCAGTCCATGTCCCCCTCGGTGCACAGGTGTCCATTCAGCGCTGTAGAGCTGTGCCTTGCCTCAGCTGTCTGGGCGCCATCTTTGCTCGCCTCATGTGTGAAGTGGGCCAGCCGGTCTGCGGGCTTGCCACCGACCCTTGGGCCGTATTTATTTACCATGGTCATGCGACCGGAGTGTTCCTACAGGGATGCTGCCGAAAGGGTAACAAAATTTCAAGCCTGGGGCTTCTCAGGATGATTGTAGGACCACAGCATGGTCTGGAGCTCTAAGGAAAGGTTCCTCACATACTGGAAGTCGGACACGCCCCCTGACTTCTGGATACTTCAATCGCTTCCTTCACATGCAATAGGATTCATAGAGCTCTACACCCTAAGTTGCCTCTGGAGAAACCTCCTAGAGACATTGTTTTGTGCCTTAAAGATTTTCTGATTTAAGGAGGAAATATTACGAGCCTCCTGTAACACCCCAAATATTCAATTAGACGGTGCCCTGATGCAGCTATAGCCAGACATCTCTCCCACCAACTTGGACAAGCTTCGCAAGATGAAAGAGGTCACCACCATGCTGCAAGTTGAGAGGATTAGTTATCGCTGGGGGTTCCCATTCAAACTGCAAGTTCCTCATAATGGCACCACATACATGGATACTACGGTTCCAGAGGGAAAGGAGCCTTTGGTGAAGCTGGGCCTCCTTGATGCTGCAGTATTGCCACGGATGCCGTCTACCCTGTGACCATCCCCTATCTGGGCGATCCCTTCTCCCAAGACAGATCATAGAATTCAGTGCTAGGATCTTGTATCTAGTCTCTGCAATGTCCTATGCAATTTGCGGATTCCATCTTTGCCTTAAAGTGGTTGTAAAGCCTCAAGGTTAGCCCCCCCTTTCTTACCTAAGCCCAATCCGATCCAGCGATGTGCACGAGCAGAGCGGCTCCAATTACTGTCTCATTGGACAGATTAATAGTAGCAGGAGCCATTGGCTTTCCAGCGGGGGACCCTAGAAGAGGATTGTGGCTGCTCTGTGCAAAATGATTGCACAGAACAGGAAAGCATAGGCATGTTTGTTATTTTTATTTAAAATAAACTAGGGTTTACAACCTCTTTAACGGGTTTATTTCTGCTGGCAAACTCATAAGCTACTTGAATCTTCTGGAAATTGCCAAAGTCTTGACATGCCCACCTAGATGTCCCCCTTACTCTACTTTGGTGAAAACCTGGTGTTCTGAAATCACGCTGTCAGTCTGGTTCGATTCAGAATTGAACTTTTTCAATGGGCATTCTTTATCTTTTTGCTTTTCAGTCACATGACTATCCTAACTGACTGATTCAGTTTGAATGTTATACCGTGTACACACGGGTGGACTTTCGAACAAACGGACTTGCCTACACATGATCACACCAAGGTCCGACGGATTCGTACGTGATGACGTACAACCGGACTAAAATAAGGAAGTTGATAGCCAGTAGCCAATAGCTGCCCTAGCGTCGGTTTTCGTCCGTCGGACTAGCATACAGACAAGCAGATTTTTCGACCGGACTCGAGTCCGTCGGAAAGATTTGAAACATGTTCCAAATTTAAAGTCCGTCTAAATTTCGACCGAAAATGTCAGCTGCAGGTCCGATGAAGCTCACACACGGTCAGATAGTCTGATGGATTCGTCCCGTCGGACCAGTCCGGTCGAAAAGTCCGCCCGTGTGTACACGCCATTAGAGTATTGGACTGTATAGTCCAAGTTAAAAATTTCCGTTTGGTCAGAGGGACATCTTCCCTTTGACCCATGTTGGTCTTTGACACCTAGTACCATGTTTATTACTTTAGTTTATTGACTATTTTGTTTTTTTCCATATATTTACTGAAACCTGCATAACTTTCCCCTGTGTATACAAAAAGTGGTGCTGTGCTCTATTCCTAATACTGAGGATTTTTCACTATATTGTTTTACATTATAGGTTGGTGCATGGGCACTCCCCCAGGCGTGGACTCTCTATAACTCTATGTATTATCTCAAATTGATAAGGGTTTCAGAATAATATCTCATAACACTAAGGGATTTAACTCCCCACAAAAAAGGAAAAAAACTTTTTGCTCTTACATACATATGAGAGCTGATGTTCTTCTCCAGGAGATGCATTTCTCCACATATAACCATCCATCTTATGTTGACAGATCATATAAACAATGTTATTTTACTACTTTTTAGTCCAAGTCACAGGGTGTTGCTATTTTCATAAAAATTCTGTTATCCTGGATGTACAAGTTTTACAAAGACCCTGATAGTGGATTCCTAATTACCAAGGGCTCATTACAAGGTAAACTGATTACATTAGCCTCTATATATACCCCAATGACTCACAAGCTATCTTTTTTCAAGTCTTTTTTTTCATGTATTAGATAAGTTTCATTCACCCCATCTGGGGGTTGGAGGAGATTTTAATTTGGTTGCGCATTTAAAGCTTGACAGAAGCCGAGTAGTTTCCATTGCTAAGGTTTTTCCTAAGACACTTCAACACTTGCTTAGATCACATCAATTGACTGACACCTGCAGATATCATAATGTGGGAGCTTGAGAATACACATTCTATTCCCATCCCCATGGCCATTATTCCCACCCGGACCCCTCCATACCCAAACCCATTCTTCAAACTTATTGCAAAAAATTAATTGTAAGAGGGTCGCACTGGATACCTTACTGTCAGAACACACTGAAAAATCTTTATGTTGGTCCAAAGCATGCTTCCTTCTGTATAGTAACTCAGCATCTTCTATGTTTGCGAGAAAGCTGAGCCAATCTCTCAAACCATCCCATGTACTGTATATAAACTCAGGAACCCCAGAGGTAACATTGTCTCTCATCCCTAAGAAGTCCTACAAATTTTCTGCAACTATTAGCAAGATCTCCTTTCTAAACCACTAACCCAGTCTTGTTCCACTTCCCATGCTTGGCTAGATGCACTTTTACTCCCTAAGCTTATGTGCAAACAGGTACCCGGAATGCTCCATGCAAGGAAGATGAAATTTTGCCTATTACGCCTCTTTAAAATCATCCAAAGCCACTGGTCCAGACAGATTTTCTATATCTTACTATAAATAATTAACAGAATCCTTAGTTCGTAAACTGCCCAAATTATGTAATGAAAGGTCACCCATTTCCAGATGATATGCTATTAGCGAGCATGTCTTTAATCCCCAAGTCCAATAAAGACCATACCCTTCCTTAGAATTATCGCCCCATTTTGGTCATTAATAATGACTTGGAAATTTTTGGTCGTCTCCTTGCTGATCAATTAGACTCTGATCCCTGATCTCTCCCGATCAAACCGGTTTTATACCCCCCAGACAAATCACAGATAACATCTGTCTGGCCTCTTATGTCATCCAGGATGATGAACTTCACTCTCGCAGAGTTATGCTCCTGAGCCTAGACATACATAAGGCATGTAATAGTGTCATATGGCCCTCTCTAAATTTGGCTTTAGAGGGGAATTTGTTAATGGCTTCCTGGCCCTCTACCACCACCCTCGGACCCGTATTAAATTACCTGGCTACAATTCTGATTTTTTTACTCTGGGATGCGGAACAAGACAGGGATGACTCCTCTCCACTTTTATTCGCCCTGGCAATAGAGCTACTGGCTCGCTCCATTACTTTATAGCCTAACATTTGGAAATATATAAAAGGTTATCAGGAATTCAAACTAAACCTATATACAGACGATGTCCTTATGTTTTTTTTATGTCTCTCATCCGAACCTTCCTGAAGACGTTATTACGAAATGTACGTCGGAACAGTACCTGGTCACGCTACCCTACGTCATATTCAGTCTCCCGGGTTGTTGCTATCGACGGGTGGAACGCACGACGACCACGGAGGTGGTACATGACATCCATGCACAGCCCTAACACCGACAAGCTAGCAGCCCCAGTGCTGGGTAGGCACCAGCAAATGCAAGCGGCCATTTGGCTATGTTTTATGCTTTTAATCTCCTTTAATAAACTGTATCACGCTATGGACAATTCCATTGTCTTTTATATATCCATGTATAATAATCTGGGGAGAAAGCTTTCCAATTGATCTCCACTCTCCATATGTGAGCAGGCACAATCCTGCGCAAACGCTTTATGACTTTCATTTTAATTAAAGAAGTCAATTGCATCTGGTAAGCAGACTTTATACTCAGCACTGTGGGGTGCCGTTTTTTTCTTGGTGAAGGAATTCCCACTATCTACATAAAAGATTATATACCTAGAAGACCACTCTGTCTACAATAGTTGTTGTTTTTCTTCTTGGGACTTTATTTTATTTTTCACATATTCTTTATTTTTGTGATTGATTGTTTTTTTTATAAATATATATTTTTTTGCAATTTAATATGTTTTGACCACTCTAAAGGTGATTTACACCTTTAGATTTATATTTATGGCAATTGCTTAATTAGTCTACCACAATATTGATATTACCACTAGCTATTTTACTAGCGCCCTCTATCTACTATCAATAGTGTCATATGGCCCTATCTAAATTTGGCTTTAGAGGAGAATTTGTTAATGGCTTCCGGGCCCTCTACCACCACCCTCGGACACGTATTAAATTATCTGCCTGCAATTCTGATTATTTTACTCTGGGACACGGAACAAGACAGGGATGACTCCTCTCCACTTTTATTTGCCCTGGCGAAAGAGCTACTGGATCGCTCCATTACTTTATAGCCGAACATTTGAGAATGTATAAAAGGTAATCAGGAATTCAAACTAAACCTATATGCAGACAATGTCCTTAAGTTTTTTTATGTCTCTCCTCCGAACCTTTTGTCTACACATAAAGTGTTTGTTAACCCGCTATACTATGATCATGCCATCCCCTCTGTTATATAATGCTATGTGTCCTTATGCCTGTGTTATATAAAAAAAATGCAGATTATACCGTATATCAGAGCGGCTCCCAGGGCTCACATGACTCCTCTGCCTGGTCGACAGCTATAGCGGGCAGGGCCGAGCGCTGCCACTGACATCAGACGGAAAGGTGGGAAGGCGATAGGAGAGAGAGCCGAGGAGTTACGTGAGTGCCAGGAGCCGCCCTAATATACGGTATAGTCTGCATTTTTTTAAATATAACACAGGCACAGGGACACATAGCATTATATAACAGAGGGATGGCATGATCATATTATAGATATGATTGCACCAGGAGGGGAGGATCGTGGAGTGGACAGAGCTGACAGGCAGGGAGTGGAGGGGGGAGGACACAGACAAAGGAGAGCAGTGCTGTAGGTGAAGGAGGCACGTAAACTGATCACGGTGTCAAGGCTCAGCAGCCATGAAAACCGTAGTCAGTTTACAGGGGGAGGGTATAGCCAGGCAGGATCAGCCAGATATTTCAGGTGATAGAGGGAATCAAATTAAACAAGCACAAACACTGTGCTGCATAACCTGCTTTAAGGGAACAGGATCCAAACACTTTAATGAATTTCAAGATTTCATGGGCTTGAGAGTAAATTTCTCAAAATGTGTAGCCTTACCTATCAATATCCCTCAATCCCTGTTGGATGGTATCTGGGGTAAATTTGGCTTTTCTTGGAGTAGCGGAACACTACCATACCAAGGGATTTACTTAGCCCCTTCCCTTAAGTTGTTGTATTCACATAGGTACCCCCAGGTCTTTTCCCCTATTGGACAACTTTCGAGATTATGATCTAAAAATGTCTACTCCACCAAAATTGTTTTATTTTAGAACCTGACCCCTTTATGTTTCCTGTTCGACCATAAAGGTGATTCAGTCCGAAGTCAATAAATTTGTCTGGTAAAATAAGAAGCCTCATCCTGGGCACCTGTTAATGTATAGATCCAAACCAGGGGAGGGCCTGGTTTTACCTAACCTTTGGAAATATTACCTAGCTGCAAGGTTGATTCACCTGGCACAGTGGCATGCCTCCTCAACCAATATACCTTGAACAAGCCTCAGTCGATACTTTCTACCTCCCTGGCCTCCTTGTGGTCATGCCCAAAAGATATGCTTCCACTTAATGGGATAATGTGTCAATCCCTACGCCTTTGATCTCTCTATAAAGTGAAATACAGTTTACTGCCCTTGCCCCACCATTTAGCCTCATACTTGGGTAAGCCTACATTATATCCTGCCTATGATTTGCTAGATGGGTGGATAATAATAATTATTATTATTATTCAGGGCAGCACAGTGGTGTAGTGGTTAGCACTTTCACCTAGCAGCAAAAAGGTTCGCTGGTTCGAATCCCGACCACAAAACCATCTGCCTGGAGTTTGCATGTTCTCCCTGTGCCTGCGTGGGTTTCCTCCGTGATCTCTGGTTTCCTCCCACACTATAAAGACATGCTGGTAGGTTAATTGGATCTTGTCTAAATTGGCCTGGGTATATGTATGAATGTGTGTTAGGGACCTTAGGTTGTAAACTCCTTGAGGGTAGGGACTGATGTGAATGTACAATGTATATGTAAAACGCTGCATAAATTGACGGCGCTATATAAGTACCTGAAATAAATAAATTATACAGAATTTATATAGCGCCAACAGTTTACTCAGCACTTTACAACTTGAAGGTAGACAGTACAAATACAATACACTTTAATACAATAGGAATCAGGGGGCCCTGCTCCTTAGAGCTTATAATCCAAGAGGGAAGGTCAAGAGATACAAGACATAATAACTGTGGGGGATGTGCTGATGGAGAAAATAAATGTACAGTTGTTAGGTGGGGGCCAGATAGGCTTCTCTGAAGAGACGAGTTTTTAGGGATCGTCTGAAAGTAGGAAAAAGTCAGACAGATTGGGGTAGAGCATTCCAGAGGATAGGAGAGGCTCTGGAGAAGTTCTGGAGGCAAGCATGGGATGAGGTGACAAGGGAGCTTGAGAGCAGGAGGCCTTGGGAGGAGCAAAGAGAACGATTTGTTTTTTTAAGAACAGGTTAGTAATGTAGCTGGGGGCCAGGTTGTGGATGGCTTTGTAAGTTATCGTTAGTATCTAATTTGTTGGTTGAGTGGCAGCCAATGGAGGGATTGGAAGAGGGGTATAGCAGATGCTGAGTGGTTTGTAAGGTGGATGAGCCTGGCAGCAGCATTAATGATGGACTGAAGTTGGAATAGCCTATTTAGAGGTAAGCCAGTGGGGAGGGAGTTGCAGTAGTCGAGGCGAGAGATGACTAGGGAGTGGATTAGAAGATTTGTGGCAACATTGGTTAGAAAGGGGCATATATTGGAGATATTGTGGAGGTTGTGGCGGCAAATTTTGTATAGCAATTGGATGTGGGGTCGAAAGGTTAGTTCGGAGTCCTGGATTACATCTAAGACCTTGGTGTGGGGGGGACAAGTTGATAATTGAGCCATTGATTTTGACAGAAAAATCAGGGGAGGTGGCACATGGGGGCGGAAATATTATCATAAGCTTGGTTTTGGATAGGTTGAGTCTGAGGAAGTGATGTGACATCCAGGCTGATATGTCCGTTAATAAGTTGGTGACGCATGAGGAGACAGATGGAGAGAGCTGGGGGGGTGGAGAGATAGATTTGGATGTCATCAGCATAGAGATTATATTGAAAGCCATGGGAGGCAATCAACTGACCCAGGGAGGTGGTGTAGATTGAGCAAAGGTGAGGTCCAAGAACAGAACCTTGGGGGACCCCGAAGGAGAAAGGAAGAGGAGAGGAGGAAGTAGAGTTGTAAGTGACCCTGAAGGAGCGATGGGATAGGTAGGATGAGAACCAGCAAAGAGTACAGTCACAGAGGCCAAAGGAGTGGAGTTTTTTGAGGAGGAGGGGGTGGTCCACTGTGTCAAAGGCAGCAGAGAGGTCCAGGAAAAGTAGTACTGAATAGTGTCTGTTGGTTTTAGCCTTTAGGTCATTTGTGAGTTTAAGAAAAGCGGTTTCCGTGGAGTGTTGAGGGTGAAATCCAGATTGAAGGGGGTCAAGAAGTTTGTTCATGGTCAGATGGTTGTAACCAGTCTTTCAAGAAGTTTGGAGGAGAAGGGGAGTAAGTGGATGGGGCATAGGTTGATAAGATTGGTGGGGTCCATTGAGGGCTTTTTAAGGATAAGGGTGACTAGCCCATGTTTTAGAATTTGGGAAGATGCCACAAGAGAGGGAGAGGTTGAAAATTGAGTTAGAGAGTGTGGAATCGAGTCAGAGGGTGAGCGTAGCATTTGCGAGGGAGCAGGATCCAGGGGGCAAGTGGTTAGATAAAAGTTTAGCAACCTCCTTAATACTAGCTAGGTTGAATGAGGGAAGTAATGATTGTATCTGTGGACGAGGGGGGTTGGATGGGGGAGGTTTAGATGAGTGAGACCTCATCGCGAATTGTATCAATCTTACTTCTGAAATGATTGGCAATCTCCTGGGCAGTGAGTGAATTAAAGGTCGAGAAGACTGGATGAGAAGGTGTTAATGAGTGTAATAAAATATGTCTGTTTGGCAGTGTGGAGGCAGGAATAGTATTTAGGGAGGGCAGATTTATATTGGTTGAAGTCTTCCTGGAACTTAGTCTTATGCCACAGACGCTCAAGAGCGCGGCTATGTTTTCTGGGACTCCTGGTGTCGTCTGTTTGCCAGGGTTGTAGCGGTCAGGGCCTGATTCTGCGTGTAGTGATGGGGGAAGAGCTTGTCTAGGGTGGAAGACAGTGAGCTGTTGTAGAGGAAAGTGGCTAGGTTGGGGCAGGACAGGGGTGAGATTTTGTCTTTGAGATAATCAGTAGCAGAGAAGAGAAGGGTTGAGGTGGCGAAGGTTTCTACGGGTAACTGTTAGGCGGTTGGTGGGAGAGGAGGTGGAAGACCGGGAGAGAGCAAAATTAGTCTCTGGTGATCAGAGAGTGGGAGAGGACTCTTTTAGAGGTTGCACAGAGTGCACAGATAAGAGAAGACAAGGTCAAGGCTGTTGCCGTTGGAGTGAGTAGGAGCCTGTAGCCATAGCTTCAGGTCAAGTGATGAGGTTAGACAGAGAAGTTTAGAAGTAATAGTAGTGTTAGCGTTACCAGGAATGTTGAAGTCGCCGAGAATGATTGTGGGGATTTTAGAAGAGAGAAAGTAGGGTAACCAGGCAGAGAAGTCATCAAGGAAGGTTGATACCGGTCCAGGGGATCGGTAGATGACAGCAATTCTTAGAGAAATAGGAGAGAATAATCAAATGCATGGGGTTAGAAGGATTCTCACTCCACCTCCCTTCTGTCCACTTGGTCTGGGGGAGTGAGTCCAGAGAAGGCCATAATGGGAGAGGGAAGCAGGTGAAGTAGTGTCGGATTCGCAAAGCCAGATTTCGGTAATGCCAAGTAGGTTAAAGAAATTTGGGATCAAGAGGTTGTGGAGGGTGGTGAGTTTGTTACAGACAGAGCATACATTCCAGAGGGCACAGGAGAAGGGGAGGCTGGTTTTGGGAAGAAGAAGAATAGAGACTAAGTTCTATAGGTTGCGGCTGCCAGAGGGTGTTGGGAGATGGGAGTGTTGGGCAAAGGTAGATGATGGAGGCCCAGGGTTTGGGGATATGTCACCAGAGGTTAGGAGAAGCAGAAGGGTGAGGCAGGTAATGCGGGAGTGTGATTTATATGAAGGGGCATGCCTCAGAGTCCTGGAGGTTTTATCAGTATATGTATGTAGAATAAGCAAGAGTTGTCAGGAGCAGTAATATGGAGAGGACAGAAGGCAGGGTGATATATAAATGGGGGGTGGAGAAAAGGGGTGAAGGTAAGAGAGTTTGAGGAGAGAGGACACAGGTGTCAGAAGGAGTGGTAGAGAGCGCATTTTACAGAGTGGAAGGAGAGCTGAATAGAGAGACAGGGTCACCTGCAGCCTGGTGCTTTCCAGTGCAGTTTGCTATGTATGTTCATTTTGTGCAATCACTGAAGTGCAGAGCTTGAAGTGCATATCACTTGTATAAAAAATCACTTAGAGAAAGAAGCCATAAGGATAGAAGCCCCTGCAATGTGTTCCCCCAGCAACGTGCTAACCCTTTAAGGGTGCTCAAATTTATACTGTTATAAGGATGGCAGTGGAAGTTCCTAAATTAATCATGAGTGAATATAATGGTCCCTAACAATCAAAGCAAACCTTTTCACTTCTAAAGTCAAACTAGCAAGGAGCAAGAGTTATAAAGATAAGATCAGCACATAAAACTTAGGTAACTATAGAGCAACAAAAACATCATAATAATGCACACAGGGCAACAGATGGAGAAGGGCACATACCAAAAAGCACAGATACATAGCGAGAGTAAACAGATCCCAGTTTCATTTAAAGGTGGAAGATGTGGCTGAGCTGACACATATACAGAAATAGCAAGCAGATCCCAGTTCCATTTAAAGGTGGAAGATATGGTTGAGCTGACACATACACAGAAATAGCAAGCAGATTCCAGTTTCATTTAAAGGTGGAAGAGGTGGTTGATAATGGCTTGGCGATCTTGACTCTTTGTCTCGAGAGTCATCCTTTAGCTCCTTTTCTTATCTTCAACAACATTGTGCTCTCCCCAAGCCAAATTTTATAAATATTTGCAGATTTTTTGCACATTTTTTTTTTTTGGGCCATCATTAATCGGATGCAGGGGATGCAAGACTACCATTTGAAAGATTATGTGATGAGGTTTCTAGAGACAAAGATACTATCTAAGTCATACAGTATATTAGTACCTTAACGAGCAAGGTATTCCAGCCAGGTCTTCTGCATTGAGCTGGGAAGTGGAGACTGGTCAGTTTTCTGCAGAAGACTCGCAAGATATGGTTTCCATCATGTATAAATGCACATGCTCTATTTCTATTAAAGAAACTGTAGTCAGACTTCATACTAGATGGCAGTGGTGGCTGGTGTTTTTTTTGGGGGGGGCAAGCAACCACTCCCGGGCGGTTGGCCAGCGGCACCTCCCCCGACCACTTGCTGTCTGCCGGTTGGTCCAGTATTTATCCCATCTAGTTGGCGGGCAGCGGCTACTGCGTCCTCTTGTCCATTACGCTTCCACTGTGCATCTCCTCCCCTCCTCCTAGGCTTCCAATAGGATCACCTGTCCTTTCAGCCAATTGGGTGATGAGTCTCACGACCCACTTCCTGCTTGGCCGGGATTGAGTTTAGTGTTACAAATAGTGAATATTTATTCTCTATTGTAACACATCTGAGTGGGCTCGTTCGCATTCTCTGTGCCCCAAGCCTACCCTATTTTGAAGCCTAATAGAGCCTCTGGCTCTAATTAGATGCTTAAAAAAAACACCTCCAGTTGGGATTCGTCCAGTATCCTGCATAGGGGCTGGATGCATGGATAGGGGGACAGTACCCTTGTACCCTTAATGGATAGGCCGCCCTTCTTAGATGGTCCTATACCCCTGCTAAACTACACAAATTCTATCCCTTAGTACCCGAGACATGTTCCTGGGGTTGCCAAGATGCACAGATACCTTTAGCATACCAAATGTTTTTATTTTTTGCTGAACTACCTTGCCAAATGTTGGTGCATACGCTATTTAGTTCCATTCATTGGGCTATTGCCCTTAACTGGCGCTCTCCCTCTGTGCCCTGGTCTCAAGTGCTTCACCACATGGAAGCTATAAAACTAATGAAAAGGGTACACCATACCATTACAGACACTATGCATATTTTTGACCGTAAATTCTAATTAACTGCTAATTAATTCTTAAATGCCCTGTACACACGGTTGGACTTTCCGATGGAAAATGTGCGATCGGAGCTTGTTGGAAATTCCGACCGTGTGTGGGCTCCATCGGACATTTTCCATCGGATTTTCTGACACACAAAGCTTGAGAGCAGGCTATAAAATTTTCCGACAACAAAATCCGATCGCGTCAATTCCGACCGTGTGTGGCCAATTCCGATGCACAAAGTGCCACGCATGCTCAGAAGAAATTCCGAGACGGAACAGCTCGGTCTGGTAAAATTAGCATTCGGAATGGATAGAGCACTTTCGTCAGGCTGCAATGTTTAAAATAGTTTAATACAGCGCACTCTCTTCTTCTTTATAATAATAAAAGAATGAAGTAGTTTTGCTGCTCATATTTACACAGAGTTCTCACAAACTTCTTTATTATTTCTCGTGATTCCCTCAATATATTTTGATTTGTCACATCTGACAAAAAATATATATATTATTTTTTTTTTGGGTTTGTATTTTTTCAAGGCTGATCTTTTTTTGTTTTTATTTATTTTTTTTTACTCCAGAATATTTTTGTGTGTGTTTTGTGTGTTACCACAACACCATTGTTATCTTGTATTATTTAATCTCAAGGAGATTGCTTGGTGTTGGTGTCCCTTGTTAATTTCACAAACAAACTGTCCTTTTTGAAGGAAAAGACACATAGGCGAGTATAGTTGAAACAAAAATTCCTTTATTAAGGGCTCAGAACCAAACAAAGAGGGAGGCAATGCTGGATAAACATCATAAATTGGCGAAGCCTTTGACCCCCAGGGCAGACATCAATTATTTTACAGCAAAATTGGTGGCCTGAGGAGTCCATATGTAAGGGAGTGCAGTCTGGTCCAGAAGTCCCAGAGATCATGAAAGCAGCAGATGACATGTATGTTCCCAGGTTGTGGTACTACAAGAGGCTGCATCTTTTGCCAGACCAGACTGAACCAAGAGCCATCACTCTCTGGTCTTCCTTCCACGCTTCCTTCCTGGCTGTGGCTCTGGTGTTGGAGGTGTGGCAGGAGGAGGAGGAGGACCTGGAGGAGGAGGAGGAGGAGGACTATGGGTGAGATGACAAATGTGGGTTGCACATGTAATTTGGCCCCTCAACCCCTTATTTAGAGCTTCCAAAATGAAAAACTCATAGGAGTTGTTGGCTCTCCTCCATCTGCATCATTTTGCATGCAGTTATGGCAGCAAAGTCCTCCTCCACACTGTTCTGAGGGCCTCAGTAGAATTCCAAAATAGGCCTATTGCAGCCTCCTCCAGGTTACTCCTCTCCCTGCCACTTTGTCTTTGAAGGCTGAGGGTAGAGACCTGGGTATCAGGCAGCCTGCTTGACCCGGCCACCTCCTGGATGAGACTTCCCTGTGTATGAAAAAGGGACATGGTTTTAGTTTTTGCTTCATCAATCACAATCATAAATTAGTACTCCAAACTAACATCTATTTAACATCATTGATTGGACAACCAGAAATATTTAGAAGAATGCTATACCTGGCTCAAGCTGGGCTCCTCCACATGTTGCTGCCTGGAAGGCCCAGGTTGGGTGTCAGAAGCCTCAGCTGGGGGGAGTGGAAGCGTGGAAGGAAGAGTGGAGAGTGCTGGCCTAGGTTCAGTCTGACCTACCAGAAAATGCAGTCTGTCATAGTATCACAGCCTGGGGACATAAATGTCATCTGCAGCTCCTGATCTCTGGGAATCTTGGACCTTCTTGTGCTCCCTTAGATAAGTGCTCCTCAGGCCAACAATTAGGATCTTCAAATAGGTGATGTCTGCCGTGGGGATCACAGACTTCACAAATTGCAGCAAATTATCCAGCGCTGCCTTCCTCTTTGTTTGGTTCTTATAATCAGGGTGGTTTATCTGCCACAGACAGGGCAGCTCCCTGAACATATCTATGAAAATTGGCATAAAGTCATGATCCTTCAAGATATCAATTTTAACTGCAAGACACAACACAAGACAAACCCTAATGTCAGCCTAAATTCTTCTAAACTTGTGCAAATACAGGCCTCAGTCTAGAAGCAGTATAGGCCCAATGTTAAATCTTACCTTCGTTATCACGATCGGCGTCTCCGATACTCCTTCCTCCGTTTACAGATCGTACGTATGCGTGTTACGCTTTATAGACACTGCGCATGCGTGAAACTACGCCCGCCCCTGACGTTCTTTCTAGTCTATTCCCCGCCCCTTCTCGTTCGTCGCAGTGGGGAAGAGCACATGGCGGAGACAGAGCAGGTGTCTGATAATTACACCAACGAGGAGGAGGAGGAGGAAAGCCCGGAGCCTGAAACATCCCGATCCAGAAGGAGACGATTTAAGGCATCAAATATGTCCTTTGTGGAGATGGTGGAGATGGTCGTTATCCTGAAGAAGGCCGACTATGACGGGAAGTATGGACCTTACCCCAACCCAAATGTCAGAAAGGCCAAGATCATGGCAAAAGTGGTCAAGAGTCTGCACCGGAATTTTGCGGTATGACGATCCAAGGATCAACTCAGGAAGCGGTGGTCAAACCTCAAAATCAGGGAGCATGAGCAGTACAGAAGGATCAGGAGAGTGCTGCAAAAAAGTAAGTAGTTGTCCTGTGTTCCTATTCTTTATTCTTTAGCAGTTTTCACATCTGGACGCAGGAGCACTAGTGTGGGACACAAGAACACCCTTTTTATTAGGGGTCCCACACAGGTGCTCCAGTGTATACTATAGGGGTGACTCCATCTGTGAAGCTTGCACAAAACAGGTAAGTATTCAAGCTTGACAAAGGATAAAATTTTTTCTTCATCTTGGAACTCTGCCAAAAGAGACAATTGTACCTCAGTTCCAAGCAATGTTTCATATTCCTATTTCTGCCATCAAATATCTGTGTGCTAAGTATACCTATTTTTTTTACATGGGGAGAAAAGACTCGGAGGACACCCCTCATCCGAGAAGACCACATACCCCCCACCTCAGGAAGAAGTGGAGACCCACCAAAGACAACAGGAGGAGGAGGAGGAAGGAGATGTGGTGGAAATTGTCACCACAATAGGTGAGTGTCTGCGACCACAGGCTCAGGTAAGAGATGGATGCCAGCATATTTATAATACATGGTGTGTTTTTGTTTCTCTCTTTTTAGGTGATCGTGATGTTGTGGATCCAGGGCATTTCACCAGTGAAAGTGCACAGATCCTGATCAGGGAGATCATGGGGTGTAATAGGGACTTGGAAAACATCCAGAAAAACATCAATGATGTTCCAAAAAAAAAAAATGAAGAACATCATTGATGTTTTAGGGCGAGTTTGAAACACCTCCAAATCCCTTCCCTCTTTGGTGCTTTTTGTAATCTCAAAATTTCTCTTCTTTTTTGACAGATTTGAGAAAAGCCAAATTTTGAAGATGCACACAGTGTGTCAACATGTGCTATCTGCCATCACGGGAGATCAATGTATGCATTTTGGGGGTGCAACCCCTTCCTCAATAATAAAGTAGATAGGAGGAAGGGGTTGCACCTCCAAAACACGTCCCTTGATCCCCCGTGATGGCAGGTAGCACATGTTGACATTCGGCAATTTGTGTGCGTCTTCAAAATTTGGCTTTTCCAGGGGTGACTTCACCCCATCTGAACGCAATATCAAACACAGTTTAGAAATACTCATGTCTGATATTGCCTTCAATTTCTTTAAAAGTTGAACTTTGTAAGTTCAAGATTTGTGTCTTTCTTGTTGGTTTTAAAGATGCCCGTTTTACCTTAAATGGACATTTCTACTTTTAGTAATGTGACCCAAAAAATTGTTATACAACAAACATGTTGGTTTGTTTTAAAAACCTTTTACAAATGCACATGTGATTGTGCTGGTATTAAAAAAATTGATAATCAAGAATGTGTGGATTATTGTTTCAACTCTCCAAAACTTTTGTTGTGCTCAAATTGGTGTTTTCTGTGACAATGGGGGTTATTTCCTAAGGGAAAATCCACTTTGCACTACAAGTGCAGTTTCAACTGCACTTGTAGTGCAAAGCGTCTTTGCCTTTAATAAATAACACCCAACAGTGCTTTGTAATGTTACACAATCACGCCATTTTCAGGACTCACCACATTTCTGTCAGGGTCAGTTAAAAGAAACACAAGCAGTAAATGTCACCAAAGATTTTAGTAGTTAAAATTATTTTTTTATTTTGAAAACGTTTCAAACATTGTCTGACATATTGATGGCCCCCCTACCCACAAAGTAATCAAGGTATCTTAGACGGACCTCACGGGCATTCAGGGGGGGCAAGCCAGGACGGCCACTTTCAAGCGCCGTCAGGGTTGGTTCATTATGAATTCCGGCTACAGGCCCAACTGAGCCAGCATAGTTGGCAGAATTTTGCCTTAAAAAGTTGTGTAGAACACAGCACGCCAGGATGATATGATTCAGTTTGTACTCCGCCATGTGTACAGGTGTAAGAAATAGGCGGAACCGGCTGGCCATAATTCCAAATGTGTTCTCCACCACTCTTCTGGCTCTGGCCAGCTGGTCATTAAAAACCCTCTGGTCCAGGGTGAGGGTCCTCATCGGGAATGGCCGCATAAGATGGTCCCCCAGCGCAAACGCTTCATCAGCAAAGAAGACGAATGGGAGTCCTTCCACATTGTCTTCTGGAGGTGGCAAGTCCAAGCTGTAATTCTGGAGACGCCTGTAGAACTTTGTTTGGATGATGACTCCACCATCGGACATCCGGCCATTCTTCCCCACGTCCACATACAGGAACTCGTAAGTAGCCGACACCACTGTCAACATGACAATACTATTGAACCCCTTATAATTATAATAGTATGACCCCGAGTTGGGTGGTGGGACGATATGGATGTGTTTCCCATCAATTGCCCCTCCGCAGTTAGGAAAGTCCCACCGCTGGGCAAAGTGGGAGGCCACAGTCTGCCATTCCTGTGGGTTGGAAGGAAACTGTGGAGTCAAACAAGAAAAAAAAAAAAATTTTGCACCTAAACAGGGAAAGCAAATTAGACACAAACATTCTTGGCCAACATCAGTATAACATTTATTTTAGGGAGTTTGGAAAGACCAAGGTTTTTCATGGGCCATTTCTAACATTTTAGGGGGGAGAGATCTTTTGGACAGGTAACCCTCTCCACTTCATTGAGAGATGAATGCCTAAAAAAATGTGTGTTACTTTGGCCAGCCCTTCCTTACTTACACTATTGACAGCCCACTGGACAGGTAAGAAGTGTCATAATACAAAGATATAAATACTCATTGTACACATTTTAGCACATTTTAGCACATTTAGATATTTTGCTATTAACTATCAAGATAATAATAGTATACACAAACTTTAAACAGTACCATTTGAAAGTATACAGGCAGGCCCTTGCACTACATGCTTTGGGGAATTCATCCATACATCTGACCACAAAAGAGATGGGTATAGTGTATATGGGTTTGGCAAAGTCAGCAGATAGATGATTGAGGATAGATAGAGAATTGGTATCAGCTGACTTAGCAGTTGGGGGGAGGGAGGGTTCCAAATGATTTGGGGACCCAAAAAAAAGCCTTTGGCACTCTGCCTGAATTTAAAGCATAAATCACATTTTTACACATTTTAGGGGGTATTTAGGGTAAAGCACTACTATGGAGCTGACAAAATACACTGATAAGTGACTACATGAGGTGAATATAGGACCAGGAGACCATGCTGGGGAGGTAAGTGAAGGCAAATATGCATGAAGGACAAAAAAAATAATTACATAAAAATCCAGCATGCATGAGGACAAAGGGGACATTCACAGCATAATCCAATCATGGTAATTAGGGAATGAGGAAAGAAATACAATATATTATCAAACATTAAATACAATAAAATGTGATAAAAATCTTACCTTAATATACTCCTTCTGCAGGACCTGGATGATGGCAGAACAGGTCTCTGGGATAATGATCCCCAGAGCCTGGGGGGAGATTCCTGTCGAGAACTTGAGGTCCTGCAGGCTTCTCCCCGTCGCCAAGTACCGCAGGGTGGCGACTAGCCTCTGCTCCTGAGTGATGGCTTGCCTCATGCAGGTATCCTGCCTGCTGATATAGGGGGTCAGCAAAGCCAACAAATGGTGAAATACGGGGTCCGTCATCTAGAGAAAGTTCCTGAAATCATCAGGATTATTCTCATGGATCTCACGGAGCAAAGGCATGTGACAGAACTGGTCACACTGAAGCAACCAATTCTTGGTCCATGAACTCCTCCCCACCCTGTTTATGGACTGGACTTGTGTCAAGGTAAGGACCCCAACACCAAGCCCCCACACAGCATGAACTCTACGAGGAGTACGTATACGCAACATGGCTAGAAAACGGTCGGCTGCTCAGAACGAAGTAACAGAATGCACTGAAGAACAGCAAGGCCTGTGAAGAGCGACCTGAAAAATAGCAACGAGCGGACAAGATCGCACTGAATAATCCACAAACCCACAAGCACAAACTGAACAGCAGAAAACGATCTGAAAGCCACGAGTCTGAAAAAGCGCGAATCGTCTCTCACCAAACTTTTACTAACACGAGATTAGCAAAAGGAGCACAAAGGGTGCCGTGCTTGGTTCAGAACTGCCCTTTTCTAGTAATATAGTAGATGTGACCTAACACAACATAATTGTAGCAATGACAAGCCTCCATCCCTAATATGTATACAACAAGAAGAAGGAGAAAGGAAATGGGACTTTGTATGAGGCAAGTCATTGGATTGTTCAATTTATTAAGAAATAGCAGATTACATTAAGGAAAGTATCAATCTGTAATACAGGACACAATCCAGTGTAATACATTTGCATAAATATAAAACAATTATACAGAAGAAAGTACAAAATAATGAATAAAGATATTAATTACAAAAGGACACTCATCCATTCATAAAAGTTCAATGAACATGATCGATTTTTCATGGTAGGCCAAAATTGTTTAAACCATCAGTTTATGGCCAGCATACAATAGAGTTGTATCATCAAAAGGTTTCCTTCATATTTAAAGCTGCATAACCTAATAAGTCTGTATAAAAGAATTACTGGAGCATAAACCATTGAGGTAAAACTGTACTGTATAACAAACCAGGAATAACAAAGAACTCTTATGCCCCATACACACGATCGGAAATTGATCGGACATTCCAACAACAAAATCCATGGATTTTTTCTGACAGATGTTGGCTCAAACTTGTCTTGCATACACATGGTCGCACAAAGTTGTCGGAATTTCCGATCGCCAAGAATGCGGTGATGTACAACACCTACGACGAGACTAGAAAAGGGCATACAACAAGAAGAAGGAGAAAGGAAATGGGACTTTGTATGAGGCAAATCATTGGATTGTTCAATTTATTAAGAAATAGCAGATTACATTAAGTGTCAATCTGTAATACAGGACACAATCCAGTGTAATACATTTGCATAAATATAAAACAATTATACAGAAGAAAGTACGAAATAATAAATAAACATATTAATTACAAAAGGACACTCATCCATTCATAAAAGTTCAATGAACATGATTGATTTTTCATGGTAGGCCAAAATTGTTTAAAGCATCAGTTTGATATAACTCGACGCATGTTCCATGGCTCTTGCCAATCATCAGGAGTAAGATGCTCTGAAAATAAATCAGTAATATTTATGAGTAGGGATATCCTTTAAACGGAGAAACAATCTCTCAAAATAAAGGTGTGTAACTTACAGTGCGGCCAAATGGTGGTGCCCAACCTAGGATCCAAAGGAAGAAGAGGGACAAGGATGATCATCTCACCCGGGGCTGAGGAAAGGAATCCCATCCAAGCCAGAAGCAGCAGCCAGGTGAAGACCAGGTGACCATGTCACAACCATGTGGTTCTGGTGTGTGCTAATTTATTTATTATTTTGTACTTTCTTCTGTATAATTGTTTTATATTTATGCAAATGTATTACACTGGATTGTGTCCTGTATTACAGATTGACACTTTCCTTAATGTAATCTGCTATTTCTTAATAAATTGAACAATCCAATGACTTGCCTCATACAAAGTCCCATTTCCTTTCTCCTTCTTCTTGTTGTGTACATATTAGCGATGGAGGCTTGTAATTGCTACAATTATGTTGTGTTAGGTCGCATCTACTATATTGCCAAATTAGGGTAGAAGATACCCACTTTTCCAGCGACCTGCCACACCTTAACATTAATAGTTTATTATTCATCCACCTTTACATTTCCCGTACAATGCGTTAATTTTCCTTTTAAACCTTCATATCATTATACACATTTATAACTCTATACTCTGGTTTCCCTTACAATGAGCCATTTCTTTTCAAATACCTTCATATCATCCTATACATTTATAATTTTATATTCTGGTTTTCCTTGTCAGCAATTTGACACTCTATGGGATACAATATAGTGTACTTCCTTGTTCGGCCATGGATGGGCCCCCTTATCGGGGGTAGTGGGGGTGAAGGGGTACCTTGTCTGACCCCGGGGTTGCGATGCATGGCAGTCTTTTCCCTTCCCCCCACTTATCCCTTATACAGGTTGGGGGATGGGGCCTTGCCTCCTATGCATTGGCATCATGATTGAATGCTCTGCTCGGTGCATTTACCTGCCTGGGCATTGAGCACACTCCCTCTCTCCATTCTATTGGGGCTCATGGTGCTGGTGTGGACCCGCCCTATGCCTGATATAAGCTGCTCAGGCTGGCCAGCTGACCATTTCACATCAACCTTTCACACTAGCAGGACAGCAGCTATGTCTCCAGTTACAGACCCACACAGAAGCTAATTTTATTTGTTTCATACTCATCACCACATTCTTTTGGGTTTATTCTTGGCTTTCACATTACACAGTCCATCATCCACTTTTGATTTGGATACAATTACTTACTTTCTCATTTCATTTTTGCGGGTTTGTTTCTTTGTTTTTTAGTTCATACATTTTATCACAACACCATTCATCACTTCACTCATCTACTGATATAGGCTCCACTCATTGTCCGATCGTGTGTACGGGGCATAAGAGTTCTTTGTTATTCCTGGTTTGTTATACAGTACAGTTTTACCTCAATGGTTTATGCTCCAGTAATTCTTTTATACAGACTTATTAGGTTATGCAGCTTTAAATATGAAGGAAACCTTTTGATGTTACAACTCTACTGTATGCTGGCCATAAACCTTTTGTTTCTCTGTATGTGTTTGGTAGACAGAGAGTTGGATTCTGCCTATATGTTTATTGGCTTTCAGACAATATGTAAGATCTCTCTGTCATTTTCATGTATTTGTTTTTATACTTTAATAAAAATGTTGGTTAGCAAAAAATAAACCCCCCCCCCCCAAATGTTGCGCTATTATCATGTGTAAAGAATGCAAACAATTTTCTGGCAGTGAAGGGCATAATATATATATATATATATATATATATATATATATATATATATATATATATATATATATATATTTATATTTATATACCTTAAGAACTGAAGAATATCTTAGGCCCTAAAATTAGCTGTAGCATTCTCGTTGGTAGGGATGAGCTTATGTGTGTTTGGATTGTAGTCTAAACAGACCTGAGCTATCCCATCAGGAAACTGTCACTGCACACTGATAATCATAGGCGACCAAAGCATTATCTGTCCCACAACCACATGTATACACTCTGTGGAGTAGGGGATGTCTCAGTCGCTTATCATCGGCGGGGCATTGTGATGTTAGGTAGGCTATACAGAGCCCCATGATTTCTGTCAGCAGTCCTGTATAGAAGTAAGATTGATTCCATAGAGCAGAGCTTCGTGTTATTTATAATCCATTGAACATAAAGCTCCAAGTTTATTACCAAGTAATAAACACAGAGCAAAAAGATCATTGTCAGTTTCTGCAGTGATTTTAGAGGCCAGTGGTATATCAATGCAGGACAGTGGAATGCATAAAAGTGTGCCAGTCATTTACATTCACACCATTACACCAATAAAATGTAATTATTTTAATGGAATTTTGTCTTGTTTTCCAATATATATATATATATATATATATATATATATATATATATATATATAATCATAAACTACATGATGCTAGTGTTATAAAAGTACATGGATGGATCCACAAACTCCAGTACTTTATGAGTTGCTGACCTGGAAAGAGCATGCAGATCAAAAGTTCATATTTCACTTTCAATTACCTGAAATAAGCAAGACAATTAGAATGTATGATTTCACTTCTTGTATGTTTCTGTAATAAAAACCCTAAGCATTAAAATTCAGTCAGTCAACAGGTTTTATCAGAGGGAGATCAGTAATGATACACAAGCAAAACAAATGTTTTCCAGCTAGCCAGCAAAAAAAGAAGAAAATTGTGCGGTCTAACAATGTGTGTAAAAAAATTACCAATCAAATACCAGCAATAATAGCCTTAATATTTTTCTCAGTGCATATTTTTTTAAATATGAATTTATGACAAATGCAGCAAAATTTTTAGGTTGACTAATTACATTGTGTGGCATTAAAATACTATCTATTTCTATTCAGGCTTGCATAAAGGACAAATGTCCAATTAATGGCATTATCAATTTTGTGCACAAGAGGGCAGTGTGTTACAATTTATGAACAACAGTGAGACATCCACCAATATTGTTTGTCTTCTTATTGTTATGTTTCTAGTTGGTGCTTTTTTGGTAACCATGTGCTCTGACTTCTAAAAATACATTTTACAGGAAGGAAACTCTGTGGCAAGTTTGTCTAAAGGGGCTTGTTAACTTTGGATGTGGTACTCTGGTATGGCTTAGTTTACTCTATAGTGCATAATCTAATTTTAAAAAATTCTACAGCACTCATCACTAGTAGCAAGCACATTTACTCTATTAAATCTCATTCTTTTTATTTTGCTAAAAAAGAAAAGTCTTGGTTACAGAAATGTGCAAATATATGTGAAAGCTATAGATGCTTTTCGCTAAATTGTGAGGAGTACTGACAGTTAAAAATGTATTGTGAGTAAGCTTACCTTGAAGAAATAACTTATTTTCTCATGGTTAAATATCACATATTAGCCTTAGTTTGAACAGCCTACATATGAATGGCAATTATCAGATATGAGCTATAACAATTTGATTTGGTGAGGAAATCACTGTGGCGGACACAGGCAGCTGTGACCTCAAATCAAACAGTCCACATCAATATGGAATCATCTGATACAAAAGGTCATGGACAGCATTCTTTGCTTATAGCAACATTTGGATTGTTGAGTCATACTGAGGAATATACAGTAACTAAGATTTGCAGCCTCATTACTTATGGTCTGTGCTTGTCTGTGGCCCTTGTTTCCCCTCCTCCCCTCTTTGCATCGGAGTGTTTTATCCCTCGCTGTTTTATTCTCTAAATAGCAGGAGCTTGGTTCATGCAGACCCTTTGTTTTCGAATACTTGTTTGCATTAAGTGATATATAGATGGGTTTCACTGTCAATGAAGCAGGCAAGATAGCCTGTAAAATGCATTAAAGAATAATACACCCCTACCTCAAGGTTAGAACTGGCAGCTACTGAACAGATAAAGGCGTTGTCATCTCATAAAGAATCTAAACTGGCTGAACTCTGGGGTATTCTGAGGTTATTTACTGTAGAAAATTAAGAAAAGTATACTAAACTCTTGTAAAATCAATTGTAAACCCCCATAGTTGGGGTTAACATCTGTACCTATTATTCTTGCAATGTTTAAATATGCAATTTCAGTTAAAATATGTAATAATGAAAATACTTCTTTTTATATACGAATATTTGGTGATATTGCAGACATAGCAAACATGGCAGACATAGACTTGATCGGCTTAACCCCACCCAGGCAACTTGTTCCATTTACACCTCATTTTGGACTCCTATTCCCATCCCTTTTACCCTTCAATAGTCCCCCACAATATACTGCTCATCCTCTATGGTTAAAGAGAACCTAATTACTGACCACCTAACCAGATCACAATGGAGCTTGCCAGCATGCCAATCTTTCACAAGCCCATACACAAATGGTGCCATTACCTCTGAGGATGGATTTACCCCATCTTATAAGATTACTGCTAGTCTGATGGACTCTTTCTTGGTTAAATAACCTCTCTGCACACCAGCTAGGGTAGAGGAGGAAGCCTTCATTAGAAATGAAAACCTGTTGTATTGCTTAAAGGTTGTGCTTCATTGGGAACTTTTGGCTGCTTTGGACAATATCACTGCAGATCTCATTAAGGAGATTCTCAAACTGGGAAGTCGAACAACAATGGAGGATGCCATAACTGTACTTGACTTGCATAAATAAGACCTGGGCTCTCTGCATGCTGAATTGGAAGAGTCTCTCCTCAAGCTAGAAGATTCTAAGAATTAGAGTGGTTCTAGAGTCTAAAGGTTTTTTACCTTTGTGCATTCTATGCACGAAGGTAAAAAACCTTCAGTATGCAGCTCCCCCCACAGCCCCCATATTATTATATGAGCCTGATTGTAATCAGATGTGCATGAGAGTGGCTGCACTCCCAGCTGATCCTGAAGGATCGTGGACCAGAAGTGATATCATACCAGGAGGAGTTTTACCCCATTGAATGCTAAAATATTTTTTTTTATGTAAGTATAATTTTAATCACAAATAGAGTAGCATACATCATGTGGATAAGGCGCTCTTAAAGGGACCAGCATCCTCATTCTCCAGGAGGTATACCCGGCAGCATATGAGTACCCTAGTGAGTGGGAGGCTATATTACAAGACCCTCTCTCTAGACATGAGCTGAAAATAACAAGCTGGATATGATCACACGTGTGCTGTATCATATCAGTAAGGTGAGAGCACTGTGAGCACAGAGGTGCACAGGAAGTGGTCATGGAAGCACTGAAAAATTTCTTCAAAAAGCATTTCAGATCACTTTTATTTGATGAACTGTCACTTTATGTTTAATTATATGAACTGGCACAATTAACTATTCAGTGAATATTTTTATTTTAGTTCATAATTTTTTTTTTTTAATTTTTGCACTTTAATATTGTTTGTGGGAATATTTGCTTTTTTAAAGGTTTCATTATATTAATACGTGATTTATACAGAGATTAGTAGCACAGAGTTGTTTCCATTTATAATTTTTATGAATTGCGTGACTACAATTGTGTACATACAGCAACCTAAACAATTTTTTAAATGTTTATTTTTAAGATGATATTTTTGGGGCACTATTTGATGTGTGTAAAGTATTGGTAGCACAGGGGTTAATCACTAACACACACACACAACACCATGCTGAGAAAGCGATCTTACAAGTTTGGCCACGGTCTGCAAGTAACAATGTGCAGCTAAAATAGAATCTCTGTCAACCAATCTTTTGGACTTGGAAAGGGAAGTGAAAAGTTATTGTAATGGAATTAACAATTTTTTGTGCCTGTGTCAAAAAACTGAGGCCCATACTTGTCTGACAACTACACATGTTTCCTAGACCCTCTCACTTGCACCAGCCAAATGCTATGTGGATGGCAACTGACAAGCTCTTCCAAAATTTAAAGTGGTTGTAAGCCTCAGACAGGAAAAATGAACGACATACATCCCTCAATAGTGTCTACTAGCTTGAATCCAAGGTACTGAGTCTGGTTCCTATCTGATCCTTCCTCTTTCTGCTATCTGCATGAATCACGTCTGACAGTTTTTCCCAACACAAAAGAATAGAGGGAGACAGCCTGCTCCCCTCCAGCACACAGCAAGTAACTCATGTGATGGCAATGTTCATACCTCACATAAATGATTAATGATCCATAAAATAAGTGATTAAAACCTTTTGTCTATATAAGAATCAACCAATGAGGTTGCCGCTATTAGGGATAGAATTAAAACGTATGATAACTGTGCGAAAGGAATGACAATCAAATTTATTTAAACTTACTGTTGTACAGAAAAGAAACTTGTATTAATCAGATATTACCCACTATAACATAGATGATACAACCTTAAAATAAAGATGTTACCCATGATACAAATGATGAAGTATGAAAGTAAAGGAGGTGCAATACAGAGAGAAATCTTACATGACCATGCTTTGTCGAGATCATGAGGCTAAGAGAGAGGCCAGTGATCTGTGTTCCAATATATACACTTGCAAAAGTCCACCTCTCTTTAACTCCTTCCAGGTTGAAAGGGGGGGGTTGAAGAGAGTCCTATTCCTTCACATAAGCCAGGTGGCCACACTTGGTCAACTGGAGGTCATTACATGTCATAAAAAAACAAGAGAGCTTGGCTTGCTTCTATATCCCCTCTCTGCCCAACCCCATTTAAGTAAAACATGTTTGGCAACATTACAACTCTCAGTTAGAGGTCATCCTCACAGCCCCCAAGTGATTCCCTCCGGGCAAGGGATTGACTTAGTTACAGTACATCTATAAACTAGGTAGCATAATGGACACTATAAACAGAGCTTCCTAGATACTAACTCTAGATAACATACCAGAGTTGTTTTATGATGTCAGCTGTTTTCAGAATGTCCAGGCAGTTTTATGACACACTGTTTAAGCCATATTGTATGTCTATTTATTAATTCTGATTATCTTTGAAGGTAAAAATCATAGGTCTCACATTTCCACATCAGTTCCCCCTGAAGTTAATTCTTGGACGTATGCCCTCCCTCAATGATCTTGCACCCACCCACGACAGCCCAGAAGGCCCATCTCCCTAGCCACCACCACTGCGACCTCCTTTTCTTGTCTTGAGCATGACAAAACCCATCAAGGTAGACTTGAGACAGCAAAGAAATCCTGGTGCCTTTGAGACTTCACATCTGAACCATGAGTGCCTGTACTGCAATGTTTCATTGCCCCTCTGCCTTGGAAGGGCGGAACTCCAACATTGATGGTGGGATCCTGGCATCTTTTAGTCCCATAACTTGGGAATGCTGTGTGATGTTTGCAAAGATTAGATTGGACTGCGAGACGGCACTGTTCAGCATGGTGAAGGAAAGTTAAGGACAGTCTAGTCATTGTCCCTTTGTCTCAAGATATGGCATGTTGGTTTTTGTTGCTTCTTCAGGTGGTGGTAGGGTGAGGCCTCCAGACAGTCGTGCATGAATACAAAAAAAAAGGAGAACGTCAGTGTACAGTTATTGGAGGAATGCCAGACAGGAGCAGCGGTGTGGCCATTAAGGCTAAATACTTATAATGGGTCTAATGTGGATGAGTAAAATGGGATCCCCACAGGGTACAGAGTCCGCGCCACAGCCAGTATCCACTAGAGCCCTTTAAGGTAGGTTAGTCAACACTGCATGCTTTTGCCGGTTCCCTTAGTACACCACACCTACTCACGGGACTCAGGTTAAAGCAATAGACAGACTGGGAGATGTAGAATTACAATGAGACACAAAACCTGGATGTCCATGGATACTTTGTGAAATATGGTACTTGTATGTTTCAGGAAACTATTATATAGGACCCAAAGGACTCTTAAAAATGGAGTCAGGCAGAAACGGTGAAGCCTTACAGATCACAGCTCATCTCTGATATTCAAACAAAAGTTCCAGAAGATGAATACATTTACCTTTAAAGATATAGAAGAACATTATCAGCTAATGGACTGGTAACATCACTTAATGTAATTAAAGGTAAGAGTATAAAACAAAGAAAGTAGAAACGAGAGAGAAGAGAAAAAATAAAATAAGAAAAAAAAAAAAAAAAACAGGTTTAATGCTGCTTCAACCCTTATGCCGCGTACACACGAGTGGACTGTCCGGAAGAAAAGGTCAGACGGAACGATTCTGTCGGACATTCTGATCATGTGTGGGCTTCATCGGACCTTCATCAGACCTTTTCTGATGAAAATTCCAACGGACCTAAAGATAGAACATGTTTCAAATCTTTCCGACGGACTCGAGTCCGATCCACAAATCCGTTCGTCTGTATGCTAGTCCGACGGACAAAAAAGGACGCAAGGGCTGCTATTGGCTACTGGCTATGAACTTCCTTATATTAGTCCGGTCGTAGGCCATCACATTCAAAACAATCAGACTTTGGTGTAATCGCGTGTAGGCAAGTCCGTTTCGTTGGAACTCCGTTGAAAAGTCCTTCGGAGTTCAGGAGGACGAGAAGTCCGCTCGTGTGTACGCGGCATAACACACATTTCACTTTATCTCAAAGAGCATCGAATCTGTATTTATAAAAACAAAGCAGCAGCAACTTAGCAAAAAAAACAAAGAGGAACAAAAAATAAATAAAATAGACAACTCTTTTCCCATATTAGTGATCAACAGGTGAACAGGATCACTGTCACAAAAAATGTACATGTCAAGTACAAAGAAATATTAAAAAGGAGAGAATAAAACAACTGTTGCCAAAAATACTTTAGAATTTAGTCAAACCCGACTGCACTTTATTGCTCACATTTTTTAGAGGCTTTTTCCCAAAACAGCAAAAAGAAAAATATAGTTCTAGGGTCCTCTTTTAAATGTGCACAATATTCTACATCGATCTCTTAATAGAAATCCACATCAGGATAGCAACAGGGTGGAGTTTACTAAAGTTGTGGCCCTAAGACTGTACCTGAATAAACTTTTCCCATTAAGAAACCTTAGTTTGAGATATTTGGATTAACCTCTTTCGATCTTAAGATATCACCCAAATCGTCCACTCCGCTCCTCCTAAGACATCCTAATTCCCAGCTCCCTTGTTACCTCCTTCCATGCTCCACATCAGGACTGCTCCAGACCCTCTGTAACTCCCTACC
Organism: Aquarana catesbeiana; assembly: GCF_042186555.1. NCBI lineage: Eukaryota > Metazoa > Chordata > Amphibia > Anura > Ranidae > Aquarana > Aquarana catesbeiana. The sequence goes on along the minus strand of NC_133334.1, from coordinate 152,106,598 downwards.
ACAGTATGTCCAGCCAGCTCCATATCAGATTATAAATCCCTTGAGCAGGGCCCTTCTATTCACACCCCGGAACAAACTGTTGGTACTATTCAAATCCTGTTGCCCAAAGTCTAACTACCCAACTTTTAACTCCTCTCCAAATCCCAACAGAAGTTATATGTAGGTTTAAGGGGGTGTCAGGTTTGCTATAAAACCTTTCTTCAGGGGTAATCAGGGTACAACCCGGTGTTCCTGGTACATCCATGCCAAGGGTAAGAGGAGATGTACAATAGACTCCCTGAGGTAGTGTACCCTGCTGAGTACAATTTAACCTGATGCTGAAAGCAGTGCATCATTAGACATGTGATACCAGCACCAGTACCCTGGTCTCAGGTCTCAAGTATTTTTAACTTTGTTTAGGACCAGTTGGGACACTACCCCGGCATCCATTAGACATGACCCCTTCCTATGCCAGCATTACTGTCTCATGATTACAATAGTCCAAGTTAGATTTTGACAAGCCTGGAACTGAGTCATCCACCAATCTATACGACTCATAGTGAACTTGGATACTACACTCACCTGCCTGTTTTTGCAGCTCCGAGGTCCTGGATGCTGGACAGAGCAAGTGAGATTTCCTAACCACTTCCCTGTTATGTAGCACAAGATCACCCAATGTGTGCCCACACATTAGGGGTGCAACAGATCGTCACCGATCCATGATCCGAACGGTTCAGCCTGTTCGGATCGGCACACATGTGCTCCGCGGAGCGCAAGGCCGCGGCTTTGGCCTATCTCTGGAGCGGCGGCTATCTTGGTACACCCGGTGGCCATTTACCACGTGATCGCTCCGTCAAATGACGCCGATTCTTCTCTCCCCTCTGTGTACTGATCTGTACAGTGGAGGGGAGAGATCAGATGGCAGCAGTGCCAATATTCTGCAATACCCCTCCAATACTCTGCAATACCCTGACAATACTCTGCAATGCCCTGCCAATACCCTGCCAATACCCTGCAATACCCTGCTAATATATTATTACAGTGGGGGAGATTGCGGATATTACAGTGGGGGAGATGACGTGATTATTACAGTGGGGGAGATTTTTATTTGTTGATCCGAAAATGATCCGAACCGTGAGTCCTGATCTGAGGAACGATCCGAACCATGAGTTTTTTGATCTGTTGCACCCCTACCACACATATAACAAAAGTGAGGGCCCTTGGAGCAGCCAAGAGCTGGCCAAACCCAACACAATCTTCCTGCACAACTCTTCTTCAGTCTCACCCAAAACCATACAATACGAGGCCAGACCTATACACTCTCAACTTGTATGCAATCAGGCTGGCCCTCATACTAGACATCTGGAGGTAAATCTAAAAGAAATTGAACAACAAAAATTGTATAATGTGTATCCAGCTCAAGGAACTGCTGCTACCAGGCACAACTGGCCAACAGACAAAGAAAAATCTCTTGCAGCACTGAGGTGCCAGGATCACTGAACAGTAGGGGGTACAATTCAAGCTGACCGGTGTGCCTTAAAACACACAGATATTAGTGACAGATACGCCAAAGACACATTAGACAATTGGTAACAAATAGCCACGTAAAAACAGACAAACAGGAAACTCTAGGAGCAAATAGAATTGCATTGTGACACTGGGCAGGAAACAGGCTTGAAATACACTTGGGGACACAGAAAAACTGCTAGGGATGTTAACATACATTAGCCTAAGGCAAAGAGCCACGCTTGAAAAGAAAGCACTGGCTGGGCCTGTAACTAATTATAATAACAGCAGGGGGGTGAAGCAGTCTTAAACACAAGTCTTGTGAGATAACATGTAATAGCAGATGCTTAACAGTTAAATCCATGGAACTACAAGTATCTCGACATGGCTGATATTTGGGAATAGGAAACAGATATGTAACAGATCTATGACAGATCCAGTTCAAACTCTGGATAATACCAAAACACTGTTACTAATAAACGCAGTAACATTGATCGAGATTTATAACCACTGCTGTCTTAATCAACTTCTCATTTAAAAAACAAAGTGAGACTGGAGATGACCAGTCATGTTGTCACTGGTAATAGGGGATTGCGGACTTCAGCCATGAAACCCAATTATCGAATCTGAGGGATAAAACACCAATAGAGTTTAGTAATGATGAACATTCAATTTTTCCTCCTAGAAACAAAATAAACCAATGGTTATATACCTGTAACAAGACATTAGCATTAGAAACACAAATATACATTACATTCCATTCCATAAAGAAAGTCTTTCTTATTTGTTTTGGAACAGTGCACTTTTTAAAATACCAAAAATTGTTGAGCTCAACTTAATTAGTGAATATATATTGATCAGAATCCCAAAACTATACCTCTCACACGTGTACAGATAGAGATAGCGGCGCTAATATAAATTGTGTAAAATAATGGGTCAGAGCAGCATAATGCCTATGACCCTCTACTTATACATAAAAATAATAATAGTGTCATGAAAAATATTATTTTTATCATGAAAAGAAATTTCTTTAACACCCAGTGAAAATAATATATATAGCTTGTATTTTAAACTAGACAAATTAATTATCTCCTGTTGACATGTTTGTTTTAATTTATTAATATTCATTTTTATTGGTTACTTTTAGCACTGTAACTAGTGGTGGATTATAAGTTAGGATATGTCATATGTCATATATGGTAATGCTGGACGCAGCATTCTAACTACACACCGTAAAAATGTTTGGGATCCACTAATTTATTCAGTCTTTGTACCTGTGCTTCACGGTCAGGGGGACATGAATTGTGAGCATGTGCAGAGCAGGAGGTCACATGACTGATGTTGATCACATGACTGATGTTGATCACATGACTGATCATAGATAGTATATAAGGATTGATGAACCATCCGTGTAGCCAATCCCATTTGAAGAAGTCTTTTCGACGAAACATGTCTTGGGCATGGTTACATGGCATTCCATCGCACTGACATTAGATGCCGCTGTCTGAGGAGGACTACACCGATTGGATGGCTGGGCCTTAGAAGGTGAGAGATTCACCAGTTTACACTTCAGGTCCGCTGTGACCGCGGTGCACCTTTGGATCACTGATCCTGTTGCTTGCTGTGGATTTTTTTTAAAGGCTTTTATGTTTCAGTTAAAAAGTGAGTGTAACCATTGAAGTGTGTTTGAAGTGATTTTAATAAATCTGTCAAAATGGTATCACGCTATGTGGAGCACTTTATTCATTTTTTTGACATATGGAGCTGGCTTGATTGGATTCATGGTTCATCACATGCAACCCAGGTGTGGTTCAATTGCTGTTTTGCCAAACACGAGAGTGGGAGGCTATACAATCTGGTGAGTGCGCTCTTCAGAGGGAGTGGTGTCACTATCATGGTGGTGTGGTGGAAGAGTAGAAGATTTTTTACACAAGAAGATTGAAAAACAACTGTTGAACTTATTCATTCATTTCTTGTAATTTATTATTTATAGTGACACTTTTCACTGGGTGTTAAAGAAATTTCTTTTCATGATAAAAATAATATTTTTCATGACACTATTATTATTTTTATGTATAAGTAGAGGGTCATAGGCATTATGCTGCTCTGACCCATTATTTTACACAATTTATATTAGCGCCGCTATCTCTATCTGTACACGTGTGAGAGGTATAGTTTTGGGATTCTGATCAGTTTACGTATTTATTTAAGTGGCAGCTTTTTTCACTGTACACTGTGTATGTACACACATTTTGTATTCATTTACACATCTTTATATAGCTTTGCACTTTTCTTTGGCGCAGTGGAGTAAGAGAGATTCAGGGGTGGCTTATTTGTATATCTCTTGCTATAAACCAGTGAATATATATTGAAGAATCCGCGCTTAGGTATAGGCTAGGCTGCAGCCTCCCCTGGGATGCCCCAAATGAAGCACTAATAAAATATCACAGTTAATTTGAACAGTGTTGAGTGCTCTAAATCTCCTAAAAAACCCGTAATACATTCATCAATTGATTATTGCGTGCATTACTAAAATTAGCCAACACTAACTATAACCATTTTTATTCCTAAATGAAATAAAGTCCACCTAACCACACTCAAAGTTATCAGTTGAAGTCCACCTAATGCAAGGTTTTAGGATCACACTTAATATTGGTAAAAGTGTTTTAAGTGCTTTTTCAAGCACTGTGCAAAAACCAGAAAAATATATATAGTAATGATAAAAAATAAACAGTCCAGTAAAAATCATAACTTTTTAAAAAGTGACTTGTGCTTGTACTTGCTTCCAATCCTAGTGCCAGAGTGATAAAGTGACTGTTGTGCTCCCCCTTTAGATCCCTACTCACCGGATCCTGACACCCCTTCAAAATCCTGCCAAGGAAACCAAAATTTGTGTACAGAAGAGCCCCCACACTCTGCAACCACCTAGTCCACAATGTGATCGACTCCCCCAAAACTTTGGGAGTTTCTGGGTTTTACTAGGTAACAACTGGATTGCAAAGGCTAATTATAGCGGATGGTGTTGGAGGGACCCCTTAGTAATTCCCGATCTGACCACTGGGGTGATTAGAGCAGTGGGACAGATTCAAGTAAAGGGGAGTGGAGAGGATAGGCTCAGTGGGGATATGTATAACCCTGCCACCATTTATAATATAATGTTTAGGCACAGCGAATAAGAATCTATGGTTTTAAATCTAATTCAAGGCTGAAATAGCCTACATACCTTGTTAAGTAATAAATGTCTGTTTCACTTGTCTAGGAGTGTAATAGGAGAGCAGCGATAGTGGACAGTAATTCGATCTGATCCCAGGACACTAACTACTTCTGATTCCTAGGAATATAAGTTAGAATTTAATATATTCCTGAATGGTATAGCCTTATGATTATGGATTGTTAGTGCTCGTTCTAAATACCAATGGGATCAGCGTAACCCCCTATACTGCCCACATGCAATTAACTAAATAAGGGGGATGGATCCTGCATGGCTGCTCTCCATAAATGACGTGAGGTGTACCAAGATGGCACCGCCTCAGATGACGTTCTATGACAAAACGCGTAAGACGGAGCCAGGCACATACGTCACTTCCGGTTAAATGAGACTCAGACCGAGAGCACTCGTTTTTTAAATTAGTGGATTTGGGCTGGCTTTTTCCACCTATCCACCTACGGGACTTTTGACCAGTTCTGTTTTTAGAAATTTGTTGGCTTTTTAATAAAAATTGTTTATCCGGAATTACACTATTGGAGCCCATTTCTTTTCTACATGAGGATGAATTACTGAGGTCACAAAGGAAGATACCACTACCCCTTGACCTAGTGACAACAAGATATCAGAAACTGTCCCCAGAGGGCCTGGAGGCTCTAGCTTTCCCAGGACGAGCGAAAGGAGGGAACGATCGTTCCGGCAGCCTGTCGCACACTCACCATATGCATTTTACCCCTGCAGGGGTGTCAGGATCTGGTGAGTAGAGATCTAAAGGGGGAGTACAACAGTCACTTTATCACTCTGGCACTAGGATTGGAATCAAGTACAAGCACAAGTCACTTGAAAAATATGTTATGACTTTTTACTGGACTGTTTATTTTTTATCGTTACTATATATATTTTTTCTGCTTTTTGCACAGTGCTTGACAAAGCACTTAAAACGCTTTTACCAATATTAAGTGTGATCCTAAAACCATGCATTAGGTGGACTTCAATTGATCACTTTGAGTGTGGTTATGCACTCGTGTGTAAGGTGGACTTTATTTCATTTAGGAATATAAATGGTTATAGTTAGTGTTGGTTAACCTTAGTAATGCACACAACTAGCAATTGGTGAATGTATTACTTTTTTTTTTTAGGAGATTTAGGCTGGATTCACACCTATGCATTTTTAGTTTAGCATTTTGCAGATTTGCACTACAGAACGTGTTCCATAGGAAACCATGCTAAATGGGCTGTAGTGCAAATCTGCAAAATGCAAAAAGCACTAAAAATGCATAGGTGTGAATTCAGCCTTAGAGCACTCAACACTGTTCAAATTAACTGTGATATCTCACTACAAAATCCACTTGTGAAGGGTGATTTATTATATCACTTTTCAGTTCATAGGCAGCACCACCACTCATCCCTATTCTATACATCTTTCAACTTAATTAGTACCACGTGGATTTTTGTATTATGGTATACCATTAATTTCCCCCCAAAAAAATTTATTCACCGTAGTGAGAAAAAAAATTTGCAACTCGTAATAAACCTTTTAGCGGTACCGTTTTATTTACAAATCATAATACCTCACCACAAAGAACCTCTCCAGAACTGTGTCTCTGGAAAACAAACACATTTTAGTAAATACACATTTCAATTCACTATTACAGATATTTATCTTGGCTCAGGTAATTTGCATGTCAATACAGTTTGCTTTACACTCTCACTGACCTGGATTGGGGGTCATTTGGGTGGGTTCTCATCAGTTGAGACAGCAGACCTCAGAGTTAGACGACACAACATATATTCTCTATTCCTCACACACACTCACACAATTAGCTAGGTCAAAGACGAACTTTAGACATCATGCATATCAGCATGTTTTCTATAACAACCTGTACTTCTTCTTAAACCCATAACATCTGTTTTGTAAGATTGGAATTATTTCAGAGATCCATCCCATTTCATTAGCCCCTTCTCAGCCTGTATGGACGCATTCTTAGGATTTTGGAATGGGACCCATGACCTAGGTGGTCAATACTTCTTACACCTAGGCCACGTGGCGAAGCGTGTAGAGTACTCTTCAAAATCACGTCTTGTGGTCCTATATGGATTATGTTTACCGACTTTTTCAATGGGACTAGATAGACAGAATTTAGATATGTGACCAAATACCCCACATAAGTGACATTTTATCTTATCTAAAGTGGTACAGCATCTCTTAACAAATGGCTTTGTTTTAGATGACTGAGAATGTTCGATGGCTACAAGTGGGATGGCTACAACTGGATTAGTAGCTGACTGTTTACCAGATATAGGGGCAATTTTTAAAGAACTCTTACCTTCCAGGGATTTATTCTTGTTGATACATACCTTAGGTGTAGAGGATGTCCCCCTGAATTCAGACATACCTATATCCGTTGCTTTGTTATCCACTCTGATCTGAGAGCTGAGCAAATGGCTCCTGGCAGCTGACAGATAATGGTTTCACTTCACTTTCTGCATCCTTCAGTCTTTTCCAACTGTTGAAGGTCCCCCTGTAATCTTTGGTTTTCTAGTACTAATTGCTGGTGGATAGCCTCTGAATTTGACATAGAAGCTTCAAAAGTACTGATGTTACCTTTGGTTATTTCTAGCGCTTCTTTTAGGGATGTGTTTTGCACTTTCAAATGTTCATACTGTTTCGCTAACCATCTGGCCACAAAGATTAGCGGCGTTTTCCCCATGCACTTACTAAAGCTTCTTCCAGTGAAATTTAATTTCACATCCTCAGAAAGTGTCCCTTCTGCCTGGAGACTTTCCTCCCTTAATGCCAACATGGCCATTTCCTCTCCATGTCCCGCTGCTCTGCCTTCCTCTTCCTGCACCTCACAATCCCCCTGTAATTCTCATTTTACTGGGGTATCAGACTTGTGTTGTGGCTCTCCTTTTTTGTCATTCACTGAAAGGTGACCGTTCATGTCAGTCCCTGAGCACTTTGCTGACAAGAACTGGGCAACAGCATAAGACCCAAGTCCTGACAATTGCTCCTTGTCCCCCTGATCATCCCAACTTTGTTTCTGCATGTTCTTGCGATCAAGTTTGTTTGGAATGATTTCTCTTTAAATCCCATAGTAAAAAACATTAATTTCCTCTGTTTTATTTGCTGACTCCAGCATCCAAATACTCCAAGCATCTTTTTCATATGGCCGTGTCATATTTTTGTGATAAGCACAATATAGATCTTTCCATACTTTAAGCTTAAATGTACCTTTCTTAGAAAATCTCTTTCGAGTCCAACCTTCCCAATCACGAATATATTTTACCACTCAGGGCCCATATTTATCATCTCTTCCATTGGGGTCAGTTGGTAGGGTTTACCCCACTCAGACACCCTCTTTGAAGCGATTCTATTGCCCATCCTTATGGACGCTTGGAGTCTGACCTGTTTCCCAACCTTTTATAGGTTGCTCCTCCAGAGGTAGCTACTCTCTGGACTGTGATTGGGTTTACAGGTACCTCCCCTGTCACTGTTGCTGCTTTTCACTACTAGTCAGAACATTATTTTCCCTATTCGTGATGATAGTCCTTCAAGTCAGCCTTGAGATTTCGCAAACTCGTTAATAGTTCGATCTACCCCTGTGGACTTTTCTGAGGTATTCTAAAAAACGCCTTAAAGTAGGGCTATTGCTTTTGTTATCTCAAGAATGATTAGAGCAAACTTGGATAATCAAGAAAATATATGCCTGCTTGAAGTACAGAAGGCAGTCAACTGAGGCAGTGTTGCCGGTCTAATTACAAAGCTTACAATTCCCAGTTAGTAATTACAAAGAAGAAAGATTCATACCCAAGATTCAGTGTGATTTAGTCTCTGTTTCGACTAGTGCAATTTGTCATGCTACTTTGGACACATAAAGTTGCATTACAAGTCGCAGCCCATTGATTTCAATAGCTTCCGTTCCAATCTATATGATTCAAAGCTGCAGTGACTCTGAAAATGTACCTGCACCACCCGGATGCGACTTCGATCCAGAGTGTAAATTTGGATTAAAGTCGCATTCAAAGCTACACCACAGTCGCACTAAAGTCGCACCTCAGTCACACTCTCAATCCTGCGACCTTGGAGTTGTGCCAGTGGAAACGTAGCCCTATGCCCACAGGTGCGTTTCAATCACAAAGATTGGCCTAATCTCAGTCACAGGTCAACTGGACCTGCTTTATGGCAGAGAGGCACATATCCTTTTCCACTGCCTTCAAGATTCCAAATGGAGCCCTTATAATTCGCACTTACAATTTAATTTTATATATACACTTATTCAAAATCAGTCTCATCAAAGTATTAGTATAAACCAAAGGTAAAAAAGGAAAGTTCTGAGAAGTTTGTTAGTCTGGGTATTGAGATGGGAGACAGGTGAAAACAAAAGACAAAAAAAAAAAAACTCTTAGCGCTTCTGGAGTTAGGACTATATAAACCAGCTCTGTCTTCCATACAAGAAATAACATTCACCCAAATGTTAAACTTTCTCACACAAGGAGACACCATCTGTGATGGCAATGTTCATACCTCACTTAAATTATTAATAATACATAATAAAAGTGATTAAAACCTTTTGTCTATAGAAGAATCAACCAATGAGGTTGCCGCTATTACGCATAGAATTAAAACGAATGATAACTGTGCAAAAAGGATAACAATCAAATTCATTTAAACTTACTATTCTACAGAAAAGAAACTTGTATAATCAGATATTACCAACTATAACATAGATGATACAACCTTAAAACAAAGATGTTACCAATGATACAAAGTAATATAAATAGGAATATTACTATAATGGACCTACAAATGCTATCAGTATATCAGGACAAATTGTAAGACAGGAAATGTTACAGAAAAGATGAAAGTACACACCAAGAAAGTAAAGGAGGTGCATTACAGAGAAAAATCTTACGTGACCATGCTTTGTTGAGACCATGAGGCTAAGAGAGAGGCCAGTGATCTGTGTTCCAATATATACACTTGCAAAAGTCCACCTCTCCTTAACTCATTCCAGGTAGAAACACCCCCTCTCATATTTTCTAAGACATTGCCACATTCACTAAAGGGTGGGGGGGGGGGTTAAAGAGAGTCCTATTCCCTCATATAAGCCAGGTGGCCACACTTGGTCAAATGGAGGTCATTACATGTCATAAAAAAACAAGAGAGCTTGGCTTGTTTCTATGCCCCCTCTCTGTCCAACCCCATTTAACCACTTTAGCCCCAGAAGATTGACGTCCTTTTTTTCCCACAAAGAGAGCTTTCTTTTGGTGTTATTTGATCACCTCTGTGGTTTTTATTTTTTGCACTATAAACAAAAAAAGAGCGACAATTTTGAAAAAAAGCTATATTTTTTACTTTTTGCTATAATAAATATCCCCCAAAAATATATAAAAAACAAACTTTTTCCTCAGTTTAGGCTGATATGTTGATATGTATTTTACATATTTTTGGTAAAAAAAATCACATTAAGCGTATATATTGATTGGTTTGCACAAAAGGTATAGTGTCTACAAAATAGGGGATAGATTTATGGCATTTTTATTATTAATTGTTTTTTTATTAGTAATGGCGGCGAGCTGTGATTTGTATCCTGACTGCGACATTATGGCTGACACATCAGACACTTTTGACAGTATTTTGGAACCATTGTCATTTATAGAGTGATTAGTGCTATAAAAATGCACTGATTACTGTGTAAATGACACTGGCAGGGGAGAGGTTAAACACTAGGGGGAGATCAAGGGGTTAAGTGTGTCCTACGGAGTGATCCTAACTGTTGGGGGGGTGGGCTACCACTGAAATAACAGCGTTCACTGCTCCCGATGACAGGGAGCAGTAGATTCTTGACATGTCACTAGGCAGAATGGGGAAATGCCTTGTTTACATCTCCCCATTCTGCTGCTCCGTGACATCATTGCGGGACACCAGCGGACATTGAGTCCGCGAGTCCCACGGGCACGGTAATGCTGTATTAGCCCCGCAAATTAAAGGGGACATACAGGTACGCCCATTTGCCCACTGCAGCCATTGTGCCGACGTATATTGACGTGCAGCAGTCGGCAAGTGGTTAAGTAAAACATGTTTGGTATCAGTACCACTCTTCGTTAGAGGTCATCCTCACAGCCCCCAAGTGACTCCCCCCCCCCCCGGGCAAGGGATTGACTTAGTTACAGTACATCTATAAACCAGGTAGTATAGTGGTCACTATAAACAGAGCTTCCTAGATACTAACTTTAGATAACATACCAGAGCTGTTTTATGATGTCAGCTGTTCTCAGAATGTCCAGGCAGTTTTCTGACACAAGCCATATTGTATGTCCATTTATTAATGCTGATTATCATTGAAGGTAAAAATCATAGGCCACACATTTCCACATCACGCATAGCTTTAGCTCTTTTGCTTGCATATATATGTGTATTTGTATGTATGAGCCTATAAGCCTGTATCCCTTTCCTCCAATCAGCTGTCAAATAACAGGAAACATTATTGATGTCAGATCCCCTGCTGCTAGAGCTGAGAAAAAAATATTTGATCTCTGTGTTTTTAGAAAAAACAACAGAAGAAATGGCTGCAGATAAACAGGTTTGACTTATGTAGGAGGATTTGTTTAATCTATGTGTATCACCTGAGGATAGTCACTTCACTGCGTATGTGTAAGGGTTTACAACCACTTTAGCTTTCCGTAAAATTCCTGCAGAACAAAAGATGCAATTCAAAGCTGACATCACCCTTCAAAACTCTGGCCAATACATTTCTCAAAAGTAATTAAGCTCCTGATGAGCTTTCATATCTGCAGAACAAAACATTTGGTGACCTCCTTGGTCCTTACCTTGCTAATTAACTTTCTTAAATAAAGGAAACAGTTTGCAAGCTTCCTCTTTCGTGAATATAGCCATGTTTCTAAAACCTAACAAGGGCCCTTCTGACATCTCCAACTATCACCCTATATCCTCAATAAATGCGGACATAAAACTACTAGCAAAATCATTGGCATCCAGTCATAATGACTTTCTCTCCTATGATCCATAGGGACCAAGTTGGATTTGTCTCTTCTCACCAGGTCAGTGACAGTGGGCTCCATTCACAAAGCGGTATGGAGCATCTTAAAAATGCGGTAAAATACCGCTCACCGCTTTCCAAAAAGTTTTTTTGCATTCACAATAAAACGCTCCTAAAATCTCTCCTGAGTTATTTTATGAAGTCATGTGATGTTTTAGTAGTGAAAACATGTGGTAATTTAACTTCTTTACAGTAGTACCGCGTTGTTAAAGAGCAACACATCCTTAACAACCAATGAGTCATCAGCTGTCAGCAGAAATGTAAAAAGAAATACCTGCAATGAAAAATTACATAGTTACATAGGTGGTAAGGCTGAATAAAGACAACAGTCAATCCAGTTCAACCTGTGTAGGTGTGTGTAGAGAAAAAATTTCCCATACTCGTATATTGTTTTCACTAAGATGCCCATCCAAGAGTCTTTTAAAACTATCCATACTTCCTGACGACACCGCCGATTGTGGAAGAGAGTTTCCTGACAATGAAAACCCCCCTACGCAGCTTAAGGTTAAACCGCTTCTTTTCAAGTCTCATAGTGTGCCCCGTGTCCTCTTACACTCCCTGGGACTGAAACGTTTCATACTAATGCTGGGATCACTGTTGAGACATTTGTGTAACGTTATTATATCTCCTCTCAAGCGTCTCTTCTCCAGGGAGAATATATTTAGCGATTGCAGTCATTTCTCATAATTACGATCCTCCAGTCCCCATATTAATTTAGTTGCTCTTCTCTGGACTCTCTCCAGCTCCAGCACATCCCTTCTGAGGATTGGTGACCAGAACTGGATGGAATACTCCAGATGCGGCCAAACCAGAGTTTTATAAAGTGGCAGAATAATCGTTTTATCTCTGGAGTAAATTCCCTTTTTAATGCATGCTAATATTCTGCTGGCTTTGGTAGCTGCAGCTTGACACTGCATGCTATTTCTCAGTCTTCTACTAGGACCCCTAGATCCTTCTCCATCCTGGAAGCCCCTAGGGGTTCTCTCCCTAATGAGTAACTTGCGTTTATATTTTTACCCCCCAAGTGCATTACCTTACATTTTTCAATGTTAAACTTCATTTGCTATGCAGTAGCCCACTCCATTAATTTACCTTACATTTTTCAATGTTAAACTTAATTTGCTATGCAGTAGCCCACTCCATTAATTTAATCAGGTCCTCTTGTAAAGTTTCTATATCCTGCTGTGTTGTTATTATCCTGCATATTTTTGTGTCATCAGCAAACACTGAGCTATTTATCCCACCTTCTATATCATTTAACTTTAAATTAAACAGAATTGGTCCCAGGGCAGAGTCTTGGGGTACCCCACTAACCACTCTAGACCATTCTGAGTATATGAGGAGGGTGCAGATCAACTGGGAGTAAAGATGGCCAAAAAGGGGTTTTTAAACTAGGCGACAGGGGGGAGGGCCCAGAGGTAGAGATAGTCAGCGTGGAACATATTCCAGGGGGTAGTATTGGGGGCATTAGTGGTAGGTTGACTAAAGCACATAAACCCAAGGTAAGTATAGTAACAAGTCCTAGTTGCAATCTCGGAACACCCAATAAGAGTATAGTATGCGACCAGTCTAAACGACATGGCATGTTCACCGATGCCAGGAGCCTGGTGGACAAGATGGGTGAACTGGAGTGAACTAGAGATACTGTTGTACAAGGAGGATTTGGATTTTGTGGGAATTTTCTGGTTCAACAGCTCTCATGACTGGCTGGCAACCATTCAAGGGTATACCCTTTATCGCAGGGATAGAGAGGGTAAAAAAGGGGGAGGGGTATGCCTATATATCAAGAATAATGTACAAGTGAATTTGAGAGATGACATCACTAAGGGAGCTAGGGAGGAGGTGGAATCCTTATGGGTAGAGCTCCAAAGGGATGAAGCTAAGGGGGATATATTACTGGGAGTATGCTATAGGCCCCTAACCTGAGGGAGGAGGGGGAGATGGATCTTCAATCACAAGTTAGATTAGAGGCAAGGATGGGAAGTGTTATCATAATGGGGGATTTTAATTATCCAGACACAGACTGGGTGGAGGGAACCATGCATTCGTCTAGGGCCCTCTTAATCCTCCTGTATCTTATAGTATTATAACTGTATTGTCTCCCTTTTATATTGTAAAGTGCTGCGTAAACTGTTGGTGCTATATAAATCCTGTATAATAATAATAATAATAAAGGCTCGCCAGTTCCTAAATGTCTTGCAAGACAATTTCATGCTTCAGACGGTAGACGCACCAACTAGAAATAAAGTGTTACTGGATCTACTGATTACCAACAATACAGACCTGATCACGGATGTGGAAACAGCAATCACAGGTCAAATGGTTTCAGTATAAATCACACAAATAGGAAACATAAGGGCAATACAAAGACACTGAATTTCAAAAGAGCCAACTTCCCTAAACTATGAACCTTGTTAGAAGGCATGAATTGGGAAAAAAATTTAGGAACAAAGAACACGGAGGAGAGATAGGTTTGCTTTAAGAGAATATTACATAAGGGCATCAGCCAATACATCCCATTGGGTAATAAATTTAAAAGAGCAAACAAAAGTCCTGGCTTAACTCCAATGTAAAAATGCATAAAAAAAGCAAAGGAGAAGGCCTTCAAAAAATACAAGGTTGAGAGATCATCATCAGCATTCAGGCTTTATAAAGAATACAGCAAGAAATGTAAGGGTGCAATTAGGCCAGCTAAGATAGAATACGAAAGACATATAGTGGAGGAGAGCAAAAAAATCTCTTCAATACAGGGCACTTAGACACCTTCCTGCCCAGACCAATTTTCAGCTTTCAGTGCTGTCGCAGTTTGAATGACAATTGCGCGGTCATCCAACACTGTACCCAAACTAAATTTTTATCATTTTCAAATAGAGCTTTCTTTTGGTGGTATTTGATCACCTCTGCGGTTTTTATTTTTTGCGATAAAAAAAGACAGAAAATTCTGAAAAAAATAAAAGTTTTGCTTTTGTTTAAAAATTTTGTAAATAAGTACATTTTCTCCTTCACTGATGGGCACTGATAAGGCGGCACTGACGGGCACTGATAAGGCGGCAGTGATGAGGTGGCACCAATGAGCGGGCACTGACGATGGGCACTGATATGTGGCACTGATGGGCACTGGTAGGCGGCACTGATGGGTGGCACTGATATGCAGCACTGATGGGCATTGATAGGCGGCACTGATGGGCACTTATGGGTGGCACTGGGTGGCACTGGTGGGCACTGATGGGCACTGTTAGGCAACACCTATGGGCACTGAAAGGCTGCACAGATGGGTTCTTATGGGTGGTACTGATGGGCACTGATAGGCGGCACTGCTGGGCACTGATAGGCGGCACTGATGGGCACTGATACGTGGCACTGATGGGCACTGATACGTGGCACTGATGGGCACTGATACGTGGCACTGATGGGCACTGATACGCGGCACTGATGGGCATCCCTGGTTGCACTGGCAGTGGTAGGCATGGGAGTGGGCACTGATTGGCAGCTGCCTGGGCATTGATTGGCAGCTGCCTTTGCACAGATCAGTATTTCCCTGGGGGTCTAGGGGGCATACCTGGTGGTCCAGTGTGGCTGGTTTCCCTGGTGGTCCTGGGTGGCTTCCCTGGTGGTCCTGGGCGGCTTCCCTGGTGGTCCTGGGTAGGATCCGAGGGGGGGCTGTGCTGATAAACAATCAGCACAGACTCCCCCTGTCAGGAGAGCAGCCGATCGGCTCTCCTCTACTCGCGTCTGTCAGACGCGAGTGAGGAAAAGCCGATCACCGGCTCTTCCTATTTACATCGTGATCAGCCGTGATCGGACACGGCTGATTACGTGGTAAAGAGTCTCCGTCAGAGACTCTTTACCTAGATCGGTGTTGCGGGGTGTCAGACTGACACCCCGCAACAACGATCGCCGCGATGCGCGCCCCCGGGGAATTCCCTGGGAATTACAGACTAGTTAGCTTAATATCAATAGTACGCAAGCTCTTGGAGGGGATAATAAGGGACTATATACAAGATTTTAGTAATGAGAATGGTATCATTAGCAGTAATCAGCATGGATTTATGAAGAATCGTTCTTGCCAAACTAATCTATTAGCCTTCTATGAGGAGGTGAGTTGTCATCTAGATAAAAGAAGGCCCGTAGACGTGGTGTATCTGGATTTTGCAAAAGCATTTGACACAGTTCCCCATACTCAGAATGGTCAGAGGTGGGTAGTGGGGTCCCCCAGGGTTCTGTGCTGGGACCAATCCTATTTATTTTGTTCATAAACGACCTGGAGGATGGGGTAAACAGTTCAATCTCTGAATTTGCGGACGATACTAAGCTAAGCAGGGCAATAACTTCCCTGCAGGATGTGGAAAACTTGCAAAAAGATCTGAATAAATCAATGGGGTGGGCAACTACATGGCAAATTAGGTGTGATGTAGAAAAATGTAAAATAATGCATTTGGGTGGCAAAAATATGAATGCAATCTATACACTGGGGGGAGAACCTCTGGAGGAATCTAGGATAGAAAAGGACCTGGGAGTCCTAGTAGATGATAGGCTCAGCAATAGCATGCAATGCCAAGCTGTTGCTAACAAAGCAAACAGAATATTGGCATGCATTAAAAATGGGATCAACTCCAGACATAAAATGATAATTCTCCCGCTCTACAAGACTCTGGTCCGGCTGCACCTAGAGTATGCTGTCCTGACCATGGCACCAGTCCTCAGGAAGGATGTACTGGAAATGGAGCGAGTACAAAGAAGGGCAACTAAGCTAATAAAGGGTCTGGAGGATATTAGTTATGAGTAGGGATGAGCCAAACACCCCCTGGTTCGGTTCGCAGCAGAACTTGCGAACAGGCAAAAAATTTGTTCCAACACGCAAACACCGTTAAAGTCTATGGGACACGAACATGAATAATCGAAAGTGCTAATTTTAAAGGCTTATGTGCAAGTTATTGTCATAAAAAGTGTTTGGGGACCTGGGTCCTGCCCCAGGGGACTTGTATTAATGCAAAAATAATTTTTAAAAACAGACGTTTTTTCGGGAGCAGTGATTTTAATAATGCTTAAAGTGAAACAATAAAAGTGTAATATTCCTTTAAGTTTCGTACCTGGGGGTTGTCTATAGTAAGCCTGTAAAGGGGCGCATGTTTCCCGTGCTTAGAACAGTCTGACAGCAAAATGACATTTCAAAGGAAAAAAAGTCATTTAAAACTACTGGCGGCTATTAATGAATTGTCGGTCCGACAATACTCATAAAAGTTTATTGATAAAAACTGCATGGGATTTCTCCACAGGGGAACCCTGAATAAAAATTTAAAAAAAAATGCGTGGGGGTCCCCCTAAATTCCATACCAGGCTCTTCAGGTCTGGTATGGATATTAAGGGAACCCCGCGCCCCTGGCAGGCTGCAGGAAAAGAGGGGGGGACGAGAGAGAGCCCCCCCCCTACCGAACCGTACCAGGCCACATGCCCTCAACATTGGGAGGGTGCTTTGAGGTAGCCCTGGAGGAAGATGCGGGACGAGAAGAGCGGATGAAGAAGAAGAAGATGGAGAAGAAGAAGATGAAGAAAAATAAGGAGGAAGAAGAAGAACACTGAAAGAACACCAGAAGAAAGAAGATGGAAGAAGAAGCCGAAAGAAGAAGAAATTAATAAAGGACTTGTCAAAAAAGGTCTCTTGTGTTTTTTAACCTTTTTGACACTTTTTTTGTGAAATGATAGGGGTACCCCATTATATTCCAATAGGGGAATGGCGCTGTTCACAGACAATTGAAAAACCAAAAAAATTAGAAAATATTAAGAAATTGACAATATGTGAAAAGTGTACACCAAAGTCCACAACAGACTGGGTGAAAGATTCCTGCTAAAATACTGCAACCTATTCCATTGCGTGTATTACGTAAGATGTGGATGTGCAAATCACTACCATTGGTGAAAAATAAAAATCATATGAAATATAAGAAATAAATAAAAGTGACATTTAAAAAATGTCAATATATAAAAATCCCACTGACTTGCCCAGTGACATAAAAAATATATATATGTAAATAGGCCAAGTGACATAAAAAATATTAAATATAAAATATAAACATCTGTAGTTGCTCTGACATAGACTGTGAGAATCAAAAATATAAGTGCAAACAGAATATGTGTATATTTTATAATAAATGGATCAATCAAAAATGTATCAATCAAGAAAATGTAAAAAATAGAATGGACTAATATGTGGATGTGTGCAACCAAAAAACGTGAAATAATTCATGTGCACTAATAAAAATAGTCCAATATAAATTGTCCAATATATGTGAAGGAGATCCCTGTACACAGATGGTATGTGTATCCAACAGGTGTATAATCCCCAGCAGGTTTTCAATACTGATGTATCCGTGTTTTATAGGCCCCCACTTGTGCCCTCACTCACCAGAAAGCCCTGCACTACTGATCCTAAGCGCGGAATATTTGATCTCCAGGGGTACCCCATTACCAATTCACACAGGGGAGGCGGGATCTGGGGGTCCCCAGATTCCGATAAGCCCCCCGCCCGCAGACCCCCACAACCACCGGCCAAGGGTTGTGGGGATGAGGCCTTTCTCCCCATCAACATGGGGACAAGGTGCTTTGGGGGGCTACCTCAAAGCACCCTCCCAATGTTAAGAGCATGGTACGGTTCAGGAGGGGGGGCGCTCTCTCGTCCCCCCCTCTTTTCCTGCGGCCTGCCAGGTTGCATGTTTGGATAAGGGTCTGGTATGGATTTTTGGGGGGCCCCACGCCATTTTTTTTTATTCTGGTGCGGGGTTCCCCTTAAAATCCATACCAGACCTGAAGGGTTTGGTATGGATTTTGAGGGGGAACCCCACGCCATTTTTTTTAAATTTTGGCCGGAGTTCCCCTTAATATCCATACCAGACCTGAAGGGCCTGGTATAGAATTTAGGGGGACCCCTACGCCATTTTTTAAAAAAATTTTGGTTCGGGGTTCCTCTGTGGGGAAATCCCATGCCATTTTTATCAATGAACTTTTATGTGTATTGTCGGACTGACAATTCATTATAGCCGCGAGTAGTTTTAAATTACTTTTTTTCCTTTGAAATGCTATTTTGCTGTCAGACTGTTCTAAACACGGGAAACATGCGCCCCTTTACAGGCATACTATAGACACCCCCCAGGTGCGAAATTTAAAGGAATATTACACGTTCATTGTTTCACTTTAAGCATTATTAAGATCACTGCTCCCGAAAAAACGGCTGTTTTTAAAACTTCTTTTTACGTTGATACATGTCCCCTGGGGCAGGACCCGGGTCTCCAAACACTTTTTAGGACAATACCATGCATATAAGCCTTTAAAATTAGCATTTTTGATTTTTCCCATAGACTTTTAAAGGGTGTCTTGCGGCTTTCGAATTTGCCGCGAACACCCCAAATTGTTCGCTGTTCGGCGAACTGGCGAACAGCCAATGTTCGAGTCAAACATGAGATCGACTCAAACTCGAAGCTCATCCCTGGTTATGAGGAAAGGTTGCGAGCACTGAACTTATTCTCTCTGGAGATGAGATGATTGAGAAGGGATATGATTTCAGTTTATAAATACCGTACTGGTGATCCCACAACAGGGATAAAACTTTTTGCGAAAGGGAGTTTAACAAGACAGGTGGCCACTCATTAAAATTAGAAGAAAAGAGATTTAACCTTAAACTACGTAGAAGGTTCTTTACTGTAATGCCGCGTAAACACGATCGGACATTCCGACAATGAAATCCTGGATTTACAAACTTGTCTTGCATACATATGGTCACACAAATGTTGTCGGAAATTCCGATTGTGAAGAACACGCTGACATACGACGGCACTATAAAGAGGAAGTTCAATAGTGCGCCACCCTTTAGGCGCCTTCTGCTAATCTCGTGTTATTAGAAGTTTGGTGATAGATGATTCGCGCTTTTCAGCCTCGTGCTTTTCAGTTTGTTACTGCTCTTCAGTTTGTGCTTGTGGGTTTGTATCTGGTTTTCAGTGCGTGTAGTCAGTTCGCATCTGGTTTTCAGTGCGTATTTTTATAGTACATATTTGATGTTCAGTGCATTCTTGTCCGCTCATTTCTGATTTTCAGCTCGCTCTTCTCAGGCCTTTATGATTTTCAGTGCGTTCTGTAAGTTCGTTCTGACCAGCCGACCGTTTTGAAGCCATGTTGCGGATACGTACTCATCGTAGAGTTTGTGCTGTGCAGGGGCTTGGTGTTGGGGTTCTTACTTTGACCCAAGCCCAGTCCATGAACAGGGCAGGGAGGAGTTCATGGAAGAAGAATTGGTTGCTCCAGCATGACCAATTCTCTCATATGCCTTTGTTGCGGGAGATCTGGGAGAATAATCCTGATGATTTCAGCAATTATCTCCTGATGACGGACCCCGTTCTTCACCATTTGTTGGCTTTGCTGTCCCCTTATATTACGAAGCAGGACACCTGCATGCAGCAAGCCATCATCCTGAGCAGAGGCCAGTCGCCATGTTGCAGTACTTGACGATGGGGAGAAGTCTGCAGGACATCAAGTTCTCGACAGACATCTCCCCCCAGGCTCAGGGGATCATTATTCCAGAGACCTGTTCTGCCATCATTCAGGTCCTGCAGAAGGACTATATTAAGGTAAGATTTCTCCTTTAACATCACATTCTATGTATTTAATGTTTGCTAATGTATTGCATTTCTTTCATCATTCCCTAATTACCATGATTGTAATATGCTGTGAATGTCCTCTTTATCCTCATGCATGCTGGAAGTTTTTAAAGTTCCTTTTTTGTCCTTCATGCATATTTGCCTTCACTAACCTCCCCAGTATGCTATCCTGGGCCCATACATACCCAGCTTATTCACTTAAAAATGTATTTTGTCATCTCCATAGTACCCTAAACAACCCCTAAAATGTGTACAAATGTTATTTGTGTGCTTAAATTCAGGCGGAGTGCCAGAGGCTTTTTTTTTGGGGTCCCAAAATCATTTGTAACCCTCCCTCCCCAAAACCGCTAAGTCAACCGATACCAATCCTCTATCTGCTGACTTTGCCAAACCAATACACACTGTACCCACCTCTTTTGTGGTCAGATTTATGGATGAATTCACCATAGCATGTAGTGAAAGGGCCTGCCAGAATACCAGTACCAAATGGTACTGTATAAAGTTTTGTCCTCCTGTTATCTTGATAGGTAATTGCAGAATGTAAAAATGTGCTTCAACTTGTACAGTGTGTAATTACTGTATATTTTTGTATTATGACACTTCTTACCTGTCCAGTGGGCTGCCAATAGTGTAAGTAAGGAGGGGCTGGCCAAAGTAACACACAATATTTATGCATTCAGCTCTTCAGCTCTCAATGAAGTGGAGACGGTTACCTGTCCAAAATATCTCCTCCCCCTAAAATTTTTACAATGGCCCATCAGAGGGGGTGAGGAATCTGATAAGTGGACCTTAGATTTTTTTCTTTAAATACTCCTTCAAATAAATGTTATACTGATTTTGGCCAAGAATGTTTGTGTCTAATCTGCTTGCAATTTTATGTGCAAAAGTACAAATTTTTTTTCTTGTTTCACTCCACAGTTTCCTTCAACGCCACAGGAATGGCAGACTGTGGCCTCCCAATTTACCCAGCGGTGGGACTTTCCCAACTGCGGAGGAGCAATAAATGGGAAACACGTCCACATTGTCCCACCCCCCAACTCGGGGTCATACTATTATAACTATAAGGGGTTTAATAGTATTGTGATGTTGGCGGTGGTGTCGGCGACATATGAGTTTCTCTATGTGGACATGGGGAAGAATGGCCGGATGTCAGATGGTGGAGTTATCGCCCAGACCGAGTTCTACGGATTGCCACCTCTGGAAGACAGCGTTGCTGGTCTGCCGTTCGTCTTTGTTGCTGATGAAGCGTTTGGCCTGGGAGATCACCTGATGTGGTCATTCCCCATGAGGACCCTCATCCCGGACCAGAGGGTTTTTAACTACCAGCTGGCCAGAGCCAGAAGAGTGGTGGAGAATGCTTTTGGGATAATGGCCAGCCAGTTCTGCCTATTCCTTACACCAATCAACATGGTGAAATATAAACGTAACCATATAATCCTTGCATGCTGCATTCTACACAAGACGGATTTCAAGACCAAACCCTGATGGCACTTTTAGCTGGCCGTCCAGTCTTGCCCCCCCAAAGCGCCTGCAAGGTCCATCTAAAATATATGGAGTACTTTGCGGGTAGGGGGCCATTGATATGCCAGAAAATGTTTAAGAAACATTTTTAAAATACATTTTTGTTTTTAACCTGAAATAATATTTCCCTTTATTTACTTGTGTTTCTTTTAGCTGTCTCCTAGGTTATCCAATGGGCTTTTCTTTTTTTACATTTTCTTCAATAGTGTAATTTATTTGGTACATGAGGTGACAATCTCTTCTTCAGCTAACTATTATGTTGTGGGTCTGCTACACACACACATTGTTTTTGTTGTTAATGTATGTAATGCATTACTGATAAAAATATTCATCATTTTCAGCACCATGAATTAATTTTTTGGAGTGACGAAAATGGCCTGATTGTGGCAAATTATAAAGCACTGTGGGGGTTATTTACTAAAGTAAAATCCACTTTGCACTACAAGTGCACTGCAAAAGTGCACTTGAAAAGAAAAATTCACTTTGCACTGAAAGTGCACTTGTAGTGCAAAGTGGAGTTGCCTTTAGTAAATAACCCCCATTGTCACTGTAAACACCAACTTACTCAAAAAATTGCTATTGAGCATTGAAAGAAGAAGCCACACATTGTTGAGTAGAAAAGGTTTTACTCTGTGCACATTCACATGTGCGTTAAAAAAGGGCTTTTGAACAAACCAACATATTTTTGGAATAAAATTTTTTTGTTGGACAGTAGAAATATCCTTTTTTGGGGTAAACAGGCATGTTTAAAACCATAAAACAATACATAACTCAGGAACTTACGAAGTTCAACTTTGATAAATTGAAGGCAATATCAGATATTAGTATGTCCAAACTGTGTTGATATTGCCTTCATCAGATGGGGTGATGTTACCCCTGTGAAAGCCAAATTTTGAAGATGCACACAAATTGAGAGTCAAAATGGGGATTTCCCTCCTGATCCCATGCCTAATGTCAACATGTGCTACCTCCCATCATGGGGGATCAATGGACGTGTTTCGGGGGTGCAACCCCTTCCTCTCAGCTACTTTAGTTACGAGGAAGGTGTTGCACCCACAAAACGCGTACTTTGATATCCCGTGATGGCAGATAGCACATGTTGACACACTGTGTGCATCTTCAAAATTTGGCTTTCAATATTTTTTAAAAAAGTTAGAAAAATATAAACAATTTGAATAATTTTGGTGTGTTTTAGATCCTGCCTAAAGCATCAATTATGTTTTTGAGTCTTTTTTCAACATCATTGATGTCTTCCTTGATCTTCTGTAAATCCCTATTGCACACATATGAGGATCTGGGCACTTGCACTTGTGAAATGAGTTTCTTCTTCCACAACCTCCACATCACCTAAGATAAAAAAAATACACCATGTATTATAAATATGCAGGCATACATCTATTACTTGAAGCTGTGGTCTCAGACACCCACCTGTTGGGTCACTATTTTGTCCACTTCTTAAACATCTGCCTCCTCATCCTCTGCTTGTGGTTTTGGGATTTCCCCTTCTTTAGGAGGTGGGGGGTCCCTGGTTTCCTCAGATGTCCCGAGTCTTTTCTCCCCTATGTGAATAAAAAAAAGGTATACTTAGTACACAGATATTTGAGGGCAGAAATAGTAACATGAAACATTGCTTGGAAGTGTCGTCCAATTGTCTGTTTTGGCAGAGTTCCAAGCTGAAGACATGGTTTTTTCCCTTTCTTAAAGCTGGAATACTTTTTGGTAAAGTATCACACATGTAGAGACCCCTAGTATCCACTGGAGCATCTGTGTGGGACACCCTAAAAAGTTTGTTCTGGTGTCCCACACTAGTGCTCCTGCGTCCAGATGTGTAAACAGCTGCTGAGTGTCCTCTCTTTTCACTGAATAACGTTTGCATTTCATTATAGTTACAAACCCATCTAGACAACAACGTACTAAACTTCTTTTAATACAAATAGGCATGACCAAATGAAGTTAACTTGCATCTGCAAAAAACATCATATTAGTGGGCGAATGAACGACGTTTACTACTTGAACTTGAAAGTTGCCGTTTTAAACACAACAGTAAAGAAAAGCACATGGAGCAGCACAAAAGTAATAATAATAATATGAACACACAACAACTACTTACTTTTTTGCAGAACTCTCTTGATCCTTCTGTACTGATCCTGCTCCCTCAATTTCAGGTCTGACCAGCATTTCCTCAGTTAATCCTTGGATTGTCATACCCCAAAATTCCAGTGCAGACTTCTCACAACTTCAGCCATGATCTTGGCCTTTCTGACATTTGGGTTTGAGTAAGGTCCATGCTTCCCATCATAGTCATCCCTCTTCAAGATGTCCACCATCTCCACCATCTCTACATCTACATATTTGAGGCCTTAAATCTCCTGCGGGATCAGGACGTTCGTGGCTCCGGGCTTTCGTCGTTGCTGCTGCTGTCTTCATGCACTTGTTCTTTCTCTGCCATGTGCTCTCCCACTGCGGCAAAAGAGAAGGAGTGGGAAATAGAATAGAAAGAAGGTCAGGGGTGGGCGGAGTTTAATGTATGTGCAGTGTATATAAAGCGGAACACGCGTGCATTGTACATATGATCTGTGAGCGGAGGAAGGAGTAGCGGAAGTGCCAATCGTTCTAACGAAGGTACAATTTTAACTTGGGGCATCAGTGGCCTATACTGCTTAGAGATTGAGGCATATATTGGGACAATATTATGCGAGTTTAGCCTGAGATTAGGGTTTGTCTTGTGTTGTGTCTTGCAGATAAAATGGATCGATTCAACGATCATGATTTCCTCCCCCAATTCATTGATTTGTACAGAGAGCTGCCCTGTCTGTGGCAGACAAAACACCCCTTTTATACAAATCGAATAAAGAGGAAGGCAGCACTGGATAAATTGCTGGAATTTGTGATGCCGCAGATCCCCACGGCAAACATCAACTATTTTAAGTGCAAAATTGGTGGCCTGAGGAGAACTTATAATAGGGAGCGCAAGAAGGTCCAGGATTCCCAGAGGTCAGGAGCTGCAGCAGATGACATTTATGTACCCAGGCTGTGGTACTATGACAGACTGCGGTTTCTGTCAGACCAGACTGAAATCAGGCCATCACTCTCAACCCTTCCTTTCACTCTTCCTTCCACCCCAGCTGTGGCTTCTGACATCCAACCTGGGCCTTCCACCCAGGAAGAAGAGGAGGAGTCCAGCTTCAGTCAGGTATAGCATTGTTCATCATATTTCTCAAAACTGTGTGTGATTGATGAACAAGAAACTAAAACTATGTCCCTTTTTCATACACAGGAAAGCCTCAGCCAGGAGGAGGCTGTGGAAAGTGGTAGTCAGGAGGTGGCAGGGAAAAGTGGCAGCCAGGAGGTGGTGGCGGTAAGTGGCAGCCAGGAGGTGGCGGGGGTAAGTGGCAGCCAGGAAGTGGCCTGACCGAATCCCAGGTCCCTCCCCTCCGCCTTCAACAAAAAAGGCCCAGGAAGGGGAGAAACGTGGAGGAGTCAGCACTTGGGTTAATTCGGTAGGCTTCTGCGGCCCTCAGAACCCCCCAGTCTTCTTGAGGCCTATGCCTGCATGGCTACCAACAAAATGCAGGAAATGGAGGTGGGCCAATGCCTGATTTGT
The DNA here is from genome assembly GCF_042186555.1 of Aquarana catesbeiana. Taxonomy (NCBI): domain Eukaryota; kingdom Metazoa; phylum Chordata; class Amphibia; order Anura; family Ranidae; genus Aquarana; species Aquarana catesbeiana. The sequence goes on along the minus strand of NC_133334.1, from coordinate 152,081,074 downwards.
GAGGAAGTGATTTATATGGCCCTAAATAAGGGGTTGAGGGGCGAACTCACAAGCAAGTCCCACCTGTGTGAGTTGGACCATCCTCCTTCTCCTCCACCTCCTGCCACAACTCCAACACCAGAGCCACAGCCTGGAAGCAAGCGTGGAAGGAAGCGTGGAAGGAAGACAAGAGAGTGATGGGTTCGGTCTGGTCTGCCAAAAGACGCAGGCTGTTGTATGACCACGGCCTGGGGACATATATGTTATCTGCTGCTGTTCCTGATCTCTCAGGGTCCTGGACTGGATTGTGCTCCCTATTAAATGGACTCCTCAGGCTACCAATTTTTGCATGTCAAATAGCTGATGTGTGCCCTGGGGTACAAAGGTTTCGCTAATTTCACCAGTGTATCCAGCGTTGCCTTCCTCTTTATTGTGTTATGACCCCTTAATAAATGTCTATTTTTTTTCACAAATCATTGTTTTAATTAAAAAAGGACAGTTTGTTTGTGAGTAGGCAGTTAGATTTAAAAAATACAATACAATTTAACAAGGGACACCAACACCAAACAACCTCCTTGAGGTTAGAAAATACAAGATCATAATGGCGTTGTGGTAACTTGACACACAAAACGACTCAAAATATTATGGAGATCACTAGAAAAAAAAAAACAGGAGATCTTGATTTAAAAAAAAAAAAAAGGAGATCACTATAAACAAAAATTATAAACATTATTCTGGAGATCTGGCAAAAAAATACAAATTATTATTCATGAGATCACAAGAAATAATAAAGAATCAGTTTGTAGGAACTCTGTGTGAATATCAGAAGCAAAACAACTTCATTATTCTAGCATTATAAAGAAGAAGAGAATGCGCTGCATTAACCACTTGACGACCGCCTCACGCCGATTTAGGTCGGCAAGGTGGCACGGACAGGCAAAATCACGTACGTATACGTGATTTGCCTTCCGCAGGTGGGGGGTCCGATCGGACCCCCCCCGGTACCCAAGGCGGTCGTCTTTTGTCCCACAGCGATCGGAGATGAGGGGGCGGCCATCCGTTCGTGGCCCCCCCTCGCGATCGCCGCCGGCCAATGAGAACATTCCTTTGCTGCTGTATGCTAAACAGCAGCAAAGGAAATGATGTCATCTCTCCTCGGCTCGGTAATTTCCGTTCCGGCCCGAGGAGAGAAGACAGGTATGTGAGTGCACAACACACACACACACACAGTAGAACATGCCAGGCACACAAAACACCCCGATCCCCCCCCCGATCCCCCCCAATCACCCCCCCCCTGTCACAAACTGACACCAGCAGTTTTTTTTTTTTTTTCTGATTACTGCATTGGTGTCAGTTTGTGACAGTTACAGTGTTGGGACAGTTAGTATTACCCCCCTTTAGGTCTAGGATACCCCCCTAACCCCCCCTAATAAAGTTTTAACCCCTTGATCACCCCCTGTCACCAGTGTCACTAAGCGATCATTTTTCTGATCGCTGTATTAGTGTCGCTGGTGACGCTAGTTAGTGAGGTAAATATTTAGGTTCGCCGTCAGCGTTTTATAGCGTCAGGGACCCCCATATACTACCGAATAAATGTTTTAACCCCTTGATTGCCCCCTAGTTAACCCTTTCACCACTGATCACCGTATAACTGTTACGGGTGACGCTGGTTAGTTTGTTTATTTTTTATAGTGTCAGGGCACCCGCCGTTTATTACCGAATAAAGGTTTAGCCCCCTGATCGGCCGGCGGTGATATGCGTCGCCCCAGGCAGCGTCAGATTAGCGCCAGTACCGCTAACACCCACGCACGCAGCATACGCCTCCCTTAGTGGTATAGTATCTGATCGGATCAATATCTGATCCGATCAGATCTATACTAGCGTCCCCAGCAGTTTAGGGTTCCCAAAAACACAGTGTTAGCGGGATCAGCCCAGATACCTGCTAGCACCTGCGTTTTGCCCCTCCGCCCGGCCCAGCCCAAGTGCAGTATCGATCGATCACTGTCACTTACAAAACACTAAACGCATAACTGCAGCGTTCGCAGAGTCAGGCCTGATCCCTGCGATCGCTAACAGTTTTTTTGGTAGCATTTTGGTGAACTGGCAAGCACCAGCCCCAGGCAGCGTCAGGTTAGCGCCAGTAGCGCTAACACCCACGCACGCACCGTACAGCTCCCTTAGTGGTATAGTATCTGATCGGATCAATATCTGATCCGATCAGATCTATACTAGCGTCCCCAGCAGTTTAGGGTTCCCAAAAATGCAGTGTTAGCGGGATCAGCCCAGATACCTGCTAGCACCTGCGTTTTGCCCCTCCGCCCGGCCCAGCCCAGCCCACCCAAGTGCAGTATCGATCGATCACTGACACTTACAAAACACTAAACGCATAACTGCAGCGTTCGCAGAGTCAGGCCTGATCCCTGCGATCGCTAACAGTTTTTTTGGTAGTATTTTGGTGAACTGGCAAGCACCAGCCCCAAGCATCGTCAGATTAGCACCAGTACCACTAACACCCACGCACGCACCGTACACCTCCCTTAGTGGTATAGTATCTGAACGGATCAATATCTGATCCGATCAGATCTATACTGGCGTCCCCAGCAGTTTAGGGTTCCCAAAAACGCAGTGTTAGCGGGATCAGCCCAGATACCTGCTAGCACCTGCATTTTGCCCCTCCGCCCGGCCCAGCCCACCCAAGTGCAGTATCGATCGATCACTGTCACTTACAAAACACTAAACGCATAACTGCAGCGTTCGCAGAGTCAGGCCTGATCCCTGCGATCGCTAACAGTTTTTTTGGTAGCTTTTTATTGAACTGGCAAGCGCCAGCGGCCTAGTACACCCCGGTCGTAGTCAAACCAGCACTGCAGTAACACTTGGTGACGTGGCGAGTCCCATAAGTGCAGTTCAAGCTGGTGAGGTGGCAAGCACAAGTAGTGTCCCGCTGCCACCAAGAAGACAAACACAGGCCCGTCGTGCCCATAGTGCCCCTCCTGCTGCATTCGCCAATCCTAATTGGGAACCCACCGCTTCTGCAGCGCCCGTACTTCCCCCATTCACATCCCCAACCAAATGCAGTCGGCTGCATGAGAGGCATTTTCTTTATGTCCTCCCGAGTACCCCTACCCAACGAACCCCCAAAAAAGATGTCGTGTCTGCAGCAAGCGCGAATATAGGCGTGACACCCGCTATTATTGTCCCTCCTGTCCTGACAATCCTGGTCTTTGCATTGGTGAATGTTTTGAACGCTACCATACACTAGTTGAGTATTAGCGTAGGGTACAGCATTGCACAGACTAGGCACACTTTCACAGGGTCTCCCAAGATGCCATCGCATTTTGAGAGACCCGAACCTGGAACCGGTTACCGTTATAAAAGTTAGTTACAAAAAAAGTGTAAAAAAAAAAAAAAATATATAAAATAAAAAAAAATAGTTGTCGTTTTATTGTTCTCTCTCTCTCTATTCTCTCTCTCTTGTTCTGCTCTTTTTTACTGTATTCTATTCTGCAATGTTTTATTGTTATTATGTTTTATCATGTTTGCTTTTCAGGTATGCAATTTTTTTATACTTTACCGTTTACTGTGCTTTATTGTTAACCATTTTTTTGTCTTCAGGTACACCATTCACGACTTTGAATGGTTATACCAGAATGATGCCTGCAGGTTTAGGTATCATCTTGGTATCATTCTTTTCAGCCAGCGGTCGGCTTTCATGTAAAAGCAATCCTAGTGGCTAATTAGCCTCCAGACTGCTTTTACAAGCCGTGGGAGGAATGCCCCCCCCCCACCGTCTTCCGTGTTTTTCTCTGGCTCTCCTGTCTCAACAGGGAACCTGAGAATGCAGCCGGTGATTCAGCCAGCTGACCATAGAGCTGATCAGAGACCAGAGTGGCTCCAAACATCTCTATGGCCTAAGAAACCGGAAGCTACGAGCATTTTATGACTTAGATTTCGCTGGATGTAAACAGCGCCATTGGGAAATTGGGAAAGCATTTTATCACACCGATCTTGGTGTCATCAGATGCTTTGAGGGCAGAGGAGAGATCTAGGGTCTAATAGACCCCAATTTTTTCAAAAAAGAGTACCTGTCACTACCTATTGCTATCATAGGGGATATTTACATTCCCCGAGATAACAATAAAAATGATTAAAAAAAAAAAAAAATGAAAGGAACAGTTTAAAAATAAGATAAAAAAGCAAAAAAATAATAAAGAAAAAAAAAAAAAAAAAAAAAAAAAAGCACCCCTGTCGCCCCCTGCTCTCGCGCTAAGGCAAACGCAAACGGCGGTCTGTCGTCAAACGTAAACAGCAATTGCACCATGCATGTGAGGTATCGCTGCGAAGGTCAGATCGAGGGCAGTAATTTTTGCAGTAGACCTCCTCTGTAAATCTAAAGTGGTAACCTGTAAAGGCTTTTAAAGGCTTTTAAAAATGCATTTATTTTGTTGCCACTGCACGTTTGTGCGCAATTTTAAAGCATGTCATGTTTGGTATCCATGTACTCGGCCTAAGATCATCTTTTTTATTTCATCAAACATTTGGGCAATATAGTGTGTTTTAGTGCATTAAAATTTAAAAAAGTGTGTTTTTTCCCCAAAAAATGCGTTTGAAAAATCGCTGCGCAAATACTGTGTGAAAAAAAAAAATGAAACACCCACCATTTTAATCTGTAGGGCATTTGCTTTAAAAAAAATATATAATGTTTGGGGGTTCAAAGTAATTTTTTTGCAAAAAAAAATAACTTTTTCATGTAAACAATGAGTGTCAGAAAGGGCTTTGTCTTCAAGTGGTTAGAAGAGTTGGTGATGTGTGACATAAGCTTCTAAATGTTGTGCATAAAATGCCAGGACAGTTCAAAACCCCCCCAAATGACCCCATTTTGGAAAGTAGACACCCCAAGCTATTTGCTGAGAGGCATGTCGAGTCCATGGAATATTTTATATTGCGACACAAGTTGCGGGAAAGAGACAAATTTTTTTTTTTTTTTGCACAAAGTTGTCACTAAATGATATATTGCTCAAACATGCCATGGGAATATGTGAAATTACACCCCAAAATACATTCTGCTGCTTCTCCTGAGTACGGGGATACCACATGTGTGAGACTTTTTGGGAGCCTAGCCGCGTACGGGACCCCGAAAACCAAGCACCGCCTTCAGGCTTTCTAAGGGCGTGAATTTTTGATTTCACTCTTCACTGCCTATCACAGTTTCGGAGGCCATGGAATGCCCAGGTGGCACAAAACCCCCCCAAATGACCCCATTTTGGAAAGTAGACACCCAAAGCTATTTGCTGAGAGGTATAGTGAGTATTTTGCAGACCTCACTTTTTGTCACAAAGTTTTGAAAATTGAAAAAAGAAAAAAAAAAAAAGTTTTTTCTTGTCTTTCTTCATTTTCAAAAACAAATGAGAGCTGCAAAATACTCACCATGCCTCTCAGAAAATAGCTTGGGGTGTCTACTTTCCAAAATGGGGTCATTTGGGGGGGTTTTGTGCCACCTGGGCATTCCATGGCCTCCGAAACTGTGATAGGCAGTGAAGAGTGAAATCAAAAATTTTCACCCTTAGAAATCCTGAAGGCGGTGCTTGGTTTTCGGGGCCCCGTACGCGGCTAGGCTCTCAAAAAGTCCCACACATGTGGTATCCCCATACTCAGGAGAAGCAGCTAAATGTATTTTGGGGTGCAATTCCACATATGCCCATGCCCTGTGTGAGCAATATATCATTTAGTGACAACTTTGTGCAAAAAAAAAAAAAACAAGTGTCACTTTCCCGCAACTTGTGTCAAAATATAAAATATTCCATGGACTCAATATGCCTCTCAGCAAATAGCTTGGGGTGTCTACTTTCCAAAATGGGGTCATTTGGGGGGGTTTTGTGCCACCTGGGCATTCCATGGCCTCCGAAACTGTGATAGGCAGTGAAGAGTGAAATCAAAAATTTACACCCTTAGAAATCCTGAAGGCGGTGATTGGTTTTCGGGGCCCCGTACGCGGCTAGGCTCCCAAAAAGTCCCACACATGTGGTATCCCCATACTCAGGAGAACCATGGCCTGTGTGAGCAATATATCATTTAGTGACAACTTTTTGTAAATATTTTTTTTTTTTTTTTTGTCATTATTCAATCACTTGGGACAAAAAAAAAAATATTCAATGGGTTCAACATGCCTCTCAGCAATTTCCTTGGGGTGTCTACTTTCCAAAATGGGGTCATTTGGGGGGGTTTTGTACTGCCCTGCCATTTTAGCACCTCAAGAAATGACATAGGCAGTCATAAACTAAAAGCTGTGTAAATTACAGAAAATGTACCCTAGTTTATAGACACTATAACTTTTGCGCAAACCAATAAATATATGCTTATTGACATTTTTTTTACCAAAGACATGTGGCCGAATACATTTTGGCCTAAATGTATGACTAAAATTTAGTTTATTGGATTTTTTTTATAACAAAAAGTAGAAAATTTTCATTTTTTTTCAAAATTTTCGGTCTTTTTCCGTTTATAGCGCAAAAAATAAAAACTGCAGAGGTGATCAAATACCATCAAAAGAAAGCTCTATTTGTGGGAAGAAAAGGACGCAAATTTCGTTTGGGTACAGCATTGCATGACCGCGCAATTAGCAGTTAAAGCGACGCAGTGCCAAATTGGAAAAAGACCTCTGGTCCTTAGGCAGCATAATGTTCCGGGGCTCAAGTGGTTAAAAGATTAAAAAATTTGCAGCGTGACGAATGTGCTATCTCCATTCCGGACGCTAGTTTTACCAGACCGAGTGCTTCCGTCTCGTACTTGATTCGGAGCATGCGTGGAATTTTGTGCGTCGGAATTGTGTACACACGCTCGGAATTTCCGACAACGGATTTTGTTGTCAGATAATTTGAGAACCAGCTCTCAAATTTTTGTTGTTGGAAATTCCGACAAAAGACGTCTGATGGAGCCTACACACGGTCGGAATTTCCAACAACAAGCTCCCATCGAACATTTGTTGTCAGAAATTCAGATTGTGTGTACGCGGCATAAAAGCGGCATGGATGTGGAATTCCCTTTCACAGGCGGTGGTCTCAGTGGGGAGCATCAATAGTTTCAAAAAACTATTAGATAAGCACCTGAACAACCGCAACATACAAGGATTTACAATGTAATACTGACATATAATCACACACATAGGTTGGACTTGATGGACTTTTTTCAACCTCACCCACTATGTAACTATGTAACAACCCTTTGGGCACGACCCCGTAGCCAGTTTTCTATCCAAGAAAAACCATATGGTCCATGCCTACAGACCTCAGCTTGTAGATTAAGCATTTGTGGGGGACTGTATCAAATTCTTTTACAAACACCAGATATACCACATCCACCGGCCTACCTTTGTCCAGATGGCAACTCACTTCCTCATAGAATGTTAAAAAGTTGGTTTGGCTGGAGCAACCTTTTGTAACCTGTGCTGATTACTGCTAATGATACTGTTTTGGTACATAGTTGGTAAGGTTGAAAAAAGACACAAGTCCAACCTGTGTGTGCTTTTATGTCAATATTACATTGTATATCCCTGTATGTTATGGTTATTTAGGTGCCTATCTAATAGTTTTTTGAAATTATCTATGCTCCCTGCTGAAACCACTGATTGTAGAAGAGAATTCCACATTCATACCGCTCTTACCATAAAGTACCTCTACGCAGTTTCTGGTTAAAACGCTTTTATTCTAATTTTAGTGAAAAGTTTTATCCCTATTGTGGGGTCACCAGTATGGTATTTGTACATTGAAATCATATCCCCTCTCAAGCGTCTCTTCTCCAGAGAAAATAAGTTCAATGCTTGTAATCTTTCCTCATAACTAAGATCCTCCAGTCCCTTTATTAGCTTTGCTGCCCTCCTCTGTACTCTCTCCATTTCCAGCACATCTTTCCTGAGGACTGGAGCCCAGAACTGGATGGCATACTCCAGGTGCGACCGGACCAGAGTCTTGTATAGTGAGAGAATTATCGTTTTATCTCTGGAGTTAATTCCCTTTTTAATGCATTTAAATATTCTATTGGCTTTGCTTGCAGCAGCTTGGCACTGCATGCCATTGCTGAGCCTGTCATCTACTAGGACCCCCAGGTCCTTTTCCATCCTAGATTCCCCCTAGTAAGTAGATTGCATTCATGTTTTTGACACCTAAATGCATTATTTCACATTTTTCTACATTAACCACTTGCCGACCGACTCACGCGATATACGTCGGCAGAATGGCTCCACTGAGCAAACCGCTGTACCCGTAACAGATCGTCTGTTCCTACTAAGTAAGAACAACGATCTGGCTCCTCCTCTGGTCTGTACCATCACCCTAACAGTTAGCAACACACCTAGGGAACACATGTAACCCCTTGATCACCCCCTAATGTTAAGCCCTTCCCTGCCTGTGACATTTACACAGTAATTGGTGCATTTTTATAGCACTGATCGCTGTATAAATGTCACTGGTCCTAAAAAAAATGTCAAAAGTGTCCGATTTGTCCGCCTCAATGTCACAGTCCCGATTAAAAATTGCTGATCGCCGCCATTACTAGTAAAAAAAAAAATATTACTAAAAATGCCGTAAAGATGCCATAAATCTATTCTGCACTTTGTAGACACTATAACTGTTGCGCAAACCAATCACATACAACCGCTTATTGCGATTTTTTTTTTTTTTTTACTAAAAATGTGTAGAAAAATACATATTGTCCTAAACTGATGCAGAAATGTGTGTTTTTTTTTTTTTTTTTTTTTTTTTTTTTTACATTTGGGATATTTATTATAGCAAAAAGTAAAAAATATATATATTTTTTTGTAAAATTGTTGGCCTTTTTTTGTTTATAGCGCAAAAAATAAAAAACACAGTGGTGATCAAATACCACCTAAAGAAGACTATTTGTGGGAAAAAAGGACGTCAATTTTATTTGTGCACAACATCGCATGGCCACACAATTGTCAGTTAAAGCGACACAGTGCTGTATCGCAAAAAATGGCCTAGACATGAAGGGGGTAAAGCCTTTTGGGACTGAAGTGGTTAAACCTCATTTGCCATGTAGTTGCCCACCCCATTAATTTGTTCGAATCTTCTTGCAAGGTTTCCACATCCTGCGGAGAAGCTATTGCCTTGTTTAGCTTAATATTGTCTGCAAATACTGAGATTGAGCTGTTTATCCCATCCTCCAGATCATTTATGAATAAATTAGATAGGATTGGTCCCAGTACAGAACCCCACTTTCCACACTGGACCATTCCGAGTGCTCCCCATTTATCACTACCCACTGAATTTGCCCTTGAAGCCAGTTTTCAATACAGGTACTCACCCTTTGGTCCATGCCGACAGACCTTAGTTTGTACAGTAAATGTTTTTGGGGAACTGTATGAGATGCCTTTGCAAAATACAGATACACTACGTCTATGGGCCTTCCTTCATCTAGATGGCAGCTCACCTCCTCATAGAAGGTTAATAGATTTGTTTGGCAAGAATGATTCTTCATGACTACATGCTGATTACTGTTAATGATGATACAGTTTTCATTACTAAAATCTGGTTTCCTGGTGCATCATGGCAGCATACATATGGGTTGTGACTCCGCCCCCACAACCTGATAGGACTGGTTAACTATAAATCAAAGACAGACCCGACTCACAGCATTCTCCTTTTTTTCCTCGCCTGATCAGGACTGAAATCACGAGGTATCCCTTACCGCTTGTCGCCCCAGCCAGGTTCAGCCTGGGTAGAAGTCCTTCCTGTATAGTCTCTAAATGAGCTATATTGTTGGAGCCCCATTCTGGTGGTGCAGGCTTCTCAAACAAAGCTTTAAACAAGCTTTGACGTAAGTGACAGCGTTTCCTTTTGCTTTCCATATGCTTTTTACTTCTTTTCCCTGTGTTATGGGCATTTGCCATTCCCAAGATGGCTGCAGCAGTGCAAGTACACTCTCTGCATAAGAGGCAGGAAGTGATGCAGCCTCTGTGTTTCCTGGCTAGAGCTTTTCCAGGATGGTGATCTGAACATGCTCAGGCACTGATATCATCACTAATTTGCAAATGTAAGTTCTAAATAGGGATGAGCTGTCACCCCCCTGATCGGTTAGCACCAGAACTTGCGAACAGGCAAAAAATTCATTCGAACACGCGAACACCGTTAAAGTCTATGGGACACGAACATGAATAATCAAAAGTGCTAATTTTAAAGGCTTGTATGTAAGTTATTGTCATAAAAAGTGTTTGGGGACCTGGGTCCTGCCCCAGGGGACATGGATCAATGCAAAAAAAGTTTTAAAAATGGACGTTTTTTCGGGAGCAGTGATTTTAATAATGCTTAAAGTGAAACAATAAAAGTGTAATATCCCTTTAAATTTCGTACCTGGGGGGTGTCTATAGTATGGCTCTAAAGGGGCGCATGTTTCCCGTGTTTAGAACAGTCTGACAGCAAAATGACATTTCAAAGAAAAAAAAGTCATTTAAACTACTGGCGGCTATTAATGAATTGCCGGTCCGACAATACACATAAAAGTTCATTGATAAAAACGGCATGGGAATTCCCCACAGGGGAACCCCGAACCAAAAAGTAAAAAAAAAAATGACGTGGGGGGGGTCCCCCTAAATTCCATACCAGGCCTTTCAGGTCTGGTATGGATATTAAGGGGAACCCCGGCCAAAATTAAAAGAAAAAAATGGCATGAGGTCCCCCTATAAATCTTTTTAAGGGGAACCCTGCACCAAAATTTAAAAAAAAAATGGCGTGGGGTCCCCCCAAAAATCAATACCAGACCCTTGTCCGAGCATGCAACCTGTCAGGCCACAGGAAAAGAGGGGGGGTGAGAGAGCACCCCCCCTCCTGAACCGTACCAGGCCACATGCCCTCAACATTGGGAGGGTGCTTTGGGGTAGCCCCCAAAACACCTTGTCCCCAAGTTGATGAGGACAAAGGCCTCATCCCCACAACCCTCATAAAAAATCAAAGAGAAAGCGCCTCTTAAGTATCAGTGTTTATTTGAGTATAAAAAGTACACAAAAGCACTCACATATGGGCTGGTGAGTAACAGCTTCCAAGGAGAACTGATCCCAGTATCGTCAGACATCCATGTGTGTGTGTGGCTAGATGGAAGCCGAGCGGATGGCCATGGACCTCCGCTCAGAGACGCTGGCTGTTTGTGCGGTAAGGCTGGATAGACACTTCCACGTTCCAACAGAGTCACGTGGGTAATGACGTCACTCGGGTAGTTCTGGTTGACAGGGATCCACTACGCGTTTCTGAGCATGCGCGAAGCTCACAATAGGCATGCGCGCTCCTTTATCAAGTGTGCATAGGACGGAAAGCAAGGAAGCTTAAATAGCTCTGTGTAAGGGACAGGTGATAACTTGGGCCAATTAAAGGGAGAGGGCGTGTATGTGAGAAATGAATAACGATAAGAAGGATGAATTCTCTATGGATAACAAAATAGTATACTTATAAAGATAATGGAACTTATCACGAGACATACAATATAAAAATAAGAGTAATAAAAATAATGATAAATGGATGAAAAATTATTATATCAAACATTAATAAAAGTCAAAAAATGCTAATTAAAAAATACTACTTAAAAAATACATAATAATAAATAATAAATGATACACGTAAGAAGTTTTGTGTTCTATTATATATGTTACTCATACAAATAAATACTAGTATGCCATGTATGACAATAAATTGTCTGGAATAATTAAATAAAAACTAGAAAATTATAAAAAATATATATGTATATAAAAATAAAAAAATATTAATGAGGAAATCTTCTTAAATGTCATATGATGGAGGGCCCTCAATTGAAATGTAGTGAAAAAAAGGCTATCGTAAATGGACTGATACCAGATATTGTAAAAACCATTAAAAATGATAAAAGGTAGGAAGGGGGGCATAAAACATATATGTGGACTCACAGCACATATGTGCAACATGTGTTGTTATGTCATTATAGTATATCAATATAGGGGAATGAGATACAGACAGTTACACATTGGATTGTTATAGTAATATAATAAATTATATAGACCTATTTTATATGATAGTATTAACCTCTAATTCCTCATTTAACCCATTGGATGCCAAAGTGTCCAAAATAAAAATCCAAAAAGTTTCACGCTCACATAATTTAGAAAAACGCTCTGCCTTGGATAATTTGCGTGGTATGGATTCGATTACCCCTACCTGTAGGCCACCAGTGGATTGGTGATGGTGTTCGAGAAAATGTCGAGGAACGCTGTGTTCGTCACAGCCTTTTTCTATAAACCGGCGATGTTTGCCGGAACCGTTGTCGCAGGGGACAGATGGTGCGTCCAACGTACAGTAGTTTACAAGGACATGTGAGACAGTACACAATGTAGTCAGTCGAACAGTTATAGAAGCCTTCCAACTGGTATGTTTTATCCTTATGTTGGAAGCTGCGTTGGCCATGTCTAACGAAGGCGCAGGTCTTACATAAAGCTTTATTACACCTATACATGCCAGTAAGTGGGATAAGACAAAGAGTGTTCTCTGGTTTGGTGGTTTTAAATCTGCTAGGTGCTAATTTATTTTTTAGTGTTGGGGCCCTTCTATAAGTGACCTTTGGTTTGTTGCCAAGATCATTCTTAATAAAGGGATCCTGTTTAAGAATATTCCATTGTTTTTGGAATATGGATTCCATTCTTTTGTGCTTATTATGATATCTGGTGATAAAGCGAACAGTGTCATGGTCAGTCTGTTTGGATGTTTTGGGCTTTTTGCCAGAGAGGTAAGTAGCATGTGCTTGATCAACCAACTTTTCAGGAAACCCTTTTTCTAGGAATTTGTTTTTGAGATGAATACTCTGGGTGATATAATCGGAATCCCTAGTGCAGTTTTGTCTTAATCTACAATATTGCCCCTTGGGAATGTTATTTACCCACAGTGGGTGGTGACAGCTATTGTAATGTAGATAAGAGTTTCCTGCCGTAGGTTTGGTATAGTTGCGTGACAGAATGGAATTCTGATCATGAAATAGTTCTAGATCTAAAAAGGGAAGACTCTCCTCATTATGCTCAGATGTGAATGATAGGCCAAGATCATTGGCATTACAATGGGAGACGAAACTATCGACTAAGGATGGTGGGCCGTCCCAGATGACAATAATGTCATCTATATATCTGCCGAAGAAAATGATATGTCGAGCAAAGGGGTTATTGTTCCATATGTACTTATCTTCCCATAGACCCATGGTCAGATTGGCGTAAGAAGGGGCAAAATTGGTGCCCATAGCTGTACCATGGGTCTGTAGGTAGAAGTCATCATTGAAGTGAAAATAATTGTGATTTAGACAAAATGAGGTAGCTTCAGAAGTCCCCACAACCCTGGCCGGTGGTTGTGGGGGTCTGCGGGCGGGGGGGGCTTATCGGAATCTGGAAGCCCCCTTTAACAAGGGGACCCCAAGATCCCGGCCCTCCCCCCTGTGTGAAATGGTAAGGGGGTACTTGCACCCCTACCATTTCACTAAAAAGGTGTCAATTGTTAAAAATTACAAGAGTTTTTGACAATTCCTTGTCCTCATCAACATGGGGACAAGGTGTTTTGGGGGCTACCCCAAAGCACCCTCCCAATGTTGAGGGTACGGTTCAGGAGGGGGGGCACTCTCTCGTCCCCCCCTCTTTTCCTGCGGCCTGACAGGTTGTGTGCTCGGACAAGGGTCTGGTATGGATTTTTGGGGGAACCCCACGCCATTTTTGTTTTTAAATTTTGGTGCGGGGTTCCCCTTAAAATCCATACCAGACCTGAAGGGTCTGGTATAGATTTTGAGGGGGACTCCACTCCATTTTTTTTTTAAATTTTGGCCAGGGTTCCCCTTAATATCCATACCAGACCTGAAGGGCCTGGTATAGAATTTAGGGGGACCCCCCAGTTAGTTTAGAGTGACCTCTGCACAGTGTTCAGCTAAAGCTACAAGTTAGGGTAGTGCGTCCTCCTCACAGTGTTCAGCTAAAGCTACAAGTTAGTGTAGTGCGTCCTCCTCACAGTGTTCAGCTAAAACTACAAGTTAGTGTAGTGCGACCTCTGCACAGTGTTCAGCTAATACTACAAGTTAGTGTAGTGTGACCTCTGCACAGTGTTCAGCTAAAGCTACAAGTTAGTGTAGTGCATCCTCTGAACAGTGTTCAGCTAAAACTACAAGTTAGTGTAGTGTGACCTCTGCACAGTGTTCAGCTAAAGCTACAAGTTAGTCTAGTGCGTCCTCTGAACAGTGTTCAGCTAAAGCTACAAGTTAGTGTAGTGCGTCCTCTGAACAGTGTTCAGCTAAAACTACAAGTTAGTTTTTTGCGAGCTCTGCACAGTGTTCCGCTAAAGCTACCTGTAGAAGGTTGGAGGTGTTTTCCTGATCCTATCACTACCGCAGGCAGCTAAATAAGCTACAAGTTAGTTTTTTGTGAGCTCTGCACAGTGTTCAGCTAAAACTACCTGTAGAAGGTTGGTGGTGTTTTCCTGATCCTATCATTACCGCAGGCAGCTAAATAGAGATATATATATATATATCTATGTCTGGAAGGCCAATAAGGAGAGGCAGTCACAAGCCAATAAAAGAGGGCAAGCAGGCTCTGTGTCTAGAGGCAACAGTGCTGGTCATGGAGACGGTGCATCCCACGTGGCCGTGGGACACGCTTGTCCTTCTTTTTTTCGGCAGCGGACCGTGTTGAGCCGCAACATGCAGAAGACTTGGTCGAGTGGATGTCCAAGCCGTCTTCATCCTCCTCATCCTCTCTCACCCATGCTCAGGGTACTTTGTCTGGCAAAGCAACTGCCAACGCGGCCTCTTCCCTCAGCTCAATGGCATCAGTGACTCCTTCCCTAGTCCCACCATGTCCTCCTGAGGAGTCCCTCGAACTGTTTGACCACAGTGTTGGGTACATGCTCCAGGAGGATGCCCAGCGTTTAGAAGGCTCTGATGATGATACTGAGCTAGATGAAGGCAGTAACGTGAGCACGGACAGAGGAGGTGCCCAAGAAGGACAGCAATCTGGCAGTCATGCTCCCCCTGCTGCAGCATACTGCCAGGTTTGCTCCAGTGATGAGGAGGGAGGGCATGATGAGGTCACTGACTCAACTTGGGTACCTGATAGGAGAGAGGAGGAGGAGGCACATCACCAACGAGGCAGGATGCCCTCCAGGGGCCAGCCTAAGGGCAGCACACTGACTGCATCACACCCCAAAGCTCCGCATGTGCAGGGCGCTGCTGTCTATGCGTGTTATTTCAAAAGTTCTTTGGTGTGGGCCTTTTTTGAGACGAGTGCATCAGATCTCACCGCTGCTATTTGCAACATATGTCTCAAGCGTATCTCACGTGGCCAAAACATCTCCCGCTTGGGCACCACATGCTTGACCAGACATATGTTAACCTGCCATGACGTTCGTTGGCAAGCATATCTAAAAGACCCACACCAAAGAACAAAGAGGACCTCTCCTTGCTCCTCATCAGCTGAGATCTCCAACCCCACTATACCTTCAGTCCTCTCTGAGACCTGCACTGAGAGGAATGAAGGTGTAGAATTAGGTGTGTCACAGCCAAGTACTTGTGGGCAATCTGCTTTCGGTACACCGACATCAGACTGTACCAGGCAAATTTCCCTGCCCCAGCTGCTGCACCGCTGAAAGAAGTTCGCTCCCAGCCATCCACATGCCCAGCGGTGGAATGCTAGCTTGGCAAAATTTCTAGCACTTCAACTGCTGCCTTTTCATTTGGTAGACTCTGCCCCCTTCCGCGAGTTTGTGGAATGTACGGTTCCTCAGTGCCAGGTACCCAATCGCCACTTTTTCTCATGGAAGGCGATTCCGGCTTTCTACCGGCATGTGGAAGGCAATGTCCATGCCTCGCTGGACAGGGCGGTCAGTGGTAAGGTGCATATTACCGCTGACTCATGGTCCACCAGGCATGGACAGGGACGTTACCTAAGTTTCACCGCGCACTGGGTGACTCTGCTGGCAGCTGGGAAGGATGCAGGACAAGGTGCAGTGGTGTTGGAGGTTGTTCCGCCACCACACCTCCAAAATGCCAATACTAATGATTGTGACACACCTCTCTCCTCCACCCCCTCTTCTTTTTCTTCCTCCATGGCCTCTTCCTGTGCTTTGTCCTCAGAACCAGCGGTGCTCCGTAGCCGTTCAAGGGGCTACACAAGTATGCAGGCCAAAAGATGCCATGCAGTGCTTGAGCTGGTGTGCTTGGGGGACAGGAGCCACACTGGGGCAGAGGTTCTGTCAGCTCTGCAGGGGCAGGTTCAGAGGTGGTTGACGTCATGCCAACTTAAGGCAGGAATGGTGGTTTGAGACAATGGCACCAACCTCCTCTCTGCCCTCCAACAGGGACAAATGACCCATGTGCCCTGTTTGGCTCACGTCCTTAACTTGGTGGTGCAGCGGTTCTTGGGCAGGTACCCAGGCTTACAGGATGTCCTGAGGCAGGCCAGGAAAGTCTGTGTGCATTTCCGCTGGTCATATAATGCCAGTGCTCGGCTGGCAGACCTCCAAAGGGAGTTTAACCTGCCCAAGAACCGCCTAATCTGTGACATGCCCACCAGGTGGAACTCAACGTTGGCCATGCTGCAGCGGCTGCACACGCAGCAGAGGGCCATCAATGAGTACTTGTACGACTATGGCACCAGGACAGGGTCAGGGGAGCTTGTTTTTTTTTCCCCACGCCAGTGGGCCATGATCAGGGATGCATGCACTGTCCTGTCACCATTTGAGGAGGCCACGAGGATGGTGAGCAGTGACAGTGCATGCATCAGTGACACTGTCCCCCTTGTCCACCTGTTGGAGCACACGCTGCATGGAATAATGGACAGGGCACTTGAGGCAGAACGGAGGCAGGAAGAGGAGGACTTCCTTAGCGCTCAAGGCCCCCTTTATCCAGACAGTGTTCCTGCGTGCCCACCGATCACACAGGAAGAGGACGAGGAGGATTGTGTCAATATGGAGGTGGAGCCTGGCACTCAGCATCAGCAGCAGTCTTTAAGGGATCAGTTCCAAGAAACACATGGACTTGTACGTGGCTGGGAGGAGGTGGCTGCGGACCATGTCATCCTTAGTGACCCAGAGGACTCCGGACCGAATGCCTCAGCAAACCTATGCTGCATGGCCTCCCTGATCCTGCAAAGCCTGCGTAAGGATCCTCGTATTCGTGGTATCAAAAAGAAGGACCAATACTGGCTGGCAACCCTCCTTGATCCACGTTACAAGGGTAAGGTTGCGGACCTTATCTTGCCGTCGCAGAGAGAGCAGAGGATGAAACATCTTTGGGAGGCCTTGCAGAAAGGTCTGTGCAACGCGTTCCCAGAGACTGGGAGGTTACAAACTCCTGTTTCTGGACAACGTGTTGCTGAGGCTTTGGTCAGTCAAAGAAGGAGCGGTGGAGAAGGTGGCCGTCTGACCGATGTGTTCAGACAATTTTTTAGTCCGCAGCCCCAAGGTATGATCGGTTCCAGCAACCATTGCCAGCGTCTGTTTTACAAGGTGCAGGAATACCTAGGGGCAAGATCTGACTTGGACACCTTTCCTACCGAAAATCCTCTGGGTTACTGGGTCTTGAGGATGGATCACTGGCCAGAGCTTGCACAGTATGCAATTGAGCTACTGGCCTGTCCTGCATCCAGCGTTCTATCGGAACGCACATTCAGTGCTGCTGGAGGCTCTGTAACCGATCACAGGGTGCGTCTGTCCACCGACTCGGTCGATCGACTGACCTTCATAAAAATGAATCAGTCTTGGATCACCACCAGCTACCAAGCACCTGATGCTGATGTAACCGAATAATTTTTTTTGAAATCTCAGATCCCTTCAAAGACTGCCTATGCTGATGCTGAGTGACTATCCTGAGTAATTATCCTCTTCCTCCTCAATGATCACGCTGATAGCTTGTAAGAACATTTTTTATTCTGGGCACCGCCACCAGTGCCTAAGGCCCAATTTTTCAGCCCCTGTTTAACAGGGGCGTGTAATTACAATTTTTGATGTGATACTTTGCAGCAGGGCTCGTTCCTGCATTCCAACTAGAGTATCTGTGAGGGGTTGCAGTGTTGTGGCACCAGCACCAGTGCCTAAGGCCCAATTTTTCAGCCCCTGTTTAACAGGGGCATGTAATTACAATTCTTGATCTAATATTTCACAGCAGGGCCCATTTCTGCGCCCACCAAGAGCGAGTGAGGACTTACAGTGTTGTGGCACCAGTACCACCACCACCAAAGGCCCAATTTTTCTGCCCCTGTTTAACAGGGGCATGTAATTACATTTGTTGATCTAATATTTCACAGCAGGGCCCGTTTCAGCACCCACCAAGAGCGAGTGAGGACTTACAGTGTTGTGGCACCAGCACCACCACCAAAGGCCCAATTTTTCTGCCCCTTTTCAACAGGGGCATGTAATTACAATTCTTGATCTAATATTTCACAGCAGGGCCCTGTGGGGGCTTACAGTGTTGTGGCCACAACAACACCTAAGGCCCAAATTTCTGCTGAGTATATAGGGCAGGCCCCTACTTTCAAACATCCAACTTACAAACGACTCCTTCTTGCAAAAGGAAGGAGACAACAGGAAGTGAGATGAAATTTACCCCTAGGAAGGGAAATTCTCTCCTGTAAGAGCTAATATGGGAAAAACATTTCTCCTTTCCACTGATGCTTTATCACCAATCCTTGTTTCACAAAAAAACCCAATTTTCAAAAAACATTTGTCATTGGGACAAAAAGTGAGGTGAAATCGTCTGAGCACAGACAGCAAAACAAATGTCACAGGGATGATAACCCTTCCCTAGGGTTTCCAAAAAGCTTAAAATAGATTTTTTGGCTGGAGCTAAACACGTTAAAAATGTACCAGTTCAAAATTACAAACAGATTCTACTTAACAACAAACCTACAGTCCCTGTCTTGTTTGCACCGCCTGTATACTGCTGTTCAGAGTGCAGAGCCTGTATACTGCTGTTTCCTTTTTTAATTTGGGTGTGGAGTTCTCCTTAATATCCATACAAGACCCAAAGGGCCTGGTAATGGACTGGGGGGTACCCATGCCATTTGTCTCACTGATTTTCATCCATATTGCCAGGACCCGACATTACATTAAAGCCGCAAGCAGTTTTAAATGACTTTTTTTCCTTTAAAAATGACATTTTGTGCAGGGACTGTTCTAAGCATGGGAAACACATGCCACTTTACAGGTATACTATAGACACCCCCCAGGTACGATATTTAAAGGAATATTTCACTTTTTTTTTTTTTTTACTTTAGGCATCATTAAAATCACTGCTCCCGAAAAAACGGCCATTTTTAAAAGTTTTCTTTGCATTGATACATGTCCCCTGGGGCAGGACCCGGGTCCCCAAACCCTTTTTAGGACAATACCATGCAAATTAGCCTTTAAAATGAGCACTTTTGATTTCAAACATTCGAGTCCCATAGACGTCAATGGGATTCTAACGTTCGTGCGAATTTTCGGTCCGTTCGCAGATTCTGGTGCGAACCGAACCGGGGGGTGTTCGGTTGATCCCTAGTTTGCAGGTATGTTTTCCCTTTTTATGGCATTCACCTGTGTTTTTCCTATTTTCTTCTCAGTGTTGCTCTAGGATCACTGTGCTCTCTATGGCATTCACCTGAGCTCTTCCTATCCCCTTTTCAATGCTTGCTCTGGGATCACTGTTGGGCTCAGTTTCCACTAGTGCGACTTGTCACTGCAAAGTCGCATGACAAGCCGTACCCCATGATTTCCAATGAGTACCGTTCATATGTGCATCCATAGACCTCAAGAATACACAGGCATTGCTTCAAGTCGCATCAAATTTGCGGCAAAATCATGCGATTTTCAGGTCGCAATAGTGGAGACTTAGCATTATGCTGTTTTTTCATTTCAGTCTGCTGCTTTGCACTGTTTCTATGGGAAACACTGTCCAGTCAGACCATCCATTGCCTTTAAGGTATAGGGATTAGGTAAGTAGTGAAGATTGAGAAAAAGAGAGCCAATATCTATAGTCCTGTAAGGACTACAAGATGGAGGGAGCCTTCTGACGGTCAAGATAAGTCACCATCTAAGAACAGTCATCCAGGCGATGTTGATTAAGCTCATCACCTCACCCCTCATTATCATTGCTTCCCGTTTACAAACATCACAAGTTACCAGCCCTAATAGTCACTGCATTTGTTGTGGAAAGCCATTGCCTGTAAAGGCTAGTATGTCACGTCTGCCTGAAACAGGCACTATACAGCCCTGCAAGGACCTCAAGGTGAAGAGAGCCTGCTAAAAGCCAGAACAGTCACCGTTCAAAGCGCAGACATACAGGCAACAAGATGGAGGGAGCCTTCTGACGGTCAAGATAAGTCACCATCTAAGAACAGTCATCCAGGCGATGTTGATTAAGCTCATCACCTCACCCCTCATTATCATTGCTTCCCGTTTACAAACATCACAAGTTACCAGCCCTAATAGTCACTGCATTTGTTGTGGAAAGCCATTGCCTGTAAAGGCTAGTATGTCACATCTGCCTGAAACAGGCACTATACAGCCCTACAAGGACCTCAAGGTGAAGAGAGCCTGCTAAAAGCCAGAACAGTCACCGTTCAAAGCGCAGACATACAGGCAACATTGATCAATGTCATCATCTCACCTCTCATTTGGTTTGCTCCCGTTTACAAACACCACAGATTACCAGCACTAATGGTTGCTGCATTTGTGGTGGAAAGCCATTGCTTGAAAAGCTACAGTGCATGAATTGCCTAGCACTTCCAACCAGAGCCAGTAGGTGGTGTCCAAATAGGAAAGCTTGCCATGAGAATAAAGCGTTAAAGGGGCCACAAGCTTTGAAGATTGCCCAATAGAGATTTTTTTGCAAGGGCAGCTAAGGACGCAGTTGCCTGGGTTGAAATGGAGGAAACTCTCCACAAGGTTAGAAAGTACTAATTTCCTTCAACTGGAAGAGTTAATCCAGGAAGAAATGAAGGGGTCAGAAAAAAGTGCCCTAATAAACAGGCTGTCAAAACTGTATACCCTGAAAAAGCTAAAGGTCAACCTCCTCTGATGATGGATCCATCATAAATGTAGCTGGCAAAACATGTCACATTCAAGGAGGCTCTAGTCCGAAAATTTGATCTAGATCTGAAGTGCTCCTACACACTGTAGCATCTGCAGGTGCTGGCACACCAGCAATAACCAGCCCATGTGTTGAGTGAGTCTAATGGGAGTTGTTGCATAATTATTAGCTAGCTGCTGCACCTGCAGGACTCTGAGGAAAGTGGCAGGGTCCACATCCCTTTAGACAAGATACTCCCAATAGGGAATCACATTAGAAATGAAATTTTTATTGCAGTGGATGCCAAAAAATCTGACTTTTATCTTGGTGCAGACTTCTGGGAAAATCAGTGAACCGGTCATACAAGCAGGACGTCGATTTTGTTCGGGAGCCACGTCACACGACTGCGCAATTATCAGTTAAAGTGACGCAGTGCCGAATCGCAAAAAGTGCTCTGGTCTTTGGCCAGCCAAATGGTCCGGGGCTTAAGTGGTTAAATAACCCCGTCTGGAAGAAGTGAAGAGACAAGGTGGTAACAACTTTGTAAGAGCTGAAATTGGCAGCATACTCTGTGGTGGATGTGTCAGACGTCAATTGATGTTTTTCAAGAGTGGTGTTCCCCGCAGTCAAGGCAAGGAGTGCATTATGGCTGAAGCCATGGTTGGTGGATCCCACCAAAAAAAAAAAAAAAAATTGGTGTAAGACACCAGCACACAGATCCAATCTATTTGGGATTAGACAGGATACAGCCATCTCAAGGGTGACCATTAGCAGGTCAGGGCAAATATCATCCGACAAAAAAACAGAAAATTCCAGAAAGTCCAGCATATATATGGCGACTCCCAAGTAGATACCAGGAGGCAAAAAAAGATTAGTAAACGAACTGGAGAAGTACCCAATCTTCATTATTGAAGCCTTAACGATCTAAGGCTCCTGTCTTATGAGAACAGCAGAAGTCCTTTTTAAGGGTGCACTAATCCAGGGGTGCCTGTGCGAAGCTTTACTCACACACCTGGATGGAAAACCTTCAGGATCAGTGGGCCATGTCAGCTATATTGGCGTGACATTGGTGGAAGTTTAAGGGAGGTCCGCCTTTCTGGTACAATAATTTTTATTGAAAAAGTATAACATCATGACAAATTCACCCATGCAGGGGCATAATTCAATGAGCATAACGATCATATAACATTGACAGGTGGGAAGTCCACCTTCCAATCTCTTCCAGTCAGCCAGGCTACCAGAGTTGATGAAAAAGTAAAAAATTCTGGCACAGTTTGTAGCTGGATTAAAAAAAAAATCAAAAAATGAACAATCGTGAAGGTTCTGGTTACCCAAAGGAGATGAGGATTCGGTTCACCTCTGTTCCTAGCAAAAAAAAAAAGATTTTGACAAGCAGCACAGGAAGTTAGAGTCGTGCAAGATGGAAAACCTCCAATCAATTATATTATTCATAAATCTGGGAGACTGGATTCTCCTGTAGGTTTATCAGACACCTACTTCCTAATTCATTCTCAATTCCTCTACCAGTTTGAGTTCCTCCCCTTCGGTCTGTACATCTCCTCCCAGGGCATTCACAAAGGTCTTACTGTCTGCAATAGTGACGGGAAAAATTCAGTAGAACTTCCACAAGGGAATTTCCGTCCTCTGATAGAGAAAGCCAAAGGTGCTTTGGGAGTGAAGTCTCTTCCAGCAAAACAGTGCCGGAATATCCTTGGTTCTTCGTAACTGACCAATTGTTTTCAGATGGAACATTATCACATCAGATCCCAGCTAGAAAGGTTGGGGGATGCATTTCAAAGAGCAGGCTGCTCAAAGTCATGGGATGTTAAGCTTATGAGGAATAGTATTGAATTTTCTTGAACCGAGTAGTGTTCAAAGCACTTCTGTTATTCACTCCTTTTAACAAGAGGAAGATTTGTACTGTGCCTAGTCAGCAGTGGAAGAGTAGAATTCTTATGCCCCGTACACATCGGACATTGATCGGACATTCCGACAACAAAATCCATGGATTTTTTCTGACGGATGTTGGCTCAAACTTGTTTTGCGTACACATGGTCGCACAAAGTTGTCGGAATTTCTGATCGCCAAGAACGCGGTGACGTACACCACGTACGACGAGACTAGAAAAGGCCAGTTCAGAACCAAGCGCGGCACCCTTTGGGCTCCTTTTGCTAATCTCATGTTAGTAAAAGTTTGGTGAGAGACGATTCACGCTTTTTCAGACTCGTG
Source organism: Aquarana catesbeiana (assembly GCF_042186555.1). Taxonomy (NCBI): domain Eukaryota; kingdom Metazoa; phylum Chordata; class Amphibia; order Anura; family Ranidae; genus Aquarana; species Aquarana catesbeiana. Next base: position 152,057,830 of record NC_133334.1, on the reverse strand, counting down.
GTTTTCAGATTGTTTTCTGCTGTTCAGTTTGTGCTTGTGGGTTTGTATCTGCTCTTCAGTGCGTGCAGCAAGTGACACGTGACTCTTGTCATTCTGTTCTTGTTCATTCGTTACTGTTTTTCAGGTCGCTCTTCACAGGCCTTGTTGTTCTTCAGTGCGTTCTGTTACTTCGTTCTGAGCAGCCGACCGTTTTCTAGCCATGTTGCGTATACATACTCCTTGTAGAGTTCGTGCTGTGTGGTGGCTTGGTGTTGGGGTCCTGACCTTGACACAAGTCCAGTCCATGAACAGGGTGGGGAGGAGTTCATGGACCAAGAATTGATTGCTTCAGCATGACCAGTTCTGTCATATGCCTTTGCTCCATGAGATCCGTGAGAATAATCCTGATGATTTCAGGAACTTTCTCCGGATGACGGACCCCGTATTTCACCGTTTGTTGGTTTTGCTGACCCCCTATATCAGCAGGCAGGATACCTGCATGAGGCAAGCCATCACTCCAGAGCAGAGGCTCGTCGCCTCCCTGCGGTACTTGGCGATGGGGAGAAGCTTGCTGGACCTCAAGTTCTCGACAGGCATCTCCCCCCAGGCTCTGGGGATCATTATCCCGGAGACCTGTTCTGCCATCATTCAGGTCCTGCAGAAGGATTATATTAAGGTAAGATTTTTATCCTTTAATATCACATTTTATTGTATTTAATGTTTGCTAATATATTGTATTTCTTTCCTCATTCCCTAATTACCATGATTGTAATATGCTATGAATGTCCCCTTTGTCCTCATTCATGCTGGATTTTTATGTAATTATTTTTGTTGTCCTTCATACATATTTGCCTTCACTTACCTCCCCAGCATGGCCTCCTGCCCTATATTCACCTCATGTAGTCACTTAACAATGTATTTTATCAGCTCCATAGTAGTGCTTTACCCCAAACATCCCTAAAATGTTATGAAATGTGATTGGTGCTTCAAATTCAGGTAGAGTGCCAGAGGCTTTTTTTGGGTGTCCCCAAATCATTTGGAACCCTCCCTCCCCCCAACTCCTAAGTCAGCTGATAACAATTCTCTATCTATCCTCAATCATCTATCTGCCGACTTTGCCAAACCCAAACACACTATACCCATCTCTTTAGTGCTCAGATTTATGGATGAATTCCCCAAAGCATGTAGTGCAATGGCCTGCCTGTATACTTTAAAATGGTACTGTTTAAAGTTTTTGTATCCTATTATTATCTTGATAGGTAATAGCAGAATGTCCAAATGTGCTCAAATGTGTACAGTGTGTATTTATATCTTTGTATTATGATACTTCTTGTGTCCAGTGGGCTGCCAATAGTGTAACTGTCTGTTCAAAGTAATACACATTATATAGGCATTCGTCTCTCAATGAAGTGGAGAGGGTTACCTGTAGGGATGAGCTTCGTGTTCGAGTCGAACCCATGTTCGACTCGAACATCGGCTGTTCGATCGTTCGTCGAATTGCGAACGATATGGGCCGTTCGCGCCAAATTCGTGTGGCGCGTCACGGCCCATAATTCACTGCGGCATCGCAGTGCATTGCTTGCTGATGATTGGCCAAGCATGCACTATGACCCGCATGCTTGGCCAATCACAGCGCCGCCTTAACAGAGAGCCATAATTGGCCAAAGCCAAGGAGGCTTTGGCCAATTATGGCTCAGGGGATTTAGTACACGCCCCACACTATATAAGGCCGCCTGCACGGCGGCCCTGTGCAGTGTGTTCCGGTGTGCTTAGAGAGAGAGAGAGACAGTGTCATTTCATTTGAGTTAGCTAGATTAGGCAGGACAGTCAGTCAGTTAGCTGCACTTAAAGTGTATTGTGTATATATATGCATCCCAGGTGTTGCATATATATATATATACACTGTATTCAGTTTAGCTAGATCCGTTCCTGTTATCTTCTAGACTATTTACATTTAGTGCAGTGCGTCCTGCTCAGTGTTCAGCTAGATCCGTTCCTGTTATATTCCTACTGACAGGCAGGCTTGTCTTGTTACAGTATTTTGAAGAAAATTACTGGTGTTCTTTTGATCCTATTAGTGCCACAGTCAGGCAGCTAGACTATTTACATTTAGTGCAGTGCGTCCTGCTCACAGTGTTCAGCTAGATCCGTTCCTGTTATCTTCTTACTGACAGGCAGGCTTGTCTTGTTACAGTATTTTAAAGAAAATTACTGGTGTTCTTTTGATCCTATTAGTACCACAGTCAGGCAGCTAGACTATTTACAGTTAGTGCAGTGCGTCCTGCCCACAGTGTTCTGCTAAACCTACAAGTAAGTGGGGTGCGTCCTGCTCACAGTGTTCAGCTAAACCTACAAGCTAGTGGGGTGCGTCCTGCTCACAGTGTTCAGCTAGATCCGTTCCTGTTATCTTCTTACTGACAGGCAGGCTTGTCTTGTTACAGTATTTTAAAGAAAATTGCTGGTGTTCTTTTGATCCTATTAGTACCACAGTCAGGCAGCTAGACTATTTACAGTTAGTGCAGTGCGTCCTGCTCACAGTGTTCTGCTAAACCTACAAGTTAGTGGGGTGTGTCCTGCTCACAGTGTTCAGCTAAACCTACAAGTTAGTGGGGTGCGTCCACCTCACAGTGTTCAGCTAAACCTACAAGCTAGTGGGGTGCGTCCTGCTCACAGTGTTCAGCTAGATCTGTTCCTGTTATCTTCTTACTGACAGGCAGGCTTGTCTTGTTACAGTATTTTAAAGAAAATTACTGATGTTCTTTTGATCCTATTAGTACCACAGTCAGGCAGCTAGACTATTTACAGTTAGTGCAGTGCGCCCTGCTCACAGTGTTCTGCTAAACCTACAAGTTAGTGGGGTGCGTCCTGCTCACAGTGTTCAGCTAAACCTACAAGTTAGTGGGGTGCGTCCACCTCACAGTGTTCAGCTAAACCTACAAGCTAGTGGGGTGCGTCCTGCTCACAGTGTTCAGCTAGATCCGTTTCTGTTATCTTCTTACTGACAGGCAGGCTTGTCTTGTTACAGTAAATACAGCTACCTGAAGAAAATTGCTGGTGTTCTTTTGATCCTATTAGTACCACAGTCAGGCAGCAAGACTATTTACAGTTAGTGCAGTGTGTCCTGCTCACAGTGTTCTGCTAAACCTACAAGTTAGTGGGGTGCGTCCTGCTCACAGTGTTCAGCTAAACCTACAAGTTAGTGGGGTGCGTCCACCTCACAGTGTTCAGCTAAACCTACAAGCTAGTGGGGTGCGTCCTGCTCACAGTGTTCAGCTAGATCCGTTCCTGTTATCTTCTTACTGACAGGCAGGCTTGTCTTGTTACAGTATTTTAAAGAAAATTACTGATGTTCTTTTGATCCTATTAGTACCACAGTCAGGCAGCTAGACTATTTACAGTTAGTGCAGTGCGTCTTGCTCACAGTGTTCTGCTAAACCTACAAGTTAGTGGGGTGCGTCCACCTCACAGTGTTCAGCTAAAGCTACCTGTAGAAGGTTGGTGGTGTTCTCATACTACAGGCAGGCAGTTGATTTTGCTAGCTGCAGTATCAGTACATATATATATATATATATATATATATATATATCCCAGCTTAGTGCAGCTACAGGCCATTAGTATGTCTGGAAGGCCAAGAAGGAGAGGCAGACAGTCACAAGCCAATAAGAGGGCAAGCAGGCTCTGTGTCTAGTGCTGGTCGTGGAGACGGTGCATCCTCATCAGCACGTGGCCATGGGACACGCTTGGCCTTTTTTTCGGCAGCTGGCCATGTTGAGCCGCAACATGCGGAAGACTTGGTCGAGTGGATGACCAAGCCGTCTTCATCCTCCTCATCCTCTCTCACCCATGCCCAGGGTACTTTGTCTGGCAAAGCAGCGGCCTCTTCCCTCGGCTCAATGTCATCAGTGACTCCTTCCCTAGCCCCACCATGTCCTCCTGAGGAGTCCCTCGAACTGTTTGACCACAGTGTTGGGTACATGCTCCAGGAGGATGCCCAGCGTTTGGAAGGCTCTGATGATGATACTGAGCTCGATGAAGGCAGTAACACGAGCACGGACAGAGGGGGTGCCCAAGAAGGACAGCAATCTGGCAGTCATGCTCCCCCTGCTGCAGCATACTGCCAGGTTTGCTCCAGTGATGAGGAGGGAGGGGATGATGAGGTCACTGACTCAACGTGGGTGCCTGATAGGAGAGAGGAGGAGGAGGAGGAGGAGGAGGCGGCACATCACCAACGAGGCAGGATGCCCTCCAGGGGCCAGCCTAAGGGCAGCACATTGACTGCATCACACCCCAAAGCTCCACATGTGCAGGGCGCTGCAGTCTCTGCGCGTTATTCAAAAAGTTCTTTGGTGTGGGCTTTTTTGAGACGAGTGCATCAGATCGCACCGCTGCTATTTGCAACATATGTCTCAAGCGTATCTCGCGTGGCCAAAACATCTCCCGCTTGGGTACCACATGCTTGACCAGACATATGTTGACCTGCCATGCAGTTCGTTGGCAAGCCTATCTAAAAGACCCACACCAAAGAACAAAGAGGACCTCTGCTTGCTCCTCATCAGCTGAGATTTCCAACCCCACTAGACCTTCAGTCCTCTCTGAGACCTGCACTGAGAGGAATGACGGTATAGAATTAGGTGTGTCTCAGCCACGTACTTGTGGGCAATCTGATTTTGGTACACCGACGTCAGATTGTACCAGGCAAATTTCCCTGCCCCAGCTGCTGCACCGCCGAAAGAAGTTTGCTCCCAGCCATCCACATGCCCAGCGGTTGAATGCTAGCTTGGCAAAATTGCTAGCACTTCAACTGCTGCCTTTTCAGTTGGTAGACTCTGCCCCCTTCCGTGAGTTTGTGGAATGTGCAGTTCCTCAGTGGCAGGTACCCAAACGCCACTTTTTCTCACGGAAGGCGATTCCGGCTCTCTACCAGCATGTGGAAGGCAATGTCCATGCCTCGCTGGACAGGGCGGTCAGCGGTAAGGTGCATATTACCGCTGACTCATGGTCCAGCAGGCATGGACAGGGACGTTACCTAAGTTTCACGGCGCATTGTGTGACTCTGCTGGCAGCTGGGAAGGATGCAGGACAAGGTGCAGTAGTGTTGGAGGTTGTTCCGCCACCACGCCTCCAAAATGCTAATGATTGTGACACACCTCTCTCCTCCACCCCCTCCTCTTCTTCTTCCTCCATGGCCTCTTCCTCGGAACCAGCGGTGCTCCGTAGTCGTTCAAGGGGCTACGCAAGTACGCAGGCCAAAAGATGCCATGCGGTGCTTGAGCTGGTGTGCTTGGGGGACAGGAGCCACACTGGGGCAGAGGTTCTGTCAGCTCTGCAGGGGCAGGTTCAGAGGTGGTTGACGCCACGCCAACTTAAGGCAGGAATGGTGGTTTGCGACAATGGCACCAACCTCCTCTCTGCCCTCCGACAGGGACAAATGACCCATGTGCCCTGTTTGGCTCACGTCCTTAACTTGGTGGTGCAGCGGTTCTTGGGCAGGTACCCGGGCTTACAGGATGTCCTGAGGCAGGCCAGGAAAGTCTGTGTGCATTTCCGCCGGTCATATAATGCCAGTGCTCGGCTGACGGACCTCCAAAAGGAGTTTAACCTGCCCAAGAACCGCCTAATCTGTGACATGCCCACCAGGTGGAACTCAACGTTGGCCATGCTGCAGCGGCTGCACACGCAGCAGAGGGCCATCAATGAGTACCTGTGCGACTATGGCACCAGGACAGGGTCAGGGGAGCTTGTTTTTTTTTCCCCACGCCAGTGGGCCATGATCAGGGATGCATGCACTGTCCTGTCACCATTTGAGGAGGCCACGAGGATGGTGAGCAGTGACAGTGCATGCATCAGTGACACTGTCCCCCTTGTCCACCTGTTGGAGCACACGCTGCGTGGAATAATGGACAGGGCACTTGAGGCAGAACAGAGGCAGGAAGAGGAGGACTTCCTTAGCTCTCAAGGCCCCCTTTATCCAGACAGTGTTCCTGCGTGCCCGCCGATCACACAGGAAGAGGACGAGGAGGAAGAGTAAGAGGAGGAGGAGGAAGATTGTGTCAGTATGGAGGTGGAGCCTGGCACTCAGCATCAGCAGCAGTCTTTAAGGGATCAGTCCCAAGAAACACATGGACTTGTACGTGGCTGGGAGGAGGTGGCTGCGGACCATGTCGTCCTTAGTGACCCAGAGGACTCCGGACCGAATGCCTCAGCAAACCTACGCTGCATGGCCTCCCTGATCCTGCAAAGCCTGCGTAAGGATCCTCGTATTCGTGGTATCAAGGAGAAGGACCAATACTGGCTGGCAACCCTCCTTGATCCACGTTACAAGGGTAAGGTTGCGGACCTTATCTTGCCATCGCAGAGGGAGCAGAGGATGAAACATCTTCGGGAGGCCTTGCAGAAAGGTCTGTGCAACGCGTTCCCAGAGACTGGGAGGTTACAAACTCCTGTTTCTGGACAACGTGTTGCTGAGGCTTCGGTCAGTCAAAGAAGGAGCGGTGGAGAAGGTGGCCGTCTGACCGATGCGTTCAGACAATTTTTTGGTCCGCAGCCCCAAGGTATGATCGGTTCCAGCAACCATCGCCAGCGTCTGTTTTACATGGTGCAGGAATACCTAGGGGCAAGATCAGACTTGGACACCTTTCCCACCGAAAATCCTCTGGGTTACTGGGTCTTGAGGATGGATCACTGGCCAGAGCTTGCACAGTATGCAATTGAGCTACTGGCCTGTCCTGCATCCAGCGTTCTTTCGGAACGCACATTCAGTGCTGCTGGAGGCGTGGTAACCGATCACAGGGTGCGTCTGTCCACTGACTCGGTCGATCGACTGACCTTCATAAAAATGAATGAGTCTTGGATCACCACCAGCTACCAAGCACCTGATGCTGATGTAACTGAATAATTTTTTTTGAAATCTCAGATCCCTTCAAAGACTGCCTATGCTGATGCTGAGTGACTATTCCTGAGTAATTATCCTCTTCCTCCTCAATCATCACGCTGATAGCTTGTAAGAGCATTTTTGGTTCTGGGTGCCACCACCAGTGCCTAAGGCACAATTTTTCAGCCCCTGTTTAACAGGGGCGTGTAATTACGATTTTTGATGTAATACTTTGCAGCAGGGCTCGTTCCTGCATTCCAACTAGAGTGTCTGTGAGGGGTTGCAGTGTTGTGGCACCAGCACCAGTGCCTAAGGCCCAATTTTTCAGCCCTTGTTTAACAGGGGCGTGTAATTACAATTTTTGATGCAATACTTTGCAGCAGGGCTCGTTCCTGCATTCCAACTAGAGTGTCTGTGAGGGGTTGCAGTGTTGTGGCACCAGCACCAGTGCCTAAGGCCTAATTTTTCAGCTCCTGTTCAACAGGGGCATGTAATTACAATTCTTGATCTAATATTTCACAGCAGAGCCCTGTGAGGGCTTACAGTGTTGTGGCCACAGCAACACCTAAGGCCCAAATTTCTGCTGAGTATATAGGGCAGGACCCTACTTTCAAACAACTAACTTACAAACGACTCCTACTTGCAAACGGAAGGAGACAACAGGAAGTGAGAATAAATCTACCCCTAGGAAGGGAAATTCTCTCCTGTAAGAGTTAATATGGGAAAAACATTTCTCCTTTCCACTGATGCTTTCCAATCCATTGGGACAAAAAGTGAGGTGAAATCTTCTGAAGAGGAGGAAAGACAGCAAAACAAATGTCACAGGGGTGATAACCCTTCCCTATGTTTTCCAAAAAGCTTAAAAAAGAGTTTTTGGCTGGAGCTAAACACGTTAAAAATGTACCCGTTCAAAATTACAAAGAGATTCTACTTAACAACAAACCTACAGCCTGTATACTGCTGTTCAGAGTATATAGGGCCTGGTGGCCCCACACCTTTCCTTATTTTAATTTGGGTGCGGGGTTCCCCTTAATATCCATACAAGACCCAAAGGGCCTGGTAATGGACTGGGGGGTACCCATGCCGTTTGTCTCACTGATTTTCATCCATATTGCCAGGACCCGACATTACATTAAACCCGCAAGCAGTTTTAAATGAGATTTTTTCCTTTAAAAATGACATTTGGTGCAGGGACTGTTCTAAACACGGGAAACACGCGTCACTTTACAGGCATACTATAGACACCCCTCAGGTACGATATTTAAAGGAATATTTCACTTTTTTTTTTTTTACTTTAAGCATCATTAAAATCACTGCTCCCGAAAAAACGGCCTTTTTTAAAAGTTTTTTTTGCATTGATACATGTCCCCTGGGGTAGGACCCGGGTCCCCAAACCCTTTTTAGGACAATACCATGCAAATTAGCCTTTAAAATGAGCACTTTTGATTTCGAACGTTCGAGTCCCATAGACGTCAATGGGGTTCTAACGTTCGTGCGAACTTTCGGTCCGTTCGCAGGTTCTGGTGCGAACCGAACCGGGGGGGGTGTTCGGCTCATCCATACTTACCTGTCCAAGAGTTCCCCCCCTATTATGTTAGAAATGGCCCATGAGAGGGGGGAAGGGGGAACCTGATAGGTGTACCTTATACTTTGGTCTTTAAAAATTCCCATAAATAAATGGTATCTTGATGTTGGCCAAGAATGTTTGCGTATAATCTGCTTTCCATGTTTATGTGCAAAAAGACTAATTTCTTTTTTTTTTTTTTACTCCACAGTTTCCTTCCATGCCACAGGAATGGCAGACTGTGGCCTCCCACTTTGCCCAGCGGTGGGACTTTCCTAACTGCGGAAAGGCAATTGATGGGAAACACGTCCACATCATCCCACCACCCAACTTGGGGTCATACTATTATAATTATAAGAGGTTCAATAGTATTGTGATGTTGGCGGTGGTGTCGGCTACTTATGAATTTCTGTATGTGGACGTGGGGAAGAATGGCTGGATGTCCGATGGTGGAGTCATCGCCCAGACGGAGTTCTACAGGCGTCCCCAAAATGGCAGCTTGGACTTGCCACCTCCAGAAGACAATGTGGAAGGACTCCCATTCCTTTTCGTTGCGGATGACGCTTTTGCGCTGGGGGACCATCTTATGCGGCCATTCCCGATGAGGACCCTCACCCTGGACCAGAGGGTTTTTAATTACTGGCTGGCCAGAGCCAGAAGAGTGGTGGAGAACACGTTTGGAATCATGGCCAGCCGGTTCCGCCTATTTCTTACACCCATACATATGACAGAGTACAAACTGAATCACATTATCCTGGCGTGCTGTGTTCTACACAACTTTTTATGGCAACATTCTGCCAACTATGCTAGCTCAGTTGGGCCTGAGGCCAGAATTCAAAATGAACCAACCCTGATGGCGCTTGAAAGTGGCCGTCCTGGCTTGCCCCCCCTGAGTGCCCGTGATGTCCGGCTAAGATACCTTGAATACTTTGCGGGTAGGGGGGCTATCAATATGCCAGACAATGTGTAAAACCTTTTTCAAATAAAAAAAAAATAAGCAAATCTTTGGTGACATTAACTGCTTGTGTTTGTTTTAGCTGACCCTGACAGAAATGTGTTGAGTCGTGAAAATGGCGTGATTGTGTAACCTTACAAAGCACTGTTGGGTTTTATTTACTAAAGGCAAAGACACTTTGCACTACAAGTGCACTTGAAACTGCACTTGTAGTGCAAAGTGAATTTGCCCTTAGGAAATAACACCCATTGTCACAGAAAACACCAATTAGAGCACCACAAAAGTGTTGGAGCGTTGAGACAATAATCCACACATTCTTGATTATCAATCTTTTTAATACCTGCACAATCATATGTGCATTTAGAAAAGGTTTTTAAAACAAACCAACATGTTTGTTGTATAACAATTTTTGGGGTCACATTAGAAAAAGTAGGAATGTCCATTTAAGATAAAGCAGGCATGTTTAAAACCAACAAGAAAGACACAAATCTTGAACTTACAAAGTTCACATTTGGTAGAACTTGAAGGCAATATCAGTCATGAGTATTTAGAAACTGTGTTTGATATTGCATTCAGATGGGGTGAAGTCACCCCCCGGAAAAGCCAAATTTTATACTTTATTATTGCACCCCCAAAACGCGTCCATTGATCTCCCGTGATGGCAGATAGCACATGTTGACACACTGTGTGCCTCTTCAAAATTTGGCTTTTCTACAATTTGACACAAAAAATTGTAGCACACCAAAAAACAAAGGGATTTGGAGGGGTTTTAAACTCTCCCCAAAACATCAATGATGTTCTTATTTTTTTTGATGTTCATTGATGTTTTTCTTGATGTTTTCCAAGTCCCTATTACACACCATGATCTCCCCGATCAGGATCTGTGGACTTTCTGAGGTGAAAGGATCTTGATCCACAACATCACGATCACCTAAAAAGATAGAAACCAAAAAAAAACATGTATTATAAATATGCCAGCATCCATCTCTTACATGAGCCTGTGGTCGCAGACACTCACCTGTTGTGGTGTCAATTTCCACCACGTCTTCTTCCTCCTGCTCTGCGTTGCTTGGGTGGATTTCCCCTTCTTCTAGAGGTGGGGGGTCTCTGGTCTCCTTGGATGAGGGGTGTCCTCCGAGTCTTTTCTTCCCTATGTTAAAAAAAAAATGGTATACTTAGCACACAGATATTTGATGGCATAACTAGAAATATGAAACATTGCTTGGAAGTGGGGTACAATTGTCTGTTTTGGCAGAGTTCCAAGATGTAGAATTTTTAGTGTCCTTTGTCAAGCTTCAATACTTTACCTGTTTTGTACAAGCTTCACAGATGGAAACACCCCTATAGTATCCACTGGAGCACCTGTGTGAGACCCCTAATAAAAAGGGTGTTCTTGTGTCCCACACTAGTGCTCCAGCGTCCAGATGTGTAACCAGCTGCTGAGTGTCCTCTCCTTACACAGAATCTAGTTTGCATTTCATTCTAGTAACAAACACATCTACACAACCAAATTAGTTTCAGACAAGTAGGCACTAAAAAATGTGGGCAAATGCATATGGCCAAAACAATGGTGTTTTATAGGCCGCACGAAAAATGTTTGATACGAACGAATAATGTGCCCATGAACATGAAAGTTCACATTTAGAAAACGGATAACAGTTAAGAAAAGCACATGGAGCAGCACGAACGTAATAAACATAAAAAGAATCGGAACACAGGACAACTACTTATTTTTTTGCAGCACTCTCTGGATCTTTCTGTACTGCTCATACTCTCTTAATTTGAGGTCCGACCACCGCTTCCTGAGCTGATCTTTCGATCGTCGTACCCCGAAATTCCGGTGCAGACTCTTGACCACTTTCACCATGATCTTGGCCTTTCTGACATTGGGGTTGGGGTAAGGCCCAAACTTCCCGTCATAGTTGGCCTTCTTCAGGATGTCCAACATCTCCCCAAAGGACATATTTGATGCCTTAAATCGTCTCCTTCTGGACACAAACGTTTCAGGCTCCGGGCTTTCCTCCCCCTCCTCCTCGTTGCTATAATTAGCACGCACCTGCTGTGTCTCCGCCATGTGCTCTTCCCCCACTGCCCCAAATTAAAAGGGGCGGGGAATAGGCTAGAAAGAACGTCAGGGGTGGGCAGAGTTACATGCATGTGCAGTGTGTATAAAGCGTAACACGCGTGCGTAATACGTACGATCTGTGAGCGGAGGGTGAGCAGAGGAAGGAGTATCGGAGGCGCCGATCGTGAGAATGAAGGTAAGATCTAAACTTGGGCCTATACTGCTTTTAGATTGAGGCCTATATTGTAACAAGATTAGGAGAGTTTTGCCTGACATTAGGGTTTGTCTCGTGTTGTGTTTTGCAGATAAAATGGATGGCTTCAATGACCACAACTTCCTCCCCCTGTTCATAGACAAGTACAAGGAGCTGCCCTGTTTGTGGCAGGTGAAACATCCACATTGTAATAATAAACAAAAGAGGCAGGCAGCGCTGGAGAAACTGCTGGAGTTGGTGAAGCCGGTGGTCCCCACGGCAACCATCCCCTATTTAAAAACCAAAATTGGTGGCCTAAAGAGCACTTATCTTAGGGAGCGCAAGAAGGTCACGGATTCCCAGAGATCCGGAGCTGCAGCAGATGACATTTATGTCCCCAGGCTGTGGTACTATGAGAGACTGCGATTTCTGTCAGACCAGACTGGAGTCGGGGAATCCCTCTCAACCCTTCTTTCCACCCTTCCTTCTACCCCAGCTGAGGCTTCCGATGTCCAACCTGGGACTTCCAGCCAGGAAGAAGTGGAGGAGCCCAGATGGAGTCAGGTATAGAATTCTTCTACAGATTTCTGGTCAATAAATAAATGATGTTTACTAGATGTTATTATTGATCACTAATTGCTGATTTAAGAAAGCGTTTTACATATCAATAGACAGTAGTGGCCAAAAATAATTGGGACAAGAATGAAAAATGCTGGGCTCAGAATGATAGTCTTTTATATTTGTTAACATTCAATTTGCAACAGTCATGAGCTGAAAATTGTGTGTGATTGATGAATAAAAAACTAAAACTATGTCCCTTTTTCATGCACAGGAAGACCTCAGCCAGGACGAGGCTCTGGAATGTGGCACACAGGAGGAGGCTGTGGAATGTGGCAGCCAGGAGGAGGCAAGGGTTAGTGGCAGCCAGGAGGAGGCGGGGCTGAGTGGCAGCCAGGAGAAGCCTGGGACCAGTCGGAGCCTGACTGAATCGCAGGTTCCTCCCCTCCGCCTTCCATACAAAAGACCCAGGAAGGGGAGTAACGTGCAGGATTCAGCACTCCGGCTCATTCAGGAGGCTTCTGCGTCCCTCAGAGCCTTACCCACTCCTGAAGAGGCCTTTTCCTGCATGGCTGCCACCAAACTGAAGGGCATGCAGGAGGGTCAACGCCTCATGTGTGAGAAACTTATTTATAAAGTCCTAACTAAGGGGGTGAGTGGCGAAATCACACCCAATACCGACGTGATTGAGTTGGACCATCCTCCTCCTCCTCTTCCTCCTCCTGCTGCCACAACTCCACCACCACAGCCACAGCGTTGAAGGAACCGTGGAAGGAAGACCAGAGAGTGATTACCTGGGACCAAAACATATGTGTGGATGAGTCCCTTGTTAAGTTTAGTGGTAGGCATAAAATAAAACAATATATTCCCAGTAAAAGGGCCGCTATGGGGTGAAGGTATACAAATTATGTGACGAGTCACAGGTTACATATATGCCTTCAAAGTGTACGAAGGGAAGGAACCCAGCTGCAACCCCCTAATTGCCCAGACTACTTGGGATCAAGCGGGAAAATTGTTTGGGACCTCATATACCCTCTACTGGAGAAAGGCTACCACCTGTATGTAAACAACTTCTACACATCTCTGCCCCTGTTCCACAACCTTCACTGGAAGAAGACGCCTGCATGTGGTACCATAAAAAAGAACCGGAAGGGCTTTCCTCAAAGTCTGGTCAATAAGAAATTGAGAAAAGGAGAAACGGCAAGTCTACGAAACAACAAGATTTTGGCAGTGAAGTGGAGGGACAAAAGAGATGTCTACATGTTGTCTTCAATCCACAATGATACCTTCATGGAAATCCCCAGAAGAAATGGCCCCATACAAAAACCTAAATGCATCTATGATTATAATTTGTTTATGGGGGGAGTCGACTTGAATGACCAGATGCTGGAACCGTACCTTGTCACAAGACGGACATACCATTGGTATAAAAAAGTCGCAATTTATTTTTTTCAATTGGCCATATACAATTCATATGTAATTTATCGTAACTCCACCCAAAATCCCAAACGCTTCCTTTGCTACCAGGAGGAAGTTCTCACTGCCCTTATATTCCCGAACGGCCCACCAGAAAATATCCAATCAGATGTTCTAAGTCGACTCTCCGAACGCCACTTTCCTGAAAAAATCCCTCCAAAACCAACAGGCCAACGACGACAAAAAAAATGTAATGAATGAATGAATGAATGATTTATAAAGCGCTGCAAATGCGAACTGAATCGCCTCAAGGCGCTGGATGCATTCTCTGATGTCAGGTTCTCAGAAAAGGAAGGTCTTTAGTTTTTTTCTGAAGGCCTGGTGGTTTTCTTCCATGCGGACGTTGGTAGGAAGAGCGTTCCATAGTCGAGGTCCTTGGACTGCGAATCTTCGTTCTCCCTTTGCTTTGTAGCGGTATTTGGGAATGGTAAGGAGGTTTTGGTTAGCTGATCGAAGACTGCGATTCGGTGTGTAGTGTTTTATTTTCTCGCGGAGATATGGTGGGGTGTTTCCTTGTACGCATTTGTGGGTGAGGCAGAGGGTCTTGAATGTGATCCGATTCTTCACGGTTAGCCAGTGTAGGCTCTTTAGGGAGGGGGAGATGGATTCCCAGGGTTTTTTTCCTGTTAACAGTCTTGCCGCCGTGTTTTGGATGAGTTGTAAGCGCGCAAGCTGATATTGGGGTAGTCCTACGTAGAGCGAATTTGCGTAGTCGAGTCGGGAATTGATGATTGTTCCTACAACTGCCGCTCTGTCCTCTTCTGGGATGAAGGGGATGAGTCTATGTAGTTGGCGGAGGAGATGGTGGGATCCGCTCACCACTGATCCTATTTGTGCATCCATTGTTATTCCTGAGTCAAAAATGACTCCGAGACTCTTGGCTTTGGTGCTTGGGGAGATGGTTTGTCCAAGGATGGTGGGAGGTGTCCATGTAGTCTTTATTTTGGAATTTTTGTTAGCTTGTAGGAGAAGAAGTTCTGTTTTTGATCCGTTGAGTTTGAGGGAGCTAGTGGTCATCCAGTCGTCTATTAAGGAGAGGCATTTCTGTAACTGCTGATGAAGGTCTTTTTGTCCGTTGATACGAAGGTAGAGTTGGGTGTCATCAGCGTATGAGTGGAAGCAAAGATCGGTTTTCCTGATGATATTGAGAAGTGGGCGGATGTATATGTTGAATAGTACTGGTGACAAGGGTGATCCTTGAGGGACTCCGTAGGAGACTGACCGGGTTTCCGAGGTGAATGTTCCTAGTTTCACTGTCTGGGAGCGATTCTCTAGGAAGGATGTAAACCATTTTAGAGTAGAACCTGTAGCTCCTGCTACTTCAGCGAGGCGGACAAGTAAAGTATTGTGGTTCACTGTGTCGAATGCTGCGCTGAGGTCTAACAGTACCAGGAGGCTCTGTTCTCCATTATCTGCTGCTTCAAGGGCGTCGTCCCATATTTTGAGAAGTGCTGTTTCTGTGCCATGGCCTGGGCGGAAGCCTGATTGCAGAGGGTCCAGGAGGAGGTGTGTGTCCAGGTGGCGTTGTAGCTGTTGTACTACCGCTTTCTCCATAATCTTGGAGATGGCGTTGAGGCTAGTTATTGGTCTGCGGCAGTTAGGGTCCTTAGGGTCGAGATTGGCTTTCTTTAGCAGAGGTTTGACGATACCTTGCTTGAGGGAGGTTGGCGCAGTCCCTTCTTTGAATGATTGATTTATGAGCTGTGTTAGGATAGGGGCCAAGACCAAAAAAATGTAAGGTGTGTACCAGAGCAGGATTCAAAATAGACACATCTTTTTATTGTGCACAATGTCCTTCTGAACCAGGCCTCTGCGTAGGTGAATGTTTTCGCCGTCACCATACTTCAGTAAATTATTAGTGAAGTATGGTAAACGTAAGCCTCCGTTCCTGCAATTTACCCTCACACCCCTTATGCCACTGCCTGCTCTGTAACTGACCCTGGCTTGTTATTTGACCACACTTCTGCCAAACGATTCTGTACATACCTCTGCTTGATCTGGAACTGACCCTGGACTGTTATTCGACCATGCTTCTGCCTAATGATTCTGTACATACATCTGCCTGATCTGGAACTGACCTTGGACTGTTTGACCATGATATTTGCCTGCCTCTTGGACTGATCTTGTACCCTGCTACTGGACTAGTGGGATTCAACACAGGGGTCTCACATATGTGAGGGGCTCCAGAATTGTTTTTCTGGATGATGAAAACATTTTTTTTTGTTTTCTCAATCCTAGATTAGGGTCTGGAGACTCGGAGGCTTCAAAGAGATTTGGGTGAGAGAAGCCTCTACCCCTGTCCCCATTCTGTCCTGAATGAGGCCCTACTTCTGCCTGTAGGACTTACTGCCGTCATGCCTCTGCCTGTCGCACTGACCACACCACATGGTCCTGCCTACTACCAGGACCAATATTTTTGGCACCGCGGACAATATCTCTGCCTGCACTGACCGTGGACTTTATATGGACAGTAACCCTGCCTGCTGCCTGGACAATTGTGTTTGCCGCTGCTGACCAAGTCCCTGCCTGCTGCCTGGACCAGTGCTATCCTCCTGTGTACAACTGTGCTACTACAACCACAGGTAATCTTTTGTTTACGCTTTGCTCAGCATAATGTATTTTGGGGTGTAATTCTTGGTATGTGCATGCTATGTGTCCCTGGAACGCCTGACGGTGTTCCTTGCATGTGGGATCTCTGTATGTGGACAGGCTGTGTAAAAGTCTCACACATGTTGTATTGCCATACTCAGGAGGAGTAGCAGAATGTATTTTGGGGTGTCATTTTTGCTGTCTAAATGCTATGTGTTGGAAATATCTTATAAACGGACAACTTTGTGTAAAAAAAAATGCGTTTTCATTTTTTTTCCACATTTTCCAAAAACTTCTGGAAAAAAATGAACAGTTAAAAAATCTCATTATGCCTCATAGATTATACGTTGGGGTGTTAGCTTTCCAAAATGGGGTCATTTTGTGGGTGTTTCCATTGTCCTGGTGCTCCAGGGCCTTCAAAAATGTAATAGGTGGTTGAGAAATGTGATGTGTAATTTATGCTCCTAGAACACCTGATGGTGCTCCCTGCATGTTGGGCCTCTGTATGTGGCCAGGCAGTGAAAAAGTCCCACACATGTGGTATCGTAAGACTCAGGAGTAGTAGCAGAATGTATTTTGGGGTGTCATTTTTGCTATCTAAATGCTATGTGTTGGAAATATCTTATAAACGGACAACTTTGTGTAAAAAAAAAATGCGTTTTCATTTTTTTCCACATTTTTAAAAAACTTCTGGAAAAAAATGAACAATTCAAAAGACTCAATATGCCTCATAGATTATACGTTGGGGTGTTAGCTTTCCAAAATGGGGTCATTTTGTGGGTGTTTCCATTGTCCTGGTGCTCCAGGGCCTTCAAACGTGTAATAGGTGGTTGAGAAATGTGATGTGTAATTTATGCTCCTAGAACACCTGATGGTGCTCCATGCATGTTGGGCCTCTGTATGTGGGCAGGCAGTGAAAAAGTCCCACACATGTGGTATCGTAATACTCAGGAGGAGTAGCAGAATGTATTTTGGGGTGTCATTTTTGCTATCTAAATGCTATGTGTTGGAAATATCTTATAAACGGACAACTTTGTGTAAAAAAAAATGCGTTTTCATTTTTTTCCACATTTTCCAAAAACTTCTGGAAAAAAATAAACCATTCAAAAGACTAATTATGCCTCATAGATTATACGTTGGGGTGTAAGCTTTCCAAAATGGGGTCATTTTGTGGGTGTTTCCATTGTCCCAGTGCTCCAAGGCCTTCAAAAGTGTAATAGGTGGTTGAGAAATGTGATGTGTAATTTATGCTCCTAGAACACCTGATGGTGCTCCCTGCATGTTGGGCCTCTGTATGTGGCCAGGCAGTGAAAAAGTCACACACATGTGGTATTGTAATACTCAGAAGGAGCAGCAGAATGTATTTTGGGGTGTCATTTTTGCTATGTGTTGGAAATATCTTATAAATGGACAACTTTGTGTAAAAAAAATGCGTTTTCATTTTTTTCTAAATTTTTCAAAAACTTCTGTAAAAAAAATGAACCGTTCAAAAGACTCATTATGCCTCATAGATTATACGTTGGGGTGTTAGCTTTCCAAAATGGGGTCATTTTGTGGGTGATTCCATTGTCCTGGTGCTCCAGGGCCTTCAAAAGTGTAATAGGTGGTTGAGAAATGTGATGTGTAATTTATGCTCCTAGAACACCTGATGGTGCTCCATGCATGTTGGGCCTCTGTATGTGGGCAGGCAGTGAAAAAGTCCCACACAAGTGGTATCGTAATACTCAGGAGGAGTAGCAGAATGTATTTTGGGGTGTCATTTTTGCTATCTAAATGCTATGTGTTGGAAATATCTTATAAACGGACAACTTTGTGTAAAAAAAAATGCGTTTTCATTTTTTTCCACATTTTCCAAAAACTTCTGGAAAAAAATAAACCATTCAAAAGACTAATTATGCCTCATAGATTATACGTTGGGGTGTAAGCTTTCCAAAATGGGGTCATTTTGTGGGTGTTTCCATTGTCCCAGTGCTCCAAGGCCTTCAAAAGTGTAATAGGTGGTTGAGATATGTGATGTGTAATTTATGCTCCTAGAACACCTGATGGTGCTCCCTGCATGTTGGGCCTCTGTATGTGGCCAGGCAGTGAAAAAGTCACACACATGTGGTATTGTAATACTCAGAAGGAGCAGCAGAATGTATTTTGGGGTGTCATTTTTGCTATGTGTTGGAAATATCTTATAAATGGACAACTTTGTGTAAAAAAAATGCGTTTTCATTTTTTTCTAAATTTTTCAAAAACTTCTGTAAAAAAAATGAACCGTTCAAAAGACTCATTATGCCTCATAGATTATACGTTGGGGTGTTAGCTTTCCAAAATGGGGTCATTTTGTGGGTGATTCCATTGTCCTGGTGCTCCAGGGCCTTCAAAAGTGTAATAGGTGGTTGAGAAATGTGATGTGTAATTTATGCTCCTAGAACACCTGATGGTGCTCCATGCATGTTGGGCCTCTGTATGTGGGCAGGCAGTGAAAAAGTCCCACACAAGTGGTATCGTAATACTCAGGAGGAGTAGCAGAATGTATTTTGGGGTGTCATTTTTGCTATCTAAATGCTATGTGTTGGAAATATCTTATAAACGGACAACTTTGTGTAAAAAAAAATGCGTTTTCATTTTTTTCCACATTTTCCAAAAACTTCTGGAAAAAAATAAACCATTCAAAAGACTAATTATGCCTCATAGATTATACGTTGGGGTGTAAGCTTTCCAAAATGGGGTCATTTTGTGGGTGTTTCCATTGTCCCAGTGCTCCAAGGCCTTCAAAAGTGTAATAGGTGGTTGAGATATGTGATGTGTAATTTATGCTCCTAGAACACCTGATGGTGCTCCCTGCATGTTGGGCCTCTGTATGTGGCCAGGCAGTGAAAAAGTCACACACATGTGGTATTGTAATACTCAGAAGGAGCAGCATAATGTATTTTGGGGTGTCATTTTTGCTATGTGTTGGAAATAACTTTGTGTAAAAAAAATGCGTTTTCATTTTTTTCTAAATTTTTCAAAAACTTCTGTAAAAAAAATGAACCGTTCAAAAGACTCATTATGCCTCATAGATTATACGTTGGGGTGTTAGCTTTCCAAAATGGGGTCATTTTGTGGGTGATTCCATTGTCCTGGTGCTCCAGGGGCTTCAAAAGTGTAATAGGTGGTTGAGAAATGTGATGTGTACCGTATTTATCGGCATATAACACGCACTTTTTTTCCCCTTAAAATCAGGGGAAAATCACGGCTGCGTGTTATACGCTGATCCCCTGCGATCCCCCGCTGACTGAGCTTCAAAATCACCGACCACGATTTGAAAATGGCGCCGCTAAAATACACAGAGCCGGTCCTCGGCTCTTCTCGGCCACTTTCGGCTTCACTCGAGCGCCGCCCGAACCTAGCCGAGTGTACTCGGCTAGGTTCGGATAGCTCCGCTCACAGTCACGCCCATCCCGGGGGCGGGACTACGAGTGGAGCCGAAAGTGAACGAGAGCCGCCGAGAAGAGCCGAGGACTGGCTCTGTGTATTTCGGCGCTGGCGGTGCCATTTTCAAACTGCAGTGACAATGAAAAGTCACTGCAGTTTAACTGCAGCCTGAGCAAGGCTGCAAATGGACACAGAAAGCTGCAGATCAGCACTGACAAAGCTGCAAGGCTGCAAATGGACACTGATAAGGCTGCAAATGACACCAAGGCTGCTGACTGCAAGGCTGCAAATGACACCAAGGCTGCTGACTGCAAGGCTGCAAATGACTGCAAGGCTGCAAATGACACTGGACAAGCATGCAGATGGACACTGTGCAAGGCTGCATTGATGGGCATTTGAATGTAATTTTTTTCCTTATAATTCCCTCCTAAACTTGGGGTGCGTGTTATACGTCGGCGCGTGTTATACGTCGATAAATACGGTAATTTATGCTCCTAGAACACCTGATGGTGCTCCCTGCATGCTGGGCCTCTGTATGTGGCCAGGCAGTGAAAAGGTCACACACATGTGGTATCGTAATACTCAGGAGGAGTAGCAGAATGTATTTTGGGGTGTCATTTGTGGTATACACATGCCATGTGAGAGAAATAAGCTATTACAATGACAATTTTGTGGGGGAAAAAAAAAAAAAATCTAAATTTTGCAAAGAATTGTGGGAAAAAATACAACTTCAAATAACTCACCATGCCTCTAACTAAATACATTGAAATGTCT
Source organism: Aquarana catesbeiana (assembly GCF_042186555.1). Classification (NCBI taxonomy): domain Eukaryota; kingdom Metazoa; phylum Chordata; class Amphibia; order Anura; family Ranidae; genus Aquarana; species Aquarana catesbeiana. The sequence goes on along the minus strand of NC_133334.1, from coordinate 152,037,401 downwards.
ACTTTCCAAAAAGGGGTTATTTGAGGGGGCATTTGTACTTTCCTGGCTTGTTAGGGTTTTTGGTTATTTTTACCAAAGATATGTAGCAGTGTAAATTGTGGCCAAAATTTATGAAGAAAAATTACTAATTTGCAAAATTTTATCACAGAAATTAAGAAAAATTCTTTTTTTTTCAAAATTTTCGTTCTTTTTTCATTTATAGCGCAAAAAATAAAAGACCCAGAGGTGAACAAATACCACCAAAAGCTCTATTTGTATGAAAAAAAGGACAAAAAAATCATTTGGGTACAGTGTTGCATGACTGAGTAATTGTCATTCAAAGTGTGAGAGCACTGAAAGCTGAAAATTGGTCTGGATAGGAGGGGGGTTTAAGTGCCCAGTAAGCAAGTGGTTAAGGCAGGGTCAGTCAGCATCAACACGTTCAGTCACCTAAATTGTTAAGACTAATAAAAGAGCCTACTCTTCAAGACCGTCCATTTTTGGAGGTCTTAAGAGCACATTTAGTGAGTGTCTCCTGAGGTTATTTGCAAGTCAGCAATATGGTCCTCCTAGGACACCTTCATTACATTTTAATAGGTGAATCCGGCTCACGACAGTAAAATTTGGAAAATTCATTGTGCATACTTGCGCTACCAATTACAAAATTTATCTTGCACCCTCCCGCATGGCGAGTTAGTCCCCATATGTATGCTGCCATGATGCTCCAGGAAAACGGAAAATTGTATACTCACCTTTCTGTAATTTTCCTTTCCTGGTGCATCTTCATGGCAGCATACAGATGCCCACCTAAATGATGAGAGTTACAGAGAATGCTGTGAGCCGGGTCTGTCTTTGAATCATAGTTAACCATTCTATCAGGTTGTGGGGGCGGAGTCACAACCCATATGTATGCTGCCATGAAGATGCACCAGGAAAGGAAAATTACTCAAAGGTGAGTATACAATTTTCCATTATATAGTTCCTTATCATCCCTTCCAAGAGCTTGCATATTATTGATGTTAGGCTAACTGGTCTTAGTTCACAGGGATATATCTTGATCCTTTTTTAAAGATAGGTGCTACATTGGCTTTTCGCAATCAGCTGGTACCATACCAGTCAGCAGACTGTTTGAAAAATTAAGAACAACGGTCTGGCAGTTACTTGACTGAGTTCCTTAAGGACCCTCGGGTGCAAGCCATCTGGCCCCGGTGACTTATTTATGTTAAGTTTTTCAAGTCTGCTTCTACTTTTATCCTCTGTTAACCATGAGGGTGCTTCCTGTGTCAAGTCATGAGGACAAACCTAGTGGTTATGGTTGCTGAAGCCCCCCGTTTCCCTCGTGAAGACTGAGGAGAAGAATACATTCAAAACCATCGCCATCTCACCATCCTTGTAACCAGATTCCCTTCATCATTCTTTATGGGGCCAATATGATCTGTCCTCCCTCTTTTACTATTTATGTCTAAAGAATTTCTTAGGATTTTTTTTTACTCTCCTCCTCCCCATCATGCTCCGGGACTGTGCCGTCATAAGGGGGGGGGTCACCGTGTGACATCACCCGGTGACCACGCCCCATGCCTATATAAGTCATTGCGCACCGCTCAGACAGCATTACAGCGGAAGAGAGCGTCGTGTCAACATCGGAAGAAGAGAAGAGGGAACAAGACGACGGAAAAGACCGGGCCACAGAGCGGGAGAAGAACCGGACACCGGGAGAAGAGGGCGGAGAGCAGCAGAAGAACCAGACACCGGGAGAAGAGGGCAGAGAGCGAGAAGAACTGGAGAGAGCGGAGAAGTCGGAAGAGACCCCCGGAGTCGGAAGAGACCCCCGAAGTCGGAAGAAGACCCCCAGAGCTGCCTAATAAATTACTTTTAAAACCTGTGTAGTGTGTTTTTTTTATTGACACTTTTTCCCCCCAGGTGAATGGGTAGGGGTACGATGTACCCCATACTCATTCACATAGGGTGAGGGGCCGGGATCTGGGGGGATTCTCCCGGATTCCGATAAGCCCCCGCCCACAGACCCCGACAACCAATGGCCAGGGTTGTCGGGAAGAGGCCCTTGTCCTCATCAACATGGGGACAAGGTGCTTTGGGGTGGGGGGCCACAGGGTGCCCCCCTCCCCCAAAGCACCCACTCCCCATTTTAAAGGCATGTGGCCTGGTACGGTTCTGGAGGGGTGGGGGCGCTTGCTCATTCCCACCCCCTTTTCTGACCGTCCGGGCTGCTTGCTCGGACAAGGGTCTGGTATGGATTCTGGGGGACTCCACACCATTTTTTTGGCGTAGGGGGTTCCCCTTAAAATCCATACCAGACCTAAGGGGCATTGTCACCTCCCTCTCGCACTCGCCGCAATAGGAAAATGTGTTTTTCCTATTGCAGCAACTGCGAGATGTATAGTACCCTGTCGCCAAGAACCAGCGCGATAGGATCACGCTGGAAACATTCTCGCGGACAGGTGCTGTAGGTGACGTGTCGTATTTGGTCTGTTGGACCAGCATACAGATGAACGGTAGTAACTGGGTCCGACGGCGTTCCGGCGGGAAGATTTGAAACATTTTTCAAATTTAAAGTCCATCGGATTTTCGACCGAAAAGGTCCGTCGGAAATCCGATGAAGCCCACACACGGTCGGATTGTTTGCCGGACTCGGGACTCAGTCCATTGGACCAGTCCAGTCGGAAAGTCCGCTCATGTGTACGCGGCATAAGTTGCCCCGTGCCAAGTCTGTTTTGTTAGTAATCAGTAGGTCTAGTAATGCATTGTTTCTTGTTGTTTGCATCAGCATATTCTTGGGTATGGCATTTGCTGATGCAAATTAAGAAAAAAAAATTGTGTGGGGTTCCCCCCAATCCATACCAGGCCCTTCGGGTCTAGTATGGATTTTGAGGGGAATCCCCATGCCAAAAAAAAAAAGCTGTGGGGTTCCCCCAAGCCACACCAGACCCTTATCCAAGCATGCAGCCTGGCAGGTCAGGAAGAGGGGGGTTGAGTGAGTGCCCCCTCCTCCTGAACCATATCAGGCCACATGCCCTCAACATGAGGGGGTGCTTTGGGGCAAGCACCTCGTCCTCATGTTGATGGGAACCCCTACTCATTCAGCAAAAAAAGTGTAGTGTAAAAAAGACAGGAGGCAGTTCATGACAAGTCCTTTATTGGAAAACAAAAAAAAATGTCCCCAGGTGTAGATCCATCGTGAATCATGACGCCGACCCGAAAAAAAAAAAAAAAGCTCTGCTCCCACCATCTGCCAGCTCCACCGTCTGCCAGTTCATAAATAACTAAGGGGCGGTGCCACCCAGTGATGTCTTTGTCAGAAGTGGAGCTTTTTTTTGTGTCGGCAGTGTGCATCGTGATTGCTGATGGATCTATACGAGGGGACATTTTTTTTTTTTTATTTTTTCAATAAATTGCCTCCTGTCTTTTGTTACACTATAGATTTTAACCATGTTAAAGGGGCTTCCAGAATCTGATAAGCCCCCGGCCCATGGACCACACAACCATTGGCCAGGGTAGTGGGGAAAAGACCCTTGTCCCCGACAATAGGGCGCTCCAAAGTACTCACCAAAGTTGCCCTGTATCACCATTCCTTTTTATACTAGCAATAGAACCTTTAGCCATGCTGAATCAGGAAGATGTCAGTATCAAGGGAGTAGAGCTTGTCAGCCTTCACTCCAAAACCAGCCTTTTTGCAGACATGTCTTAAACTATTACTTATCCCTTAAAGTGATAGTAAAAGCTTGTTTTTATTTTAAAAATAATAAACATGTTATACTTACCTCCTCTGTGCAGTTGGTTTTGCACAGAGCAGCACGGATCCTCCTCTTCTCTGGTCCCTCTTCGCTGCTTCTGGCCCCGCCCTCCTATGGAGTGCCCCCACAGTCAGCAGCTTCCTTTGGGGGCACTCGAACTGAGTCAAAGCTCTCTGTGTCTATTCAGACACGGAGCCCCATCCCCTCTCTCCCCTGATTGTGTGACTGACTTTGATTGACAGCCGCTGGAGCCAATGGTGCCACTGCTATGTCTCAGCCAATCAGGAGGAGTGTCCTGGGCGGCTTAGACATTTGTGGACATCGTTGGAGAGAGATGGGGCTCAGGTAAGTAATTTGGGGGGTGCTGGGGAGGCTGCTACACACAAAAGGTTTTTTATCTTAATGCATAGAATGCAATAAAATTAAAAAACTTCTGCTTTTTCCTTGTCAAAAGAAGTTTATTGAGTATACAATGTTATAAAGATACATAAAGTAAGTTTACAAGGATCTATAAAGTAAGCTCATTGTTTTACAGTAGGGTTTATATAGGTAAATATCATGAAATTTCAAATATTAAACATTGGGTTCACGTAAACCTAAATTAAAGATATATATCATTTCCTTAGTTACTTTTGTAGGTATTTAAATGATTTATACCTACTATACATATTGTTTACAAGTAGAGTGTATATAGGTCAGATAAATTCTGATGATGAGCTTTAATCGTAAGGTGGAGAAAAGGAAAGAGAAAGAAGAAAAAGGGTTGAAAGGTAGAGGCATGGTCCACAAGGTTGTCCCGCTTGTCAGTTTATTATTCTTTTTAGTTCTCTTTGAAGCCTTAGAATGGGTGTCTCTGTAAGTCATTTAATCTGTTACCATGGCAACAGGACAGAGTCATTGAAGTTTGACAGGAACTGTTGTTTTATCCAAGGATGCCAAAGTTTTTCAAATTTTGGAATTTGATTTTGATCGATGGCTACCATCTTAGCATGGGACATTGTATTATTCATTCTGTGAATTGTTTCTGCTAGTACCAATGTAGGAGATTTCCATGCCTTGGCCACTGTTTGTTTTGCAGCCGTTATTAGTTGGATCATAAGTTTGAATTGAGAGAGTGTTAACCATTCCGGTTTTAGATTAAGTAAAGTTAAATATGGATCTGGTTGTATTATTTTTTTAAATATTTTAGATGCAATCACGAAGACTTCCTTCCAGAAGGTTTGGATTACTGGGCACGTCCACCATATGTGTAAATATGTGCCTATTTCTGGGCATCCTCGAAAACAAAGAGCTGAGGTATTAGGTGAATATTTTGCCACTCTAGCGGGTACAAGGTACCAGCGAGTTAGGACTTTATAATTTGTCTCCAGTGCTAAGATGTTGGGTGAAGATGACTTAGATGTGAGCCATATGTTAGACCAGTCCGTGTCTTCTAAAGTTCATCCCAGGTCCTCCTCCCACCTCTGAACGTAAGAGGGTCTATTAAGATTTGCTACTCCATATAATTGATTATAAAGTGATGAAATTGTACCTTTAGCAAATGGATCTTTTGTACAGATTGATTCAAAAATGGATAATTGGGATAATGGTGTATCCCCCTTTAGGAATGGTGTATAGAAATTTTTGATTTGGAGATATCTAAATATCTCAGAGTTTGGTAGATCATATTTTTCTCTAAGCGATGGGAATGAAAGGAATGATTTAGATGCTATGAAGTCATTTAGTGTCTGAATGCCTCATGTTGTCCAAGCTTTAAAAGAATTTCGGTAGATCCATGCCGGATAAAAGGCCGGATTTCTGATAAAAGAAAGGAGAGGATTGTGTGGAGATTGTAACTGATATTTGGTTTTTAGTTTATCCCAGAGAGATAAGAAGTGTTTAGTTATGGGATTATGAATTTTAAAGCGGTCTTTAGGATCAAGCCATAATAAATTTGATATTAATAGAGGGTCATTTTCTGAAGCCTCTATAAATACCCATAATGGGATTTCCTGTTTTGCATGGTATTTGGACAGACTGGCCAAATGTGCTGCTCTGTAGTAGTTAGTAAAATTAGGGTATCCCAGGCCTCCTTTATTTTTGGGAAGATGCAGTGTGTGTATAGGTATACGTGGTTTAGAAGAGCCCCATATAAACGAAGTTGCTCTTTTTTGTACTATTCTCAAAAAATAGGAAGGAATTGGAATAGGGAGGACTCTGAATAGATAAAGCAATTTGGGTAGAATAGTCATTTTGATTGCATTAATCTTCCCTATCCAGGATAAAGGAAGTTGCGACCATTGTTTTATTAGATTTGTGATCTGTCTTAATACAGGAGGATAATTGGTTGAGAATAAGTCAGAATGAGATGCTGTTAAATGAATTCCAAGATATGGGATTGATTTTTCTGCCCATGGGAATGGGAGTGCAGCCCTAGCTGGGATCAATTCCATGTTTGTGAGTGAAATATTAAGCACTAGGCATTTCTTAGGATTAATCATAAGGCCGGATAGGGCTGCAAATCCATCAAGAGCTGGTATTAAGTTAGGACCAGAGACCTGTGGTGATGATAGAAAAAGTAATATATCGTCTGCAAATATACATAATTTGTGTGTAATACCTCCTACTTCAATGCCAGTTATAGTTTGGTTTGTTCTGATGTATTGGGCCATGGGTTCGAGTATAAGGGCAAATAATAAGGGAGATAATGGGCAACCCTGTCGGGTACCTCTTTCGATATTAAAGGCTTCAGATTTGTATCCAGCATATTTTATATAGGCTTTGGGTTTATTATATAATGCTTTGATCCATGTTAAAAAGTGGGGTCCAAAACCCCATTTTTGTAATGAATATTGCATATACTGCCAGGATACTGTGTCAAATGCCCTCTTAATATCGAAAGATAGAAAACATAAAGGGATTTTCAGTTTTTTAGCAATATGTGCCAATAACACTGCCCTGCGTATATTATCGCCTGCCTGTCTATTTGGCATGAAGCCTACTTGATCTCTATGTATTAATTTTCCTATAATGCTATTGAGGCGTTTTGCTATTATTTTTGCTAATAATTTAATATCGAGGTTTAACAGAGAGATAGGCCGATAATTCACACAGGAAGTATCATCAGAAAGGGGTTTTGGGATCATACAAACAATTGCCATTAGTGTTTCTTGCTGAAAAGGATGTCCATCTAGAAGTTTGTTAAAAGTTTCAGTGAGAATGGGAGAGAGTATTTCTGAGAATGTTTTATAGTATAAAGCCAAGTAGCCATCTGGGCCTGGTCTTTTGTTAAGTTTTAGGTCTTTTATGGCGTTAGCAACTTCATCTATAGTTATAGGCTCATCCAAACTACATCAAAAACTTTTTGATTCTGAGATAATTCAGGTAAGGTTATTTTTGAGAAGAAGGATTCATCCTCTGTAGGATTAAATTCATTGTTTGTCTTGTATAAAGTTGCGAGATGTGAGTGAAATTTATGGACTATTTTAACTGGATTACAAGTGTAAACATTTTTTGATAATTTCAAACGTATTGGTTTGAAAGATTTGTTAGTTGAATTTAATGCCCGAGCCAAATATGTACCTGGTTTGTTTGTATTCATGTAGAAATTGTGTTTGGAGCGTTTGAGGGATTTATCAACTGACTCAGTGAGAAATAGATGGTATTCCAATCTAGATTTTTCCAGATGAGATTTTGTACTCTGAGATGGATTATCTTGAAATGATATGTAGGCTGCATTAAAATTGAGTTCTAGTTTTTTTGCTAGATTTTTGCATTCCCGTTTAAATAGTGCCATTTGTCTTTGTATTGTACCACGCAAGACAGGCTTATGAGCTTCCCACAGTGTTATTGGGGAGATGTCTGTTGTATTATTAATTGATATGTATTCCTTTAAAGCTTGTTCAATGGCCATCTGATGTAGTGGGTGTTTGAGCATTATGTCCGGTAAGTACCACGTTGGGTCATGCGCTTTTGGTATGGTTGAGGCTATAGTAGTGTATACTGCATTATGGTCAGACCACGGAATCGGAATTATATCTGATGCAATAATTTCTGGTATCATTCCTATTGTTAGAAAAATATGATCTATTCTGGTGAAGGTTTGATGAGGGTGCGAGAAATAAGTGAATTTCTTTTTCATTGGGTTACTTTCTCTCCACGAATCTACCAGATTGTATTTGGAAAGAAGTTGAGAAAAAGGTAATCTAGATGTTATTTTGGATGGTGTAAAAGGTGATTTATCTAGAAATGGGAGGAGGACCTGGTTCGAATCCCCACACATTATCACTGTTCCTATTTTGTGTGTATTAATCACTTTTAATATATGTGAGAGGAATGGTGTAGGTTGTTTGTTAGGAGCGTAGTAGGAAATCACCGTGATTGCTGTGTCCATTATATAACCCATGAGTATCAGGTATCTACTTTCTGGGTCTTTAATTTCTGATGATAAGGTGAATGGTGTGGATCGGTGAAATGCAATTAGAGTTCCCCTTTGCTTGGTACAGGCAGAAGCCGTGTACATTTATTGATAAAAAGGAGAAATATATTTTGGAGTAGAATCTTTGGTGAAGTGTGTTTCTTGGAGGCATACTATGTGAGCCTTCTTGTTATGGAAAGTACGGAAGGCTTTGGTCCTTTTTTGAGGGACATTTATTCCCTGAACATTCAGGAAAAGTATATTCAGTGGTGCCATGGCAACAGATCAAATAGTTTTGACTTACTTTTTGTTATGCAGAGCTGACTGGGCAGATCAACCTGTGTGGATTGAAGAGATGAATAGATAGAAAAGAAACCAGTGAATTCTGGAGTAAAGAGTAAACAAAAAAACATATGAGATTGGATGATACATTGTATAAATTATTTTTTGCAAGTAATCACAATTTACCCGTGAAAGAGAATAAATATCTCTCTCAGGGGAATAAGTGCCTTCGTCACACTCCCACATAATATGGTTGGGAGAATGAGGAGGGCTAATGGGGGTACACGGATCTTCCGCTTACAGGAGAGAAGTGCTATGTCAAAAGACATCAAAATGATGTTTCATTAATTGGAGTGCAGAATATAGTTTTTGTTGAAATTATTTATTCCAGGGTGGTTGTATATGGTTAGTCTTGCCCTAGGCTAAATAATTCAGTTAGAAAGGTACTGTTAATAACTTTGGTATTGATGAAGATAGTTTGAATTATTTTGGGATTTTAACCCTTTTAGAGTAAACAATTACATATTTTATTCATATGTAACTGTTTAGATATGTTAACTCATAAAATTGAGGTTGTATTGCTTCAGATTAGAATAAACAAAAACATAATTCTAGGAACTAGTTAGGTAATAATATATTTGTTTTAAGAAAAGAAAGAAAAAGCTTCCATTACTTCTGGATTATTGAACATATTTGTCCTAAAAAGTAATAAATCTATTGTTATTACCTGATAATATATAACTGAACAAGAATTTCCTTATTTCACTTATATATTCTAAGGCTATATGAATCAGAAGTAATAAGAAATATAACTGGAATGTAACATGATCCCACACAGTGTGTGACTATCAGAATGCAGTTACATTCAGTTATAAATACAGGTTTTTTATAGAGAACCATCTCTTAGTATAATAAATGAAGAGATATCAGGAATTAGGATGTCAGTCCATTGAATCTTCTTGGTCCATGGATCATGTGGCATAACGGCCTCTTTTGTGAGAATGATGGTTCCCATTTTGTTCTGAAATTTTCTGAGTGCTGCCTGAAGGTGAAGATGATGCCATTCTTCTGCGTGTGGGAGAGTTGCTGCTTGTGGGTTCTGTCAGATTTAATTTTAAAAGGGTTTGTTGTAGTTCATCTGCTGATCTGCTTCTGTAAATTGTACCTTGGTAGTTAAATCTGACTGAAAAGGGGAAGCCCCATTGATACATAATGTTGTGGCGTTGCAGTTCCATTAGTTGGGGTTTCATGGATCGTCTTTTAGTAATAGTAAGTTGGGATAGGTCAGCAAAAATTTGATAATTGTGTCCTTGAAAATTAAGTTCCTTTTTTTCTTTTGCAGCAATTAGTATTTGTTCTTTCGATCTGTAATAATGAAATTTTGTGATTATATCACGTGGGGTTCCATCTTTCTTTTTGGCTGTGAGGGCTCTGTGTACTCTGTCCAGTTCTAAACGTTCAATAGGGATATCTGGCTTTAGTTCTTGTAATAGAGCAGTAATAGTAGATTGCAGGTCTGTCACAGTTTCAGGTATTCCCCTTATGCGCAAGTTTGAACGTCTGGCTCTATTTTCATAATCTTCGAGCTTAGTTTGAAGTATTAAATTCTCTTCTTTTAATTGTTCCAATTCTGTTATATTTACTTGGGTTGTAATTTCAATTTCATCCATTTTTATTTCTAAGGCTGCGGTGCGGTTTCCCAGCTCTCTTATTTCTTTGGTTAGGCTTTTTGTTATTTGCTCTGAGGTTTGTTTTAAAGCCTTATGAAGCATCTTTTCAAATTGTAATAATATTACTGGGGATGCTGAGGAGGTTTGTGGAGAAGTTTGTGAGAGGATTTGTTCTGTATCTGACTCAAATGGAGAGTCTTGCTGTGACATTTTCTGTCTGTGAGAGCGCCCTGATGCTGTATCTTGTGAGGTGACTGGAGCTGCTTTAGTTGCAGTGAGTGCCTGTGAGCTCTTTGTGAGGTGATTTTTATTTCTGCCACGGTTTCCTCCCAGTACCATATTTCCTGCCCAAACTTTCACAGCTTGTTCCCTGGGGCAAAAAGGTTCAAATGGATACCTTTTGAGCCTGCAGGCTCCGCTTTGTCCTTCTCTTCTCTCCTCAGCGGTGCGGAGCTCTAACGATGCATGTCTGCTCCGCTAGGCTCCGCCCATCTCCCCTCAACCTTCTGCTTTTTCAACTGCTTTAACATCCTTTTCCTTCTCTTCCAACTCTTGCAATGCTTTCCCACCATCTCAGGTCTGTGGATTAATGATTCTAAATCAGTGGTGCTAAATGATACTGTAGCCTTCCCCTGTACATGACCAACCTGCTGCAGCTTGATTTTCCATTCCAGTGGGCCTCAGAATCCCTGGATTACCTGGATAATACCTCACATGCTTGTACATATCACCATATTCAGCTAATTATCCCTGGCTTTTTTTTGGAAACTGAAATAGATGCTGTCCTCCTAGCGTTCTCTACCTATTGTGTTGATAGGCCACATCCATTCAGTTAAAATTACACTACTACTGATGCTCTTGTACATATTATGCTAGTGCCTATCCTGTCCTTCCTCAAGACTATGCAAAACAGCATCATATCCTATATCTGGAGCCATAAATGTCCTTATACATCCAGGTAAACTACACAGAGCAAAATTATAAACGCAACACTTTTGTGTTTGCCCCTATTTATCATGAGCTGAACTTAAAGATCTACAAATTTTTCTATGTGCACAAAAGGCCTATTTCTCTCAAATATTGGTCACAAATCTGTCTAAATCTGCATAGTGAGCACTTCTCCTTTGCCGAGATAATCTATCCGCTTCACAGATATGGCATATGAAGATGCTGTTTAGACAGTATGATTATTGCACAGGTGTCAGTATCTGGTGTGACCACCATTTGCCTCAGTGCAGCACATCTCCTTCGCATAGAGTTGATCAGGTTGTTGATTGCGGCCTGTGGAATGTTGGTCCATTCCTCTTCAAAGGCTGTGCGAAGTTGCTGGATATTGGCAGGAACTGGAACACGCTGTCGTATACGCCGATCCAGAGCATACCAAACATCAATGGGTGTCATGTCCGGTGAGTATGCTGGCCATGCAAGAAGTGGGATGTTTTCAGCTTCCAGGAATTGTGTTCAGATCCTTGGGGCCATGCATTATTGTGCTGCAACATATGGTGATGGTTGTGGATGAATGGCACAACAATAGGCCTCAGGATCTCATCACAGTAACTCTGTGCATTCAAAATGCCATCAATAAAATGCACCTGTGTTTGTTGTCCATAGCATACGCCTGCCCATACCATAACCTCACCGCCACCATGGGCCACTCGATCCACAATGTTGACATCAGCAAACCACTCACCCACATGAGGCCATACATGCTGTCTGCCATTTGCCCCTGTACAGTGATTCATCCGTGAAGAGAACACCTCTCCAAAGTGCCAGACGAATGTGAGCATTTGCCCACTCAAGTCAGTTACAACGACAAACTGCAGTCGGGTCGAGACCTCGATGAGGACGACAAGCATGCAGATGAGCTTCCCCGAGACGGTTTCTGACAGTTTGTGCAGAAATTCTTTGGGTATGCAAACCAATTTGTTGCAGTTGCAGCAGCTGGTCTCAGATGATCTTGGAGGTGAAGATGCTGGATGTGGAGGTCCTGGGCTGGTGTTGTTACATGTGGTCTGTTGAGCGGCCGGTTGGATGTCCTGCCAAGTTCTCTGAATTGCCTTTTGGAGATGGCTTATGGTAGAGAAATGAACATTCAATTCAAGGCAAAAGTTTTGGTGGACATTCCTGCAGTCAGCATGCCAATTGCACGCTCCCTCAAAACGTGCTGTGTGATAAAACTGCACATTTTAGAGTGGCATTTTATTGTGGCCAGCCTAAGGCACACCTGTGCAATAATCATGCTGTCTAATCAGAATCTGGATATGCCACACCTGTGAGGTGGATGGATTATCTTGGCAAAGGAGAAGCACTCACTAAGATAGATTTAGACATATTTGTGAACAATATTTAAGAGAAATGGGCCTTTTGTGTACATAGAAAAAGTTGTAGATCTTGATAAATCATGATAAATAGGGGTAAACACAAAAGTGTTGCGTTTATAATTTTGCTCAGTGTATGTTTACTCAGAAACCAGATGAAACCAAATGAAGGGCTATTTGTCCATAATTTGACTAAATACTACCAAGTGGCCCAAGTAGCCCACATTCTGGCCCTATACATTACCAAACACCCTTCACTGTTGGTGCTGCTGGAGGTACCAATCTTTTACCCAGTCATAGTTGATTCTGCTACTTGGATGCCTTTGCCCTCCTTCTCTTAGCCCAGACATGAGACATATCTTGCAGGTCTGGATCTCCCTTAAGTTTTTCAGCTCCTCAATTTCTGACCATCTTCCTCTGTCCATCATGCTGTGAAATCACATGTTTCTGCCTGCCTTAGAAAGCCCTATGGCATATCAGTGGTGATCAGGCAATGGGCGGCACAGTGGTGTAGTGGGTAGCGCTTTCGCCTAGCAGTAAAAAGGGTCGCTGGTTTGAATCCCAACCACGACACTACCTGCCTGGAGTTTGCATGTTCTCCCTGTGCCTGCGTGGGTTTTCTCCGGGTACTCCGGTTTCCTCCCACACTCCAAAAGACATGCTGGTAGGTTAATTGGATCCTGTCTAAATTGTCCCTAGTATGTATGAATGTGAGTTAGGGACCTTAGATTGTAAGCTCCTTGAGGGTAGGGACTGATGTGAATGTACAATGTATATGTAAAGCGCTGCGTAAATTGATGGCGCTATATAAGTACCTGAAATAAATAAATAATAAACTATTCACTGATTAATTTGTTGAAAAAAAGACCACTTACCTCTCCACTATGTGGACTATTGGAATTTTGAGTGGCCAAGATTTTCACTAAATTGTACCTTAATGGCGCTTATAATCTGGGGACGAGTGGAAAACTTCACTTTGAAAAGACTTTGGCCATTTTGGAAATGTAGTAATGTTATTTGGAATGTGCAATGGTTCAGCAACCTTCCATCATTTTATAAACAATATATTTAAAGAATATTTTGAACCGTTTCATGATTGTGTACTTTGATAATATTTAGAATTTTTCACCCTCACTGGAGATGAGTTGGGTACATGTGAAGAAAGTATTGGTCACGCTGGACCCTAGACTATTTGCAAGGGCAGGGAAGGACTTCCTGAATGCTATTCAATTTTTGGGCCTAGTCATTTCTAGGACAGAATCACCATGGATCCTCAAAAATTGGCAGCATTCTGGAATGCCTAGCTTCTAATAACAAGAAGGGTGTTCAGAGATTCATTGGTTTTGCAATTTTTTACTGTAAATTCATTAAAGACTTTTCAGCCATTATTACTGCATTCATCCAGTTGACCCATCAGCACACTCAGCTTCAGTGGGCACAAAGTTATCAAGTTTCAACATGTATTCTTGAAGGGCAAAGATCTCACTGGACTGGCTGGACTGGTTGTAGATAGGAGATCCAAAAGGCAAATTTAAGAAAGGTTTCTTGCCAGTGTTTGATACCCAACTGTTTTATGAAGATGGTAAACCCTGTTATGGGTATGGGCTTCTACCTCAGGGTGCGGCCAGGTGGTCATTCCAATAGTGATCAAAAGAAGTGAATGTAAAGGAGCGCCCGAAATGCAGTAGTTGTGAATTAAAACGCTTTATTTGGAGTATAGATGGTAGAATGTAGCCAAAGGGTTTCAGGGGAAAAAGGATCCCCCCTTCCTCAGGGCTGTTGTTCGAATACGGATCCCGATCTGTCTGAGAACTGAACATCAGGTCTGGGAATGTCCGACCGTCAGCTGAGGCTTGAGGGGTTTGATCTGAAGAAGGACCCCTTGAAATCCAGGGTACTTCATGATGAACCGCTGCACCACTTGGTTGAGGAAATATGTCAGGCATGGTAAATGTGTGAAATTTCCCTAATAGGTTCATGCAGTTATAACACATGACCTTGCCTAATTAAAGGACTGGAGTGCCACTGGTTGCACTGGTCCAGTGTAGCTCTTGTCCTGCAGACTTAAAAGCTGCAACACTGTATAGAAGCTTTTAGCCTGGAATGTTGCATATGCTCAAGGGCACTTGGGTTGAATGCTGGTTACAAAGAGTGAGAGAATGAGGCCAATTACCATCAAACAAGAAACATGGTGGCTCCACCATCTGCTGCAGTATGACCTGCTCTGTATCCTTCCCAGCCACCAGACAATTGATCCGGTGTGCCATGAAGGATATGTAGCATCTCCGCCACCTAGTAGACCACTTGTCCCTGTCATGTCCACCCTGCTGCTGACAGTGTGGTCAAGCAACATAGAAACATACATTCCACATGCTGGTGTAGGGCTTGGATGGCCTCCTGGGCAAAATATTGGCAACTGGTTACCTGCCACTGTGTTTTAGTACAGGCCACAGGCCACAAACTTGCTATTCCTCTCATGATGGTGATGGGGACATTTTTCCTTTCTTGCCAGCAGCTGTAGAAGAGTAACCTGCCTTTGGAAGGATGCTGCTGGAGACAGTGGGATGAATGTAGGAGAATTCTGCAAAGGATCAAGCCTTCGCTTGTCCCTACTCTGCGTGGCCCCATCACCATCTTTCTCACTTGCTGATGCTTATGCTAAGCCACTGAAAACCCTTGTGAGACTTTCCTCCCTGTCATTAAAAGCTGTAGGTGTTGTAGTAGATGCAAAAATGTTGTGGAGGTGGGGGTAGATGTGGAAAGTGAGGAACAAATAGGAGGAGTTTGGACCTTTTGCTGCTGACTAATTTCCTGAGGTGCTGCTTCCACTGAGTTCTGTGGTGTGTGAGAGTCATGTGTTTCCTTAGGCATGTGGTACCCATACGGCTGGTACTTTTGCCAGGCTGATATTTTGCAGGTAGAGGCTCTGTATCCAGGAGCTGGCTAATATTACCTGCATTATCAGCAGACAGTGAGACTGTTCTCTCCTAGTGCTCAGCTCCTACTCTATGTCATCAAGAGCTAAGAGTGGGGCAAAGCGTTTTGGGACATGTAGTCCAGAGCCAAGTTTTACATCCAATCCGACTGTTATGGGTTATAAAGCCCAGCCGGCTGGGGAGTAAAACAGAATGCTGGGAGAGGTAATAAAATGCCTGTGTGGGACAGAATGGCTCTCTTGGAACCATGGCCTGGATCTGCAAGCAGTGACTCAGTGCTAGACTGTTCTGTGGCTGAGTCATGGCCTGTGCTACAGGGAGAGAGTCATGGTGAGTGGATGCGGCAGCATCAAACGCCATCCACTTCTGATCATTCAGTGGGAGCCTGGAGACCACTCTCATCACATCCACACCAGATCCAACTGGAAAGTAGTGCAGTGTGACGCGGAGTCAATCGCTGTCTCTTGGGCCGAACTCTGCAGAGGCCTGCTACGGAGCTCTCACTCCACTCTTCAACACCGAAGGTCACTGTATTTGGTGAGCGAGCACTTGCCCATTCTTTGTACACCAAAGGACACTGCATGCAGACACCTTGCTTTTGTCATTCCACCAAATTTATCATTTCCACCTGGCAAACAATATGGTGAACATATTGTTTGCCAGGACACATTGTGCACATTTCAAAATGAGCTAGCTGAAGACTCAAGCATCTTCCAAGCTGCGTTCTTCAAAAGACTACACAGTATCCCCCCACAAAGGATAAGAGCATTCAGTGCCCACCAAGGCCTGTGTGTACATGTATGTATATACTGTGTGTGTGTGTGTGTGTGTGTGTGTGTGGTTATACAGTATCTCACAAAAGTGAGTACACCCTTCACATTTTTATTAATATTTTATTACATCTTTTCAAGTGACAACACTGAATAAATGACACTTTGCTACAATGTAAAGTAGTGAGTGTACAGCTTGTATAACAGTGTACATTTGCTGTCCCCTCAAAATAACTCAACACACAGCCATTAATGTCTAAACCGCTGGCAAAACCCTAAGTGAAAATGTCCAAATTCGGCCCAATGTGTCAATATTTTCTGTGGCCACCATTATTTTCCAGCACTACCTTAACTCTCTTGGACATGGAGTTCACCAGAGCTTCACAGGTTGCCACTGGAGTCCTCTTCCACTCCTTCATGATGACATCACAGAGCTGGTGAATGTTAGAGACCTTGCGCTCCTCCACCTACCATTTGTGGATGCCCCACAGATGCTCAATAGCGTTTAGGTATGGAGACATGCTTGGCCAGTCCATCACCTTTACCCTCAGCTTCTTTAGCAAGGCAGTGGTTGTCTTGGATGTGTGTTTGGGGACGTTATCATGTTGGAATACTGCCCTGCGGCCCAGTCTCTGCAGGGAGGGGGATCATGCTCTGCTTCAGTATGTCACAGTACATGTTGAAATTCATGGTTCCCTCAATGAACTGTAGCTCCCCAAGTGTTGGCAGCACTCATGCAGCCCCAGACCATGACACTCCCACCACCATGCTTGACTGTAGGCAAGACACACGTCTTTGTACTCCTCACCTGGTTGCCGCCACACACACTTGACCACCATCTGAACCAAATAAGTTTATCTTGGTCTCATCAGCCCAAAGGACATGGTTCCAGTAATCCATGTTCTTAGTCTGCTTGTCTTCAGCAAACTGTTTGCGGGCTTTCTTGTGCATCATCTTTAGAAGAGGCTTCCTTCTGGGATGACAGCCATGCAGACCAATTTGATGTAGTGTGCGGTGTATGGTCTGACAGGATGACCCCCCCACCCCTTCAGCCTCTGGCAGCACTCATATGTCTATTTCCCAAAGACAACCTCTGGATATGACGCTGAGCATGTGCACTCAACTTCTTTGGTTGACCATGGCGAGGCCTGTTCTGAGTGGAACCTGTCCTGTTAAACCATTGTATGGTCTTGGCCACCATGCTGCAGCTCAGTTTCAGGGTCTTGGCAATCTTTTTATAGCCTAGGCTATCTTTGTGTAGAGCAACAATTCTTTTTTCAGATCCTCAGAGAGTTCTTTGCCATGGGGTGCCATGTTGAACAGTGACCAGTATGAGAGAGTGAGAGCAATAACATCAAATTTAACACACCTGCTTCCCATTCACACCTGAGACCTTGTAACACTAACAAGTCACATAACAACAGGGAGGGAAAATGGCTAATTGGGCCCAATTTGAAAATTTTCACTTAGGGGTGTACTCACTTTTGTTCTCAGCGGTTTAGATATTAATGGCTGTATGTTGAGTTATTTTGAAGGGACAGCAAATTTACACTGTTATACAAGCTGTACACTCATTACTTTACATTGTAGCAAAGTGTAATTTCTTCAGTGTTACATACCTCCCAACATTTGAACTTCAGAATGAGGGACATTGGAGGAAGGGAAAAATATCTGCGTAGTAGCCATGGTAGAATGTGGGTGTGGTCAAGTGCTTAGCAGTGAGAGGGGCTCAGGGGATGTGGTTAAACAAAATCCAGGTTTCCTTGTACCTATAAAATTTTTTTTTTTTTTATTGCTTTGTCTGAGCCTACTTTAAAGAAGAACTTAATTAAAATAGTCAGGGACTGCATAGCAACCAGCAACTGTTGAGACAATAAAGACTTTGAGAAGTATATAATGTACAGTATTGTGTATATATAGTTACGCAGTAGGTCAGGTTGAAAAAAGACACAAGTCAATCAAGTCCAACCTATGTGTGTGATTATATATCTGTATGTTGCGGTTGTTCAGGTGCTTATCTAATATTTTTTTAAACTATCGATGCCTCCCTGCTGAAACCTCCCTGCTGAAGGGAATTCCACATCCTTGCCACTCTACCCAGTTTACGGTTAAACCTCTTTTCTTCTGATTTTAGTCAGTGGCCACGTGTCTTATTAAACTCCCTTCCACAAAAAAGTTTTATCCCTATTGTGGAGTCACCAGTATGGTATTTTTAAATTGAAATCATATCCCCTCTTAAGCGTCTCTTCTCCAGAGAGAATAAGTTCAGTGCTCGCAACCTTTCTTCATAACTAGGGATGAGCCGAAAAACCCCCGATTCGGTTCGCAGCAGAAAATGTGAACAGGCAAAAAATTTGTGTGAACACGCGAACACCGTTAAAGTCTATGGGACATCAACGTGAAAAATCAAGTGCTCATTTTAAAGTCTTATATGCAAGTTATTGCCATAAAAAGTGTTTGGGGACTCGGGTCCTGCCCCAGGGACATGTTTTAATGCAAAAAAGTTTTAAAAATGGCCATTTTTTCAGGAGCAGTGATTTTAATAATGCTTAAATTAAAACAATAAAAATTAAATATTCCATTAACCACTTGCCCCGGAAGAATTTACCCCCTTCCTGACCAGAGCACTTTTTGCGATTCGGCACTGCGTCGCTTTAACTGACAATTGTGCGGTCGTGCGACGTGGCTCAGAAACAAAATTGACGTCCTTTTTTTCCCACAAATAGAGCTTTCTTTTGGTGGTATTTTATCATCTCTGCGATTTTTATTTTTTGCGCTATAAACAAAATAAGAGCAACAATTTTGAAAAAAACGCATTATTTTTTACATTTTGCTATAATAAATATCCCCCAAAAATATATAAAAAAAACATTTTTTTTCCTCAGTTTAGGCTGATACGTATTCTTCTACATATTTTTGGTAAGAAAAAAAAAAAAAAAATCACAATAAGCGTTTATTTATTTGTTTGCGCAAAAGTTATAGCGTTTACAAAATAGGGGATAGTTTTATGGCATTTTTAATAACATTTATTTTTTTTACTAGTAATGGCGGCGATCAGCAATTTTTATTGTGACTGCGATGTTATGGCGGACATGTCGGACATTTTTGACACATTTTAGGGACCATTGTAATTTATACAGCAATCAGTGCTATAAAAATGCATTGATTCCTGTATAAATGACACTGGCAGTGAAGGGGTTAACCGCTAGGGGGCGGGGAGGGGTTAAATCAGTACTAGGGAGTGATTATTAACTGTAGGGGGGATGGGCTGTGTGTGGCACGTCACTGATCTCTGCTCCGATGACAGGGAGCAGAGATCCAGTGACACTGTCACTAGGCAGAACGGGGAGATGCTGTTTACATCAGCATCTCCCCGTTCATCCTCTCCATGAGGTGATCGCGGGTATCCCCGTGGCGATCGAGTTCCTGGGACCCACGACCTGATTCATGGAGCCTGCGGCAGGCGCACGCCGCCGGCGGCAAATTCAAAGTAACGTACGGGTAAGTTATTTTGCACAGCCGTGCCATTCTGCCAATGAATATCTACAGGAGCCGGTCGGGAAGCGGTTAAATATCGTGCCTGGGGGGTGTCCTTAGTATGACTGTAAAATAGCGCATCTTTCCCATGTTTATAACAGTGCCACAGCAAAATTACATTTCTAAAGGAAAAAAATGTAATTTAAAACTGCTTGCAGCTGTAATGTATTGTTGGATCCCGGCAATATAGATAAAAATTACCAAAAATACCAAAAAAAATGACGTGGATGCCCCCCCCCCAAATCCATACCAGGCCCTTCAGGTTTGGTATGGATATTAAGGGGAACCATGCACAAAAATTTTAAAAAGATGGCGTGGGGGTCCCCCAGGCCCCCAGGTACTATATACTCTGAACAGCAGTATATATACACTATACGGCCTGCCCTATATACTCTGTAGAGAATTGGACCTTAGGTGTTGGTGGTACCAGAACACTGTAAGCCTTCACAGTTACTCTTGTTGGGCGCAGGGACTGGCCCTGCTGTGAAATATTATATCAAGAATTGTAATTACATGCCCCTGTTAAACAGGGGCAGAAAAATTGTGCTTTGGGTGGTGGTGGTGATGCCACAACACTGTAACCCCCTCACAGATACTCTTGTTGGGTGCAGGAATGGTCCCTGCTGTAAAATATATCAAACATTTT
This sequence comes from Aquarana catesbeiana, assembly GCF_042186555.1. Classification (NCBI taxonomy): domain Eukaryota; kingdom Metazoa; phylum Chordata; class Amphibia; order Anura; family Ranidae; genus Aquarana; species Aquarana catesbeiana. The sequence continues at coordinate 152,017,115 of NC_133334.1, read as the reverse complement.
AATTACATGCCCCTGTTAAACAGGGGCAGAAAAATTGGGCCTTGGGTGGCGGTGGTGGTGCCCTAAACCAAAAATATTGTTGGAAGCTAGCATCATCAAGATTGAGGAGGAATAGTCAGCATAGGCAGACTTCAAGGGATCCCAGATCCATAGCAAATTAAAAAAGTTACATCAGCATCAGGTGCTTGATAGCTGCTGATCCAAGACTGATTAATTTTTATGAATGTGAGCCTATCAACAGAGTCTGTGGACAGGCGCACTCTTTGATCCATTACAAACCCTCCAACAGCACTGAATGTTTGTTCAGAAAGCATGCTGGATTCAGGACAGGCCAATAGCTCAATTGCATATTGAGCAAATTCTGGCCAGTGGTCCATCCTCAAGACCCAATAACACAGTGGATGCTCTGTTGGAAAGGTCTCCAAGTCTGCTCTTGCCCCTAGATATTTCTACACCATATAATGCAGACGCTGGCGATGGTTGCTTGAACCTATCAGACCTTGGCGCTGAGGACTGAACAATTGTTTAAAGGCATCGGTCAAACGACCACCTTCTCCACTGCTCTTCCTCTGACTGAACTGCACTATCATTGTATGACCGGCGGAAACTATCACAGACTTTTCTGGCCTGCCTCAGGAGATCCTGTATGCCTGGGTACCTGCTCAACAACCGCTGCACCACCAAATTCAGAACGTGTGCCAAACATGGAACATGGGTCAAGTGTCCCTGTCGGAGGGCGGAGAGAAGGTTGGTGCCATTGTCACATACAACCATTCCTGGCTAAAGCTGGTGTGGCGTCAACTACCTCTGACCCTTCCCCTGCAGAGCTGACAGAATCTCTGCCCCAGTGTGGCTCCTGTCCCCTAGGCAGACCAAGTCAAGCACTGCATGGGATCTTTTTGCCTGACTGCTTGTGTAGCCCCTTGAACGCTTACCGCTGGTTCAGAGGACAAATCTGCAGAAGAGGCTATAGAAAAGAAGAAGAAGAGGAGGTGGTTGAGGAGAGAGCTGTGGCAGGATCACCACTAGCATTTTGGAGGCATGGAGGTGGAACAAGCTCCAACAACACTGAACCCTGTCCTGCATCCTTCCCAGCTGCCAGCAGAGTTACCCAGTGCACCGTGAAGGAATGGTAACATCCCCGCCCATGCCTGCTGGACCATGAGTCAGTGGTAATATGAACATTTACTGCTGACCACCCTGTCCAACAAGGCCAAAACATTGCCTTCCACATGCCGGTAGAGAGCTGGAATTGCCTTCCATGAAAAGAAATAGGACAAAAAATGGAACAGAGGGAATGGGCTAGGTGTAAAAATGGTTTGGTCTGTCTGACCCATTGGTACAAATAGCAAAAAGAACACCTGGTGCCAGACGGCACGGTGAAAGAAACCCCTTAGGATCTTTAATAGACAGGCCAAAGAGATGTATAAAGAGTAAAAAATGGTTTTATTTATTAAACATAGATAAAAGTATGCATGTAAAACATGCATATAGGATATAAGAACCTTGTACTAGTACCCAAAATGATACAGTTGTATGAGCTGGTCACTATCCTTGACAAAGTGGACTAGTGGCGGTCAATACAACATATAACACCTTACATGTTACGGACTGAAAGTCCTTCTTCAGAGGTTTTGTTATAAATTCACATGGGTATAAAGTCTCTACAAAGAGTGTATGCACAATTAGTTTTAAGTAGCAAACTTCAATAATGATATAAATTCATTGTTACTGTGCAAACAATTATCATAGCAGGTATTGTCAGATGGAACATGGATAACTTACATTGTACATGCTTAAGACATAGAATGTTTGAAGGGATTAAACTGCTCAGGTTACACATAGAAGGCAAGAAAAACTCTCTCCAAGAGTCAAAGGCACACCCAGTCAGGACGGGGGCACAGAATCTGCTTGACTGCGAGGACTCAAATTAGTGGAATGTGGTAGTTACAACTAATGCGGGGCCAGTAACACTAAATAAATGAGATGATATTGATAATCAAGTTGTTATAAAGTATGTGTAAGGCACTAAATACGGCAGTGATACCATATGGCAAATAAATGAGCATATTGTGAGCTGCCCAGGATACAAATGAGGAGAACAAACATACCTTGAACCAAGCATGCTAAACATGTGTCGGTGTGTCCCTCAGCATGTGCCATAGTGAGCCGAGGGGCCGACATATAAATGGTTGTAGAGGTGGTAACAAATCAATCACGATGTTGATGGTGATGGCTTACAGCTGGCTACCCAAAGGGGGGAATGCACCGGCATGTGTGCCGGAGCATGTCCTTCTGGAGTTCTCAGACATGCTGCCCCTAATGGTGCCGCTTGCGCCTCAAGGAGGAATGCAAGTGGGATGGATACCATAGGAATCCAAGTGCCACAAAGAGGTCGTCCCGATCCGCCTCAACCCGCCATTGGTGAGGCAGTGTGGGACTCCCGCACGCTGGAGATATATATATATATATATATATATATATATATATATATATATATATATATAAATAGATATATGTACATATACAATATACTGTATGTTCATATATCTATTTGGTCTCTGTTTTTTTTTTTTTGTCCAACGCCGATATTTGCTGTTTCAAAGTCTTTTGATTTAAAAAAAAGAAAAAAGGTTTTTTGTTGAAATTCTGATATAGAAAAACATTGCACAAATACCTAACATTGGGGCTTTATTTGTCCCTTTGTAATATCAAAATCTGTAATTTTGTATTAAATAATGTATTGTCAAATATTGTTTTTCTGTCTCCTGTCTTTTTTCTACAACTCTCTGTATTCCTAGTATGTCAGTCATCTGCCATGTATATATTTGTACTTCACAGGATTGTATTTTGTCCCTTTCTATTTGCTGCACAGGTTGCCCATGACAATAGCGGGTGGCCTCTCTCTCGAATGGTGCACGTCGGGCACAGCAGCCCCAGTCTGCTTTACTTATAACTACTTGATTATCAATATAATCTCATTTATTTAGTGTTACTGGCCACGCATTAGTTGGAACTACCACGTTCCACTAATTAGAGTCCTCGCAGTAAAGCTGATTCTATACCCCTGTCCTGGCTGGGTGTGCCTTTGACTCTTGGAGAGAGTTTTTCTTGCCTTCCATGTGTAACCTGAGCAATTTAATACCTTTGGATATTCTATGTCTTAAGCATGTACAATGTAAGTTATCCATGTTCCATCTGACAATACCTGCTATGATAATTGTTTGCACAGTAACAATGAATTTGTATCATTATAGAACTTTGCAACTTGATACTAAATGTGTATACTCTCTTTGTAGAGACTTACCCATGTGAATCTATAACAAAACCTCTGAAGAAGGACTTTCAGTTCGTAACATGTAAGGTGTTATATGCTGTATTGACCGCCACTAGTCCACTTTGCCAAGGACAGTGACCAGCTCATACAACTGTATCATTTTGGGTACTAGTACAATGTTCTAATATCCTATGTATATGTTTTACATGCATACTTTTATCTATATAAAACAAATGGCTATTAAAACAGTCCAAAATATCATGCGACTTTAAACCACCATAGCAGCGCTCATGTCAATCTATATGCTTATGACACACTCTTATACAATTCCTCATATAAGTAAAAGAAAGAGTCCAATGAAGTGGTTTCAGGTGAGTGAATCAGATTTTCTTATAGGCGATAAACGTTCATATATTCGTACACCACACACCCAGGCTTGTCACCACGTGAGAAGAAACTCACCCCTTTGTGGTTAAACTCACCAGAAATCTGATAAAATCAAGCATCACAAGTATATCTTTTTGTTGCCACTTCTCGGGAACATCCACTGACTCTGCTAGTATTCCTATTATTATTCCTAATTTTAAATAGAACGGACGCGCAGATCGACTCATTAGTAATCAGGATGTAAACAGCTCCTCCCACACCTACACCACAGAACCATTCCCTGCGTGCAAGGAAGGTGCCCATCCATAATAGACGAGCTGCACATTCCGCTCAACATGACCAAAAAAAAGTCAATTTACGTAAAAAAAACATTTAAAGCACATTTAACCAATTACTAATGAGTCAAGCCACGCGTCTGTTCTATTTAAATTGAGATGGCATATCGTGGAGCCTTCAGTTGAAGTCTGAAGTGACGAAATGCGTCAGTTGCGTGATCTCCACAATAGCCGGAAGTGACGTTTGCGGGTCACCGACAGCTGGGAACACCAGGAAGCAAACGAGCGCGGCGGTCCTCTTGACGCTGATGTCTCCCTGTAACTGGCAATTCCTCATATAAGTAAAAGAAAGAGTCCCATGAAGTGGTTTCAGGTGAGTGAATCAGATTTTCTTATAGGTGATGAAAGTTCATATATTCGTACACCATATAGGTGTAAGAAGGCTACACGATAAGCCATCTCAATTGAAATAGAACGGACGTGTGGCTCGACTCATTAGTAATTGGTTAAATGTGCTTCAAATGTATTTTTATGTAAATTGACTTTTTTTATGGTCATGTTGAGCGGAATGCGCGGCTCGTCTAGTATGGATGGGCACCTTCCTTGCACGCAGCATCGGTTGTGGTGCTGTGGTGTAGGTGTGGGAGGAGCTGTTTACATCCTGATTACTAATGAGTCGATTTAAATTTAGGAATAATAATAGGAATACTAGCAGAGTCAGTGGATATTCCCAAGGAGTGGCAACAAAAAGACATACTTGTGATGCTTGATTTTATCAGATTTCTGGTGAGTTTAACCCCAAATGAGTGAGTTTCTTCCCACGTGGTGACAAGCCTGGGTGTGGTGTACGAATATATCAACTTTCATCACCTATAAAAAATTTGATTCACTCACCTGAAACCACTTCATTGGACTCTTTCTTTTACTTATATGAGGAATTGTATAAGAGTGTGTCATAAGCATATAGATTGACATGAGCGCTGCTATGGTGGTTTAAAGTCGCATGATAGTTTGGACTGTTTTTAATTTGTATGATCTGACATTATAAGCTATAACCTTGATATTTATCACCTCATCATTCATTCAGATCATTCATTCTTAGCACTGAGCAGTGCGTTTGGGCCGTATTTGCGCACTTTGTGTATATATATATATATATATATACTTTTATCTTTGTTTAATAAATAAAACAATTTTTTACTCCTTTATGCATCTCTTTGGCCTGTCTATTAAAGACCCTAAGGGGTTTCTCCCACCGTGCCGTCTTGCACCAGGTGTTCTTTTTGCTCCGTGAAAAGAAATGGCATTTTTGAACCTGCCACTGTGGTACAGCACATTCCACAAATTCACGAAAGGGAGCAGAGCCTACCAGCTGAAAAGGCAACAGTTGAAGTCCTAGCAATTTGGCCAAGCTAGCATTTAGACGCTGAGCATGTGGATGGCTGGGATTGAAATTCTTTCAGCAACTGGGGTAGGGAAATTTGCCTACTAAAATCAATTGGTGATGTACTGCTAGCAGATTGGCTGCAAGTACTTGGGACACCTATTGCTATACCTTCATTCCTCTCGGTGCAGGTTTTTAAGAGGACTGGAGGTATAGCAGGGTTGCAGATCCCAGATTAGGAGCAAGGAGAAGTCCGCCTTATTCTTCTTTTTTTTTTTCCAAAATATTTTTTTTTTTGAGTTTTCAAGATATAATACATTAAACATACCAAAAAGAACAACACAAAGTAAAAAAAAAAATGAATGTGCAAATTCCTTACATCCTTAACAACTTATTGGTAATTCACTATACGTATCCATAGAGGCAAAGATAACAACATATGTATCTAATACTGTATTCGCTGTCTGAGATCACTTACGTCTTTCAATCTAGTTACATTTCCAAATTCCCATATTCGTTTATATTGTGTTTCTTATAAAATTAAATTGTTCCCAGAGTGCCCAGTGTTTTGTGAAATTTTTTAGATTTCCTTCTTGAAATGTAATGAATTTTTCGTAGGAGTAGGAGTCATCAATTAGTTTTAGAACTTCGCTTACCGATGGAGAGATGTTGGACTTCCACTTATGTGCAATGACTAGACGTGCTGCATATATAATATGCATCACTAATGTACGGCTTGATGAAGGATAAAGGTCCATATCTATGCTTAAAAGAGCTTGTTCAGCTTTAAGTGGGTTTAGTATACCTGACACCTTCGCTACCAGTTTTGCTATAGCTGCCCAGAAACTACGTAGAGAGGGACAGTACCAGAGCATGTGAGCTAAATTGCCCACCTGCCCGCATTCTCTCCAGCATAGGTTTGAGGTGTTTTTCATGTATTTTGCTAGTGTATATAAGGTGTTTTGTACCATCTCAAGTGTATCTTCTGGGCCACTTCTCTGAAGTTAGAACATTTGGTGTGAGTATAGTTACATTTAATTGCATTTGTCCATTGGGATTGAGAAAAAGTTATATTTAAATCGGTTTCCCATTTAAGAAGTTGTTTTGAGGTTTCAAAGTGCAATTTGTTATGAATTATATTATAAATAATTGTTATTCCTTTCTTATACTTGATTGATGGCTGCCACATTTCCTATATTAATTCTGGCAGCGAGAAGTGATATGTTTTGGTGGAGCTTAGTATACTAGATTCTTGCATAAGTCATAAATTCTGTTTTAGGTAGTGAAGTGGTGAAATTTAATTCTGAGAACGATTTTAATCGTTCTTGATCTACCAGATCGTGTATATACTGAATGCCATGTCTCCTCCATTGTTCTAGTTTCAGGTCAGTGGTGAGGAATGATAGTGCTGTTATTGGAATAGGGATTTTTTTATGCTTAATATGGGTGTTTTTATGGCGGTTAAAGTATTTACATGCTTGTAATGTGGCCCCAATGGTTGGATGTTGGTTAAGTTGTTTTGGATCGGCTAGGGCTGTGGAAAGCAGTAGATTCCTTATGTCACCTTGTTCTACTTGGGCCTGTGCTGTAGCACGCCAGTGTTTCAATTCTAGGGAGTTAAACCAAAATTTGAGTTGGTCCAGTATATCTGCTATGTGATAATCTCTTATGTCTGGGACGCCCATACCCCCTATTTTCCTATGTTTGGTGAGAATGTTATATGTTGTCCTCGCCTTCTTACCTTCCCAAATAAATTTGGATAAAGAGCATTGCATGTTGTTGTAAAAGGAAACAGGTAATTGGATCGGGAGCACTCTAAAAAGATAGAGGAGCAAAGAAGTCATTTCTTTCTCGGAATTCATAATCAGAGGTTCAAAGTTATGTTTATAGAGTTGTGAGAGAGGATTCGTCATTACTACCCCTAAGTATGGGATGTTTCCTTCAGCTCACGTGTATGGCAGTAGCTGTTGGATTTGAGCCTTTACTTCTGGGTTTACTGCTATGTTTATTATACTGGACTTGGAATCATTAATCTTATAATATGAAATGCCGTTAAACATCTTTAATACCTCATGCACTGCTTTCAGGGACTGAGCCGGATTTGTAAGCTATAATATAACATCATCTGCAAATAAGATTATAGTGTGCTTTTCTTTCCCCAGACGAATTCCTTCAATCTGAGGATGGGTCCTAATTCTCTCCGCCAGAGGCTCCATCATGAAGGCAAAAATCAGGGGTGACAGAGGGCACCCCTGTCTTGTCCCATTTTAGATGTCAAATTGTTCGGAGATGTCAAACTGTTCATTCCGTCACCGGATGCAGAGTGTATTAAGTTCAATATCCTCCTTGTGGCATTCGTAGCTTGCCTACCTGTCACGAACCCCACCTGGTCGGGTTTAACCAATGAAGGTAGTAGTTGTGCTATCCTATTTGCCAAAAGCTTGGCATACACTTTTAGATCCACATTTAAAAGTGATATGGGTCTGAAATGTTGTGCTTTGTCCAGCTCCTTCCCCGATTTGGGCAGTGTAATCACTGTTGCTTGTAACATTTCGGGTGGAGAAGAGTCCGAGGAGGCAGCAGCATGGAAAACTCTTTGCAATATGGGCGATAGGATGTCTGTGAATTTTTGAGTAACCATCAGGACCAGGTGATTTGTTAGCTGGCAGACTAGCTATAGTCTTTTATATTTCTGAAATAGAAAATGGGGCGTTTAACATATTCTGATCTATTGGTTTTATAGTAGGTAAAGAAATGTCATTAAGGAATTGATCTATTAATTCTGGAGTCGGTTGAGGTATAGTTTTGTCTTCTTTCAAATTATATATGCTTTCATAGTAACTACTGAAAGTATCAGCTATTTCTTTCGGGTTAGTTAGTTTAGACCAATTTTTTGGATGAAATATATATGGGATTCTTTGTTTAAATATTTTATCTTTAACCTGATTAGCCAGGAGTTTCCCTGCTTTATTACCATGTGTATAGAAATTGGCCTTTAATTTATTGATGTTGCGTAAGTGTTGGGCCATTAGTAAGGTACGAAGATTGTTTCGAGCCTCAGCTAATTTGTTGCTTGTGTTTGTTGAGGGTGAATGTTTGTTCAGGAATTCTAAACAAGTGATATATTTGAGAATTTTGTACATGCGCTGCCTCCTCCTCACCAATGCACTCTTTTTAATTAGAATACCTCTAATAAATGCCTTATGGGCATTCCACAGTGTAAATGGGTTCACATCTTTGCTAATTGCTTATTGCTAAGGTATTCCTGTAATGCTTTTGCAATGTCCTTTGCTATACCCGGATCAGAAAATAGCTGGGTATCATTTTTCCATCTATTTGCTCGGGTTGAAAAGCTATGGCTCCCCATAGTTATGGACACCGGAGCATGGTCTGTCCAAGTTATGTTTCCAATCTCTGATTTAGAGGTTTGTTGTAATAAAAATGTGTCCAATAAGAACATGTCAATCCTTGAGTAAGATAGGTGGACTCGGGAAAAGAACGAATAATCTCTTTCTGTGGAATGTTGGCAAAACGTGCAAAACCAGCTATGATTAGTCTACGTGCATTTTTGATCGAAGCATTAGATATGTCCATTTGTAGGTTAGACACGGCATTTAAGTCGCCACATAGGATTATATGCCCTGTGCTCCGCTGTTTCACTTTTTTCCAAAGCTTGTTAAGAAAGCGTGTCTGTTTGGTGTTTGGGGCATACGTGTTGACTATTGTGTACACCACGTTATTAATCTCACAGGTAAGTATGATGAACCTGCCATCCTTATCACAGTAGTTGGATATTTGATTAGGATGGCAACCCCTCGTTTCCTAGTTGGTGCATTGGCGAAGAACATTTGGGGAAATTGGTTATGATGTAAGTTCGGGTGACTGCCCTCTTTGAAATGGGTCTCTTGAATGCAAAAGATATCGCATCTTTGGGTGCATGCTTCCTTCCATAGCATATGTCTTTTTTGTGGGCTGTTTAAGCCATTGACATTTAAGGAGGTTATCTTGAAAAACATTTTGAAAGAAAGTGTGTCCTTTATGTGTGGGTTACTGAACAGATGCTCTTTAATTAACGAAATTGGTCTTACCCTGCTGATGCTCCATTGGCAGATAAGAGTTGTCAAGGGTGCTTGCAGATTCTCACTTCAGTGACGATACGATTGGGAACAGCTTGGTAGTGAATTACGTATCTTAATACGAACTTACTTCAAACTTGACGGAACTGTAAGAAAAAAGGTTAACAGTCTGAAATACCAGTAACAAAATAGAAAAAAATAAAAGGTGTGCCGAATTAAGCACACTTTAAAAATTTTGCGATTTCTTAGAAATCTGAGCAGGCTGGTGCCCTGCTGATTCTGGGGTTCATAGTAACCGATTGGAGGCCAGGTGGATCTTCTGGATCAGTTAATTGGAACCATAGTGAAGGGCATTAACTGCAGAAAATTAAATGTAATCAGGTATTGGGTGATAAAGGATAATCCTGTGCGGCTTTGGGCTCCTCTGGTTCTTGGCTGATGATTCTCCATTTACCCAGCAGCCTTAGACCCTCTTCTATTGTATTTATGCGGAATTCACGATCCCCTTTGGAAATTATAAGGGTGGCTGGGTAATTTCAACGGTATGGTATGTTGTGGTTTCTGGGTGGTTTTGTTATGGTTGCAAGGTTGCGTCTTCTCTGTATAGTATGAGCAGATAGATCAGTGAAGAATGACAGCCCTTGCAAGCAGTCAGGGAGGTTATCAGCATTTTTTGTGGTGTACATTAATTTTTCTTTGACCCTGTAGTAATGGATCCTAGCTATCGTATCTCTAGGAAGTTTGGCAGAGATATGTTGCGGTTTTGGAAGTCTGTGTATACGATCTATGACCAGTTCCTCCAAAGGTAAATCAGGAAGGGTTTCTTTCATTATATTGGTTAAGTAAGCCATTAAATCAGGAGGTTTGACTGTTTCAGGAATACCTCTTATTTTAATATTGTTCCTTCTGGAACGGTCTTCGAGGTCAGTGACCTTTGTTTTAAGCCAAGCTATGTCATCTTCATGTTCATTGTGTGCATCAACCATACTGTTGAAGGTTTCAGTAAATTCCCCCATTTTATTTTCAATATGGGTTACTCTGTCACTAATCTCTGATTTGCATTGTTTCATGAGCTGCAGCATGTCTGTGTGGATTGCACTTCTAAGTGACATTAACATGTCCTTTAGTGTAGAGTCCATAACAGGCTGGTTGTTTGTGGGGAATGCAGCTATGGCATCCTGAAACTCCAGTGTATCGTCCAGAGAGGAACCTGTGTTCCTGTCCTCATTGTCAGCAGATGTATTCTGTGTCATCCTTTGTTTAGCCTTGACAGGGCTGCTAGCAGTAGAGGAGGACTGTGATGCAGTCTGCAGCTGTTTGGGGCGATTTTTGTGTGCATTGTCAGCCTCCCAGTTCACTGTGGTATTGTATAGTGTTTCTCTGGGAGAGCTCTGCATGGCGCCAGCGCCATCTTGGCTGTGCGGGCGGCCTCAGTGAGGATAGAAGTCTGTCATCTTACCTGGTTGTTTCCCCTCTCTCGTTCTCCTCGGCATGCTCTGTGGATGTATCCGACCTTCTGGCTCACTGAACCGCCGCTGTTAAATGCCCTGAGTAGCTGTTATAATGTCCAGAAGATCCATGTGGCAAGGAGCTACGATCTCATGCGGCCATTCACCTTGCGTGCCGGCTCCGCCCTCGCCCGCCTTGTTCTTTGATGTGGGTCTTTTAAGTTCTGTTGCCAACGGACTGCATGGGAGGTCATCATATGTCTGGTCAAGCATGTGGTGCCCAAGCGGCTGCTGTTTTGGCCATGCTTGATACGCTTCAGACATATGTTGCTAACAGCAATGCTGCGATCTGCTGCAAACGTGTCAAAAAAGGCCCACACCAAAGAGCTTTTCAAAATATGCGGGAGTCAGCAGCGCCCTGCACCTGCTTAGCTCTGCGGTGTGATGCAATAGGGTCTCTGCCCTTAAGATGCCCCCTGGAGGGCATCCTGCCTCATTGGAGATGTGCCCCCCCTCTCTTCTATCAGGTACCCAAGTAGAGTCAGTGACCTCATCATCCCCTCCCTCCTCGTCACTGGAGCAAACTTGGCAGTATGCTGCAGCTGGGGGAACATGACTGCCAGTTTCTTGACCTCCTTGGGCACCCCCTCTCTCTAGGTTCACATTACTCCCTTCCTCAACCTGGGTACCATCATCAGAGCCTTCAAATTGCTGTGCATCCTCCTGCAGCGTGTACTTGACACTATGGTCGAATAGTTTGGGGGACTCCTCCGTGCATGATGGGGCTAGGGAAGGAGTGACTGTTGACATGGAGCCGATGGAATAGGCCGCTTTGGCAGCCGCATTGGTAAGCAAACTACTCTGAGCTTGGGTGACAGAGGATGAGGAGGATGAGGACGGCTTTGTTATCTATTCCACCAACTCTTCTGCATGTTGTGGCTCAATAACACGGCCAGCTGCAGAAAAAAAGGACAAGTGTGCCCCACGGCCACATGATGAGGATGCACCGTGTCCACCACCAGCACTGTCGACTGTAGACACAGAGCCTGCTTGCCCTCTTTTAGTGGCCTGTGAGCGTCTGCCTCCCCTTGGTGACCTTCCGGACATGCTGTAAATTTTGTTTAGCAAAACCACACTACACTGTATTGTGTACACCACCAGAAAATTAGTAGCAACTTCACTAGGGGTGAATGGTATTGTGTACACCACCAGAAGTCTAATAGCAACTATGGGTGCACTGTATGTAATGTATACTGTGTGCGCCACCAGAAAAGTAGTAACAACTGCACTATGGGTGCCCGGTACTGTGTACATCAACAGAAGTGTAATAACAACTATGGGTGCACTGTATGTATTGTGTGCTGTGTACACCAACAGAAAAGTAGCAGCAACTGCCCTAGGGGTGCACGGTACTGTGTATACCAACAGAAGTGTAATAACAACTATGGGTGCACTGTATGTATTGTGTACACCACCAGAAAAGTAGTAGCAACTGCACAAGGGGTGCACGGTACTGTGTACACCAACTGCCACGTACCTGGTAGGAGTCTGATATGACGAGGCCGGCCTCCCTTGTATCTCCGACCCAAGCCCCACTGAAGGTGGAACAGATGGTGGCTAGGGATAGGAGGAACACGGGTGCCTGGAAGTGTTGCTTGCAGAACTTGCGGTTGAGGATGTAGACAAGATGACTCAGGCTGGACAGCAGGCAGATAGCTGAGATGAAGCTCAGTAGGTCAGCCAATGTTAAAGAGGCACTCCAACCAATTTGCAAGTTCGGCTTGCGTGGCTTGTCAGAACTTCCTGGGGACAGGAGATTAAAGCAGAGTCTTGAGGGTAGCCGGGTTCGGTAACAGGCAGGCAGCGAGGTACAAGGCATTAGGCAGTCGGGTGGAATCCGGAATCAGGAACCAGTAGTCACAGAGAAACAGAGTCCAAAGGCAGAGTCAGAGAAAGCCGGGATCAGCAACGAGTATCAAGCAGATTCAAACAGGGTACAGAGTATCATAACACAACTGAAGACCAGTCAGCACTTGTTGTGAGTTAGAGCACCCTTTAAATAGGCCGTCTGGCGCAAACTGGAATGATAGGCGCGCTCCTGCGAGTGCACTATCGCTTCTGGAAGTCTGCTGTTGTCTGTGTGTGCACGCCTGCGCACGAGTGCGCGCCAGGCGCAAACTAACAAATCTCTTATATTGCCCCCCCTTAAGGGCAGCCTTTTTCGGGGTGTCGTTGAAAAAATGCTCATACCAATCTTGGAGCATGAACATTGGAAGCCGGTTCCCAGGAATTTTCCTCCGGGCCGTAGCCTTTCCATTTAACAAGGAACTGTGTCTGATTATTCATGACTCTGCAGTCCAACAGGGCTTCAACTTCAAATTCCTTGTTACCTTCGATAAGGAGCAGAGGAGGAATTTCGGAGACCCGATCAGGAAAGGTATTAGGAAACGTGGAACACTGGGTGGATTTTCAAATTCTTGGGTAATACCAATTCAAATGCCACTGCATTGATCTTTCTTTTGACAGGGAATGGACCCAAGAGCTTAGGACCAAGTTTCTTTGAAGGGCAGTTTAATCTTAAATTGGCTGTGGACAGCCAGACCTTATCTCCAGGTTACAGGTTCAGATTGCCTCTCCTCTTCCTATCAAATAATTTCTTATTGCTTGCCTGTGTTTTGGTGATTGTGTCCTGCAGCAGTTGGTTGTTGGTAGTGAGGAAATTTAATCGGTCTTGAACAGTAGGTACAGAAGATTCAGCAGATAACTCTGGTAAGAAGGAGGGATGATACCCGTAATTGGCAAAGAAGGGTGATTGTTTGGTTGCCGAGTGAGTGGAATTATTATAAGAGAATTCTGCAAGTGGGAGGAGAGACAGCCAATCGTCCTGTGCAAAGGAGGAGAAGCACCGCAGGTATAGTTCAAGGGTCTGGTTAGCTCTTTCGGACTGGCTGTTTGTTTGTGGGTGGTATGCAAAGGAAAGACGAAGTTCAATGTTCAGTGCTTCACATAAGGCCCTCCAAAATCTAGAAGTAAATTGCACACCTCTGTCGGAGACAATGCTGTCTGGGATACCGTGTAGCTTAACAACTTCTTTGATGAAGGCTGAGGCAGTCTCGGTAGCAGAAGGAGTTCCTTGTAAGGGTATGAAATGAGCCATCTTGGTCAAGCGGTCGACGACAACGAAAATGGTGGTGAAGTCTTCTGATGGAGGAAGTTCTACAATGAAATCCATGGAGATCATGCTCCATGGTTTCTTGGGTACAGGAAGAGACTCCAGAAGTCCCCAGGTTCTGGCTTTGTCCAACTTGTTTCGAAGACATGTAGTACAAGATTTTACATATTTCTTGCAGTCCTGCATTAAGTCTGGCCACCAGAAGGTACGAGAGATCAAGTCGGCAGTCTTCAAAATTCCAAAATGCCCAGCAAGGGGGTGATCATGGCAACATCTCAGAATAGCAATTCTGAATTGCTCAGGGACAAAAATTTGTTCTTCATGAAAGTAAAGATCATTTATAAACTGAAGAGCCAAGTTCTGGGAAGGAGATCGGTTTACCACATCTGCCTTTATTTGTGACATCAGGTCTGCTTGAAGAAACAGAAAATTTTTAGTCGGGAGAATGGTATCAGGTTCCAAAGAAATGACAGGACTGTTGAACAGGCAAGATAAGGCATCCGGTTTACCGTTCTTTGAGCCGGGGTGGTAAGTGATGTGAAACATGAAACGTGAAAAGAACAGCACCCACCTTGCTTGTCGAGGTCTTAATCGTCTAGCTGTCCTCAAATACGCTAAGTTCTTGTGATCCGTGAAGATGAGGATCGGGTGGGATGTTCCTTCCAGGAGATAGCGACATTCTTCGAGCGCCGCCTTGATGGCCAGCAGCTCTTGATCTCCCACGTCATAATTCCTTTCAGAAGGATTAAACCTTTTGGAGAAGAAGGCCACTGGATAAAGTAAGGATTCTGAACCTTGGCGCTGGGATAATATAGCTCCAACCGCATTTTTAGAGGCATCTACCTCCAATACATAGGCCAAGGATGGATCTGAATGCTTCAAGATGGGTCCTGAAGTGAATAAAACTTTTAGTTGTTCAAAAGCCTCTTGAGCTTCAGGAGTCCAGCAGAAGGGAACATGCTGTCTTGTTAATTGTGTAATGGGGAAGATGATGCCAGAAAAGTCCTTAATAAATTTTCTATAAAAGTTTGCAAACCCCACAAACCTCTGAAAAGCCTTTGTCTGTGGGGGCAGGCCATTCTAGGATGGATGTGACTTTCTGTGGGTCCATGGAAATACCGTCGGCAGAGATGACAAGTCCCAAAAAGTGCACGGTTTGTTTCTCAAAGTCACGCTTTTCAGCTTTTGCATAAAGACGGTGTTTGCGGAGCCAACTCAACACCTTTTTCACATGGGTTTGATGTGCTTCAGTGGTTTCAGAAAATATAAGAATGTCATCTAGATAAACAATGACAAATAGATCCAGAAAGTCCCAGAAAACATCATTCACTAGGTGCTGAAAAGTGGCTGAGGCATTGCAGAATCCAAATGGCATGACTAAATATTCAATATTAATGGCCAAAGCATGTGCGAAAGGCTGTTTTCCATTCATCTCCCTCTCTGATTCGGACCAAATTATACGCTCCTCCTTAGTCAAGCTTGGAAAACACCCGTGCCCCCCTCAATCTCTGGAAGAGCCCTGGAATCAGAGGAGGGGGATACTAGTTCTTCACTGTGACTTTATTAAGGTCCCGGTAGTCAACACAGGGTCTCAAGGAGTGGTCTTTTTTCTCCACAAAGAAAATACCGGCACCCACAGCAGACGTGGAGGGCCGAATAAACAGTTTTTCCAGGCTTTCATCAATGTAGGTACATAGAGCTTCTAGTTAGGGTTCAGAGAGAGGGTAAATTCACCCAAACGGAATCTCGGCCCCTGGCAAAAGTTCAATAGGGCAATCATACGTCCTATGGGGTAGAAGAGTGTCTGCACCCTTCTTATTAAACACATCCAGGTATTCATGGTAAGCGGCAGGGATTAATTTTAAAGTCTCTGGGTCAGGCTGTAGACTCAGGAGAGGGGTGGTGTTGGCCGTATTTCCAAGAAAGCAGTGACTCAAGCAGTAATCAGAGGAAAAGGAGATGTCTCCTGTAAGCCAGTTTATGTGTGGATTGTGGGCTTTCAACCACGGAATGCCAAGAATGACAGGAAACATAGGTGACGTTATGACATCCAGCCGGAGGAGTTCTTGATGGCCTGAGGAAGTTTGACAGAAGATGGGTGCCATTTCTTGGGTAACTGGCCCTGATTTGATGCCAGAGCCGTCGGACAGGTGGACATAAAATCCTTGCTTCTTGGCACATACGGGTAGCTGATGTAGAGAAACAAATGCGGAATCCACAAAACAGCTACAGGCCCCAGAGTCTATAATAAGTGGTACAGAAACTGTCCTTCCAGAGTACTGAAGCTTGACTAAGAGGGAGACATGTGACTGACCTTTTCCAGGAAGATACATCATGTGAGGCGGATGAGAACAAGATCTCTTGGGTCTTATCGGGCAAGTCCATATAAAGTGGCCAGCTTCCCTGCAATAGAGGCATAGATTGGTTTGCTGCCATCGGAGGTGCTCAACAGGAGAGAGAGGAGGCCTTCCAAAACTCCTATGGTGAATCTTAAGCAGTTCCTTCTTTCCAGGGGGGGGCAACAGATGGAGGTGCAGTAACGTTAGACCTAGAGGCCACAGCGGGGGTTCTCTGAAGTTTTTTGGATTGTCTTTCCCATAAACATTGGTCAATCTGGATGGTTAAATCAATCAGGTCATCCAGGGATGTTGGCACACCAACTCTGGCGAGCTCGTCCTTTAAGGTATCGGAAAGTCCCAAGCGAAACTGATGACGGAGTGCAGAGTGATTCCATTGGATATCAGCACTCAGAACACAAAAATCGGATACATAGTCCTCAATAGGCCCTAGGCCTTATAGTAATTTGCCAAGCTTGGACTCAGCAGTCTGATGATAGAAGGGATCAGCGTACAACTGGGCCATGGCTGCAAAAAATGAATCAGTGGCTGTTAGAACAGGGTCATGTGGGCCCAGGAAAGAGGTTCGTTAGATAACAGGGTAATGATGAACCCCACCTTGATGTCCTCAGAAGCAAAAGTCCGGGGTAGCAGAGAAAAATATAGTTTGCAGGAATTCTGGAAGGTGCGGAAGTTTCTACGGTCTAGGAATAGGCACTCTGGGTTTTGGAGGGGGAGTAGCCTCATGGAGTAGCCGGAGCTCAGTTTGAACAGAGGAATCTGTGACTGAAGAAGAAACATAGGCCGATGCAACATTCCTCTTGTCCGAGAGTCGCTCTTCCATGCGACTTAGGTTCTCCTGTAATCCCTGCACTGTATATGTTAGTGCAGAGATAGAACTGAAAATGTCCTCTGGTGGGGAGGCCTCCCTTTCAGACTCCATTCCTGGCTGACTGGTACTGTCATGTACCTGGTAGGAGTCTGATATGATGAGGCCGGCCTCCCTTGCATCTCCAACCCAAGCCCCACTGAAGGTGGAACAGATGGTGGCTAGGGATAGGAGGAACATGAGTGCCTGGAAGTGTTGCTTGCAGAACTTGCGGTTGAGGATGTAGACAAGATGACTCAGGCTGGACAGCAGGCAGATAGCTGAGATGAAGCTCAGTAGGTCAGCCGATGTTAAAGAGGCACTCCAACCAATTTGCAAGTTCGGGTTGCGTGGCTTGCCAGAACTTCCTGGGGACAGGAGATTAAAGCAGAGTGTGACGGACCTGGCCGGGACAGAGGCTGTTGGAGAGGACGGGGTGCGGGCCTGTTGCCTTTTGATTATGGGCCCTAGCATTTGGGGGAATGGTGCTCTCTGTGAGCTGTATGCCTGGGGACCCTGGGGTTGGTGTTACTTTGGATTCAGCTCCATGTCCCCCCAAAACACACAGACTCTGGGAACCCTCTATATGCCATATTAGAATAATAAGACTGAATTATACTGTTGGGACACATCCTGTGAGAAGATGCTGGTGTCATCACTCCAACTACCTGTGTTTATGTTAATTGAATGAGCTGATCACATTGTCCTCTATACAATGTAGGAGACGGGACGACTCCTATTGGAGCTGCCGCTATTGTGAGAAGGTGTCTTGTGATAATTAACTCAGTCTGGGCAAAAGGTCATGTCTCAATCACCTAGGCTGTATAAAGGATTAGTTAATTAGCTCATGTTATTTAGGTTAATTAGGTTATAGTTGTATTGTTAGAGGAGGTTCCAACGGCATATAAAGTCTTGTAATTTTGATTCTAAATAAAGTGAGTTCATGGTAGCAACAAGCAAGTGTCGCCTTGTTTTGTGCTCAGAGAGGTTGGAATATCTGATATCTGTATACAGACTGGGAGGAAGTGGTATATGACGGAAGCACTCAAGCGGAGTGTGGGACGTTCCGTGACATTGGTGGCAAGCAGCGGGAAAGCTTCCTGCAGTCTGGGAAATTTAAACCTCCATCTGGATCCAAGGTCCAGATAGCAGGAGAGGAGAGGAGAGGTACAGATACCAGCCGCCATGGATGAGGAATTCAGAAGGAGGTTGCGAGAGATGCAGATACAGCACAGAGGACCAGTATCAGAGAGAGCAGGTCCTGCTGGGATGGTGTGATTCTATTCGCTGCAAACTCTGGAAGGAAGCGCTAGCCTGTGAGCAGCGACACCAGGGAAAAGTTCTCCCCTCCATTGAGGAAAGGTACTGCGGGTGCGGTTTTTGGGAGAAAAACCACACAAGAAGCAGACAGCTGAATTAAGCAGGCTGGTCTGGGCAGAGATAAAGCTGGATGAGAGCCACAGAGCCCTCCGGTGGCATGTATCCCAAGCATGTCCCTGGATAGTGGATGACAGCCCAACGGAAGGCTTAAGCTACGGCGGCTTGGGACTGTTGTTTGTGAAGCTGACAGGGGACTCTAACTTTGGGAGTGATTTGGAGTGGCGGGTGGACGAAATCATGGATTTCAGAGAAGGGCTACTGAACATTCCGGAAGTGCACTGGGCACAGGAAGATTTGGAGTTTCTGGCCGTTCAGGAATGGGAGCTAGAGATCGCCTACAGACGGCTGCTAGACATTGCTCAGTGCCAGGGCTGGGCTCCCTTTGCCTGGGACTATCAGGAAATACCAGCTGACAACCCTGAAATCCTGGCTGAAGAGTCGGCACTGTGGCAGAGCAATAGTGTGCTTCGCCAACCTGCCCCCACAGCTATGGAGGTGGAGGTCTTATGGCGGATGCAGCAAGTGCTGACTGACCTTGATGATCCTGTTTCTGCATGGGATGATTTTGGATGGAGGAATGTGCCTGTCCAGCAGCATGCCAGAGAATCTGCAGTGGAAAATCTGGAGATTGCCATCCCCAAACCTGAAGTGCTGACAACAGGGCAGAGCTCTGCTAACCTCTGCCCAGCACTGATAGCATCTTCTGGATTCCATGGACAGGAGATGGTGAACCTCCACCCCCAGACACCAGTTGCAGAGACAGGGGATTTGATAGACTTTTCTGCTGAGGAAGAACCACCTGGTGAGCCCCCAGCAGAAGAGTTGGGATTAGGGCCAAACTTCATTGCGCTCTGCTCAGCACTGATGGCATCTGCTGAGTTCCACGGACAGGAGATGGTGAACCTCTATCCACAGACACCAGTTATAGAGGTAGGGGATTTAATAGACTTTTCTGCTGAGGAAGAACAACCTGATGAGCCTCCAGCAGAAGAGCTGCTATTGACGCCAAACTTCACTGTGCTCTGCCCCGCATCAACAGCAGTATCTGTGGAGTTACAGGGAACTTCCCCAGTTGAAGCACCGGCAACCGGGCAGAGTGCTACCAACCTCTGGCCATCACCGGCAACAACTACAGAGTTCCAGGGAGGTGGGGCAGTCGGCCTCCCTCCCCAACAGGTAGCCAGAGCAGATGGTGTGGGGTTTCCAGCAGAAGGGCTGGCAACAGGGCCGAGTACTGCTGGACTCTGCCCTCAACTAACAGGAGATGAATTTCCTGTGAAGGTGGATGGGACTTCAGTCTCCACCTGTATACTCCAGGGATGCTGGGCAGTCGGCCCAGATCCCCAACAGCATGACAGAGTGAGCCCAGTCCCCCTGTCTTCTCTCCAGCGGCAGAAAGGACTCCAGGGAGAAGGGCCAGTCCAGGCCTCTCCCCAGCGGCAGATATGTTCTCTGAGAGGCAGAGGTTGGCTGGGTGAGTGATACTCTGTTTGGAATAATTTATTTGGGGTACTGTGTGGGTACAGGCAGTAGAGGACTGGAACTACTGACTAACTTCGGAGTCAACCCATTTGGGGTCTCCTCCTGTGTTAGTCTCCTGCCGAAAGGGGAGAAATGTGACGGACCTGGCCGGGACAGAGGCTGTTGGAGAGGACTGGGTGCGGGCCTGTTGCCTTTTGATTATGGGCCCTAGCATTTGGGGGAATGGTGCTCTCTGTGAGCTGTATGCCTGGGGACCCCGGGGTTGGTGTTACTTTGGATTCAGCTCCATGTCCCCCCAAAACACACAGACTCTGGGAACCCTCTATATGCCATATTAGAATAATAAGACTGAATTATACTGTTGGGACACATCCTGTGAGAAGATGCTGGTGTCATCACTCCAGCTACCTGTGTTTATGTTAATTGAATGAGCTGATCACATTGTCCTCTATACAATGTAGGAGACGGGACGACTCCTATTGGAGCTGCTGCTATTGTGAGAAGGTGTCTTGTGATAATTAACTCAGTCTGGGCAAAAGGTCATGTCTCAATCACCTAGGCTGTATAAAGGATTAGTTAATTAGCTCATGTTAATTAGGTTACAGTTGTATTGTTAGAGGAGGTTCCAACGGCATATAAAGTCTTGTAATTTTGATTCTAAATAAAGTGAGTTCATGGTAGCAACAAGCAAGTATCGCCTTGTTTTGTGCTCAGAGAGGTTGGAATATCTGATATCTGTATACAGACTGGGAGGAAGTGGTATATGACGAAAGCACTCAAGCGGAGTGTGGGACGTTCCGTGACACAGAGTCTTGAGGGTAGCCGGGTTCGGTAACAGGCAGGCAGTGAGGTACAAGCAGAGTCGGGTGGAAGCCGGAATCAGGAACCAGTAGTCACAGAGAAACAGAGTCCAAAGGCAGAGTCAGGGAAAGCCGGGATCAGCAACGGGTATCAAGCAGATTCAAACAGCGTACAGAGTATCAGGACACAGCTGAAGACCAGTCAGCACTTGTTGTGAGTTAGAGAACCCTTTAAATAGGCCGTCTGGCTCAAACTGGAATGATAGGCGCGCTCCCGCGGGCAGTCCACTGCACGCGCGCATGTGCCCTAGCGCTTCTGGAAGTCTGCTGTTGTCTGTGTGTGAAACGCCTGCGCACGAGTGCGCGCCAGGTGCAAACTAACAGTTCTCTTACACCAACAGAAGTGTAATAACAATTATGGGTGCACTGTATGTATTGTGTACTGTGTACACCACCAGAAAATTAGTAGCAACTGCACTATGGGTGCACGGTTGTTAGGTACCTGGTAGTTGAGCCCGACTGGTACAAGAAGACCTCTCTTAAGCACTGGTTCAGGAGCCACTGGAGTGGGAACAGTGGTCTCTTGAGCACAGTGGGTAGGAGTGCCTGGTGCGGGTTCTTGTGGTGGTCAAAGCCACAGGAGCTGGGAAGACGTCCCTCCGGGATGGCTGAGCTGCGGATGCTGGCAGGCTGAAGCTGATCAGTAAGCAGGTAGGTAGATGATATGGCAGCAGCAGAACCTGGAGCTGGAAGAGCAGGCTGGAAGCAGCGTCACAGGACACAGGCAATGCAGAGTCAGACAGTCCGTTTGGCAGGAGATCAGGCAGGTATATGGCAGGAGGAATGATCACAGAATAGTCAGGCAGGCAGGCAGGTGTTCGGCAACAGGTCACAAGATATAAGTAAAGTCAGGCAAGCCGGGTCGGGTTGGAGATAGAAGAATGGTCAGACGTAGCCGGGTCAATAGCAGATAACAATAACAGGCAGGATACAGGAACTCAGGTGCAGAGCTGCAGACGAACAGCACCTGATGGAAACATCTGACAACCTTTTAAAGAGTCCTTGGCGCCAAACAGCGATAGCGCGCACGGGTGCGCGCCGGCACCCCCCAGTGGGGAATTCAGCTGAACTGCCCTGGAAAAGTCCCTCGTGCGCACGCGCGCACGCATGTTCGCCCGACGGGCACCGGCACGACCCTGACAGCCTCCGGATGCCCAGACAACTCTTCTTTTCAGGATGAGCAGAGAAATAGGCATGGATCAAATGTTTGGCGTGAATATTGCTGTCAGGTTCCCATGAATTATCCTCTGGACCATACCCTTTCCATTTAATCAAAAACTGTACTTGCCCCAGTCTCTTTCTGCAATCGAGGATGGCCTCCACCTAGTATTCCTCATTTCCGTCCACCAAGACAGGTTCAGGGACCCTAGTGCCCCTATCAGGAAAGGGATCAGTCACAGCAGGCTTCAATAGTGACACATGAAATACAGGGTGGATTTTAAGTGAGTCAGGTAAACACAGTTCATAGGATACTTCATTAATCTTCCTTTTCACCGGGAAGGGCCCAATAAACTTAGGAGCAAACTTTTTGGAAGGACAAGTCAATTTAATGTTATTGGTAGACAGCCATACCTTATCACCAAGCTGAAGGTTTAGATCTCCTCTTCTCTTTTGATCGAAGATCCTTTTACTGTCTGCTTGTGCCTTGGATACCGCTTCCTGTAACATCTGATTATTGTGACTGAGAAATTGTAATGTGTCCTGGACCGCTGGAACTGAGGATTCTGGAAGAAAATTAGGTAAAAAAGATACATGAAAACCATAATTGGCAAAGAAAGGAGACTGACCAGTGGCAGAGTGGCTGGCATTATTATAAGCGAATTCCGCTAGGGGCAGCAGGGACACCCAATCATCTTGTACAAAAGATATAAAACACCTAATGTATTGCTCCAACGTCTGATTTGTCCTTTCTGTTTGCCCGTTAGTTTGGGGTTGGTATGCTGAGGACAGGGCTAGTTCAATCTTCAAGATCTCACACAGGGCCTTCCAGAAGCGTGAAGTAAACTGCACCCTCCTATCAGGCACTATATTTGCAGGGACTCCGTGCAGCCTGACAATCTCCTTGATGAACACACGGGCCGTCTCTACAGCAGAAGGCGTCCCCTTTAAGGGCACGAAATGGGCCCTCTTAGACAGGCGATTGACAATCACAAAGATCGCCGAACATCCTTCAGAGCATGGTAGCTCAACTATAAAGTCCATTGCTATCATCCTCCAGGGTCTATCTGGTATGGGCAATGGCCTCAACAGTCCCCAGGCTCAGTTCCTGGAGGTTTTATTCTGGTTGCAAACAGAACAAGAGCTGACGTACTTCCTGCAAAATTCTTTCAGATTAGGCCACCAGAACGTACGTTGCACGAGTTCAAGGGTCTTACGAATCCCAAAATGTCCTGCAAGTGGATGGTCGTGAAGCAAAGTCAGCACCTTGACTTGGACGTTCTCCAGTACAAATATTTGACTTCCTCTCCATAATAATCCATCTCGAGGTGTTAAAGTGATTCCCTGGAGACTTGAAGGTTCTGGCGATGCTTCTCTGATCAAAGACAGAAGATCCGTCTGAAGAAGTAAGAAGTTATTTGCCAGCAGAATGGTGTCAGGTACGGAAAGGTCTTTAGGGTTATCGAACATGCGCGATAGCGCGTCTGGTTTTATGTTCTTAGTTCCTGGCCGGTAAGTGATGTGGAAACAGAAACATGTAAAGAATAAGGCCCATCGAGCTTGTTGGGGTTTCAGTCTCTTAGCAGATCTTAAGTATTCTAGATTTTTGTGATCGGGTGAACTGCGCCCTCTAACAGATACCTCCACAGATACCTCCACTCCTCCAATGCTGTCTTGATAGCGAGTTGTTCCCGATCACCCATGTCATAATTCCGCTCAGCCGGTGAGAGTTTCCTAGAGAAGAATCCCACGGGATGCATCAGGTCCTTGTTGCCCTGCCGTTGAGAGATGACTGCACCCACGGCCACTTCGGAAGCATCAACCTCCAGGATAAAGGGTAAAAATGGGTCAGGGTGACTGAGGATCGGAGCTGAAGTGAAGCACCTTTTCAATTCTTCAAAGGCCTCCTGAGCCTCCGGACTCCAGTGAAAATAACAGTTCTGCTTGGTTAGCTGCGTGATGGGTGAAATGATGGCAGAAAATCCCTTAATGAATTTCCTATAGAAATTTGCGAATCCAATGAAGCGCTGCACGCCCTTCTTGTCCAGAGGGGCTGGCCAATCTAGCACGGCGGACACCTTCTGAGGGTCCATTTTGATGCCAGTTGGGGAGATCACTAGCCCCAAAAACTGAATGTCCTCTTGTTCGAATTCGCACTTCTCCGCTTTAGCATACAGTCCGTACAAACGAAGATGGCCCAAGACTCTGCGAACATGTTCCCGATGTTGATTAAGTGAACTGGAGAAAATTAAAATGTCATCCAAGTAGATAATTACAAAGATGTCCAGGAAGTCTCTGAATACGTCTTTGACCAGATGCTGGAATGTGGCAGGGGCATTGCATAGGCCGAAGGGCATGACTAAATACTCGTAGTGCCCAAAACGGGTCCGGAAAGCCGTCTTCCATTCATCCCCGGCCCGGATGCGGACCAGGTTGTAGGCTCCTCTTAAATCCAGTTTGGTGAAGATGATGGCAGACCTCAACTTCTGAAACAATTCAGGTATCAGGGGCAACGGGTAACGTTTTTTAACCGTGACTTTGTTTAACTCCCGATAGTCCACACATGGACGAAGAGTCTGATCTTTTTTGGAGACGAAAAATATTCCGGCACCAGCTGGGGAGGTAGAAGGTCGAATAAAGCCCTTTTCGAGATTCTCATTAATGTATAGCTTAAGTGCTTCTTGCTCTTTTTCAGATAACGGGAAGATGTGCCCGAAAGGAATCTCGGCCCCAGGGAGCAGCTCAATTGGGCAATCATAAGGACGATGGGGTGGCAGGGAGTCCGCCCCCTTCTTACTGAATACATCCGCAAACTCCCGGTAGACCTCTGGTATGGTTTGAAGCAAATCTTGGTCAACGTCCATGCAAAGTAAGGTGGTAGCAGATTTGGAGGGTTCAGGTAAACAATGTCTTTGGCAATAGGGTGACAAAAACTTTACTTCACCGGTAGTCCAATTAACGTGGGGGTTATGGGCCTGGAGCCAGGGCATGCCCAAAATGATCGGGAATAATGGAAAGGAGATAACATCCAGAGTTAGGATTTCTTTATGCTGGGATAAACAAGTGCCAGACAGAGGAAGGGTTTCTTGAGAGACTTGTCCCGATCTTATGTGGGACCCATCGGCCAGAAAAACTGAGAGTTTATGAGTCTTGTCTTTCAGGGGAAGATCTTGTTGAGTAGCAAAGGCAGAGTCAATAAAGCAGCTACATGCTCCAGAATCAATGATGGCGTTGACTTGAATTGTTCTTACCTGGAGCTGTAACGAGAGAGGGAGAGCAAGTTGAGTTGCATTGGCGGTCAAAGCGGATAGACTGGCCGGGGTAGAAAAAAAACACTTATGGGTCTTGACCGGACAGTTGTTCACGTAGTGGCCTGCTCCACCACAGTAGAGGCAGAGGTTTAGCTGGCGTCTGCGTGCCCGTTCTTCTGGGGGCAGAGTAGAACGTATTAGTCCTAGCTGCATTGGTTCAGGAGCATCAGGTGTTGGGGTGGCTAGGTTGGTGCAGGCAGAAGGTAGGTATCGGGAGGCAGGAGCCAGAACCCTTGCAGTCATCCACATTGGGCGTGCTTGCTGGGAGGAACGTTCAGACCGGCGTTCACGAAGGCGTCGGTCAATCTGGATTGTTAGAGCAATAAGTTCCTCAAGGGTATCGGGCATCCCAACCCGAGCAAGCTCATCCTTTAGACTCTCGGATAACCCCATGCGGAATTGATGGGGTAAAGCTGCATTGTTCCATTGAGTGTCCGCGCTCCAGCGTCGAAAGTCCATGACATAGTCCTCGGCCGGTCTGCGGCGAACAGAGCTGACTCAGCTGTGGCAGTCCGCTGAGGATCCTCGAGCCACTGGAGTGGGAACAGTGGTCTCTTGAGCACAGTGGGTAGGAGTGCCTGGTGTGGGTTCTTGTGGTGGCCGACACAGGAGCTGGGAAGACGTCCCTCCGGGATGGCTGAGCTGCGGATGCTGGCAGGCTGAAGCTGATCAGTAAGCAGGTAGGTAGATGATATGGCAGCAGCAGAACCTGGAACTGGAAGAGCAGGCTGGAAGCAGCGTCACAGGACACAGGCAAAGCAGAGTCAGACAGTCCGTTTGGCAGGAGATCAGGCAGGTATATGGCAGGAGGAATGATCACAGAATAGTCAGGCAGGCAGGCAGGTGTTCGGCAACAGGTCACAAGATATAAGCAAAGTCAGGCAAGCCGGGTCGGGTTGGAGATAGAAGAATGGTCAGACGTAGCCGGGTCAATAGCAGATAACAATAACAGGCAGGATACAGGAACTCAGGTGCAGAGCTGCAGATGAACAGCACCTGATGGAAGCATCTGACAACCTTTTAAAGAGTCCTTGTCGCCAAACAGCGCTAGCGCGCATGGGTGCGTGTGGGAGCGCGCCGGCGCCCCCAGGGGGGAATTCAGCTGAACTGCCCTGGAAAAGCCCCTCGTGCGCACGCATGTTCGCCCGACGGGCACCGGCATGTCCCTGACAATGGTACTGTGTACACCAACAGAAGTGTAATAACAAATATGGGTGCACTGTATATATTGTGTACACCACCAGAAAAGTAGCAGCAACTGCACTAGGGGTAAACGGTATTGTGTACACCACCAGAAATCTAATAGCAACTATGGGTGCACTGAATGTGTTGTGTACTGTGTATTGTGTATACCACCAGAAAAGTAGTAGCAACTGCACTATGGGTGCACGGTACTGTGTACACCAACAGAAGTGTATTAACAACTATGGGTGTACTGTATTGTGTACACCACCAGAAAAGTAGTAGCAACTGCACTATGGTGCACGGTACTGTGTACTGTGTACACCGCCTGAAGTATATTAGAAAGAGTACACCAGGAATGGCCTGCAGTCAGATATAGGCTTGGCTACACTGGATGCAGTGGGGATATATATATATATATATATATATATTACATACACTGCAGCTAACTGAATAACCTGTCTGCCTGCAATCAGATATAGCTAAACTGGATGCAGTGAATACATATATATATATATATATATATATATATATATATATATATATATATATATATATATATATATACACACACACACACAAGACTGGCTGTATATATATATATATATATATAAAATACACTACAGCTAACTTGAACAGCCAATGTTCGACCCGAACACAAAGCTCATCCCTAATCTTCAGCACAAAGTAAAAGTAAAAAGGCACATACAGTTTGTGGATGGGTCTTCACCCCAAGGTTTTAACAGTCCTTGTTAAATCTTTTAGAAACCTCCAGCAGACTCACAGCTCTCCAAGACAGGTGTATTCACCAACTCCTCCTCACCAACACTCCTAGCACCACCTTCTGCCTTTAAGAGCTGCTTCCCGTGTGTGTTGGAATCCCTGTAGTCAGGGGTGGAGGATCTTTCCCACCTGAATATCACTTCAGAGCCTCCGAAATTCCAGGTCCCAAATATCTCTCTATTAACACAGAGAGAACTGCAAGCTCTGCACAGTGTTCAGCTAAAGCTAACACTGTTCAGAGGACGCACTACACAAACTTGTAGCTTTAGCTGAACACTGTGCAGAGGTCGCACTACACTAACTTGTAGTTTTAGCTGAACACTGTGAGGAGGACGCACTACACTAACTTGTAGCTTTAGCTGAACACTGTGCAGAGGTCGCACTACACTAACTTGTAGTTTTAGCTGAACACTGTTCAGAGGACGCACTACACTAACTTGTAGCTTTAGCTGAACACTGTGCAGAGGTCGCACTACACTAACTTGTAGTTTTAGCTGAACGCTGTGAGGAGGACGCACTACACCAACTTGTAGCTTTAGCTGAACACTGTGAGGAGGACACACTACCCTAACTTGTAGCTTTAGCTGAACACTGTGCAGAGGTCACACTAAACTAACTTGTAGCTTTAGCTGAACACTGTGAGGAGGACACACTGCCCTAACTTGTAGCTTTAGCTGAACACTATGCAGAGGTCACACTAAACTAACTTGTAGCTTTAGCTGGACACTGTGAGGAGGACGCACTACAATAATTTGTAGTTTTAGCTGAACACTGTTCAGAGGTCGCACTACACTAACTTGTAGTTTTAACTGAACACTGTGAGGAGGAGGCACTACACTAACTTGTAGCTTTAGCTGAACACTGTGCAGAGGTCGCACTACACTAACTTGTAGTTTTAGCTGAACACTGTGAGGAGGACGCACTACACTAACTTGTAGCTTTAGCTGAACACTGTGCAGAGGTTGCACTAAACTAACTTGTAGTTTTAGCTGAACACTGTGAGGAGGACACACTACACTAACTTGTAGCTTTAGCTGAACATTGTGCAGAGGTCGCACTACACTAACTTGTAGTTTTAGCTGAACACTGTGAGGAGGACGCACTACACCAACTTGTAGCTTTAGCTGAACACTGTGAGGAGGACGCACTACCCTAACGTGTAGCTTTAGCTGAACACTGTGCAGAGGTCACACTAAACTAACTTGTAGCTTTAGTTGAACACTGTGAGGAGGACGCACTACCCTAACTTGTAGCTTTAGCTGAACACTGTGCAGAGGTCACACTAAACTAACTTGTAGCTTTAGCTGAACACTGTGAGGAGGACGCACTGCCCTAACTTGTAGCTTTAGCTGAACACTGTGCAGAGGTCACACTAAACTAACTTGTAGCTTTAGCTGAACACTGTGAGGAGGACGCACTACACTAACTTGTAGTTTTAGCTGAACACTGTTCAGAGGATGCACTACACTAACTTGTAGTTTTAGCTGAACACTGTGAGGAGGACGCACTACACTAACTTGTAGCTTTAGCTGAACAGTGTGCAGAGGTCGCACTACATTAACTTGTAGTTTTAGCTGAACACTGTGAGGAGGACGCACTACACTAACTTGTAGTTTTAGCTGAACACTGTGAGGAGGACGCACTACACTAACTTGTAGCTTTAGCTGAACAGTGTGCAGAGGTCGCACTACATTAACTTGTAGTTTTAGCTGAACACTGTGCAGAGGTCACACTACACTAACTTGTAGTTTTAGCTGAACACTGTGAGGAGGACGCACTACACTAACTTGTAGCTTTAGCTGAACACTGTGCAGAGGTCGC
Source organism: Aquarana catesbeiana (assembly GCF_042186555.1). NCBI lineage: Eukaryota > Metazoa > Chordata > Amphibia > Anura > Ranidae > Aquarana > Aquarana catesbeiana. The sequence continues at coordinate 151,987,915 of NC_133334.1, read as the reverse complement.
ACTACACTAACTTGTAGTTTTAGCTGAACACTGTGAGGAGGACGCACTACACTAACTTGTAGCTTTAACTGAACACTGTGCAGAGGTCGCACTACACTAACTTGTAGCTTTAGATGAAAACTGTGAGGAGGATGCACTACACCAACTTGTAGCTTTAGCTGAACACTGTGAGGAGGACGCACTACCCTAACTTGTAGCTTTAGCTGAACACTGTGCAGAGGTCACACTAAACTAACTTGTAGCTTTAACTGAACACTGTGAGGAGGACGCACTACACTAACTCTAAATAGTCTAGCTGCCTGACTGTGGTATAGGATCAAAAGAACACCAGCAATTTTCTTCAGGTAGCTGTAAATACTGTAACAAACTGTAACAAGACAAGCCTGCCTGTCAGTAGGAAGATAACAGGAACGGATCTAGCTAAACTGAATACAGTGTATATATATATTATACATATATATATATATATATATATATATATACACACACACACAACACCTGGGATGCATATATATACACAATACACTGTAAGTGCAGCTAACTCACTGACTGTCCTGCCTAATCTAACTCAAATGAAATGACACTGTCTCTCTGTCTATCTAAGCATGCTGGAACACACTACACAGGGCTGCCGTGCAGGCGGCCTTATATAGTGTGAGGCGTGTTCTAAACCCCCTGAGCCATAATTGGCACAAAGCCACCCTGGCTTTGGCCAATTACAGCTCTCTCTACTGACGGAGCTGTGATTGGCCAAGCATGCGGGTCATAGTGCATGCTTGGCCAATCATCAGCCAGCAATGCCGCAGTGAATTATGGGCCGTGACGCTCCACATGAATTTGGCGCAAACGACCCATAACGTTCGCAATTCGGCGAATGATCGAACAGCCGATGTTCAAGTCGAACATGGGTTCGATTCGAACGCGAAGCTCATCCCTATATGTAATGTATAGAATGCAGAGGACAGTAGTATGTAATCTATAGAATTCAGGGGGCGGTTCATATATTCCCTCAATCCCATCCCAGCTCCATCCACCACCCCGTTCCCATTCCGGCTCCATCCACCACCTAGATCCCATACCGGCTCCATCCACCACCCCGATCCAATCCCGACTCCATCCACCACCCTGATCTAATCCTGGCTCCATCCATCCCCCGATCCCATCCCAACTCTATCCACTCCATGATCTCATCCTGGCTCAATCCATTCCCCGATTCCATCACGATTTTATCCACCACCAATCCTGGCTCCATCCATCTCCCCATCCCATCCTGGCTCCATCCATCCCACATCCATTTACCATCCTGATCCCATCCCAACTCTATCCATTCCCCAATCCCATTCCGGCTCCATCCTTCCCCCCTGATCCCATCCCAGCTCCATCCATCCCCTGATCCCATACTGGCTTCATCGACCACCATGATCCCATTCTGGCTCCATCGACCACCCTGATCCCATCCCAGCTTCATCCTTCCCCCGATCCCATCCCAGCTCCATCCATGCCCCATCATAGCTCCATCCCCCCATCCCAGCTCCATCCTTCTCCCCCATGTCTCCCTCCTCTGCAGGTCTCACGGAAATCAACACAGACCTTGCAGAAGAGAGAGCACATTCAGCTGCAGGAGCGGGGGAGGTACTGCTGGCGGGACTCAGGTGAGCGGACTCAGGCTGAGCGGAGAGAGGACATCCAGAGAAGGTGGGGGAGGGGGGGCGGTCTGCTGCTGGTACTGATGGGAGGGAACACTGACAGGACTGTCGGGAGTGAGTCTATGCGGCTGAAATCCTACCTCAGATCAGCCGCGTTGTTGTGGCAGATCAGTGTGCAGTTCCCCGCCTCCTCCTCTGTGTACAGGAAAACACAGGAGGAGGAGGAGGAGGAGGGGCAGGTTCAGTGCACTCCGCTCTGCACTGTGTATGGGGAGAAATGCCAGCTGCTATAAAATGTGTTGCTTGCGGCGTGCCGGAAGTATGACAGCCCGCACGTGCCGTGATTCAGCCCTGATTCGCCGGGACTCCGGGAGAGGGACTGATTTCTGGAAATGTCCTGGCGAATCAGGGACGGTTGGGAGGTATGGTGTTGTCACATGAAAAGATAGAATAAAATATTTACAAAAATTAGAGGGGTGTAATCACTTTTGTGAGATACTGAATATAAAGTATATATATATATATATATATATATATATATATATATATATATATACACAGTGGATAGATAGATAGATAGATAGATAGATAGATAGATAGATAGATAGATAGATAGATAGATAGATAGATAGATAGATAGATAGATAGATAGATAGATAGATATTACATAAACCAAGGACTTTATTTGTTAGAGAAAAGGTGAAAGAACTTCAGAGTGTTTATTTATTTTGAATTTAGGCCTCATGCACATTGGACGTTAGAATAACATTATAAAACCGCCAGTAGCTTTGCAGTGAGTTTTTCAACGTTTTTCAGCGTTTTTGAAATATAGTTTTTTAGTGTTTTTTTTTTTTTTTTAATGGGTCACAAACATCAAAAAACGCTGGTGAGCTATGTTTTTTGAGCATTTATCTGCGTTTATCAGCGTTTTGTGATGTTAGAGCATTTTTACAGCTGAAAACAGCTGAAAAACTCCACTCAGAACCCACTAGTTTTGGGTTTTTTTAAAGCCAAAAAACGCCCCAGCCAAAAACTGCTGATAACAGCCTATGTGTGCATGGACACATAGGATAACATGATGGGGAGTTTATTGACTGTAGAAAAAAACGTCTGAAGCCAAAAACGGCTGCTGTAAAAATGTTCAAAAACGTCCAGTGTGCATGAGGCCTTATAGAGTTACACTTTACACTGGACTGTGGTGGTAAGCTATTAAAGGGAGAGGTTTGACGAAAGCTTGGTCACTCCTCTGCACTTTTTGGCCTGTGGTCATAGACTGTATTCAAGATTAAATTCTGCTAATAGTATGTTTTGACGTGTTCCCAGTGCCTATTTCTTAAAGAGGAGTTTTATCTAGGGAAAAAAATATTAAAAGTCAGCAGCTACAAATACTGTAGCTGCTGACTTTTAATACTAGGACACTTACCTGTCCAGGGAGCCCACGATGTTGGCACACCAGTCTATTTTCGGATCAGCTGTCGGATGCTGCCACCGCCATTCATCGCAAGGGAAACTGGCAGTGAAGCCTTTCAGTTTTTAATATGTATTTACCATTTTGTATATGAGTCTATTCCATATTTACATGCAATATACCGACTATTACACACCTAATTTAATGTCCCAAACCTCTGTTTTCATCATATACAAATAGGGGTGGAGGCACTTTTTTATATGAGCCTCATTTAAAGTCTCAAACGCTTTCTTTCATGCAAATGATTCAGGGATGGAGGTGCGTCACCATGGTCAATATTAAGTAACAAAACCCCTTGATGTCTTTATGTTTTAGGTATCCAGGGGGCTGAGCCCATCTAATTTGGGGTCTGCAATACATTTTGATTTGGCTATAGCTGTATGGAAACATTGTCTTTAGTTATTATTTTATTTAGTTTTACAGTTTAAGTTTGCCTCTATGTGGTTTGGACAGACAGGGTGCTTGGTTCTGTCCACTATGATGCGCTCCAGTCACCCTCCCCTTCCTCCACATCTTCCCTTTGTGGAGGTTGAGGCAGGTTGTGGCTGCGGCGCATCAGTGCCACGCCTTCCATGCCAGCCATGATGTCACTGCGGTGGAATTGACGTGCCGACACGTGTTTGACCATCGGCGTTCACTCCTCGAGGAAGCTTATTTTTACACCAATTGTTGGATCGGCAATTGCCGATCAGGTGATGAAGCACTCCCAAATAAAGAACACCTGCGTGACACTATGAGTTATCTCTATGCATGCTTGAAGGGGTATATACTTACCTCCTCTTAAGAGGACTGTATCCTGCACTTTCCCTGGGTATATTTGGCATTATATTCCCTATCATGGACACGTCAGACAACATAAGGTAAATGGTTAGGGGTGAGAGAGTTATTCACTCAATCTTTGTGATACACATTTGGACTCATTGACATCTACCCCTGTGGGATACTTCCTATTGGGTTTTTCCACTTTTATACCATTGTTTTCCTGTTTTATATTTATTTTTATTAAGATAAACATACATCTTTCACACGTAATTAGTGCTCACTGCTGTTTGCATTCAAGGGAATATTCATCCCATCACATATTCATTGTGTATTGGCACACAATTACACTCACTTTATTGTTTATTCTTTATTTCTCTCCTGGGTTTGGAATAAAATTAGCAGCCAATTCACATATAGGTCTTATTAATTAATATACTCATAATATAACTAATACACATTACCAATAATAATACCTTTTTATAGAACCCTATATGGACGGCTAGTTGAGTCACCAGTGATCAATCAAAAGAGATTTACACCTTTCCCACAGTTCTCACATTACAACTTAACGTGTATAAGTATTGCTCCCACAGTTGGACATTTTTTATGAGGCCCCTGTCCTAAACACCACGTGGTAACAGTTTGAGTTGATTTGTAAGTAAAACCAGCAAAGGACATTGCTTTAATCTGTTTTTTTTTACATAATATTAGGTCATCTTTCAGATACATTGTGGTTTATATATATATTTTTTGTAGATATATGGATTGCTCCTGCTCCTGAGGAAGTGATTTTCACGAAACGCGCAAAGCACAATAGGATGCAATGTTTTTTAGTTTTTATCATGTATTTAAATGTTTGTTTGTTTTATATCATAGTTATGTCCACCATGGATTGCCACCGTCATGATTTCTCCACTGTACCATTGCTGTATGAATGTATTTTACAAATTGTTCTAATCATGTTGTAATACTGTTACCATAGTTTGATTAGATTATCCAATAAAAGACTTGTTTTTAACTCCTTCATGCTGACCGTATGCAAATATGCGTTCTTGGCTTTAAGGGCTTATACCGCGATGATGCCTACAGCTGCGGACATCACCCCGGTACCGTTTTTAAAGTCAGCGGTTGGCTTTTAAGTGATAACAACTGATGCAGCTAAAAGTGGCTTGGCTGTTATCCTAAGGAACGGGAGGGGACACCCCCCTCCCACCACTTTCCGCGACTCTTCCTGAAAGGTCCGCCGGCTGGCCGGAGATCCGAATGAATCTGCTTCGATCGGGTCTCCTCTCTAGTAACCCAGAAGCGATGTCATGAAATCACTTCCGGTTTACACGGCTGCCAATGACGTAGATTTAAAAAAAAACCTAGTGTTCCAAAACGCTAATTTTGGGGTTTTGAATACTTTTAAGTGCAAAGAGTACCTGTCACTGACTATTACTATCACAAGGGGTGTGTGCATTCATTGTGACAGCAATAAAAATGATCAGAATTTTTTTTTTAAAAGAGTGTAAAAAAAAAAAAAGAAAAAAAAAATTAAGCACTCCGTCCCTCCATGCTCGATCATGAAGTGAATGCATACGTAAATCACGCCTGCAAATGTAAACAGTGTTCAAACCACACATCTGAGGTATCACCATGATAGTTAGAGCAAGAGCAATAATTCTAGCACAGGACCTCCTCTGTAACTCTAAACTGGCAACCTGTAGACATTTTTAAAGCATCACCTATGGAGATTTTTAAGTACCGTAGTTTGTCGCCATTCCACGAGTGTGCGCAATTTCAAAGCATGACATGTTAGGTATCTATTTACCCAGCGTAATATCATCTTTCACATTATACAAAAAAATTGGGCTAAATTTACTGTTTAATTTTTTTTTATCATGAAAGTTTTTTTTTTTTCCCAAAAAATTTTGTTTGAAAGACCACTGCACAAAAACCATGTGACATAAAAAATTGCAACGATTGCCATTTTATTTTCTAGGGTCTCTGCTTAATATATAAATGACATATATATATATATATATATATATATATATATATATATATATATATATATATATATATGTTTGGGGGTTCTAGGAACAAATATGGATTTTAACTTGTAAGCAACAAATGTCAGAAATAGGCTTAGGCATGAAAGGGTTAATATGTATTTGCCATTTTGTATATGAATTTTTACCATATTCTATTGAGTACACACCTCATTTAAAATGCCAAACCTCTCTTTTTGTCGTATTACAAATAGGGATGGAGGCACATTTTTATATGAGCTTCATTTAGATCCTTTTCACACCAGGGTGCTTTTCAGGAATTTTAGCGCTAAAAATAGTGCATGTAAAGCGCCTCTCAAGCCTCCCCAGTGTGAATGCCCAAGTGCTTTCACACTGGGGTGGTGAGCTTGCAGGACGGGAAATAAAGTCCTGCAAGCAGCATCTTTGGGGCGGTGAGGGAGCAGTGTATACACCGCTCCTAAATCGCCCTTGCAAATGAAATCAATGGGCAGAGCTGCCAAAGTGCCTACAAAGCATTTTAGCAGCGGCGCTTTGCGGGCACTTTTAACCCTTTATTTGGCCGGTAGTCGGGGTTAAAAGCTCCCCGATAGCATCCAAAAAGCACCGCTATAATAGCGGTAAAGCACCACTAAAACTAGTGGCGCTTTACCAGTATGAAAGTAGCCTTAAAGTCACAAACTCTTTCTTTCATGCAGACTTTTAATATTCGGACACTTACCTGTCCAGGGAGGCCGCAATGTCAATTTTATTTTTATTTTAATTTATATTTTCTGTCTAAGTAATTATCTTATCAAACATATAATTTTAATTTTGGAGTAGTCTTCAGTGACCTACACAACCTTCTAAGGTAACTTCACCAACAAAGTTGTATACTTTATTATCATCTGCTTCATAGTGCTACATGTAATTAAATTCCCCGTCATTAAGATCATCACCACATGATGGCAGCACTCACATAGAATTTTTTAGCAGGTATGCCTATATCAATGGTACTAGACACATCAATCTATTTGGACACTAGAAGATTCCAGTTTTTAAACAATTACTTATATTAACTTTTTATCGGCCTAAAGGTCATATATTATTATTTAGATTATTCCAGGTAGCGCAGGAACATTAAAACATCTTTACACCATTCGGACTACACAAACATGGCGCCCGAACTACTTCCTGCTACTTACTATAAATGAGTTGTGGTTTTGGTCAATCAGATTCCCTGAGGAAGTCACGAGGTCATGTGACGTAACGCGTAGGAAATACAGCTAGCAGACACATCCAGCAATTGACACTCTTTGACCCCGGTTGTTGTTACTGTGTACCGGAAGTATCGCACCTGGTGACGGCGGTCCGCCGCCATACTGTGTGTTACTATATGCACTGTATGCACAGTGTGTTTTCTGATTTTTTATTTTAATGAAACTGATTTTTTATACTACACCATTGGAAGCCCCCTTGTTTTCCCTCCTGTCTTCTTGGCTCGAGGTCCAGGATCCTGAACCAAATCCAGCAAGGAGCAGTCACGGACATCTATCCATTTGCAGCCAGCTAGTGCCATCTGGCAACTTTTGGAACAGGCATATCCACCACCAGTCAACACTGTCTACAGGGCTCTAATTCAAGCCCCTTAAGGTAAGGGCAATGTGAGCATGAACACAAGTGGATTGTGCACGGATAATATTCCTAGTCAAGCATGAAAGAATTTCTGTGAATATTAGTACTGCAAATTCCATATGTACAGAAGATTCATCTTAGCCATTGAACTTTGGTGTGTCTATCAGCATCACCACCTTGTGTGGATTTTTGTATGCCATTTATCTTTCACTATTTCACTATTGGACAATTTTTATTTTATTGTATTTTTTACACTTGACCTACACAAGGTGATATTAGTTATGTTTCAATACAGGTTACACATGGGAACAAGTCTTTGACATATATGAATTTTTACCCGTTTCTTACATGTTTTTGTGTTTGCGCAAAATCATATATTTATTGAATGCTGGTAGAGTAATTGGCTTCTGTCCAAAATTGGCCCTATAGTTTATGAATGTGAGCTTGGATTGTGGGCTCCTTGAGGGTAGGGACCGATGTGAGTGTGGGATGTATGTGTGGAGCGCTGGGTAATATTGACGCCGTTATATGGGTACCTTAAATAAAATAATGATATGATAAATGAGCATCTTAATGAGACACAATGTATAGGGATAGTGACTATTGTAGACACTCACTCAGGTTGAACTGGATGGACTGTTGTCTTTATTCAACCTTACTAACTATGTAACTATGTAATATGACCATATGGCCATATTTTGGCAATGATGTCACCACTATCCCAGCTTTCAGAAGGAAACAGCGGCTGCTTGCACCCGCCACATCCTTACCAATGGCTGATGTCACCCGCCCCATTCACTTACATAGCTAGGAATCACCAGCCATCAAGCAAATTGGAGTATGAAAATATAGTGCAGCCCTAAACCTACATGCAGAAAAATAAATAAACTAATATGTACCTCTATATATGTGCCATATAGTGACAAACATCAAAAATGCAGTGACATGCTGTGAATGGACAAAATAATGTCTCTAAAAGATGTGATGCACTCAAAAGTCAATAAACAGTGAGAAAAGTGGAGGTCTTCTCCAAAGCAAGGGGGGTATCAGTGTCTTGGAGAGACTAAGGACACTCGAGTTGGAGGCGACCACAGGTTGCAATAACACTCCAATCTTCAAGAAGAAAAGGTGGGTACTCTTACCGGATCCGTGGGACACATCTGCCATATAGCAGTGCGTCTGTAAGGCAAAGGGGGTGGTTATCAAGGATATCTAACCAGATGATGTCTTCCGGGTCTCGACCACCAATGGGGGGTGGTTGTCTTGGACAGGCGGTGGGTCTCCAATACACCCGATCTCCGGTTCCGGAACATATCGATCAGAAGCAAATGGTTCTTGGTGGGCCCATGGAGGAAAAGAAAAAGGAACTCCACATAGTGTAGATCAAAATGAGGTTTTAATGGTCCAAAAAAACGTACAAAATGCAGGTGATCACGAACAGATAAAAAGTATAAAAATAGCAATGTGGGAAGCTGAGATAGCTGTCCCTACGCATTTCGACCACACAGTCATCAACAGGGGCATAAAACAGCCTCCCCACATTGCACTTATATATAAACTGTAGCCAACTTACAATTTAACCAAGCTCCGCCCCCATCATGGAAGAACCGGAAGTGGATGTTCAAGGAGAGCATAACTATATATATTTAATACAAATCTCATATACAGAATGTCCCAAGTGTAAGGGGAACCCCAACTTTTAACAGGGCAAAAAAACCACTGTAATTTCCAGAGGACTGCAGGCATCAGCGCCTCCGCTTGCCTGCGTCCCAAGACGACAGTGCAGCTTGTGCTCCAAGCCTCGTAGGTGTGTCCCTATGGGGAGGATGACAGCCGCTGACCTATCAGCAGCTGGCATCCCATCCCCACATGAGTCCGGAGCGTGCGCTCCAAGACTCGTGCGTACCAGAGAACACGGCTGACCTCACCACACGTCATCACGGCCGCTGACAGAGGAAAAACCAATCGGCGGCTGGTGATAGGACGGCTCCCAGGGAGGGAGCTTGTGCTCAAAACCCTGGCAACAGAGGGGGCTGGGCCATCATAGAGAACCGGCTCAGTGTTTGGCCGCCTGTTATCAATGACCAAAATCCATCCTTCCCGGTCCACAGAGATGTAATCCGGGATCCACGGTATCTCAAGCTGGCACCTGAAGTATCATAAAGATGACACCTGAAGTATCCAGGGGAGGGATCATCATGGTCCAATGGCCGTGAATTAGGGTAATACATGTCATCAAGTCACTATGTCACGGCAAAGTAGTGCATGTCCAGACCCTCCGCAGGAAAGCAGGGCAATGCCACAATGCCAACCAGGAGTGATAGGGGAACCAAAGGATAATCCTCCGGGTAAATGAAGGGTAATAGGAAATACCCAAGACAAATAGCGCTGAATCGGCACTGGAGGTGCCTAATAAGTGAAATCTCCTGACCTGCCACCCACCCATAAGGGGTAGCAGACTGTCAGGGGATATCTTAGCGTTGGTTCCGAATAGCCATGATGTCCAGCCAATGCAGGTCAGCGAAGTCATACGTGCCCAAGCCTCATCAAAGAATGCTGGGTAACGCCACAACGCTAACCTGAAAAGAGAAAGGCGCACGGGAGGGACAAATGTAAAAAAAACTTGAGGTAATAAATAATCAAACTATATTACCTCAAGTTTTTTTTACATTTGTCCCTCCCGTGCGCCTTTCTCTTTTCAGGTCGGCGTTGTGGGTGGCAGGTCAGGAGATTTCACTTATTAGGCACCTCCAGTGCCGATTCAGCGCTATTTGTCTTGGGTATTTCCTGCATCACATCTTTTAGAGACATTATTTTGTCCATTCACAGCATGTCACTGCATTTTTGATGTCTGTCAGTATATGGCACATATATAGAGGTACATATTAGTTTATTTATTTTTCTGCATGTAGGTTTAGCGCTGCACTATATTTTCATACTATTTGGGAACTTGGTTTGTTGTGTGCTAGCAGCTGTAGTTGTTTTTAGTTTTAGTTTGTTTCACTGGATAGCGCAGCATTTTCTTTTATATTAGGCAAATGGGAGTATTGGCCATATTTGGGCAATGAGTTCACCATTATGCCCGTCCCTTCTTTTATATAACTGATGACAGCTCAGGAAGCCTAGACTTAGTGCAAATTTATAGCAGTGATAGCCGTGGCCTGCACCTGTAAGAAACACCCTCTATAATTCACCCTCTCCACATCGCTGGAACCCACTTGGCACTAATCTCCTGCTTTTGGAACATCACTACTCTTGTTGCTCCCTGCCTAATGTCCTTATTCTCCATGGTCTTCCTCTTCCTTCATTTTTGATGCTTGCGCATGTACAAATATGACCATATGGCCATATTTTGGCAATGATGTCACCACTATCCCAGCTTTCAGTGGTTTCTAAGGAAACAGCGGCTGCTTGCACCTGCCACATCCTTACCAATGACTGATGTCACCCACCCCATTCACTTACATAGCTAGGAATCACCAGCCATCAAGGAAATGAGAGTATTGGCCATTTTTGGGCAATGAGGTCACCATTATGCCCGCCCCTTCTTTTAAATAACTGATGACAGCTCAGGAAGCCTATACTTAGTGCAAATTTATGGGTAAAGTTACATATTGGTATTTAACTATGAATATTATTAAACTTTATTGATGTTGTACATTTTTAGATACTCATGTGTTCTGCCCCGTAGAAGCAGCAACTTGGTTTGTGAAATGCATCCTATCTGGATTTCTAGATAACATAACAGCACAGGAACACCATGCACCATTTTATAATATGGACTGTGTATGGACTCTTTTGAATGTTAAAGTACCGTACTAATGTTTGCAAATTTTTTATTAGAGGAAGAATAGAATACATTACTCTGCATAGTTTTAACAATGATCAATACATTTTATGTATTTAAACCTTCTTAATTGTGCTTGTTGCTGCCTATTTTTTTCCACTGTGCCTTTAAAGTCCTCTTTCAATTAATTAAATCTTTTGGTTCTTCATTTTTTTTGTTGCAGAATGTGCTACAGTAAAAGTGACGTTTATAAATAACACTAAATTGATACATTTTAAATTGGCAGCAAATAAAACTGCATTGTCGGCTTCTTTTTAAAAAAAGACTACTCCAAAGTTCTCCTACAATACATAGAATGTATTTTGGGAGACCTTTGGATTCTGTGTGTCATTTTTCTTTAAAAAAAAAAAAAACAAACAAAAAAAACAACTTATGCCCCGTACACACGGTCGGACTTTGTTCGGACATTCCGACAACAAAATCCTAGGATTTTTTCCGACGGATGTTGGCTCAAACTTGTCTTGCATACACACGGTCACACAAAGTTGTCGGAAAATCCGATCGTTCTAAACGCGGTGACGTAAAACACGTATGTCGGGACTATAAACGGGGCAGTGGCCAATAGCTTTCATCTCTTTATTTATTCTGAGCATGCGTGGCACTTTGTCCGTCGGATTTGTGTACACACGGTCGGAATTTCCAGCAACGGATTTTGTTGTCGGAAAATTTTATATCCTGCTCTCAAACTTTGTGTGTTGGAAAATCCGATGGAAAATGTGTAATGGAGCCTACACACAGTCGGAATTTCCGACAACAAGGTCCTATCACACATTTTCCATCGGAAAATCCGACCGTGTGTACGGGGCATAAGAGTGAGATGTAATTTGCTGGCAATTTAGTTCAGCACCTGAATTTCTTTTGCAGTTTGTTGAAACCTGCTCGAACTGAACACAAGGCAATTTGTTTCAAAGTCTGTACTGTGAGTGTATGGATAGCATGTAAACATAAAAACATTTAAATTGATGTAAGAGGCATTCAGTCTTCTGGGATGTATTGTGTCCACTATGTATGCCCAGTATGCCTCGTGGCAAAGGGAACTGACTGTCCTCATCTCCACTTCATGTAGACTTATGCCCCGTACACACGGTCGGATTTTCCAATGGAAAATGTGTGATAGGACCTTGTTGTCGGAAATTCCGACCGTGTGTAGGCTCCATCACACATTTTCCATCGGATTTTCCGACACACAAAGTTTGAGAGCAGGATATAAAATTTTCCGACAACAAAATCCGTTGTCGGAAATTCCGATCGACACAAATCCAACGGACAAAGTGCCACGCATGCTCAGAATAAATAAAGAGATGAAAGCTATTGGCCACTGCCCTGTTTATAGTCCCAACATATGTGTTTTACGTCACCGCGTTTAGAACGATCGGATTTTCCGACAACTTTGTGTGACTGTGTGTATGCAAGACAAGTTTGAGCCAACATCCGTCGGAAAAAATCCTAGGATTTTGTTGTCGGAATGTCCGAACAAAGTCCGACCGTGTGTACGGGGCAATACAGTATGTACCTGCTTTATAATCATAGCTCCAAGCTTACTCACTTAGTGTCTTGTTTCTGCAATAGGTTTAGCTTGGTTGCCAAACTCATGTGCTTCTTCTTTGGTAATTGCAAATCTGAGAGCACTCAAGTGTTTTTGGGAGTGTCTTTTTAAAAGGACCCACTGCTTCCTTCACATCCACCCAGGTGGAGGGACACCTAAGAATATACACAGAAATCAGTGTTGAAAATAAATAATTTCAGTTTTTTTATTACTCTTCTGTCAATGCATGAAAACTTACCTCACATGAGTGAGCACTTGTAACATTTGGTTCTGTGCCCTTTTATTTTTCAATTTGGGATTCATCTGTTTCAGAAAATCACATTGGGTTGTGTTGGTAAACCTGTAAGCATGTTGTTTTAACTTTAGATGTTAGATTCCTCTCTGCATGTAGAATGTTAAAATTAAGTAAATGTGGCTCCCCTACTTATAATTCAATGCCTTGTTGTACTAATAGGAATAAAACTATTTCAGCTGCCTGATGCTTGGAAGTCTTATTCTAAAAACTCCCCATAGCAGGACTAATACCCTGATTAAGTACTGTGTCAGGGCAATCATGTTGTCACATACCTGTATGCAGAGCCTGAGATGACAAGGGTAGCCTCTTGCACAGTTACCATCCAAGCAACCCTGACTGTTGAGACAGGGACTGCAGGGGCGAAGGAAAGACACACGTGCCAAGGTGTAGACACTGTTAGCACGAACTTGAGAGCACTAATATCTAATGAGCATAGGTACAGTTGGTGATGCACTGTAGAAACACCAAGTGCAGTTGATGGTGGAGTCAGTTCCCACACCTGGTTAAATAACAACCGAGTGGAAGGACACCAGGATGTAAGCAGAATCATAGTCAGGTAAAGAGAAAAGTAGGCAACAATTGGGTAGCAAGGTACAGAGTTACTAAGCAGAAGTGTGGTCCAGGCTAGAGCCTGTAGCGGATGCAGACAGCAAAGGTGAGCAGCCAAGGGTAATCCGAGAGCAAGGTCTGGATCACAGGAACAGGCTTAAGACATTACAGCAAATAACTAGTGCAGAGCTCAGACTTAAATAGGCCCCTCAGTGGCAGTGTATTTACACGGACTTGCATTAGCCAAATAGCCCACTACAGCCTGATGGCTGGCACCATGTTCCTGACACAAATTTTTTGAATTTCTTAAACATATTCCCTGTCTAATTATGCAAATAAGGCGGTCGCCTAAGGCCCCGCGCTCCAAGGGGCCTCAAGGCCGCCTTATTTGCCTGATCTGCGTGTGAAAGAATGGGAGGGAATGTGCCCGGCAGGTGTCTCCAAGCTGGCAGGGTGAGCGGGGCGCGATGGTAGTGTTTAGTAAACAGCGCTGCTGCAGACGAATTGTAGAGGAGGCGGAGCTGCCAGCCACTGCTGAACGCGTGATGTCATTCACAGGCTGGGAGGCGGGATGAAAATGCAGAGGAGAGTGCTACTTCCAAGACCAGCGAGGAGCCAGTGAAGCCCCATGCAACAGTGCAAGTAAGTTTGAAGATGGTATTTGTAATATGCAGCATGGAGGGGGTTAATGCATTAGTATACATTAGTGGCCAGTGGAAGTTAATTAACCCCTTTGTGCTGCATTAGTGGCAACAGTATCAGTGTTAATTAACCCCTATATGGTGCACCCTGAAAGGGTTCATAAACACTGATACTGTTGCCACTAATGCAGCACAAAGGGGTTCAATAACTGCCACTGGTCAATAACGCATCAATGGTGTATTTGATACTACCCCCACCATACACTCCGCACCCCTCTTATGTACATACCACCCACCATACACTCCACACCCCTTTCATGTACATACCCCCCCACCATACACTCCGCACCCCTCTCATGTACATACCCCCCACCATACACTCCGCACCCCTCTCATGTACATACCCCCCACCATACACTCCGTACCCCTCTCATGTACATACCACCCTCCATACACTCCGCACCTCTCTCATGTTTATACTATCCACCTCCATACACTCCGCACCCCTCTCCTCTACATACTACTTGCCTCCATAGACTCTACACCCCTCTCATGTCCATATTACCCGCTGTCATACCCTCCACTTTCCTCCCCTACTGAAATTTACCGCCATTGTACAGTAGGGGCCCCTACCAGGGAGATGGTGACCCGTGGCATACAGAAAAAACAGTGAGTGTGGATAAATTATGCTACCTATTGGGCATGGCTTTTTAGTTTGTTAGAAATTTTAGTCTGTTTTTTTTTTATATTCTTTACAGTTTTATTTTTTATTTTTTTTACAATCTTTTTTTTTTTTTTACATTTTTTGGTGAGAGTTTTTGGTTTCTTTGGTGAGATATCAGGGGTCTAAATGGACCCCTGAACTCTCACTTTTGAGACAGAGAAAGGAAATGAGGAAACACATTCCCCAGTTCCTTTCTCTATAGCTCAGCTGCACTGCAGATGAATGAACAGGAGACAAAGGCTCCTGTTAATTCATAAACTAAAGCATAGTATGCTATGAATGAACACAGTGACTGATCAGTTCCAATCACTCACTGTGTTCTTTTGGAAAAGGTAGGGGCTGGTAAATGTAATTTACCAGTCCCTTTTCCCAGTCTCCATCCTGAAGACCCCCCCCCCCACAGCAGTCAGCTGGAGAGCAGAGGATTGAAGTCGGCAGGGCTGTGGGGGGGCACACCATTATTTTTTATTGCTTGAATTATTTTTCCCATTATGGGCATGAGTGGGGCCTCATGTCTAAGTTTTCCCTAAGGCCTCACAAAGCCTAGAGCCGCCTCTGCCTTCATGGGTTGTAAAATAGGTAGGTTGTTAAAGAAGATGCTTAGGATGGAGCTATGGAAAGGTAAGAGAGTGTTCCTGTCTGTGGGTTTACTGAACAAAGAGCTGCGAAGGGACCCCATTTGCAACTGTAATGCAAGCATCTAGAAATGTGACTGAGGTATCAAAACCTCTGACAATGGCAGCATTCAACTGATCAAAAAAAAAAAAACCCTTAAAATAATGTAAGCCCTAACGAGCAGGGCCCTCTGATCCCTCCTGTATTGATTTGTATTGTAAGTGTACTGTCTGCCTTCATGTTGTAAAGAGCTGCGCAAACTGTTGGCACTATTTAAATCCTGTATAATAATAATAATCAAAACTACTATCTCAAATAAACAGTGGAATCTACTGTATATATCTTACCCGTTCACATATGTTTTAAACACTAGAGAGCGATATATGTATTGCTCCTCAAGGAATCCTACAAACTCATAGCAAAGGATGGTGCAGCAGAGCAGCCCATGACAGTGCCCCAAATCAATTTTTCAAACATGAAAATGTTATTTTCAAGCACTAGAGTTACTATGTAACCATGAATTCAATGGCTATATAACATTCTGTTCTGCTAAGGCCAACTGCTTTCAACCCAGCTGCATTGGATAGGTAAGGGTCTATGGATATATGGATGAAATGTCCATGGTTACTACTTTTCAGCTCTCATGAGATCTGAGAACTGCTCTCAATTTAGACAAGAAATCTTCTGTGTCCTTTATAAAAGCTGGAAGATATTTTACTAATGGCTGTACATAATCATACCATTTACTGAACCCGGGTTACAGCCCAAAACAATTGGTCAAATTTTCAGGGTGTTGGTACTTTTGTGAACTTTTAGTATTTGCATATATCACAGGCATATGGGCTGGTCATTGTATAGAAGCGCCACTACTCCTTCTATAAGCTAGCCTTTAAAAAGACCTTTCTTAATCAAATAGGAGAGGTTATCTAGTGTTTTAAACACTATATGCCTTCTAGTTTCAACATATTACCTTGTATTAACTAGCATAGATAACATCCTCACCCTGTAATATATGTAGTCCATGACCACAATGTCACCCTTCAGTGCATTTGTTAATGATTGAATTGTCTTCTTGAAAGTTTAGGATTAAGTGATTTCAATCATGTAGAAATATAAAAGAGTATTTTCCTGTGGTGGCAACATACTGTATTGGATGCGATAATAACCCCCAACTTCCCCCACCACAATGGTCCCCAGTGGAAGTGTTGTTACCGCACCTTTAATGTAAAAAAAACACATTATAGTTTATATCAAGGACATAGCACAGAGAGGATTCCTAGTAGCTAGTTTCCATAAAAACAATAATTTGAACAGATGCTCATGTACTTTTAACTGAATAAAGGTGTTACATCAGAGAGGAATTTCTGAATTTAAATGGTAAAGAAATTAAAAAAGCCCTTTCTCTTTCTATAAAGACAACAGGGTGATTGCTGCTTTAAATTTCATAGTTTGCTTAAAGTTAATGAAAAAACACACACAATTTTGATTTACTGCTTGACTGAGGAAATTGAGCTTTAAAGTAAATAGCCTACAGTGTTCTGAAACATCCCTTAAAGAAAATAGAGCATTTTCTTGACCTCAGGGTGTCACTCTCTGGATCATTTCAGGGGCTTGCTGTTTTTTGAGAGGTAATTGCTTCCTTGATCTCTGAATAAGATGTCTTTGTGGATTTTGGCTATTGTTTGGAACCTAAAAAATAGCCCTTGTTCAAAAAATGTGATAAAAAAAAAAAATAAAGAAAATTGATCAGAACAAACAGACTTCAATAACTACAATCTATGTTTGAAATACAGAAATAAATGTAGCAGAGTTTCCATTTACTCACCATGCTCAGATGCAGGTGCAAGCCCATTTAACTTTATTTCCCAAAACTCTCTGGGTTCCTGGAAACACCTAGGCAGTATAAATTCCTCAGCTTCCCTCCCTCAGAAGCTCAAAGAGGCCATACCTAATGAAGCCCTCCTCTGTTAGAACCGGTGAGGTGGCAGCTGGGCCAGAGCCTAATAGTGGGCAGCCTATCCAGAAAACCTAGCTACTGTGGGGAGTAGTTTCCTGATTGCTACTAGAGTACTCCAGTTTAAGTGGGTTAAAGATTGTATAAGAATGAGGTAAACCAGATATTACTGCCTGTCACATGCCCTTGGAAACTGACCTTTACACTGGCAAATTATCTCCAAACTATGTCCCTTCCTAACCAATGAAACCACAAAGCTCCTGATTCACTCCCTGGTTATCTCTCACCTCGACTATTGCAACTCCCTCCTTATTGGCTTACCTTTAACTGCTTTCTGCCCGCCCACCATCAAATGACAGCGGGACGGTGCAGCTCTCGTTCTGGGATGACGTCATATGACGTTGTCCCAGAAGGGCCGTTCTCGCGCACCCGCGGGGGCACGCAGCGCGGAGATCATGGCCGCGCCGTGTTGCTAGGACACGGCGTGACCCTGATTTCTGTAAAGAGCCGCGTCTGCGGCTCTTTAACCATGTGATCGGCTGTGTCCAGTCACATGTAAACAAGGAGATGCCGGTAATTGGCTCTCCTCGCCTCACACTGACAGAGTGTGAGGAGAGCCGATCAGCGGCATCTCCTCACAGGGGGACATCTAGGGATGTAATCAGGGCACTGATCCTCAGTGCCCTGATTACAATAAATAAATACAGTGTCACAAAACAGTGCCAACACAATGCCAGCATATAGTGCCCATCAGTGGCAGCAATCAGTGCCCACCACTGCCTACAAGTGCCACCAATCATTGCCCATTAGCGATGCCAGTCAGTGTTGGCAATTATTGCTGCCTATCAGTGCTGCCCATCAATGCCCATCACTGCTGTTGATCAATGCCCATCAGTGTCGCCCATCAGTGCCCATCTGTACCACCTATCCGTGCTGTCTATCCATGCCCACCAGTGCCACCTATCAGTGCCCAGCAGTGCCGCCTATTAGTGCCCATCAGTGCCACCCAACAGTGCCACATATCAGTGCCACCTATCAGTGCCCATAAGTGTGGCATATTAGTGCCTCCTCATCAGTGCCACCTCATCGGTGCCCATAAATGCCACCTCATTAATGCCCACCAGTTCGGCCTATCAGTGCCCATCAGCACCGCCACATCAGTGAAGGCGAAAAATGACTTAGTTACAAAATTTACTGACAGAAAAAAAGTAAAAAACATTTTTTTTTTTTAATTTTTGGTCTTTAAAAAAAAAAAACAAAAAAAAAACAAGAGTGATTAAATACCACCAAAAGAAAGCTCTATTTGTGTGAAGAAAATGATAAATTTGTTTTGGTATAGTGTAGCATGACCGCACAATTGTCATTCAAAGTGCGACAGCACTGAAAGCTGAAAAATGGCTTGGACAGGAAGGGGGTGTAAGTGCCTGGTAGGCAAGTGGTTAAATAGACAAATCCTCCCTTCAGTCCATCATGAATACTACTGCCAGACTCATCCACCTTACAGACCGCTCAGTGTCTGCTACCCCTCTCTGCCAATCCCTCCATTAGCTGCCACTCACCCAACTAATTAAAATCAAAATACTAACAATAAGTTACAAAGCCATCCCCAACTCTGCCCCCAGCTACATCACTAGCCTAGTCTAAAAATACCAACTTGATTGTCCTCTTCGTTCCTCCCAAGACCTCCTGCTCTCTAGCTCCCTCATCACCTCTTCCTATACTCCCCTCTAGGACTTCTCCCGAGCCTCTCCCATCCTCTCGAATACCCTACCCCAATCTGTCAGACTATCTCCAAATCTATTTACTTTTAGGCGATCCCTGAAAACTTTTCTCTTTGGGGAAGCCTACTCTGCCTCCACCTAACAACTGTTCTTTCATTTTCTTCATCAGCTCATCCCCCACAGTTATTACCCTTTTGTATCACTTGACCTCCTCCTAGACTGTAAGCTCTAACGAGCAGGGCCCTCCGATTCCTCCTGTTTTGAATTGTATTGTAATTGTACTGTCTGCCCTTATGTTATAAAGCGCTGTGCAAACTGTCAGCGCTATATAAATCCTGTATAATAATAAATAATAATCATGAGCACCCACATTCTCCCAATATGTACACACAAAATAACTGAAAAGAGCAAACACAAACACTGGTTACATTCGGCATGCTGTGAATTTTACGTTCCAAAAACAGGGAACAGTGTAAAGAAATTATGTACATATTTCTATGTATCACAAAAAAAACAAAAAAAAAAAACAAGAAAATGACATGGCTGTGACAGACTCACCCGAGACAGAGGCTATTGGAGGGGACTGAACGCTAGCCTGTTGCCTTTTGATTATGGGCCCTGGATTTTCAATGGAACGGTGCTCTTTGTGGGGTGAATTGGAGGTCCGGTTTGAACTGTATTAATCGGACTCAGTCGTGTATATATGTATATATTGTTTGTTGTTTGATTCTGTTGGGGACTCCTTGCTGTGGATCTGTGTCCCTGAAGATGGAGGGGGGGTTCCTCCAGCAGCCCCCTGCTGATAAGACTGATTCATTCTGTTGGGACACATCCTGTGAGGAGATGCTGGTGTCATCAACCTGTGTTTATGTTAATTGAATGAGCTAATGACATTGTCCTCTATACAATGTAGGAGACGGGACGACTGCTATTGTGTTGATATAACTGTGTGAAGCTCGGTGACCACAAGTCTGGGCGAAAGGTCATGTCTCAGTCACCTAGGCTGTATAAAGGATTAGTTAATTAGCTCATGTTAATTAAGTTACAGTTGTATTGTTAGAGGAGGTTCCAACGGCATATAAAGTCTTGTAACTTTGATTCTAAATAAAGTGAGTTCTTGGTAGCAACAAGCAAGTGTCGCCTTGTTTGTGCTCAGAGAGGTTGGGATATCTGTATACAGACTGGGAGGAAGTGGTATATGACGGAAGCACTCAAGCGGAGTGTGGGACGTTCCGTGACATTGGTGGCAAGCAGCGGGAAAGCTTCCTGCAGTCTGGGAAATCTAAACCTCCACCTGGATCCAAGATCAGGATAGCAGACTTCAGTCACCCCAGCGGAGATATGGACCTGGCATCAGAATTCCCGGGGCTGCTGCGGATCATCCTTTCAACATACACCAGGACTGTGTCTGAGGATGAATACCTGGAGCTTAGGCAGCAAATTCGGGTGGAGCTCTGAATTGCAGCCCTCCGTCTCGCTGGTATAAAACAGGGCAAGTGCTTTCCAACCCAAGAGCAACGGGCCAGTGACCAACAGGCATTGCGGATGGCATTCCTGGGAGAGCAGCCCCAGGAGCAATGGGTTACTGAGTTGGACATTTTGGTCCAGCAGGAGATAGAGCTGGACAATCGTTATCGGGCTCTGCAATGGCATGCAGAGGAGGGATATTTAGGGGAGACAACAGAATGCTCTCCGGAGGGATATGACTTTGGCGGCCCTGGATTGCTGTGGGAGAACCTTACAGATCTTTTTATGTTTGGCGATGAAGGGGAACCTGACCTTGAGGACCTGAGAGACTATAGAGAGTCTATGCTCGGTCTTGCAGGGGTCTCAGAGCTCAAACCTCATCTGGACCATTTGCTAAGGAAGGAACAGCATCTGGAAAGGGCATACAGGAAACTGCTAGAACAAGTTCAGCAGCATGCCAGAGAATCGGCAGTGGAAAATCCGGAGATTGCCGTCCCCAAACCTGAAGTGCTGACAACAGGGCAGAGCTCTGCTAACCTCTGCCCAGAAATGATAGCATCTTCTGGGTTCCATGGACAGGAGATGGTGAACCTCTATCCCCAGACATCAGTTGCAGAGACATGGGATTTGATAGACTTTTCTGTTGAGGAAGAACAACCAGATGAGCCTCCAGCAGAAGAGCTGCTATCAGGGCCAAAGTTCACTCTGTTCTGCCCAGCACCAACAGTGGCTTCGGCCTTCTTGAGAGAAGAGGTAGTCGGCCTTTCTCCCACAACACTGACAGGGACATGTGATTTTCTGCCAGCAGCATCTATGGAGTTAAAACAAACTTCTCCAGCTGAAGATCTGGTAACTGAACAGAGGGTCCAAGACCTCTGCCCCACACTTTTACCAATTCCAGAGACTGGGGATTTAATAGACGTTTCTGTAGAGGAGGAACCACCTGGCAAACCCCCAGCAGAAGTGCTGGCAACCGGACAGAAGGTCCAAGACCTCTGCCCCACACCTGCAGCAATTGTGGAGGCTCAGGGTGAGAAGATGGCAATCACTTCCCAGCAGCAGATACAGGGGGAGAAGGGAGAGGAGGTGTGTGTTGTCCCTCCCCAACAGTTGGATAGGGTGGAGGAAGCGGGATTTCCTCCCCAGCAAAGATCCGTGTACCTGGGAGACAGTACCATCGACATGTCGTCCCAGCAGCCAGATGAGGGAATAGAAAAGGAAGCAGCTGGCTCCCTTTTCCAATGGCAACTACACAGTTTGGGAGTGGAGGAAGCCAGCCTCCTGCCCCAACGGTTAGCTGGAGTGGAGGATGCAGAGTCCCCAGCAGAAGTGCTGGCAACAGAGCAGAGTGCTACCAACCTCTTCCCAGCACCGGCAACAACTGTGGAGTTCCAGGGAGCCGGGGCAGTTGGCCCCTCTCTCCGACGACAAGCTGATGTAGTGGAGCTGCTACTCCCAGCTGAATTGCTGGCAACAGGGCAGAGCACCGCTGGCCTCTGCCTAGCACCTAGTGTCCCTCTACAGCTTCAAGAAGCAGGGGTGATTGGCCCCTCTGCCCAGCAGCAGACCGAGCCCAGGAATGTTAAAAACAATCCAGCTGAAGCCCTGGCAGCCAGACAGAGAGTAAATGACCTCTGCCCCACACCTACTGAGGTCAACTATTCCTTGCAGCCAAGAATGGAGATCATGCGGGAAGACTATGTGAGTTCACTCTGCCTGACTAACGTATGTCCAGACCAGGTGGGGGTCTGGGACCTTGTTAGTCAACCTTTGATGGGGGAGAAATGTGACAGACTCACCCGAGACAGAGGCTATTGGAGGGGACTGAACGCTAGCCTGTTGCCTTTTGATTATGGGCCCTGGATTTTCAATGGAACGGTGCTCTTTGTGGGGTGAAATGGAGGTCCGGTTTGAACTGTATTAATTGGACTCAGTCGTGTATATATGTATATATTGTTTGTTGTTTGATTCTGTTGGGGACTCCTTGCTGTGGATCTGTGTCCCTGAAGAGGGAGGGGGGGTTCCTCCAGCAGCCCCCTGCTGATAAGGCTGATTCATTCTGTTGGGACACATCCTGTGAGGAGATGCTGGTGTCATCAACCTGTGTTTATGTTAATTGAATGAGCTAATGACATTGTCCTCTATACAATGTAGGAGACGGGACGACAGCTATTGTGTTGATATAACTGTGTGAAGCTCGGTGACCACAAGTCTGGGCAAAAGGTCATGTCTCAGTCACCTAGGCTGTATAAAGGATTAGTTAATTAGCTCATGTTAATTAAGTTACAGTTGTATTGTTAGAGGAGGTTCCAACGGCATATAAAGTCTTGTAACTTTGATTCTAAATAAAGTGAGTTCTTGGTAGCAACAAGCAAGTGTCGCCTTGTTTGTGCTCAGAGAGGTTGGGATATCTGTATACAGACTGGGAGGAAGTGGTATATGACGGAAGCACTCAAGCGGAGTGTGGGACGTTCCATGACAATGGCTATTTGCTATAAGATATTTAATAAAGAGAAAAGAAAACTAAAGTAAACATTACTGTTTGGGCAATATGGCTTTATCTTGTTGTTGGGAGCACACTGGGGAAAGACAGTGGCTGTCTTATTCAGAACAAGCCCTAAATAGGGGTCTGGTGTGTTTTTTTAGCCAGATCCCATGCAATAAAACAAAATAAAAAAAAAAGTTGTAGGGTCCCCTTCAAAGTCCATGCCAGACCCTTATTCAAGCATGCAGAATGGCTGGCCAGGAAAGGGAGATAGGGAGGGTGTGCTACCCTTCTGAACCATTATAGGCCACATTCCTACATCTTTGGCCTCAGGGGTCAGAATTTGGAAGATCCCTTTATGATAAGGGGACCTTATGATGTCTGTCCCTTCCCCTCTATAGGAATGAGTAAGGGAGTTCATTGTACCCATTGTTACATTTACGAAAAGTAGAATAGTATATAAACACAGAGACCATGAAAAAGTTCTTTATTAAAATAAATAATTATTGTCCCCTGATGCAAATACAACATCAATCACATCCTCTAGTGATGTATATCCATCATGGAGCTCCTTAGCAAACCCGCAGAAATGACAACCTAACATACCACAACAATCCTCTCCTGTCACACTCCTGCCTCAAATAACAGCTCCCTTGCTTGCTGCTAAACATCAGCAAACCAGCCTGGGGTGCTATCTGATGTTATCCTACCACATACAGTATGATAATAACCCTATATAGTTAATGATGTCACCCAGGATCTCCTGGCTGCTTTAATTACAGACATACAGAAAGAACTGATATTTAGTAGCAATATTTTTTTTAAACGTCACTTGTGGTGGAGTACACTTCATGTGCAGGATTAAGGCATCATCCAAGCTTGTTATTAAAAAGATTTTTTTAAATGTTAAGCCCCATTAAAAGACCCACTCCCCACTATACAGTACTTCAAATTTAAGTTTTATTTTGTGTTGGTTCATGTCCCCCATGGCAGTGGCCAAATACTCATGCCAGTTTTTTCACCCAAAGCTTACAAATTGACCTTACAAAGATTGCAAGATTCAGTTCCCATAGACTTCAATAAAGTTTGGATTTTTTTTTTTTAAAGTGTTCAGAGAATTTTCAGAAAACCGAAGTTTGCTCTCTTGCAGTGTTCTATTACTATTGTTTGGCACAACCAGTCTCCAAACCACCAACCAGCACCAGTAAAATCTTCTATTACTAGTGTTGGCTGCAACCAGCACCAGTACAGTGTTACAATAATGCCGCATACACACGATCAGAAATTCGGCCAGCAAAAGACCAATGATGGCTTTTGGTTGGAAAATGCGACCATGTGTATGCTCCATCGGACTTTTGCTGGCCGAATTTCTGCCAACAAAAGATTGAGAGCATGTTCTCAATTTTTCAGACGGAAATAGTTTCTATCGGAAATTCCGTTCGTATGTATGTAACGCGCAAAAAACAACGCATGCTTAGAATCAAGTACCAGACGGAGCCGCTCCTAATGGAAATGGCACATTCGTCACTGCAAATTTTTAAATCTTTCAGGGCAGCGCATTCTCTTCTTTATAATGCTAGAAGAATGAAGTTGTTTTGCTGCTCATATTCACACACATAATAATGTTTTTAATTTTTTTTTATAGTCATTTTTTTTTTTTTAATCAAGATCTCCTGTTGTATTTTTTTTTTTTTTTACTAATTTTATAGTCATCTCCATTTTTTTTTGTATGTCACGTTTCCACAACACCATTATTATCTTGTATTTGTAAACCTCAAGGAGGTTGCTTGGTGTTGGTGTCCCTTGTTAATTTGACATTGTATTTTTGAAATGTACCTGCCTACACACAAACTGTCTTTTTTGAAGTAAAACACATAAGCAAGTATTTCTGAAAACAAAATATCTATTTATTCTGGGTCATAACAAAATAAAGAGGAAGGCAACGCTGGAGAAACTGGTGAAATTTTCCAAGCCTTTGTACCCCAGGGCAGACATCAATAAATTTACAGTCAAAATTGGTGGCCTGAGGAGTCCTTATAATAGTGAGCACAATCTGGTCCAGGACTACAAGAGATCAGGAACAGCAGCAGATGACATATCTGTCCCGAGGCTGTGGTCATACCACAGCCTGCATCTTTTGTCAGACCAGACTGAACTCAGGCCATCACTCTCTGGTCTTCCTTAGACGCTTCCTTCCAGGCTGCGGCTGTGGTGTTGGAGGTGTGGCAGGAGGTGGAGGAGGAGGACCTGGAGGAGGAGGAGGGGGAGGACCACGGTTCAACTCACAAATGTGGCTTTGACTTTTGAATTGGCCCCTCAACCCCTTATTTAGGGCTTGTAACATTACTTCCTCACATAAGGGGCATTGGCCCTCCTCCATTTCCAGCATTTTGCAGGCTGTAATGTACGCAAAGTCCTCTTTAACACTGTGGGGGGTTCTGAGGGCCACAGTAGCCTTCAGAAATAGGCCAATTGCTGCCTCCTTCATGTTACTCCTCTTCCTGCCACTTTTTGGTGGAAGGCGGTGGGGAGGGACCTGCGATTCTGGCAGGCTACTGGGCCCAGCCACCTCCTGGCTGTCACTTTCCACAGCCTGGCTGAGGCTTTCCTGTGTATGAAAAAGCGACATCGTTTTAGTTTTTGGTTTATCAGTCACACACAATTTTCATCTCATGACTGTTGCAAATTGAATGTTAATAAATAGAAAAGACTATCATTCTGACCCCAGCATTTTTCATTCTTGTCCCAATCATTTGTGGCCATTACTGTCTATTGATATGTAAAACACTTTGTGAAATCAGAAATTAGTGATCAAAATTTGCATATATTTAACCTCATTAATTTGACAACCAGAAATATTTTTTAGACTGCTATACCTGGCTCAAGCTGGGCTCCTCCACATGGTACTGCCTGGAAGGCCCAGGTTGGACGTCAGAAGCCTCAGCTGGGGGGGAAGGAAGTCTGGAAGGAAGACTGGAGAGTGCTGGCCTGGGTTCATTCTGGCCTGCCAGAAAATGCAGTCTGTCATAGTACCACAGCCTGGGTACATAAATATCATCTGCTGCAGCACCTGATCTCAAGGAATCCTGGACCTTCTTGAGCTCCCTAATATAAGTGCTCCTCATGCCACCGATTAGGGCCTTCAAATAGGGGATGTCTGCCGTGGGGATCACCGGCTTCACAAATTCCACCAATTGATTCAGCGCTGTCTTCCTCTTTGGTTTAATGTTATAAAAAGGGTGGTTTACCTGCCACAGACAGGGCAGCTCCCTGTACATATCAATGAATATGGGCATAAAGTCCTCGTCATTGAATAGATCCATTTTCGCTGCAAGACACAACACAAGACAAACTAATGTCAAACTCTCCTAATCTTGACCCAATATAGGCCTCAATCTATAAGCAGTATAGGCCACTGATGCACCAACTTAAAATTGTACCTTCGTTATAACGATTGGCGCTTCCACTACACCTTCCTCCGCTCACAGATCATATGTACGAAGCACGCGTGTTACGCTTTATATACACTGCGCATGTGTGAAACTCCGTCCGCGTCACACGCCCCTGACATTCTTTCTATAATATTCCCCGTTTCTTTCGTTGCAGTGGGAGAGGAACATGGTGGAGACACAGCAAGTGCTTAATAGCAGTAACAAGGAGGAAAGCCCGGAGCCAGAAACGTCCCGATCCCGGAGGAGGAGATTTAAGGCCTCAAATAAGGCCTCCCTTTGAAGAGATGGTGGAGATGGTGGACATATTGAAGAGGGCCGACTATGATGGGAAGTATGGACTGTACCTAAACCCAAACGTGAGAAAAGCCAAGATCATGACTAAAGTTGTGAAGAGTCTGCGCCGGAATTTTGGGGTATGACGATCCAAGGAGCAAATGGAGAAACGCTGGTCGGACCTCAAATTAAGGGAGCAGGATCAGTACAGAAGGATCAAGAAAGTGCTTCTAAAAAGTAAGTACTTGTCGTGTGTTCCTATTATGATTATTACTTGCATGCTGCGCCATGTGCTTTTCTTTACTGTTATACAGTTTAAAATGGCTACTTTCATGTTCGTGGGCACAGTAATCGGTCGTGGTAAACAACGTTCGTTTGCCAACTAAATACAATGTTTTTGCCAGATACAGGGTTAACTACATTAGGTCATGATAATTTGTATGAAAAGAAGTTTAGGACATTGTTGTCTAGATGTCTTTGAAACTAGAATGAATTGCAAACTTGACTCAGTGGAATGTAAGGAGAGGACACGCAGTAGCTCTTTACACATCTGGTCTCTGGAGCACTAGTGTGGGACACTAGAGCACATTTTTTAGGGTGACCCACATGGGTGCTCCAGTGGATACTTGAGGTGTCTCCATGTGTGAAACTTGTCCAAAAAAGGTAAGTATTCCAGCTTGGTTAAGGGAATTAATCATGTCTTCAGCTTGGAACTCTGCCCAAACAGACAATCGTACACCACTTCCAAGCAATGTTTCACATTCACATTTCTGTCCACAAATATCTGTGTGCTAAGTATACCTTTTTTTCATTCTCATAGGGGGGAAAAGACTCGCTCCGTCGGAGGACACCAGCAACACAACACCTCAGGAAGAAGGGGAGCAGAGTATTGTGGTACCTCAGGATGTGGAGGAAGGAGAGGTGGAAGAAGTCTTGAATTTGGCACCACAACAGGTCAGTCTCGGACACCACAGATTCAGGTAACAGATGTATGACTGCATATTAATTTGTAATTAATACATGGTGTGTATTTTTATTTTAGGTGAGGTTGTGGTACCAAAATCTCCTCATTTCACCAGTGACAGTGCACAATGGCTTATCCAGGAAATCATGATTGATGTACTAGGGAGAATATAAATACGAAAAAGATTCTTGGATTTTTTTTTTTTTAATTTTCTCTAAAGTTTTAATACAATTTAAAAGCCAAATTTGGAAGATGCACACAGTGTGTCAACATGTGCTATGTGCCATCAGGGGATTTCAATGTACGTGTTTTGTGGGTGCAACCCCTTCCTCCCAACTCTAGTAGGTGAGAGGAAGTGGTTTCACCCCCAAAACACATGCATTGATCCCCCATGATGGGAGATAGCACATGTTGACATTAGATATGGGATCAGAAAGGAAATCCCCATTTTGACTCACAATTTGTGTGCATCTTCTAAATTTGGCTTTTACAGGGGTGACTTCACCCCATCTGATGAAGGCAAGATCAAGACCCTTTTCACACTATAAAATGTCTGATATTGCCTTCTTTTTTGCAAGGTTGAACTTTGTAAGTTCCAGAGTTGTGTATGTTATGTTTGGAAACATGACTGTTTCTGTATTTAAAAAAAAAAATCAAGCTAAAACTTTAAAAAAAAAAGTTCTTTTTTTTTACAGCCAAATATTTTATAAAATGCACATGTGAATGTGCATGGAGTAAAAGGTTTTACACTCAACTATGTGTGGCTTCTTCTTTCAATGATCAATACCAGTTTTTGTGTTAAGTTGGTGTTTACAGTGACAATGGGTGTTATTTAATAATGGAAAAACCACTTGGCACTGCAAGTGCACTAGGAGAACTTAGGAGACAGCAAAAATAAATTCAAGCGTTAAATAAAAATCAAGATTTTATCTGATAAAAGAGAAAATCTATTCAAAATGTGCTGGCATAGCAATGGCCCCCCTACCCGTAAAATATTCTACATATTTTTCTTGCACTTCACGGGCGCTTTGGGGGTGCAAGCCAGGACGTCAGTGTTTCCTGAAGTCCGGCCTCAGGCCCAACTGAGGCTACATAATTAGGATTATTGCGTTTCAAAAAGTTATGCAGGATGCAGCAACATAAAATTATGTGATTTAGTTTGTACTCTGCCATATTTATGGCTGTTTGAAATAGGTGGAACCGGCTGGCCATTATCCCAAAGGCATTCTCCACGACTCTTCTGGCTCTGGCCAGCTGGTAATTATAAACCCTCTTCTCCGGGGTGAGGGCCCTCTGGGGGAATGGCCTCATCATGTGGTCACCCAGACCGAATGCCTCATCTGTGACGAAGACAAATGGCAGTCCTTCCACGTTCCCCTCCAGAGGTGGCAATCCCAAGCCACCACTCTCGAGACGTCGATAGAACTCGGTCAGGGCAAATACTCCACCATCCAACATCCGGCCATTCCTCCCCACGTCCACATACAGAAACTCATATGTCGCCGACACCACCGCCATCAACACAATACTATTAAACCCCTTGTAATTATAATAGTATGACCCCGAATGGGGTGGTGGGATGATGTGGATGTGCTTCCCATCGATAGCCCCTCCACAGTTAGGAAAGTCCCAAATTGGGCAAATTGGGAAGCTACAGTCTGCCATTCCTGTGGCGTTGAAGGAAACTGTGGAGTCAAACAAGAAAAAAAAATAGTCATTTTGCACATAAACATTGCAAGCAGATTGGACACAAACATTCTTGGCCAACATCAATATAACATTTATTTTAAGGAGTATTTAAAGGCAAAAATATAAGGTCCACTTATCAGATTCCTCACCCCCTCTGATGGCCCCTTGGAAATATTTTAGGGGGGGTACGTTTTGGACAGGTAACCTTCTCAACTTCATTGAGAGCTGAATGCATAAATAATGTGTTTTACTTTGGCCAGCCCCTCCTTACTTACACTATTGGCAGCCCACTGGACAGGTAAGTAGTGTCATAATACAAATATATAAATACACACTGTACAAATGGAAGCACATTTTTATTTTCTGCAATTACCTATCAAGATAATAATAGGAGAACAAAACTTTAAACATTACAATTTGAACATATTCAGGCAGCCCCTTTCACTACATGCTTTGGTGAATTCATTCATAAATATGACCACAAAAGAGGTAGGTATAGTGTGTATGGGTTTGGCAAAGTCAGCAGATAGAGGACTGGTATGGGTTAATTTAGCGGTTGGGGGGGAGGGAGGGCTCCAAATGATTTGGGCCCCCCCAAAAAAAAGCCTCTTGCACTCTTCCTGAATTTAAGTACACAAATAACATTTGGACACATTTTAGGGGGTGTTTAGGGTAAAGCACTACAATGGAGCTGAAAAAATACATTGTTAAGTGACTAGGCTAGGTGGATATGGGCCCAGGATAGCATGCTGGGGAGGTTAGTGAAGGCAAATATGCATGAAGGACAAAAAACGAAATTTGGAAAATTCCAGCATGCATGAGAACAAAGGGGACATTCACAGCATATTACAATCATGGTAATTAGGGAATGATTAAAGAAATACAATACATTAGCAAACATTAAATACATAGAATGTGATTTTAAAGGAGAAATCTTACCTTAATATAGTCTTTTTGCAGGTCCTGAATAATGGCAGAACAGGTCTCTGGAATAATGATCCCCTGAGCCTGGGGTCCTGCAGGCTTCTCCCAGTCGCCAAGTACCACAACGTGGCGACTAGCCTCTGCTCAGGAGTGATGGCTTGCCGCATGCAGGTGTCCTGCCTACTGATATAAGGGGACAGCAAAGCCAACAGACGGTGAAAAATGGGGTCCGTCATCCGAAGATAATTCCTGAAATCATCATGGTTATTCTCCTTGATCTCCTGCAACAAAGGCATATGAGGAAATTGATCACGCTGGAGCAACCAATTCTTGGTCCATGAACTCCTCCTTGCCCTGTTCATGGACTGGGCTTGGGTCAAAGCTAGAAGCCCAACACCAAACCCCCGCACAGCACGAACTCTACAATGAGCACGTACCCGCAACATGGCTTCAAAATGGTCGGCTGGTCAGAACGAACTAAACAGAACGCACTGAAGAACAGCAAGGCCTGTGAAGAGCAAGCTGAAAATCAGTAACGAGCGGACAAGAATGCAATGAAAAACAGATACAAACCCACAAGCACAAACTGAACAGCAGTAAAACGATCGGAATATGCACGAGTCTGAAAAGCGCGAATCGTCTCTCACCAAACTTCTACTAACATGAGATAAACATGAGGTTAGCAGGAGGATTCCAAAGGGTGGTGCACTGGGTATTGAACTTCCTTTTTCTAGTCCAGTCGTACGTGTTGTACAGTGGCTTGCGAAAGTATTCGGCCCCCTTGAACTTTTCAACCTTTTGCCACATTTCAGGCTTCAAACATAAAGATATAAAATTTTAATTTTTTGTGAAGAATCACCAACAAGTGGGACACAATTGTGAAGTGGAACGAAATATATTGGATATTTTAAACTTTTTTAGCAATTAAAAAACTGAAAAGTGGTGCGTGCAAAATTATTCGGCCCCTTTACTTTCAGTGCAGCAAACTCACTCCAGAAGTTCAGCGAGGATCTCTGAATGATCCAATGTTGTCCTAAATGACTGATGGTGATAAATAGAATCCACCTGTGTGTAATCAAGTCTCTTTGTAAATGCACCTGCTCTGTGATAGTCTCAGGGTTCTGTTGAAAGCGCAGAGAGCATCATGAAGACCAAGGAACACACCAGGCAGGTCCGTAATACTGTTGTGGAGAAGTTTAAAGCCGGATTTGGATACAAAAAGATTTCCCAAGCTTTAAACATCCCAAGGAGCACTATGCAAGCGATCATTTTGAAATGGAAGGAGTATCAGACCACTGCAAATCTATTAAGACCTGGCTGTCCCTCTAAACTTTCAGCTCAGACAAGGAGAAGACTGATCAGAGATGCAGCCAAGAGGCCCATGATCACTCTGGATGAACAACAATCAGTCGTACACTGCACAAATCTGGCCTTTATGGAAGAGTGGCAAGAAGAAAGCCATTTCTCAAAGATATCCATAAAAAGTCTCGTCTAAAGTTTGCCACAAGCCACCTGGGAGACACACCAAACATGTGGAAGAAGGTACTCTGGTCCGATGAAACCAAAATCGAACTTTTTGGCCACAATGCAAAACGATATGTTTGGCGTAAAAGCAACACAGCTCATCACACTCAACACACCATCCCCACTGTGAAACATGGTGGTGGCAGCATCATGGTTTTGGCCTGCTTTTCTTCAGCAGGGACAGGGAAGATGGTTAAAATTGAGGGGAAGATGGATGCAGCCAAATACAGGACCATTCTGGATGAAAACCTGTTGGAGTCTGCAAAAGACCTGAAACTGGGACGGAGCTTTATCTTCCAACAAGACAATGATCCCAAACATACAGCAAAATCTACAAAGGAATGGTTCACAAATAAACGTATCCAGGTGTTAGAATGGCTAAGTCAAAGTGCAGACCTGAATCCAATCGAGAATCTGTGGAAAGAGCTGGTGCACCAGTTGCCCATAAACATAAGTGTCATACACACTCTTGTGTAGTCCCACTCCTTTGGACCAACACTCGCTTTCTATGTATGAGCTAAGCTAACATATCCTGTATTAGATTAGTTCATACAGACTAAATTGCTTTAAAGCCCAACTCCCAGCAAAAAAAGGGTTTTCCCTTGCAGCAGGGCAAACTTTTTTGCTCAGAGTTGGGCTTGGATAGATCATTATTACACTTATTCTGGCTGAGAGCTTCCAGGGTACAATCCCCTGAAGCTATTTAAAACATAGGTAAAAAAACCTCACTTACTAGTAGAGAACTTGATTAGTGCAAAAATAAATTGCTCAGTGTAGTGCCTTTCTGTTTGAAATGCCTAGTCAGCTATCTGTTCACAAGAAACACAGGCGACACAGGTGACACCACTGGCATGGACTGGGCATCATTTCCAGGTTGTGTTCATCGGTCCAGGATCGCACAAGGGTGTTTTTACACTTGTATGAAGTGCGTGCATGTACACTTATGTTTATGGCCAGCTAGTGCACAAAATTGGTAATTCTGCGTCAAAGTTTAATATTGATTTTTTGTAATATCTTTTATTTTTATTTTATTTGAGAGGAGCTTTATCATTATTTTTGCTTGTTTTGCGGACACTGCATGCAACTCATTTTTACAATCTTTATCTGTTAATTGTCACATTACTTCACAAGGGGCATGGTCCCACGGTGACATCACCGGATGGCCACGCCCCATGGCTATATAAGAACCAGTAGAGATTGGAGCTGGCACAATGACAGGAGACAGTGTCGGAGGAGGACCAGTATCAGGGAAGAAGACAGCAGTGGCGGAGAAGACAGCAGCAGCAGAGAAGACCGAAGGAGGAACACCAGAGGGAGAAGACCGGAGAAAGATTTTTAATATAGGACTTATCAAAACTATGTATACTCATTTACATAGGGAGGGGCGGGATCTGGTAGCCCCCTTGTTAAAAGAGGCCTCCAGATTCTAATGAGCCCCCTGCCTGCAGACCCCCACAACCAATGGCCAGGGTTATTGGGAAGAGGTCCTTGTCCCAGAGCCCCCCTGCCCCAAAGATCCCATTCCACCGTGTTGAGGGCATGTGGCCTGGTATGGTCTAGGGGGGTAGCTTGCCCCCCCTTTCTTGACCTGCTGGGCTGCATTCTCAGATAAGGGTGTGGATTTGGGGGGCACACCATTCTTTTTTTGGCGTGGGGTTCCTTTCAAGATCTTTACTAGACTCAAAGAGCCTGGTATGGATCTCGGGGGTTCCCATTCAAGATCCTCAGAGCACAAGTTGCACCACAAGTCGGATCACGATGATCCGACTTAGATGTGACTTCTATACAAATCAATGGGCTGAAAGTCAGATCAGTTAAGACGGCTCTCATAAGGAACCATTGATTTTGAATAGAGGCAGAAAAACACTGCTAAAAGCTAACGTAGCTAATCGTGCATTAACGCTAATGCAAAAAGCTACTAATAGTGTGTTTTTACAGCCACTTTTTCTTGGTGTTGGTAGTGGCTTTTCAGCTTGTTTTTTCTAAAGCCCTGTGTACATGAGGCCTAAATATTTATACATTTTTGCTTTTTTTAATATTATCTTTTGTTTTTACTTAGAAACTTTTATCAATCTTTGTTTGTCCCAAGCATGTTTGAATCCAGTATGAAGCCAAGATCAAGAACACAGGGACATAACCTCAAACCAGCTGTAGTAAAGTTCAAAACTAATCTTAGAAAGTATTATTATACTGAAAGTGTAGTTGATGCTTGGAATAGATTTCCAACAGAGGTAGTAAGTCAGTCAACACTAATTGGATTCAGACATGCTTGGGACAAACATAGATCTCGCCAGTTCGCCGAACAGCGAACAATTTGGGGTGTTCGCGGCAAATTCGAAAGCCGCGGAACACCCTTTAAAAGTCTATGGGAGAAAACAAAAGTGCTAATTTCAAAGGCTTATATGCATGGTATTGTCATAAAAAGTGTTTGGGGACCTGGGTCCTGCCCCAGGGGACAAGGATCAATGCAAAAAAAAGTTTTAAAAACGGCAGTTTTTTCGGGAGCAGTGATTTTGCTTAAAGTGAAACAATAAAAGTGTAATATCCCTTTAAATTTCGTACCTGGGGGGTGTCTATAGTATAAAATGTGGAAATAAGTGCAGCGCTGCACCAAATAGTATATAGACTTATATAGTGTACAATAAGCAGCTAACACACCTCTAGACACAGGCAAAGACAACAAATAATATAAATATAGTGTAGCGCTATGTGCACATATAAATAATGTGTCAACTTTAACTTAACACACAAACAATAATGTAACGATAAGTGATACAAATACCATAAAAATTGCAGTGAATAAATAGCGTGAATCAAAAAATATATATATATAGATAAAGCTCAAAAACAGGTTAATGTTTTTTAGAAAAACATAATGTGCGATAAATCAAATAAATTAGTTCATAAGAAATGGGCAACGATAATGATGATGAAATAGTGGGATAGAAAACCACCACCAAACAGTTTATAAGTATAAAAAGTGCAAAAAATTCAAAAAAAATATTAAAACTCCTGGGGTTTCTGAATAAACGGAATAGTTCACTTCTGGTGGATGGATATGAAGAAAATCGCAAGTGGATAGAAGATCAAAGCAAGTGGCAGGACCATCACCGGAGCAACAAAAGAGGCTTACCAGAGTCTGATGACCTGAAAAGACTTACGTCTTACAAGTCTCAGAAAGCGTGGTGACCAACAGGTCTGGCGAGAAGAATCGTCATATAATCCTCAGCTTCCAAAAGAAGGGGGGGAGGGAGGCTCTCACCAAGATATTGATCGTCCCCAAGATGGTCCAAACAGGCCCAGTAGATGTTTTTATAAAACATGCGAGAAGAGAAACTCACATGGCATAATATCGTTTTAAAAAAACAATTTATTAAAATAGTAAAAATAAGACACTCACATGGTAGAAGATCAGACACAGCTTATATACAATCAGTTGCGGTAATCATAAGGGGTCCACCCGACATGTTTCGGCATACAAAGCCTTCATCTGGTGAAGGCTTTGTATGCCGAAACATGTCGGGTGGACCCCTTATGATTACCGCAACTGATTGTATATAAGCTGTGTCTGAACCCCAGATGAAGGCTTTGTATGCCGAAACATGTCGGGTGGACCCCTTATGATTACCGCAACTGATTGTATATAAGCTGTGTCTGATCTTCTACCATGTGAGTGTCTTATTTTTACTATTTTGATAAATTGTTTTTTTAAAACGATATTATGCCATGTGAGTTTCTCTTCTCGCATGTTTTATAAAAACATCTACTGGGCCTGTTTGGACCATCTTGGGGACGATCAATATCTTGGTGAGAGCCTCCTTCCCCCCCTTCTTTTGGAAGCATTATTGTTTGTGTGTTAAGTTAAAGTTGACACATTATTTATATGTGCACATAGCGCTACACTATATTTATATTATTTGGTGTCTATAGTATGCCTGTAAAGGGGCGCATGTTTCCCATGTTTAGAATAGTCTGACAGCAAAATGACATTTCAAAGGAAAAAAAGTAATTTAAAACTACTCGCGGCTATAATGAATTGCCGGTCCGACAATACACATAAAAGTTCATTGATAAAAACGGCATGGGAATTCCCCAAAGGGGAACCCAGAACCAAAATTAAAAAAAAAATGACGTGGGGGTCCCCCTAAATTCCATACCAGGGCCTTCAGGTCTGGTATGGATATTAAAGGGAAGCCCAGCCAAAATAAAAAAAAAAAAAATTGTATGAGGTCCCCCTCAAAATCTATACCAGACCCTCCAGGCCTGGTATGGATTTTAAGGGGAACCCTGTGCCAAAATTAAAAAAAAAATGGCTTGGGTCCCCCAAAAATCCATACCAGACCCTTATCCGAGCACGCAACCTGGCAGGCTGCAGGAAAAGAGGGGGGACGAGAGCACCCCCCCTCCTGAACCGAACCAGGCCATTTGCCCTCAACATTGGGAGGGTGCTCTGGGGTAACCCCCCAAAACACCTTGTCCCCATGTTGATGGGGACAAGGGCCTCATCCCCACAACCCTTGCCAGGTGGTTGTGGGGGTCTGCGGCGGGGGGCTTATCGGAATCTGGAAGCCCCCTTTAACAAGGGGACCCCCAGATCCTGGCCCTCCCCCCTGTGTGAAATGGTAAGGGGGTACTACCATTTCACAAAAAAACTGTCAAAAGTTAAAAATGACAAGAGACAGTTTTTGACAATTCCTTTATTTAAATGCTTCTTCTTTCTTCTATCTTCTTTCTTCTATCTTCCTTTGGTTTCTTCCTCCATCTTCTTCTTCTTCTTCTTCTTCTGGTTCTTCATCCGGTGTTCTCGTCCGGTACCTTCCTCCGCAGCATCTTCTTCATCTCCTCGGGCCGCTCTGCATCCATGATGGCATGGAGGGAGGCTCCTGCTGTGTGA
The DNA here is from genome assembly GCF_042186555.1 of Aquarana catesbeiana. Lineage (NCBI taxonomy): Eukaryota > Metazoa > Chordata > Amphibia > Anura > Ranidae > Aquarana > Aquarana catesbeiana. The sequence continues at coordinate 151,950,849 of NC_133334.1, read as the reverse complement.
CGCTTCTCCTCTTCTGACGGTTCTTAAATAATGGGGGGGGGCCACCCGGTGACCCCGCCCCCTCTGACGCACGGGGACTTGACGGGGACTTTCCTGTGGCAGGGGGTGGGGTTACGTAACAGGTGACCCCGTCCCTTCTCACGTTATGGGGAATGCCACAGGGAAGTCCCTGTCAAGTCCCTGTGCGTCAGCCCCCCGTTATTTAAGAACCGTCAGAAGAGGAGAAGCATCACACAGCGGGAGCCTCCCTCCATGCCGTCATGGATGCGGAGCGGCCCAAGGAGAAGAAGGGAAGAAGACGCCGTGGAGGAAGATGCCGGACGAGAACACCGGAGGAAGAACCAGAAGAACCAGAAGATGAAGAAGAGGGAGGAAGAAACTGAAGGAAGATAGAAGATAGAAGATAGAAGAAAGAAGATAGAAGAAAGAAGAAGCATTTAAATAAAGGAATTGTCAAAAACTGTCTCTTGTCATTTTTAACATTTTTGACAGTTTTTTTGTGAAATGGTAGGGGTACTTTTGTACCCCCTTACCATTTCACACAGGGGGGAGGGCCGGGATCTGGGGGTCCCCTTGTTAAAGGGGGCTTCCAGATTCTGATAAGCCCCCTGCACGCAGACCCCCACAACCACCGGGCAAGGGTTGTGGGGATGAGGCCCTTGTCCCCATCAACATGGGGACAAGGTGTTTTGGGGGGCTACCCCAAAGCACCCTCCCGATGTTGAGGGCATGTGGCCTGGTACGGTTCAGGAGGGGGGGCCGCTCTCTCGTCCCCCCTCTTTTCCTGCAGCCTGCCAGATTGCGTGCTTGGATAAGAGTCTGGTATGGATTTTTGGGGGGACCCCACGCCATTTTTAAAAAAAATTTTGTTGCGGGGTTCCCCTTAAAATCCATACCAGACCTGAAAGGTCTGGTGTAGATTTTGAGGGGACCCCACGCCATTTTTAAAAAAAAAATTTGGCCAGGGTTCCCCTTAATATCCCTACCAGGCCTGAAGGGCCTGGTATGGAATTTAGGGGGACCACCACTTCATTTTTTTTTTTTTATTATTCTGGTTCGGGGTTCCCCTGTGGGGAATTCCCATGCCGTTTTTTATCAATGAACTTTTATGTGTATTGTCAGACCGGCAATTCATTAATAGCCGCGAGTAGTTTTAAATGACTTTTTTTCCTTTGAAATGTCATTTTGCTGTCAGACTGTTCTATACACGGAAAACATGCACCCCTTTACAGGCATACTATAGACACCACCCAGGTACGAAATTTAAAGGGATATTACACTTTTATTGTTTCACATTAAGCATTATTAAAATCGCTGCTTCCGAAAAAACGGCTGTTTTTGAAACTTTTTTTTGCATTGATCCATGTCCCCTGGGGCAGGACCCAGGTCCCCAAACACTTTTTATGACAATAACTTGCATATAAGCCTTTAAAATTAGCACTTTTGATTATTCATGTTCGTGTCCCATAGACTTTAATGGTGTTCGCGCGTTCGAACAAATTTTTTGCCTGTTCGCAAGTTCTGGTGCGAACCGAACAGGGTAGTGTTCGGCTCATCCCTACTCCTGTCATCCCCATTAACAGACTAAGTAGGTATTCAAGTGGAAATTGAAAATTTTTTACCAATTACATTTTTTCTTCTGCCTGCCACCTAGACCAATCCACCAATCCTTTGCCTGTTTTCTGACCATGTATTCCCTGCTGCCTGGACCAATCCTTCGTTTATTTGTTGACCACGTCTCTGCCTGCTGCCTGGACAGACCTTTTGCCTGTTTATTGACTATGTTTCTGCCTGATTACTAACCACATTTCTGCCTGCCACCTGGACTGAAACTTTGCCAGTTGCTTACCACATCTTTGCCTAATGCCTAGACCAAGCCATATCCTATTTGGTGACCATGTGTCTGACACCTGGACCAATCTTTTGACTATTTGCTAACCATATCTCTACCTGCCACCTGGACTGATCCTTTCTTCTATGGAAAACTGTACTCCTGTTGCCATAGTACATTTTCACCCTTTGGTCAGCCTCCTGTACTTCCTGGCCAGTAAACATAGCATTATCCTGGGGGCTACCAAGTACCAGCAGCCTGCTTGCTTTAAGGAGTTGAGGGCTACTATAGGTGAAGCTATACTAAGTCAAACCTATTCCCTGACCACACATACAGCAAAAATCATTTCAGCACACAGGTTTGGATTCAGTATATGATTTTTGTGATACAAAAAATACAATATCAGCTACATTATATATTGTAATTAGGACAAATATTGAAAGTGTCACACATGTTGTATCCCTATACTTAGGAGGAGTAGCAGAGTGTGTTTTGAGGGCAATTCTAAGTATACATTACATGTATAATGATAACTTTATACAAAAAAAATCATTTTCATTTTTTCTGCATTTTCCAAAAAAATGTGGGCAAAATAATGAAATCTTCAAAAGGCTCACCATTCCTCTTGCCAAATACTATGGGATGTCTGTTATGTGGTCATTTTTGGCATTTCAGGGCCTCCAAAAATGTGAAAGGATGGCAGGAAATCAAATGCGCAATTTTTGCACCTTGAACGTCTGAAGGTGCTCCTTTTTTGGGCCATATGAGGTTTTGAGGCTAGGCTGCAAAAAGGTCCAACAAATATGGTTCTCTCGTACTCTGGTGGAGCAGCAGAATCGGTTTTCAGTTGTAATTTTAAGTATGGGAATGCTTTTGTGTTACAAATATCTTATTTTTAATGAAAAATTTGGGGAAAAAATACTTTTTTAATTTCTTTCTTAATTTTCAAAAGCTCGTGGCAAAAAAATGAAATCTTCAAAAGACTTATCATGCCTTTTATCAAATACATTGCAATATTTTCTTTCCATAATGTGGTAATTTTGCAAGTGTTTCTACTGTCCTGGCACTTCAGGGTTCCTTTGAATGCCCGAAAGTGCTCCTTGAATTTTGGGGCCGTCAATGCGATTAAGATGTGAGAAAGAGTAGCAGAATGTGTTTTTTAAGTGTAATTTTAAGCATACTGTATCTATGCTGTGTATGATGTATGAGCAATATCTTTTTAAAATTATGAGTTTATGTAAAACAAAAATCTAATTAAATTTACTTCCTTCGAATAAAAAAAGTGGCAAAAATGTGATCTAAAAATAACTCATCACAACTCCTTCTAAATATTTTGGTGTGTCTAATTTTCAAAAAAGGATCATATTAGGTCTTTAACCACTTGCTTACTGGGCACTTAAACCCCCCTCCTGCCCAGACCAATTTTTAGCTTTCAGCGTTGTCACACTTTGAATGACAATTGCATGGTCATGCAACACTGCACTTAACCACTTCCCGCCCGGCCCATAGCAGATGATGGCCGGGCAGTGGTTCAGTTATCCTGACTGGGCGTCATATGACATCCAGCAGGATAACATGCCGCCGCACACCAGCTTTTCGGTGATCGGTGGAGCGGTGTGTCAGTCTGACACACCGCTCCACCGATCTTGGTAAAGAATCTCCGGCGGAGGCTCTTTACCACGTGATCAGCCGTGTCCAATCACGGCTGATCGTGATGTCAATAGGAAGAGCCATTGATCTGCTTTTCCTCACTTGTGTCTGACAAACGCGAGTAGAGGAGAGTCGATCGGTGGCTCTCCTGACAGGGGGGGTCTGTGCTGATTGTTTATCAGTGCAGCCCCCCTCAGATGACCACACTGGACCACCAGGGATCACCACTAGGACCACCAGGGAAGGGGGCAACATGTGGATGGGCAGGTATGTACCCCATGGCCATCCACATGTGCCCAATGTGTCCAGTCAGTGCCCACAGATGGGCACTGATTGGCACCATTATATTGAAGTGATGCCCAGCAATGCCACCCTTAGGGGCATCAGTGCCACCAGTGTCATCAGTGCCACCCATCAGTGTCCATCAGTGCCACCTTTAAGTGCCCATCTGTGTCCATCAGTGCCCACCTATTAGTGCCCATCAGTGCCCATCCATGCCACCTATCAGTGCCACCCATAAGTACACATCAGTGCTACCCTTAAGTACCCATCAATGCCACCTACGAGTGCCCATCGGTGCCACCTATGAGTGCCCACTACCAGTGCCCATCAGTGCCACCTATCAGTGCCCATCAGTGCCGCCTATCAGTGCCCATCATCAGTGCCCGTCAGTGCCACCTCATCAGTGCCACCTCATTGGTGCCACCTCATCGGTGCCCATTAGTGCCGCCGTATTAGTGCCCGTCAGTGCAGCCATATCAGTGCCCATCATTGAAGAAGAAAACCTACTTATTTACAAAAATTTTTAACAGAAACAAAGAAAAACTTGATTTTTTTCAAAATTTTCGGTCTTGAATAAAAACCGCAGAGGTCATCAAATACCACCAAAAGAAAGCTCTATTTGTGGGAACAAAATGATAAAAAAATTGTTTGAGTACAGTGTAGCATGACCGCGCAATTGTCATTGAAATTGCGACAGCGCTGAAAGCTGAAAATTGGCTTGGGCGGGAAGGTGTCTAAGTGCCTGGTATTGAAGTGGTTAAATTAATTATTTTTTTCACACGATTAGAGCTTTCTTGTGGTGGTATTTAATCACCACTTGGGTTTTTATTTTTTGCTAAACAAACAAAAAAAGACAGAAATTTTTGAAAAAGAAAAAAAATCACGTTTCATAGTATGTTATAAAATTTTGCAAACGGGTCATCTTTCTCCTTCATTGATATTCACTGATGAGGCTGCACTGATGGGCACTGATAGGCTGCACTGATGGGCTGCACTGATAGGCACAGATAAGATGACATTGATAGGCACTGATGGGCCCTGATAGGTGGCACTCATAGGTGGCACTGATGAGTGTTACTGATGGGTGGCACTGAAGGGCACTGATAGGTAGTACTGATGAGTATCACTGATAGGTGTCACTGATATATGGCACTGATGGGCACTGATAGGTGGCACTGATGGGTGGCACTGGTTGGTGGCATTAATAGGCAGCACTGGTGATGAGGCACTGATTGGTGACATTTATAGGTGGCACTGATAGGTGGCACTGTGGGTACTGATAGGTGACACTGTGGGCACTGATAGGTGATACTGTTGGCACTGGTAGGCGGCACTGTTGTGCACTAGTTGTGCACTGATAGCTGGTACAGGTGGGCACAGATGACTCTACAGAGGTTCTCCATGATTGGGCAGGGGCGGATCCAGGGGGGGCAATTTGGCAATTTAAATTTGTTGCCAACCGGGCAGGTGAGATGGTGGGTGGCCCTGCGGGTGAGTGAGTTAGCAGGCGGCTCCGCGGGTGGGTGAGATAGCGGGCGGCTCCGTGGGCGGGTGAGATAGTGGTTGGACCGGGCGGCGCGGTTTGGGGGTGGGCGGCGCGGTTTGTGGGCGGGCAGGGCTGCCAGGTGGCTCAGTGTGTTGGCAGGTGAGAGTGAGTGTGGCAGCTGGCCAATAAGTTAGCCAGGGGCGGGGGAGCAGAAAGATGAGATCATCTCTCACCACCAGCCCTGCATCCCTGCAGTAACATTTGCCCTCACTGAGCAGGCAGCAGAGAGATTACATTATTTCTCTGCGGCCTGACTCTGGGAGTCTGGGACACAGCAAGAGAAAACCAAAACACCACCTTCGCAGGCAAGTGACAATCCACAAGGTGTGGCAGGTGACGTGGCAAGTGGCAATCTGCAAGGTGTGGCAGGTGATGTGGCAAGTGACAATCTGCATATGGTGGCAGGCAAGTGACAATCTGCAAGGTGTGGCAGGTGACATGGCAAGTGACAATCTGCAACGTGTGGCAGGTGACGTGGCAAGTGACAATTGACAAGGTGTGGCAAGTGACAATCCGCAAGGTGTGGCAGGCAACATGGCAAGTGTCAATCTGCAACGTGTGGCAGGTGACGTGGCAAGTGACAATTCGCAATGTGTGGCAGGTGACGTGGCAAGTGACAATCCACAACATGTGGCAGGTGATGTGGCAAGTGACAATCCGCAACATGTGGCAGGTGATGTGGCAAGTGACAATCCACAACGTATGGCAGGTGACATGGCAAGAGACAATTCGCAATGTGTGGCAAGTGACGATCCGCAACGTGTGGCAGGTGACGTGGCAAGTGACACACTCAGGGCTCCCACTGATTCTGCATTATGGTGAGTTGAACTATTTCATTTTATATTACAATGTAATTATAGGAATTATGCGCTTCAATCATCCTGACACCGTAACAACCATGGTGCCGGGATGATTGAAGCACCAACACCAGCCGTTTCCCCGATAAATTGCCCACAAAAAAAGGATTTTCTGGCAGTGCCCCTCCCGAGACTAAGCTCTGGATCCGCCCTTGCGATTGGGACTGATGTCCCTCTCACAGACGCAGGTGATCGGCTTTTTTTTCTCCTCACGCTATCAGCTGTAATTGGCTGACAGCTGATCCTGTGGTAAGGGGTCGGGATCGACCCCTTACTTCGATCTGTGATCAGCCAAGTCTCATAGACTCGCTAATCACAGAGCACGCACTGCAGGGGGTGTGCAGGCCGCTTGAGCATGGGAGATCGTCTATTGACACCCTCCCGGCAAAGTAGGTCCGTGCTGTAGCCGTCCTTCGGCTATAGCACGGACGGGAAGAGGTTAAGAAATGCAATAGGCAGCCAGAACATCAGGCTTGATACATTTCAAATATTTGGCCCATAGCTTTATAGACTCTATATTGTTCACAGAGACTAATTAATACACTTATTTGGATATTTGTTTTAATCAAAGACATGGAGCAGAATACATGTGGATTAAAGTTATGAAGAAAAATTGTTTTATTGGTATGTTTTATAACAGAAAGTGAGAAAAACTGTATTTTGAAAACATTTCTCTTTTCTGCAATGTCAGTCTCTTGCAGACACTTAGTACGGCTGTCTGCCCCTACTTCTCATAGGGGCAGACAGTTACTGATGTCCAGGAAGATTAATAAACTATGGGAGCGCTCACCAGCTCACAGTTCATTGAGCATTACAAGCCATCTGCCGTGGTGGTAGATGATACTTGTAGTTCATTCATTCACAGAACTCTGTAAATGAATTATGCAGCTGTGTGGGTGGAGCCCCCCACAGACACACTGTTTTTAAATTGTGACAGCAGGAGCAGGGAGAGCATCCTCTGCCCATTGTCACAATGGGAGGTTGTGGTGGGGTGCGGGCAGGTGCTTTAATAACATGTTACATGCTACACCATGAATATGGGTTTAACATGTTACTAAAAGTGAACTTATTCTTTAAAGTGGTTGTACACACTGTACAACCACTTTTACCTACAAGTAAGGCTATATTAAGGCTTACCGGTAGGTGCTTGAAATATCTCCTAAACCTCCACATTTTAAGAGATATTTACTAAAATGATGAGCGGCGATGACTACGGCACATGCGCCCTTTAGAAAGGGCACATCGTGTCATTTCTAATAGGGGTCATGCCGTGACTGGCGGCTCCCGCGCGTATGCGCAGGAGTGAAGTCACGTGACTCCGGCCAGTCACAGAGCCGGAGTTCACAGCCCCGGAAGGAAGAGGGGCGAAGATGGAAGCTCCCTGCTCGTGGGGACAATGGTGACAGTGCGGGCTTCGGTGTCAGGTAAGTGACACATAATGGTCTACAATGCGATGCATAGTAGCCCATTATGCTTTACCTTTACAGGGAGATAAAGAGGAAGTAAAACCCACCAGGGTTTACTTCCTCTTTAAAGCGGTAGTAAACTTTATGCCTACAGGTAAGCCTATAATAAAGCTCACCTGTAGGTACAGTAAATATCTCCTAAACGTGCACCATTTATGAGATATTTACTTTAGTAGCAGTGATATCACTGGAGCATATGCACTGCACTCTTAATTGACAGCAAGCCGCCCAATGAGAGAGCTGTGGCATGGCTGTGACTCTTGCGTGCATGCACGCAAGTGATGTCATCGCGGCTCGGCCATTCAAATGGCCTGAGCCCACAAACCCAGAAGGTAGACTGGGTGAAAATGGAAGCTCTGTCAGCGGTGACAGCTTACCACCCGAGGGCTTTGTTTTAAGGTAATTCTGTCATAATGTGCTAGTATGAGATGTATACTAGCAAATTATGCCATTACCTTGCAAGGAGACCTTTTCTATGTTTTATTTTTTGTGGTTTCAACCACTTAAAGAGCATAAGCAAATTTGCCTGGGTTCAATTCATCAAGGGTTCAAATTTGACTAAAATTCAGCGGACATGACCTTAGCAGTGAATTTCTCTGAAGTCTATAAGGAAGGGAGGAGCATATCCCATTCTAGGGCTATCAGTCCAAAAACATTTTTAAAAGTACCATAGAGTGGGGAGAGGGTCCTTTTTTTCATGTGGCTTTAATGGCAATGTGCAAAAAAAACACAAATTATTTACATTGCATTTACATTTTGGATACATTCTGGTGTCACTTTCACTTTGTATAGAAGTAACGGGAGCAGAAAAATTGGTCTTTGGGTGTCATTGGTGCCTTCCCACTGTAACCCTATAGAGGTACTCTTGATGAAAGCAAGAATTGGCCTTGCTGTAAAAAATTGCAATAATATGCACCTGTCAAACGGGTGCAGAAAAATTGGTCTTTGGGTGTCGGTGGCGCCTTCCCACTGTAACCCTATAGAGGTGCTCTTGATGAAGGCAAAAAAAAAATTGCAATGATATGCACCTGTCAAACGGGTGCTGAAAAATTGATCTTTGGGTGTAAATTGTGCCCATGAAACCTATATCAAAAACATTCTTCCAGATGAAAAAATTGAACACCCTCAAAAAGCTAGGCAGCCTCGAAGTCCTGCAGAGATTCCACGTCCCAAAAAGGCTTAATCAGTGAGTGACTGATTCATTTTTACTAAAGTAAAATTGGCACGGAGTCTGTGGACAGACGCGTTCTATGATCAGTAACGAAACCTCCTGCAGCACTGAATGCCCATTTTGAAAGCACACTGGATGCAGGGCAGCCCAACAACTCAATAGCATACTGGGCAAGTTCTGGCCAGTGGTTTATTTTCATGACTCAGTAAGTCAGTGGATCGTCAGCTGGAAAGCTCTCCATCTCCGTTTTGGCCCCAAGGTAATCATCCACCATCTGATGCAGACGCTGCTGATGGGATGTGAAAGCTGACAGCCCTAGGTGCGAGGACTAAAAAGAATTCTGAAATGCCTCATTAGGCGGATGCCTGCTCCGACGCTCCTCCAAGGTCCTATTGATCTATGTTGGCACAACACTTTGATACAGTACCCTTTGTCAGCAACACTCCTGAAGAAGAAAATGTTGACGAACCATGTTGAGAATAATATGTGTAAGTTGTCAATGAGATATCAACAGGCAATACACTGTAACAAAATCAAGCACTGTTTTTATGTGATTTTATGTGGATTACTTAATAAACTTGTTGTTTAATCTTCTGTTCAGCATTTGGCACCTCAAAAGTCCCAGTTGTCCTGGTTTGTGTAGTTTAAATATTTGGGATGTGGTACCAGTGATATCTTCCTCCAATGCCACAATACATTGTTCAAATAATATAACAAAGATTGTTAGTTCATTAAAGATAGCAAGTAGAGAGGTGGGTGTGCCAAGGTGGTGAGAGGAATGTATCTTACTGATCAAACCAGAGGTGAGGGTTTCATTATACAGTATACCCCTGTCTGTGTCAATAATGTAACACATTTAAAAACTAGTTATATTCCCCTGAACTTCTTTAGATTATTGGCAAGTGTATTCAATTGATGTTATAAATCTTCGTTTTTCTAACGTATCAAATGTGTAGTATCAAATGTTTTATAAATAAATTGTAGCCAGCATTGATCATTTGGTTTGGGATCCTCTATTTGTTCTTCCTTCCATTGCTAGTTTTTCAGTGTAAAGCAAATCCCAAAGATTCTGTTTAATCCCCCCTATTGTCAGAGGGCCTGTGAAGAGCAGTTCATGTTGTATGCAGTATCGTACTGCTAGAAAACAAACATGTATCCAGTCCCTGTTGCATTGAGGAGGCTGGGATTCCTGAGTGCACTCCCAATAGCTATAGCTAATTTTAATAACAGGGGACCTAGAGGTATGGCATTTCCCCAAAGTTCAGTGATGTACTAGGTTATAAATAAAAGGCAGTACAGCGCTTTTAAACTAATAATAAAAAGAACTGGAAAAGTCCATAAAACTTGTGAAAAAAGTTCAAAAAAGCACAGATAAGCTTCCAGTGTTGAGAGTGAAGAGATACACAATATATGGTGACTTCCGTGACACCCTCCACAAGCATAAGGATTGGCCCCTCACCTCATGTCATGGACCCCTGAGTTAATCAGTCAGGTCTAATACAACATTCCCATTGCTGGGTCAGTAAGCACACATCAAAACTTGCAGTGGAGGGCCAGTCTGGATATGAGATCCTCTTCAACTCCAATCAGTACATGCATGTAATAAAATAAGCAATATCTAGTGCTCTCTGAATTTCAAACCATATGTCTGTTTATTAAAAGTTGAATAAAACTCACAAGCGTAGCACTGTGCCCCAGTGCTAAGGATCAAAGGCAATCATAAACACGGCGTGTCTGCGGGAATCAGCATCAGGACGTGGGTGACGTCACAAACGTATCATGTGATGTCTGTACGCGTTACGTCCTACTAAAGTAGGCGGGACTTCATCAGCGGTGACGTACGAACGTGCTGCACCCATTAATACAACTACAGTCAGCTGATCCGCTTAGCCAATATCAACAAATGCTAGGTAGTCACCATAGTAACTCCCAAGCTACGGAGCTCTGAAAATAACAAGCTAATTCCCCATTGAACCTGTCATAGTATAAAAATACTTATAGACAGCAGATGAAATAGATCAAATAGATAAGATGTAGAACACCGTAGCACCAGCATTCCTGCTAATTCCCTCAGACCACCCTAAATAATGACAAATGACAAATAGAATAAAATAATGAATCTACTCAATATAAAACAATGAAATATCATAAAAAACATTAATGATCAGAAATAAAACAATTAATGTCGAATTCGACATTTAAGCCCCCAGGCACAAGTACCTTTGTGTCATGGATCCAATAAGATTCCCTGCGACTAATTTGTCGCAGGAAATTGCCCCCTCTCCAGTGTTTGGTCACTCGTTCGATGCCCCAGAACTGGAGACACAACCAAACGCTCAGTATCGAAAAAGAGAGAGAGGAAGGAGAGGGGGAAGGAGAATTCAAAAGACCAAAACCCCATTAGGTGCAGGAATTTACAATTTGAGTAGTTGCGATTTGAGTGAGAGCGAGATGAGAGTCCTTGATCGAGGGCTTAAATTTGCTCCCACTAAAAATCTCAACAAATTTCATACATATGTCAATATTCATAAATTTGTCAGAAATTTGAATATGAAAAAATATTTTTTGAACCACCCTATGAAACATACAGTTGTCCAAAAGGGTAATCATTCCAATCTTCAGAACAAATCCACTTTTAATACTCTTAATGCTGATAATAAGTATTTGGATGTGTTTAAAAATGTTGTATTTAATGATTTAGACAAAATGAAGATTCGGAAAGTAACAGATCCCCAATATATTAAACAGGGTATGGAGCTGTTGGAGAAAAGAAACGATATCATCATATGCCCCGCTGATAAGGGGGGCGGGTTGGTGATTCAGGATAAAACCAAGTATTTAGCAGAAATGAACAAATTATTAAGTGATCGAGAAACTTATAAGGTACTAAACAAAGATCCTATGTTGGATTATAAGGATGAACTACATTGGCTAATTGAGGAAGGAAAGGGTACTAATATCCTTAACAAAAAGGAGGCAGCTTATCTTGACCCACTTTTTTGCAGGACTCCCATCATATATTGCCTTCCCAAGATTCACAAGGATAGTGTTAACCCTCCGGGAAGACCTATCATGAATAGTATTGAATCTCCTCTAGGGTAGGGCAGTATATAGATAGCTTTCTTCAACCCTTGGTGTCTAAAACATCAGCTTTTCTCAAAGACACCAAGCATATCATTCAAATCATTGAATCTGTTCAATGTTCCCCTTCCAGTATCCTTGTGACAGCGGATGTTGGATCCCTGTATACTATCATCGGACATAAGGATGCGCTATCCTCGGTACAATGGGCCATGTCATCTTTTTCTAATCTTGCAGACCAACATCAGAAATTTATTTTGAAGAGTCTTAGTTTCTGCCTGGCTAGGAACTATTTTTGATACAACCAAAAGTTTTATTTACAAACCAGGGGTGTTGCGATGGGAGCGCGTTTTGCTCCCAGTGTGGCCAATTTGTTTATGGCCCACTGGGAGGAAGATGTTGTCTTTAACTGTCGCCGCCCTGAGTTGGTGTGCTATAAAAGATTTATAGACAACCTTTTCATCATTTGGGAAGGAGATCAGGGTAGCTTGGATTTATTCATGCATACCCTGGGTTCCAACACTAAGAACATTCAGCTTACATGGAACTTTAGCACTGAAAAAATAGTGTTCCTTGATCTTCAGATTAATAAGGCTAAGGATGGCTTCCGGTTGTGCAATTACTTTAAGCTGACTGACCGTAACTCTTACATACCCCTGGGGAGTTGCCACCATAAATCATGGTTATGCAACATCCCCAGGGGTCAATTTGTTAGGTTAAGGCGTAATTGCACACGGGAGGACAATTTCATCTCCCAATCATTGGTGCTCTCTTCCAGGTTTCAAGAGAAAGGCTATGATAAGATCTCCCTGGAAAGGGATATTGAGCATGTACGTTCCTTGGACAGGGCATCATTGATCACTGATAAAGTAACTAGTGTTTCCAGTTTCAGAATGGTGCTGGATTATAATGTCCAGCACAAGAAATTTGAAAAAGTTATTGAAAAGAATTGGTTTATCCTGAAACAAGACAGAGTGTTGGGACCTTTGTTATCACAGCGCCCTGCCTTCATATACAAAAAAGCACCTTCCTTACGCGATAGGCTTGCCCCGGGAGTGGTGGACCCACCGGTGCAATCTGAGAATAGATTATTATCGTTTTTATCTGGGTTTTATGCCTGTGGGTGATGTACAGCTTGCAGGCACTCTAAAAGTAACCTTAAAAAACGTAGTAACCTTAAAAAACGTAAGAATTTCAGAGCAACTGCTACCAATAAGGAGTACAAGATTGATCAATTGATCACTTGTGTGACAGTAGATGTTGTTTACATGCTCCAATGTGGATGTGGCCTCCAATATATTGGGAGGACATCGAGGCCCCTCCAGATAAGGCTGGGGGAGCATGTAAACAACATAAAAAATGGACTAAAAACGCACAATGTATCGAAGCATTATAGATTGGTTCATAATAAGAACCCCAAATGTCTTCAGTTCTGGGGCATCGAACGAGTGACCAAACACTGGAGAGGGGGCAATTTCCTGCGACAAATTAGTCGCAGGGAATCTTATTGGATCCATGACACAAAGGTACTTGTGCCTGGGGGCTTAAATGTCAAATTCAACATGAATTGTTTTATTTCTGATCGTTAATGTTTTTTATGATATTTCATTGTTTTATATTGAGTAGATTCATTATTTTATTTTATTTGTCATTTGTCATTATTTAGGGTGGTCTGAGGGAATTAGCAGGAACGTTGGTGCTACAGTGTTCTAAATCTTATCTATTTGATCTATTTCATCTGCTGTCTATAAGTATTTTTATACTATGACAGGTTCAATGGGGAATTAGCTTGTTATTGTCAGCGCTCCGTAGCTTGGGAGTTACTATGGTGACTACCTAGCATTTGTTGCTATTGGCTAAGCGGATCAGCTGACTGTAGTTATATTATTGGGTGCAGCATGTTCGTATGTCACCGCTGATGAAGTCCCGCCTTCTTTATGGGACGTAACGCGTACGGACATCACATTATACGTTTGTGACGTCACCCACGTCCTGATGCTGATTCCCACAGACATGCCGTGTTTATGATTGCCTTTGATCCTTAGCACTGGGGCACAGTGCTACGCTTGTGAGTTTTATTCAACTTTTAATAAACAGACATATGGTTTGAAATTCAGAGAGCACTAGATATTGCTTATTTTATTACATGCATGTACTGATTGGAGTTGAAGAGGATCTCATATCCAGACTGTCCCTCCACTGCAAGTTTTGATGTGTGCTTACTGACCCAGCAATGGGAATGCTGTATTAGACCTGACTGATTAACTCAGGGGTCCATGACATGAGGTGAGGGGCCAATCCTTACGCTGGTGGAGCGTGTCATGGAAGTCACCATATATTGTGTATCTCTTCACTCTCAACACTGGAAGCTTATCTGTGCTTTTTTGAACTTTTTTCACACGTTTTATGGACTTTTCCAGTTCTTTTTATTATTATTATTAGTTTAAATTTAAGCGCTGTACTGCCTTTTATTTATTTCTGTTGTATGGGATTTGATATTTTGACCCTCAGTATTTCAGCTGCTTATATCTTGGGGATTACTGTTGCGCTGGTTGATTTTCCTTTTTTGAATGTATGTTGTATGTGTTTCCAAAACACAGATATTAGAGGAGATTTGCACAAACAATGTTAGTCCTGTTAGTACCATGCCAACTACATTTTCAGTCAGGAAGTTCAGGAAGTTACTGTTTAAATACAAGGTAATTTTTGGTAATAACCCATCATCACAGAATAGTAACATCAACTGTAGAAGATTGTGAAAAGAAACAAAGAAGCCACGCTCTTATATCACAAAATACATGTCACCATAGTGAATAAACAATAGTGAACAAATAAATACATCTTCACTTAAATTATAAAAAATACAAAAATATAGTTAACCTACTATGTACCTATGAAGTCCATATATAGATCCCACGTAAATAACGTCCTCAGTGAGTATAGGAAAGGTTCCCCTCCACCCGCATGCAGACAAACAATGCACTTACCAGCAATCCCTGAAGACATTAGATGTAGGCTGACAAAATGGCGTTGGGTGGTGTTTGAGATACATCATTTATGGTCAGCTGGAACGCAGGTGGAGTGCTAACCAGTGATTCCTATACAATTTATGCTGATCCCTCTAGGAAAGCAAAGCACAAAGCACAACAGGGAATATACCTCATAGATCAAGAGTGCAGTCCTTCACTGGGTGCTCTGGCTCAAGTGGCCTTCAGCCATTAAAAACACAGCTCCAAGAAAAGATGTAGCTGGCAACTCCAGAATCCCATGAAAATCTTTATTTGCTACATAAAGGTCAAGATTAAAAACAACTGACGCGTTTCGGCATAGAGCCTTGTTCACAGCATATTCACAAAACGAATGACAGAACATTTATACTGCATACCTCATATGAGGAAGAGCAGTGTCAATAAAACAAGTATTCAATTAAAAATCAAAAACTGTCAGATGACAGAAAAAGTAGCACTGGATCCTTTTCATATCAGATGTGGGCTTGCAATATTATGAAAACATACAGCATATCAAAAAGACACTATGCATAACAATAGGCTTCTGCAAGCTGGTATCTAGATTGAAAGCATTCCATTAATAAAAGCAAAAACGGTGGAGCAGCAGATATAAAACATCCAGTACAATCAAAACTTTATATTATTTGTTTTATTCTATTTTAGAAAAATTCGAATCCCACCTGGAATTCATACTTGCAGGGGTTCTAGTACCAAGAGTAAATATCCACCAGACCTCTCTCTCAAGTAGTCTATAGTGGAGATCACTTCCCCATGGAAGTTTAGTAACCCTTTCTACACCACTAAATACAAAAGATTCCATGGTTTTGATACATTTGAGAGATTCCTGTTGTTAGAATAAGATACACCATTATAGTGTTCGCTCATCCTGACCCTAAGAGATCTGGAGGTGCAACCTACATATTGGAGTTTGCATGCTGTGCATTCCACAACATACACAACATTCTTTGTGCCACAATTAATGAAATCTTGAATTGTGTATTCTCTTCCAGTGGATCGAGAGACAATGGTCTTGTTATTTCTACTGTGCTTGTCACAATAACGGCAGTTTCGCAGGCCACAGAGGAAAGAGCCATGAGTGGTTAACCATGTATGACTAAAACCACCAAAATGAAAATGGCTAGGAGACAAAATAGTGCCAAGTGTCCTAGCACGTCTGCTTGAGAACCTGCAGCCCTTAGAAAGCACAGGAACAAGATAATTGTCCACAGAGAGTAAAGGCAGATATTTTGATATAATGCCTTTAATGTGGTTAAATTCCTGTGAAAAGGTGGTAACAAAAGTGACAGGATTACCGTTGTTAGATTCAGACATGCTGATCCCTGTTTTCTTTGATGTAAGTGAAATATAACCTTTTTTTAAAAGAAATTATTTGAATTACTGCACCATGAGAGCATTCTTTCCTCTCCCTCTATATGGCAACACTGGAGCTTTGAATACGCGATCTCTATATATATTGAATGGATGACAGCAGCGGTTTGGATTCATTCCTGTGACCTCATGTATGGATTCCTGTGACCATCATGTATGGATGGAGCCTCTTGGTTTTTCCCATATGCGTAATTTGACTTCCTATAATAGGAGTCAATTAATTCTGGTGAGTGCATTGTTTGTCTGCATGCGGGTGGAGAGGAACCTTTCCTATACTCACTGAGGATGTTATTCACATGTGGGATCTATATATGCACTTCACAATTTTTATGTATTATTTATAATTTAACTACTTGCCGAGTGCTGACCAGCCGCCGTCATTATACTGCGGCAGGTCGGCTCGTTCCCGCAAATCGCCGTGGCTGTACGTCAGTTCGTTTTACAGCTATAGCAGGCATGACTTCCACTGGCCACCCGTGATCGCTCCACAGAGAGCCAGAATGGGGATCTGTCAATGTAAACAAACAGATCCCTGTTCGAACTAGTGATTAGGAACAGCGATCTCTCTGTACTCCTAGTCAGTCCACTCCCCCCATAGTTAGAAACATCTGCCAGGGAACACATTTAAACCTTTGATCACCATTAGTGTTAACCCCTTCCCTGCCAGTGCCATTTATACAGTAATCAGAGCATTTTTATAGCATTGATTGCTGTATAAATGTCACTGGTCCCTGTGACGAAAATGTTAGCGTAGGATAGTTTTGCCTTAATAAGATGTTGTGTGATCTGTAGAAGTAGTGTAATTGTAGATGTAGTTTAATTCTGGGTTATTAAAAATATAGTATTCAATGTCAGTCATGCACATATGTTCTTTCATTAGCATTTGAAAAGGACAGAGCCAGTTTTATAGGATCGAAGTGACACCTAGTTGCCAATAAAAGTTCCCATTAGAGTAAACATAGATTGCAACCTTCTTGAGGCTCAAAGAAAACTGCTAGTCATCTTGGCTACACGGATCTGCAGGGGGCATTCGCAAGGCCCCAGCAAGTCTGCAAGCTTTGATTAATATCAAGAGATCTAAGGAACCTATTTTATCTCTCATAAAAGCTAAAATATTAACAGCAGAGAGATGAAAATAATTCCTTTTGATCGTACACGTGATGGGTTACATGTTCATGTAACTCTGTATGTTTAGCAGGTGTGGAATCCTAGAGAACCACACAAAACTGCTATATGGCGCCTGATTGCAGCAGGCAGGCAGTGATTGGTACTGTTGCGATCAGACTGATGCGCTGGTATCTGAAATCCTATCCATGACCCAGCAATCAGCACCGTTCTGGGCCAATTTGACTCTGGTCATTTCAGAACACAAACGTTCTGTGGGCTGAGACAGGAACACCCCCCCAGGGTTGATTGGCCAAGGGCTAAAGTCCAGCCCACATCCATATTTCAATAAATTGGGTAGCCTGACATTGGACATTGTTCTTCCACGAAGCCAGTTCGAAACTTGGGAGTTCCCACATGTTCCAGTATGCTTCTATTAAAGGATAGACTTCGGCAAAGTTTATTTCTGTTTTTATCCCTTTTTATTTTCATAGCAAATTGCCAAATTGTGTGTCTTTCTGCATTTTTTGCATTTTTTTTGGTAAATCCTTTTTCTCCACTTTCCAGATATTAAATGATAAAATTAATAAGTGACTTCTGTGTACTAAGCTAGGACTCATATCTCTGGAGAGGTTGTTGTATTTTAGTGCTTAAGTACTCGGTCTAAGTTACGTGCCAACCGGTATGCAATTGCACTGCGTGTTGGCAGATTGCATGCAGATTATACGCTAATAGATCTGCCAGATGGAGATCTGTGTGTGGTGGCTCAGCAGACCAGTCTGCAGACAAACTGTTGGGTGGTGGCAGGCTATTATTTATTGTGTGTCTGGTGTGTGGGTGTGGGGACAGTGGGAAGAGTGATTAACACCAGGGTTCTAGCTTGCAGGATAGCTGGAGGAACCCTAGAAGTGTGTAGTAATTGCTAGACTGTTCCTCAACCCTTAGAGTGCACCAGATTGTATGTAAGATTCGAAACTGCCTGTGTGTGGTCAGCTAGCTGGATTGGAGTGGAGTCTCCCTCTAGTGATGGCCAAAGGTAGTGCAGGCTGTGAAAGTACCACAGCCAGTCTTACATGCGCAGTATAAGTTCCCCCTTATTCCTTTAGTTCCTCATATACCCCGGTCACGGAACGCACATCGCGGTTAGTTAGTAGCCGCGGGCGTGTGTAATTCGTGACAGTCCCAAAAAAGTGTCAAAAGTGACCGATCTGTCCGCCACAGTGTCGCAGTCCCACTAAAAATTGCCGATCACTGCCATTACTAGTAAAGAAAAATATTTATAATAAAAATGCCATAAATCTATCTCTTATTTTGTAGACGTTATAACTTTTGCGCAAACCAATCAAAATACACTTGTTACCAAAAATATGTAGAAGAATACATATTGGCCTAAACTGATGAAGACTTTTTTTTGGATATTTATTATAGCAAAAAGTAAAAGATTTTGTTTTTTCTTCAAAATTGTCAGTCTTTTTTTGTTTATAGCGCAAAAAATAAAAACCGCAGAGGTGATCAAATACCACCAAAAGAAAGCTCTATTTGTGGGAAAAAAAGATGTCAATTTTGTTTGGGTACAGCTTTGAAAGACCGCGCAATTGTCAGTTAAACGACGCAGTGCCGTATCGCAAAAATGGCCTGGTCATTAAGGGGGAAAATCTTCCGGTCCTTAAGTATTTATTTATTCACTCTTGTTTATTTACTATTTTGACATGTATTTTATGATATAAGAACGAGGTTTCTTTGTTTCTATTCACGTTATAGGTTTTTTTTTACACTTTACAACACACAGCTCTTTATTGTAGTTTATTTGTTTTTTGGTCATTGATTTTGTGGGTTTAGAACCTACTGGTTCCTATATTTTCTTTCAATTGTTGAAGATTAGCAAGTAACAAACATTGCTCTCATAATTATATGCCAGAAGCCTGCAGTCAAAAAAAAAAAAAAAAGGAAACAAACAAAAAAAAAGAGATGGGATGCATTTGGTTTCAACAGGTCAGAGCAACTGGGACATTTCTGCTTAGAGATTTGAACTTTATTACAAAATGATACAAAAGAGTAGGTATTAGTGAGATAAAGATTATGAGCTTTTACTTTTCCAACATTTCACTGAAAATCAAGATAATTTGGAAAAATATCACCATTTTGGATAATTGCACTGGAATCAATTTGGAAGGCAAAATTAAGTTTTGTTGTCAGATCAGCTGTGCATAACTCATTGTTTTTTAAATAAATCAATCCCATGTCCCTTAATGAATAAGAAAGAAAATGTATTTAGCCAATGGTAATCTCTTTAAATCCTCATATGTCATTTTTATTTGTGGCCCATATGCATATTTTACATGTTCTAGTGTACAATAGATAATAAGGTTAAAGATTTTCTTTTTAATGTAATTTGGTTCAGAAAGACTGTTCTTGTTCATTCTTTTCAATTTTCACAAGTTTCTTCCACTTTTGAACCCAGCTTCCTTCAGTCTTGGACTTTACTTGAAATTAGCCACTTTTACTTTAGGCAAAATAAAAAGGTGAAATACTGCAGCTTAACAGTCCTTATATTTGGTGATTGCATTTATTTTTGTTTCAGGCTGAGAATATTTTAGCAAGTACAGAAAATACCGATTAATCCTGCCTGAAAGGCAGTGTCCCTGTCACTTCCTATGAAATGAACTGGAAGCAAAAACAATGTTAACATGGTAACCACCAAGGAACAGGAAGGATTACCAGGTAGAAATAAAAGGAAAAATGAAAAAAAGAAAGAAAACTAAAGAAGGCACCTCATGTAAACATTAATAAGCTACAAGTTATCCCTTTGCAGCTCGCTGTTTTTTATTCATTGTAAAAGTTGTACAATTGAGGAGAGAGAGGTAGGAAAGGCAGACTAGCTGTCTCTGTAACCTGAAAGTATTTTTCCTGTTCTCATATCTATGTAAATCTTATCTGAGAAATGTAAAACAATGTTTCCTTGCTTTGACGGTTAATGGAAACTCTGTAGGAAGAATTTTCAAGGCTCAAACAATTGTATTTCATGGTGTTATCTGTAATTTGAAAATATTTTTTACTCTGTGGGACCTTAAGGAAGCAAATGTGAAAATGTGAACCTATTGTTTCATCACCAACAGTGCTACAGATTTCTAGAAAATCATACTAGAACACATGCATTTAGTAAGCTTTTCATACTGGTAGCAGCTGGTGAAAATAATGCAGCACCAGCAAAAATTATGTGTACAGTTTTTTGCAATCTATTATATTAAGTGCCCTATATTATTATTAATGTGGATAATCTCATCAATTCCCATGGCATTGATTAGAGTAAGTGTAACAAACCAAGGTAACAACAATGTAGATACATAAAAAACTAAAAATAAATTAGATGTTGCGTCTTTTTTTTTGGGCAATAAAATAATGCTACCCTATGAGAGTGATTTTCTAAAGACAAAAAAAGTGTTCACTTTGAAAGGGATTTTATCCTTTAGACCAGTGAATGTGGGAAAATTTCACTTTAAGGCTGGGTTCACAGTATTGCGCATTGGATGCGGGATCCCTCAATCTCTCTATGGAGCCGGTTCACATATCTCCGACGCGGCTCCAGTGCAAATTTGCACAGGGGCCCTGTGTGTCTTTTGGTCTGTTTCAGGACATAATGCAGCCCAAAATTCAGGCTGAATTCGGACCTGAAACAGTGAACCAGGATACACAGGACCCTTGCTGGGAGCCAAATTGGCATTAGGTGTGAAATGAGCCTCAAAGAATACCCAATCATGGAATTAAACAGTAAAATACCTTTGACTTTACAAGCACTTTAAAGACTAAGTAAACTCCCCTGGTTTGAAAGTACATATACTGTAGGTAAGCCTGTAATAGGGCTTACCTGTAGGTACTGTAATTATCTCCTAAACTTGCACCGTTTAGGAGATATTTACTGTATACTGTGCCAATTACGTCATTGGTGCATGCGCTCTAAAGGAATGTCCTCCTGAGCTGTATCTTCAGGGCACTGTGCCGTGACTGGTGGCTCCTGTGCGTATGCGCGGGAGTGACGTCATCACGGCCTTAGCCAATCACAGCGCCAGAGCTCGCAAACCCAGAAGAAACACCGGGGAAGATGTCAACCCTCCCAGCTGTGTGCAGAGTCGCCGCTGAGAGGGCTTCGTTCTAAAGTAAGTATCTCATAATGAGCTCATTATGCCTTTGTCTTACAGGTTTTTTTTTTTGGTTTTTTTTGGGGGGGGTTTACAACCTCTTTAATATTGTCAGTGTTATTTATTTGCCTTTTGGTAAACTGCTCAGGCATTCCAACTCTCAGCTTTTTACAACATGAAGGCCAATCATTCTGTAGTCCATGATAAGAATATAGAAGGTCTAAATAGCCTCTTGGAGATAACACAGGATGTCTGCACAGGACACAGTAAAGCTGTAATTTTTTACAAAAATCATTTGCAATCATCAAACAGATATAACAAAATCCTTTAAATGGTATATTTAACAGACCAAATGAAACATATAAGAGCAGTTCATTGTTAAGGTTTATGTCCGCTTTAACAAAAAATTTAGGTCACACAAAATAAATTGTATTTCCTGTAGTATGTCAGACATATTTAAAAAGAAAGCATACTACTCCACCAGTAGTTAAATCAAAATTATCCTATATGGTGCTAAAATAATTAAATTGTAATTTAGCAATGATATTGGATAATGCTGTTTGCCTTCTGTAGCTAGCTAAAAATTACGTTTGATACTAAATGTTCTTTTATGATTCTAAACATTCTTTTCAAAACATATTAAATCAGTGTGAAAAAAGTGTCAGTCCACAGCAACAAAGCCCTATATGGTAGCACCCCTGACCCCCCCCCCCCTGCTCTAACCCTAAATTGTAAGGCCTAAGAAAAAAAGTGGATTAAGCCAAAAAAAAATAATTACCTTAGACCCCAGTGTAAGGCTTGTTCACCTCGTAGAGGTTGATGTCACGCAGCTTTGTCACCTGATCTCGGGAACATAGAGACTCCCAAACCTCGTGATAATTTTTTCTGCCCTGTATAGGAATGTCACCCTCACCTAAGAAAGCAAGTTTTAATTTGGTTTGAAGGCAAATACTTTTTCCTTTTGGTAATTTTTTTTCTTAGTTGCAATAAAGAATTGGGTAGGGATGACTATATAGGGCATATAATCACCTAAAATTAATACCATTAATAAACAGTTTATGCACTACTAAAACTTGTCTGCAGCAACAAGAAAATGGCATGGTTCCTGAAATTTATGTAACCAAGTTTCCTTATTTGAACCCACTGGCCGGCACAGTTTACTTATTATTTATTTATTATTTATTTATTTAGTAATTGTAAGGGTATGATGAGCCTGAAACTGTAACTTTGACCTTTTCAGTGCTCCCCTCTAATTCCTTTATTTCTATATCCAACTATGAGGCTTAATGTGTATGGCTAAATATATATTGATCGATTACCCCACACAAGAAAAATAATTTTAATACACGCCTGTTATGATCAGAAGTTGATAACGATTGTATGAGCATACCATTGGTTATAATTCAAGTCCACTACGTGGTTACATTTTAAGAGCAACTATGGATGTGGGGATACAGGATGTCAGTGTTGCAAACATATCATTAGGGGAGACACAGTATGCTCTTTTTTGAGTGAAAAAACACATCAAATAAAATCTTTTTTTCAATTGTAACACATGGTACGTCATATACATTGTTACATGCAAATCTTGCAATGTATAATATATTGGCTGCACAACAAGAAGACTCAGGGACAGGTTTCAAGAACATCTGTTTAGTATCGACAAAAATCTGCCGACCCATGTCGGCCGACACTTTAACCAGTACTACAGTGGCAGTGCGGGGGTACAGATTTTGGAGAAAGTCCAGACACCCAAAGGAGGAGGAGATGTCTTTAAAATCCTTTGCAAAAGGGAGGTTTTTTTGGATATTTAATTTTAATACCAAAAAACCTTTTGGAATGAACCACGAATGGGACATCTCATACTTTCACAATTAACCATTTAACCAGGATTGTTTGTGTTTTATATATATATATATATATATATATATATATATATATATATATATATATATATATATATATATATATATATATATATATACGTAGGACTTAGGGTGGTGGGCTTGAGTCACTTTCGGGCCCTACCTTCTATACATTACCTTAAATAGAACAAAATGTTGACTGGTACCGTAGACAGTGTTACATGTTAAAAAATGTAATAATCTATTTATATGACCACTGATTGAAGCTTGAAAAACGTGACACTGATGACAGATGACACTAATATGTGGCACTGATGACACGTGGCACTGATGACAGATGGCAATAAGTGGCACTGATGAAACGTGGCCCTGATGACAGATGGCACTAATATGTGGCACTGACAGATGGCACTAATATGTGAGACTGATGACACGTGACACTGATGACAGATGACACTAATATGTGGCACTGATGACGGATGGAACTAATATGTGGCACTGATGACATATGGCACTAATACGTGGCACTGATGACAGATGGCACTAATACGTGGCACTGATGACACGTGACACTGATAACAGATGGCACGTGACACTGACAGGTGGCACTGATACATGGCACTGATGACACGTGACACTGACAGGTGGCACTGGGGGCAGGTGGCACTGGAGGCAGGTGGCACTGGGAACAGATGGTGATGGGGAGATTTGGCACTGATAGGTGGCACTGGGGACAGATGGCACTGGGGACAGATGGCGATGGGGACATTTGGCACTGATAGGTGGCACTGGGGACAGATGGCACTATGTTGTGTAGTGTAACTGTAACTAGTGTGAGTCTTCACTCACTGCTGCAGCACGGAAGCTCTCCCTCCTCACACGCTGTCTCTGTGTGAGGAGGGAGAGCCAGCGATGAGAGATGATCTCATATGTTTACATATGAGATCACCTCTCATTGAACACTCCGACCGAGTGCTAAATGGCTGCTGTGATTGGCCATTTCGCACGATCTGTGATTTGCTGTGTCCAAGGGACACGGCCAACACAGAACCTCCCTGATGCGTGCCCGCGGCGGCGTGCAGAAGGGAAGTAAACAGGAGGATGTCCAGGGACGCCATCCCGGCAATTGGCCTCCACACTGTACCCATCTTTCAGCTATAGCATGGGCGCCACGGGGCCCATGGGCTTGTTGTATTTTTTGTTTGAGTACCATTTTTTAAGTACATCTGTGTTTGGGCTTGATTGATTTTGTTTGTGTCTCAAGCCCATATACATATGTATTTTTTGTGGGACAGTATTACAGCAGCTCGCCTTTTATGCCCTTCTTAACATGTTTACACTTATAATACATACAGTATCTCACAAAAGTGAGTACACCCCTCACATCTTTGTAAATATTGTATTCTATCTTTTCATGTGATAACACTAAAGAAATGACACTTTGCTACAATGTAAAGTAGTGAGTGTACAGCTTGTATAACAGTGTAAATTTGATGTCCCCCCAAAATAACTCAACACAAAGCCATTAATGTCTAAACTGCTGGCAACAAAAGTGAGTACACCCCTAAGTAAAAATGTGCAAATTGGGCAACATTTGCCATTTTCCCTCCTAGTGTCATGTAGCTCATTAGTGTTACAAGGTCTCAGGTGTGAATGGGGAGCAGGTGTGTTCAATTTGGTATTATCGCTCTCACGCTCTCATACTGGTCACTGGAAGTTCAACATGGCACCTCGTAGCAAAGAACTCTCTGAGAATCTGAAAAAAATAATTGTTGCTCTACATAAAGGTGGCCTAGGCTATAAGAAGATTGCCAAGACCCTGAAACTGAGCTACAGCACAGTGGACAAGTCCCTACAGCAGTTTAACAAGACCGGTTCCACTCAGAGCAGGCCTCGCCATGGTCGACCAAAGAAGTTGAGTGCACATGCTCAGCATGATATCCGGAGGTTGTCTTTGGGAAATAGACATATAAGTGCTGCCAGCATTGCTGCACAGGTTGAAGGGGTGGGGGGTCAGACTGTCAGTGCTCAGATCATACGACGCACTCTGCATCAAATTGGTCTGCATGGCTGCCGTCCCAGAAGGAAGCCTCTTCTAAAGATGATGCACAAGAAAGCCAGCAGATTGCTGAAGACAAGCAGACGAAGGACATGGATTACTGGAACCATGTCCTGTGGTCTGATGAGACCAAAATAAACTTATTTGGTTCAGATAGTGTCAAGCATGTGTGGCGGCAACCAGGTGAGGAATACAAAGACAAGTGTGTCTTGCCTACAGTCAAGCATGGTGGTGGGAGTGTCATGGTCTGGGGCTCCATGAGTGCTGCCAGCACTGGGGAGCTACAGTTCATTGAGGGAACCATGAATGCCAACATGTACTGTGACTTACTGAAGCAGAGCATGATCCCCTCCCTTCAGAGACTGGGCTATAGGGCAGTATTTCAACATGATAACCACCCCAAACACACCTCCAAGACAACCACTGCCTTGCTAAAGACGTTGAGGATAAAGGTGATGGACTGGCCAAGCATGTCTCTAGACCTTAACCCTAATGAGCATCTGTGGGGCATCTTCAAATGGAAAGTGGAGGAGCGCAAGGTCTCTAACATTCACCAGCTCTGTGATGTCATCATGGAGGAGTGGAAGAGGATTCCAGTGGCAACCTGTGAAGCTCAGATGAACTCCATGCCCATGATGGTTAAGTCAGTGCTGGAAAATAATGGTGGCCACACAACATATTGACACTTTTGGCCAAATTTGGACATTTTCACTTAGGGGTGTACTCACTTTTGTTGCCAGCGGTTTAGACATTAATGGCTGTGTGTTGAGTTATTTTGAGGGGACAGCAAATTTACACTGTTATCCCCTTCCCGCCGAGCGTACACAGATGTGCGTACTCGGCTTTCGGGGGTTATGCAGCTGTGGGCATCATCCCGGTACCGTTTTGTAGAGCGGGCGATTGGCTTTCCAAGTATAACAACCAATGCGGCTAAAAGCCGCTCGGCTGTTATACCGGAGGAGCGAGAGGGGACGTCCCCCCTCCCGCCGTTCTTACCAATCCACCGCCTCTGGCTGTTACTGGCGGCTTCGTTCCAGCCTCCTATTTATAAACGCGGAAGCGACATCATGACGTCACTTCCCGTTTACTCGGCTGCCAATGGCGCCGGTTTTAAAAAAATATACAAAATTCAGAATCGCAAAAAATGGGGGCGCTAAGTAATTTTCTAGCAAAAAATAAGAATTTTAACATGTAAACACCAAATGTCAAAAATAGGCTTAGTCATGAAAGGGTTTTACAAGCTGTACACTGACTACTTTACATTGTAGTGTTATCATATGAAAAGATATGATAAAATGTTTACAAAAATGTGAGGGATGTACTCACTTTTGTGAGATACAGTACTACTTATCTTGCATACATATGCATTTAGACTCAATAGATGGTTTGAGAATGTATATATACAATCATCTTTTTTGGGCATTAGAAGGCTGGACATAAATACATTGACTTTTCTTTGTATTGTGTGTTTTTCTTCTTTTTTCTGTTGTTTTGATTTATTTATGAGTAATATGATATTTAGTCTCATCGATATCTTGTTTATGGACATTTTTGTTTTTATCAATTTCTTCCTTTTTGAGGTCTGTCAGTGTTTGCATGTATATACTGTACATACATTTTAAATGTTGTAATGTTTTGAACATGTCAGCTGAAATGTTTTTTGAATTTAATCCTAAGCAGGTGGTTTTGGGTGTGCTTGATTAGGGTTTACTCCTTAAACAGCCTGCTTGGTGTATGCTACTTTTGTTGTGAACAAGCACGCTATCGCTTGTGAAACATGTCAACTGCTTGTCCTGTGTTTGTCTGATACTGATACACTTGTGACAATAAAGGTACATCAAGCAACTTTTTTGGATATTCAGAGTGCGACCATTTCTTCATTTTATTGGTTACAATTCAGCCAGTTAAAACTAACCATTTTCTGTCTCATCTGATTAGTATTCAATTCAGTCCAGATGGAAAACCCTGTCGTCAAATAAAAATAAAGACACCACTGCCTAGTTGAAATCATCAAATGATTGCATTAAAATAATGGGAATATGGAAATATTATATTCACATTGTCACTTGTAATTATGATTTAGAGAATTATTTTTTCACACCAAGACTTATGAACAGGATAATGTTTTAGGTCGGTATTTTTATTTGACTTAACAAAAGGGACCGCCTGAAGTAATCTTTTTATAAATACATCTTGTCAGTTATCTGGTTCTGAGATAAATGTACTTCCAGCCATTCTATTACAGTACTAGCCATTAACTTCTAACCTGTAAAGGAGTTGTTTTTTACCTCAATACTTTTACAGTAAAATAAAGTCTTTAGAAATAGGTTCGGTACTTCAGACTTTGTAAGGATGCAAGCGGGACAAGCTCCAGTGACTCCCTGACTGAGTGCATTGCGTATGAAATGAGAATATCACTCCCATACTTAAAAAGCCCTCACTGGACCCCACCAACCTGAACAACTTAAGACCCATCTCATAGCAACCATTCACCTCTAAACTTCTAGAATGCTTAGTCTACAACCGTCTTAGCACCTACCTCAGTGAAAAGAACCTTCTTGACCCCTTACAGTCTGGCTTTCACTCGCAGCACTCCACAGAAACTGCCTTACTAAAACTCACTAATGATTTACTAACTGCTAAAACCAACAGCCAGCACTCCATACTCCTACTACTTGACCTCTCTGTGGCATATAATACTGTTGACCACCCGCTCATTCTCAATAAACTACATTCCCTTGGCCTCCGAGATTCTGTTCTATCCTGGTTCTCTGCCTATCTATCACAGCGCTCCTTCAGTGTTACCTACAACTCTGTCTCCTCTTCTCCATTGCCCTTTTCTGCTGGAGTCCCCCAGGGCTCTGTTCTTGGACCCCTTCTCTTCTCTATCTATACCTCCTCCCTTGGTCATTGATAACTGCCCACGGCTTCCAATACCACTTATATGGTGAAGACACCCAAATCTATCTGTCTACTCCTCACCTCACTCCTTCAGTCTCCTCTCGCATCACTAACTTACTAACTGACATATCAGCATGGATGTCGCACCACTTCCTTAAACTAAATCTCTCTAAAACGGAGCTTTTAATATTACCCCCCACCCGTGCCCCCCTCCATGACTTTTCCATCAAAATCAACAATGCAACCATCAGTCCCTCCCCTCAGGCCAGGGTACTAGGTGTAATCCTACACTCTGACTTGTCACTTCAGCCTCGAATCCAATCGTTGTCAAAAGTTTGTAGAATTCACCTCCGTAACATCTATAAAATTTGCCCCTTTTTAACAAATGAAACCACCAAGCTCCTCATTCACTCCCTTGTTATCTCTCGCCTTGACTATTGCAACTCCCTTCTCATTGGCCTGCCTCTCCATAGGCTATCCCCTCTTTAGTCTATCATGAATGCTGCTGCCAGACTTATCCACCTTACCAACCAATCAGTGTCTGCCAACCCTCTCCTCCTATCCCTACACTCGCTCCCAATCACCCCGCAAATAAATTCAAAATACTAACCACAACATACAAAGCCATTCACAACTCTGCCCCGAACTACATCACCAATCTTGTCTCCAAATATCACCCAAATTGTCCTCTCCGCTCTTCTCAAGACCTCCTACTCTCAAGCTCTCTCGTCTCCTCCTCTCATGCTCATCTCCAGGATTTCTCCAGAGCCTCTCCCATCCTCTGGAACTCGCTACCTCCACCTGTTCGGCTATCCCCTACTCTTGCTACCTTCAGGCGCTCCCTGAAAACTCATCTCTTCAGGAAAGCCTATAACGTCTCTAACTAATCTTTTACCACTTCCATTAGCTCATTCCCCACAGTTACAACCTTTTGTACCACCTGCCCCACTCTATCAGATTGTAAGCTCTGCTGAGCAGGGCCCTCTTAATCCTCCTGTATTTTATTGTATTATAACTGTATTGTCTCCCTTTTATATTGTAAAGCACTGCGTAAACTGTTGGTGCCATATAAATCCTGTATTATAATAATAATAGAACTTAGATCTCCATCTACATTTTTAACAATAGATTCAGAAAAACCTAGTAGCAGCGCCAATACGAAAAGAGTGTGATGAAATTGCAAGATGGCCCAGCTGCAAATTACGCAGACATTTTTTCAAAACAGCATTAAATTAATACATTTTCAACGGGTCACCGTTCGCATGTATAAGGAATTGTTTATCAAGAGGTGGTCGTAGCGCTAAATAATTTGGAGTCAGAGACACTGCACATATGGACACATCCATATGCTTGTGGACAGTAGGGATGGGCTTTATGTTCAGGGCGAACATGAGTTCAACTCGAACACTGGCTGTTCACCCGTTCGCCGAATAGCGAACAATTTGGGGTGTTCGCAGCAAATTCGAAAGCCGCGGAACACCCTTTAAAAGTCTGTGGGAGAGATCAAAAGTGCTAATTTTAAAGGTTAATATGCAAGTTATTGTCATAAAAAGTGTCTGGGGACCTGGCCCCAGGGGACATGTACCAATGCAAAAAAATGTTTTAAAAACGGCCGTTTTGTTGGGAGCAGTGATTTTATTAATGCTTAAAGTGAAACAATAAAAGTGTAATATTCCTTTAAATTTCGTACCTGGGGGGTGTCTATAGTATGCCTGTAAAGTGGTGCATGTTTCCCGTGTTTAGAACAGTCTAACAACAAAATGACATTTCTAAAGGAAAAAAAGTCATTTAAAACTACTCGCGGTTATAATGAATTGTCGGTCCCGGCAATACACATAAAAGTTCATTGATAAAAATGGCATGGGATTCCCCCACGAGGGGAACCCCGAGCCAAAAAAAAAAAAAAATGCGTGGCGGTCCCCTCAAATTCCATACCAGGCCCTTCAGGTCTGGTATGGATATTAAGGGGAACCCCGCACCAAAATTTAAAAAAAAATGGCGTGGGGGTCCCCCACAAAATCCATACCAGACCCTTCAGGGCTGGTATAGATTTATAGGGGAACCCCGCACCAAAATTAAAAAAAAAAGGCGTAGGGTCCCCCCAAAAATCCATACCAGACCCTTATCTGAGCATGCAACATTTCAGGTCACAGGAAAAGAGGGGGGACGAGAGAGCGCCCCCCCCCTCCTGAACCGTACCAGGCCACATGCCCTCAACTTTGGGAGGTTGCTTTGAGGTAGCCCCCCAAAGCACCTTGTCCCCATGTTGATGGGGAGAAGGGCCTCATCCCCGCAACCCTTGCCCAGTGGTTTGTGGGGGTCTGTGGGCGGGGGGCTTATCGGAATCTGGAAGCCCCCTTTAACAAGGGGACCCCCAGATCCTGGCCCCCCGTGTGAATTGGTAATGGGGTACAATTGTACCCCTACCATTTCACAAAAAAAGTGTCAAAAATGTTAAAAAAAAAAGACAATAAACGTTTTTTATCAATTCCTTTATTAATGTCTTCTTCTTTCCCCGCGTCTTCTTCCATCTTCTTCTGGTCTTCCTTCGGTGTTCTTCTTCTTCCTCCATCTTGTTCTTCCCCCGCTTCTTCCTCTATCTTCCTCCGCTTCTTCCTCCAGTCTTCTCCTCTGGCATCTTCCTCTGTCTTCTTATTCTCCGCTTCGTCCTCCGATCTGCCTCAATGGGAGTCTCCCACTGTGTGACACTTCTGTTCAGGTGACAGCTCTTATATAACGGAGGGTGGGGCCACCCGGTTGACCCCACCCTCCCTCTGATGCACGGGGACTTCCCTTTGGCTTTCCCCGTGGTGTCAGAGGGGGCGGGGTCACCTGTTTATGTAAATGGGTGACCCCGCCTCCCCTGACAACATGGGGAAAGCCATAGGGAAGTCCCTGTGCATCAGAGGGGGCGGGGTCATCGGGTGGTCCCGCCCTCTGTTATATAAGAGCTGTCACCTGAACAGAAGGGTCACACAGGGGGAGACTCCCATTGAGGCAGGTCTTTCAGAGGACGAAGCGGAGGATGCCGGATGAGAAGACCGGAGGAAGAAGCGGAGGAAGATAGGCAAAGAAGCCTGTTCACATGTTCTGGTGCAAACCGAACGGGGGGTGTTTGGCCCATCCCTAGTGGACAGTAATCCAATGACCACAACCAAATTGATCAATTTTACTCTTGCATAACAACATATGAAGCACCCCGGAATGGAGACTCACAGAAGACATCAGAAGACCCAAACTAGTTGATCGATTAGGAGGAAGAAGTTCAGAGATTCTGAAAGCTCCATAGAAACACAAACAAAAGAAAGTTTAAACAATAATGCTTCAAAAGGCAAAAAACACACTCATCTCAGCAGATGAGCATAGTTTACCCAATATATTACTTGTGATAGATAATCTCCAATCCGGTAATCTGCGTTTTTTATGACAGCCCTTCAATGCCAATTTAATGGAAAAAAATTCAGAGCAAGAAGTACCACCATGTAAATGTCTAAAAAAGGACACTCCTGCTAATGTCTTCACAATATAGGAATAAGAGTATTGTCTTGCCATTAAAAAAACTCAAAAAAGATAAAACAAAATCTTCAGTAATGTAGTCATTAGACATATTGTAACGTTGCAGAAAAGAACACCACATTTTCCACGCAGCTTCATAACATGCCCACGTGGATGAAGCCAAAGAATTTTTGATAGCATTTCGCACCGGAATCAGATCAGCATCCACAAATGAGGAGGACATGACCCTCCGATCTTGTCTGCATCCTGAACCAATTCCCCAAATCTGCCTATCTGTTGGCGAGACAATGAGTCAGCAATAACATTATGAACTCCTGGAACATATTTTGCTTTCAACCATATATTTAATTCTAAACACTGAAACACTAAATAATGAAGAATAGAAATAACTGGAAGTGATTTAAAAACCAAACAATTAATCGCAAAAACAACCCCTTTATTATCTGAATGTAAAAGTATCCTCTTATTCTTAAACTGTACACCCCATAATTCAAGAGCTACGATAACAGGAAACAACTCAAGAAGAAGAATATTATTAACAAAACCTTTATCAATCCAAGAAGAATGCCATCTATCAGCCGACAATCTACCTTGCCAAAAGGCCCCATATCCACAAGCCCCAGAAACATCATCCATATAAAGGTGCAGTGCAGAGACAATACAAAATGGTGTTTGCCACAAAGAGCATCCATTAAAAGAAATAAAAAATTTGTGCCAAATCAACAAATTGGCATGAATGTCGGATGTGATTCTAATAAAATGTCTAATAGATTTAACACCTGAAATAGCCCTATAAAGGCGTTTTGAGAATATTCTTCCCATAGGTATTACTCTAGCAGCAAAAGCCAATAAACCTAACAAAGACTGACTTGTTTTCAATTGAACTTTCTGTTTAGTTAAAATAAAATCCAACAACATCCTGGTCTTTATAATTTTTTCCATAGGGAGACGAAATTCCATGGCCACAGTGTCAATTTGCACACCCAGAAAGTCCAAACATGTGGTTGGGAAAACAGATTTCTTAGGATTTCTCAAGGTACCCCAAATAAATGACAAATCATCTTAAATTCAGTGAAAATAAATAAACAATCTAAAGAATCCGCTTTACCTATGAATAAAAAAATCATCCAAATAATGAATACAATTAGAAGAACCCGAACGATAACAAACTACCCATTCTAGAAAAGTAGAAAAAAGTTTAAAATAATAACAGGAGATAGAACAACCCATGGGCAAACACTTATCAAAGAAATAGTTGTTATTAAAAACAAAACCTAAAGAATTGAACACAGACGGACGTATAGGCAAAAGACAGAAAGCTGATTTTATGTCAGTTTTTGCCAACAATGCAGAATTACCAACAGCTCTGATTTTAACATCCTCAAAAGAAGAATAAGACACAGAACACAAATTGGAATCAATTTCATCATTCAAAGAAAAACCATCAGGGAAAGATAAATGATGTATAATTCAGGAAGAACCATGTTCTTTTTTTGGAATAACCCCCAAATGAGAGACCCTAAAATTAGAAAATGGTGGACGATCAAAGGGGCCAGCAATCCTCCCTTCTTCACGTTGCTTATTAATTTTAACCCTAACAATATCTTCATGTAAAGCAACTGAAGTCAAATTCTGAAAAACAACGCAACCAACACCTGAAAAAGAAGGTAACATAAAACCAAAATGGAAACCATCAATTAACATGTCCACTTTCTTGTGATCTGGGTACAGCAGAAGCCATGGTAACATGTTTACCATTATCACTAGAGTTACCGCTTTTATGAAATGGATCCCTTAAAGCAGGAGTATGCTGATTTTGCTTTTTAAAGCAACGAACAGCTGGGTGCGGCCCTGTACAATGAACACATTCGTGCTTGTATCTACAATTATTAAACAATTTACAATGACCCTCGTTAAAATTAAAACACAAACTTTACGAAAAGGTCCAGCATAAGGTGTGAGTGGTTTAACTGCTTGTTTCTGTGGCAACAATAGATTTAGCCAAAGGCCCACATTTTTCATACCACATTTTAGCGATTTATGTACAGAAAGCTTTTGCCGAAAAGACTCATCATAAAAGAACCAGGACAAACCTGGAAAATTCTTGTATGCCTCCAAAATGATCTCTACATGTTGGAATAGACCATTCTGGATGTTTTTCACCCATAATACTAGCATATATGCTAAATGCTTGCAACCAATTGTTGAAATTACGAGGACTAGACCTTCGCCGCTCATCCTCAAATTTTTCACCATCTTTTTTTTCAAGCCTATTGTCTTTTACAAAAAGCAATAAGGAAAGTAAATCAACATAGTCTCCTTTCCATATCTTTTCTTTTATGGCAACATTTAAATGGAAACCTAACGGTGACAATTCGCAAGAAAGAACTTCTTTCATACACGATTCAGATATAAGAGACACAGTCATAGAAGAAGGATCGGCAGACATATCAGGAGCCGACAAAGCAATATTTTGTATTACAGGAGAATCTACAGTAGTGAGTAGAATTATAGGGGTCTGATAATGTTGTATATAATACATAGAGACTGTCGCTTTAAGAATTTATATTGTGCTTGATTTGTTTCTTTCCTTTTTTAGATGGCTTGTTTCAATTCCTGGGAATCTAAACTGTTTGATATGTGATGACACAAACACTGATAAGAAACACAGAAAGCTGCTCAAAATAGGCCTTCATGCCAAAACCAGTCTGAACTGACCAGATACTGTTGAAATCTCTTTCTTTGCCCGTCGCTTGATGTAAACACCCATTTAACTGTTCCCTTGTTGTTAAGAAGATATGAATGCTGATTGGACTAAACTATACAATCACACCTATAACACGCCTAGTGCTTATGCATATTCTTAAAGTATATATATAGTTAAACTTGATGTTTTTAAGTCAGAGACACTTCCTGCTTCATTCTGCCTGGTAGAGATGGAAGTCGGTCTGTGTTGTGTCTCTCCACTGCAGTGTTTGTATACAATAAAGCACCTAATAATCTTATCTTAAGATCTGGACTCACTATCTCATCATCTGTCTTGTTTTGAGACCCCTAAATTGGATTTAACAGAATGGTGCCTTTTGACACAGGTACAGTCCAGTGGGCTCCTGGCCAGAGAGACAAGAAACTCACATTGAGCAGACAAGTGGCCACAGTAAGAAACTGATATTCTTACTTATTCTGCTTTCCGTGGCGAGTAATTAGTCAGTGTCTGGGGTCCATTGGCTGAAGGAGTCTTATGCTGTTGATGAGATGGTGAGATTAAGGTAAAAAAATTGAGTTCAAACCAGAGTAATGTTGATGTTACACAGTCTGACCCAAATAACTCCTTTAGTTTACCTGTTGCAGAAATAATAGAGCCAATAATATTTATCAATATTGATGGTTTGTTTCTATGCTTGGGGTGTCAATAGATTTATGAGACTTGTGAGAAGGTCTGACCAGAGGACTGTACTTGTGAGCCTGTGTGGCGAGTAATGCCTATGTGGTAAGTGTACAGGCCTGTGTGGCCAAGTGTAATAAAGTGCCATTTGATGGCTACTGTGTGTAGCCCAGGAGAAATTTTGGATGACGACCCACAAATGTTTTAAGTAGAGACTCGAGAGTGAGTTCTCTAGATTGAGAGTACAGCACTTCCATGGACCTCTCAATGCCAGAAGAGGTAGAAGAAGTGGCACAAGTAAGTCCTATGACTGACATGACAGACAGATGTGGACAGTGGTTAAGAAATTACACCAAGACTAAAACAGAGCTGATCTAATACCAGAAGGAGTTATGATCAACTTGGGTTTCTGTGTATGTTAATTTTTATAAGAGAGTTGAATAAGGTGATTAAATGTGTACAATATTGGATTTTAGAAAGAATGAAATGTGATGAAACTTTAACTAGTTATGAGCCTGTCAAAGTTTTTATAATGCATATCACTAATGGATCTAACAGAAAGGAATTAGACCAAGCAATGCAAGTGTTATCTAAATGTTTTTTAAAAAAATGGTATGTGAGAAAGATAGAAGCCTTTGTAAGATCAAAGTCTTTCTAGGTTTAACTAAGAAATAATTTTTTAGAAGAAGAGAGAAGTGAGATGGATTTCCAGCTTCCCCCTTTGACCCCCCCCCCTTAATTCTGCTTCTTTGATGGACAAATTCCTGTTTGAGAGACTGTCTGTAAAATGTTAACTCTTGACCAGCTATGAAATTACTAGTATAACATGTGATGTTTAAATGTGAGTGATATACAAGACCGGGTTGATTTAGTTTTTTAGCATGCCAGAAGTTATCAGAAGGTTATTGATGATTTAAAGAAGTAGATAGTAAACATGAAAGTGGAGAAAGGCAAGTTTCTTTAGAAGAGGAAATAAGTATGTTATCTTCATAAGTAAGTGATTTACTGACAGAAAAATCTGAGAGCAGCAGAGAAAGAACAGAAAATTCAAGATAGACTGTAGGAATGCTGATGTGATGAGACTTAAGGAATCAACAAGGAAATGCTATAATTGTGGCAGGACTAGCCATCTTGCCAGAAAATGAAGATTGCCTGACAGATGTAAGCAGAAGAAAGAGGGAGATGATGATGAATAATATGTTATTAAAGCAGCATTAATTTTTTGAGCACACAGAAGTTAATTTGTGCATCTCTGAGACGGATGGTAAAGACGCTTTTGTAACATTATGCTTTCCACAACTAACAGATCAGGAAATGCTTAGTCGATTCTGGCTCTGCCAGGACTATAATTCAAAAGTCCGCCTACCAAAAGACATCCCTCTTACATCTGGGCCACTAGCAGTTGGAGTGGGATGGAAATCTACCCCTCTCAAAGAAACACCCCCATACAAATTGGAATTGGAAGCCACAATATGTTTCATAAGCTGCTTGTCTCTGACACTGTACCATGCAACCTATTGGGAAGAGACCTACTGAGTTACTTACAAGCATGTGTACAGTATACACCCAACAAAGTAGAAGTAGATGTTGGAGAATTAGATGAAGAAATTATATGTGGAGTGACAGCAATTTAATTAGAGCAAGAGATTGAAGCTAATATTCCACCTGAAATTGTTGCTCAAATACCTGATATTCTCTGGGCCAAGGGAAAATATGTGGAAGGACTTCTACAAGTCCCTCCGGTTAAAGTCAAAATTAAAGCAGGAGTTCAAATCCCACACATACCACAGTATCCACTGTCACCAGATCAACTCGCTGGTGTACGAGTACAAATAAAAGAGTTACGTGAAGCAGGTGTCATAAAGAAAACAGAAAGTAGAGCATAGACGCCATTGTTTCCTGTAAAGAAAACGGTCAAAAAAGGGAGAAAAGCCAGTATATCGAATGGTGCATGATTTAAGGGCCATCAATCAAATCATCGAGGAAGGCACTCCTGTTGTCCAAATCCCAGTACTTTGCTCAATGACATACCTACAGGAACATAGATGTACACCATAATAGAACTGGCAAATGCTTTCTTCAGTGTCACCTTGGATAAGGAGAGCCAAGAACTCTTTGCTTTCCGGTTTGAAGGAGAAAATGTTTATGCTTATCTGATGATAGAGACCAGCAACATGAAGAAAAAGATGGTGATGAAGGCAAAGATGGGACTGGTGCCAGTACTTTAGCATTAAAATCAACTGAGAGGTGTCCAATTTGTCTGAACAGTCTTTCCCTGGAGGCTGGCTTTCCAGAAGTATGTTGTCACGTTTGCTGTTTATCCTGCCCTGTTGACCTCAAACCCCTTCAAATCGTGTATGAAATAGATCCGGTTGATAGATGCATCAAGATCCATGTTGTGGCAAGAACACAAAAAGAAAACTGCAGTTGCAACCTGTGTCAGTGGTGCTGTACAAAATGGAAGATATGCTTTAGAACGGATGGTATGAAGAGATTTGCAAATTAAATCTTGAAAAGAGCAAGGACAAAACATTTGTCATCAGCAAGGCTGAGCGAGTATGAAGCAATCCTGCTTAAATTAGGAAAAATAGAAGTGAAAAGATATACTACAATCAATCCTGCCAGATTTTTTTCGTAGAGAGAGAAGAAGACCTCGAAGAGAAGAGTGACCACATCTGCTTAAAACTTATGGAAGAATAAATGCAGCAAATCTCCACAGTAAAGGACACTCCTCTTGAAAGTTCTGATCTGATCCTGTTTGCAGAGGGTTCACGCCTGTACAAAGATGGAGTACCCAAGAATGGCATATGCGGTGACAACATTGGAGGAAGTGATTGAGACCAACTACTCCCTTCATCACTTTCAGCGCAGGTTGCCAAAGTGGTAGCACTCACAAGAGCCTGTGAGACCACAAAGGATCAAATAGCCAACATCTACACTGATAGCAAGCATGCTGTCGAAGTAGTGCATGATTATGGACCCATAAGGAAGAATAGAAGATTCACAATTGCTGCAAGAGAACCAATTCAAAACTGGAAATATGTTCAAGAACTTTTTGAACCAGTCACCCTCCCAAAGGAAGTAGCCATCCTGAAGGTCAAGGCACATACTGGAGGACAACCCATGGAAGAAAAAGGAAACCATGTATCTGATCATACTGCCAGGAAGACTGCTGAAACACCAATGGAAGCAATCATGAAACTAATCACTGATTTTGCAAAGGAATAAGAAGAAGTCTGTAACAGATTTAAGGAAAAGAAGAGAACAAATACTGAAAGTAAAGGAACTGATTAAGTAATTGCAAGAATCTTCACCTGATGATTGGTATAAAATCATGTAAAAGGACGGAGCAAAGAAGGATCAAGATGGATTTTTGTGCAGGGAAAATTAAATATGTGTCCCACCTCAAACAGAGAAGATGATCATGCCACTAGCTCATGAACTCATGTATGCCCTAAGGCAATGGAGAGAAACATAAGCAAGGCTGGATGGTTTATTCGATACTCCAAAAATGCATATCAAGACTTTGTTGAGGGATGCATAATCTGTGCTAAAAATAACCCAGGAAAACAGCCCAGAGTACCACAAAGACATTTGGCCAAGTCACTATTCCTTTTCCAAAGACTTTAGATTTATTAAATCCAATTGTCCAAATCAAGCCAAAGTCTAAATGTTTATTGTGCGTAGACATGCTTCAAGCTGCATAGAAGCCTGACTGGTGTAAAAAAAATGCCAAGACAACAGTAATGAAGTAATATGCTGCTTTGGAGTCCCTGAAACGGGAGTTTCTTAGTGACGTGTACGGGTGACCCCACCCCCCTCTGATGCAACACAGGATTCCCGTTGCATCAGAGAAGGGCGGGGTCACCCATATACGTCACTGGGAAACCCCAGTGTTTCCCCTTGTCAGAGGGGGACAGGGTCACGTGACGGGTGGCCCCGCCCTCAGCTACATAAGAGCTATCAAGCTACCGCCGCATCATTGGCTGGGTGCCTCCGGTGGAGGCAGGATCCTGTGCGTGTTCCTCGTTGGAGTCGCTGGAGATCATCCATCGCTGGAGATCGAGAATTGGATTACATCACTGGAGTAGGAGCATGGATTTATTGGATTACATCGCTGGAATCTCTTTTTTGTTTTTAAATTTTTTATTTTTAATAAAAGACTTGTCCCAAGCCGTCTCCTGAGGTTTTTTAACATTTTGACACTTTCTTTTTGTGAAATGGTAAGGGTTCAATGTACCCCTTACCAATTCACATGGGGGGCCGGGATCTGGGTGTCCCCTTTGTTAAAGGGGGCTTCCAGATTCCAATAAGCCCCCCGCCTGCAGACCCCCACGACCACCGGGCAAGGGTTGTGGGGATGAGGCCCTTGTCCCCATCAACATGAGGACATCCTCCCCCTGTTGAAGGCATGTGGCCTTGTACGGTTCAGGAGGGGGGCGCTCTCTCATCCCCCCCTCTTTTCCTGCGGCCTGCCAGGTTGCGTGCTCGGATAAGGGTCTGGTGTGGATTTTTGGGGGAACCCCATGCCATTTTTTTAAAATTTTGGCACAGAGTTCCCCTTAATATCCATATCAGACCTGAAGGGCCTGGTAATGGAATTCTGGGGGACCCCCACTCATTTTTAAAAAAAATTTCAATGACTTTTATGTGTATTGTCGGGACCGACAATTCATTAATAGCCGGCACTAGCGCTATCACTTTTAAATTACTTTTTTTTCCTTTAGAAATGTCATTTTGCTCTCGGACTGTTCTAAACACGGGAAACATGCGCTACTTTACAGGCATACTATAGACACCCCCAGGTATGAAATTTAAAGGAATATTTCACTTTTATTGTTTCACTTTAAGCATTATTAAAATCACTGCTCCCGAAAAAACTGACGTTTTTAAAACTTTTTTTTGCATTGATACATGTCCCCTGGGGCAGGACCGAGGTTCCCAAACACTTTTTATGACAATAACTTGCATATTAACCTTTATAATTAGCACTTTAGATTTCTCCAATAGAATTTTAAAGGGTGTTCCGCGGCTTTTCGAATTTGCCACAAACACCCCAAATTGTTCGCTGTTCGGCGAACAGGTAAACAGCCAATGTTCGAGTCGAACTCATGTTCGACTCACACAGATAGCCCATCCCTACTGTTATGCCTTTGCTTGATCTTAGCAGTCAAGGCTATAGAGGAAAATTGCCTGTACAAATTACACATGCTAACAGGCATAAGGAGTCATTTGAGTAATTGCTAGATATGTTCACATAGGCCTGACAGTTCAAAAAAAAAAAAAAGGCACACACCTGGTTCCAATTTACTTTCATTTTGAGTTTAAGCTATACAAAGCTGCCAAAATACCAGTATGTCTAGAAATACTACAAATGTTCCATTATTGTGAAAATAAATTTTATGCTAAATATAACTTAAGGCCTTTGGGAATGTACCCTTGTTTAGTAAGGGAAAGAGGTATACAATGTGACATTATGATAGGAAATATGACAAACCCAGATTACACTTTGTTTAGAAATGGTAAATTTTCATGGCTTCAATAGATATGTTTTTGTCCTCATAGGAATCATCGTTGTAGGATTGTTTGTTTATTTGTTTTTTTTAGGTGTTCTAAATGTAAAATACAAAGATTACTACAATGACAGTTAGAATTGAGGAAGACGACCCCAAGGAAGAGATAGAGTGTTATCAAATAGTCAGATTAGCAGATTCGTATGATGCCAACATGGGTGATACGAATGAGTAAAAGATATGTATCCACATACACCCTAAGAAGAACTTTGCTCCACTTAGATGTGAAGTAGTACTGAGGACCCTCTGGTATCATACTAGGTAGGGAAGATATGGTAGTGACCCCACCATAGGGGTCACGAGGAGGAAAATGAGCAGAATTAGAGGGGTCTGATAATGTTGATATATATATACATATATATATATATATATATATATATATATATATATATATATATATATATATATATATATATATATATAAAGAGAGAGAGAGAGAGAGAGATAGTGTCGCTTTAATAATTTATATTGTGCTTGATTTGTTTCTTTCCTTTTTTAGATGGCTAGTTTCAATTCCTGGGAATCAAAACTGTTGGATGTGTGACAACACAAACACTGATAAAAAAACCCAGGAAGCTGCTCAAAATAGGCCTTCATACCAAAACCAATCTGAACTGACCAGATACTGTTGAAATCTCTTTCTTTGCCAGTCACATGATGTAAACACCCATTTAACTGTTCCCTTGCTGTTAAGAAGATATGAATGCTGATTGGACTAAACTATACAATCACACCTATAACACGCCTAGTGCTTATGCA
Organism: Aquarana catesbeiana; assembly: GCF_042186555.1. Lineage (NCBI taxonomy): Eukaryota > Metazoa > Chordata > Amphibia > Anura > Ranidae > Aquarana > Aquarana catesbeiana. Next base: position 151,909,270 of record NC_133334.1, on the reverse strand, counting down.
TATTCATAAAGTATATATATTGTTAAACTTGATGTTTTTAAGTCAGAGACACTTCCTGCTTCGCTCTGCCTGGTAGAGATGGAAGTCGGTCTGTGTTGTGTCTCTCCACTGCAGTGTTTGTATACAATAAAGCACCTCATAATCTTATCTTAAGATCTGGACTCACTATCTCATCATCTGTCTTGTTTTGAGACCCCTAAATTGGATTTAACAGTAGTATGCATATTATCTCTCCACACAGTGGTTAATCCAGCTTGAGCAGTAGAATGAGGTAACACAGAAGCAGGTAAAAATTTTGACAATAATTTAGACATAGACAAAGCAAAGCCTTGTTAAAACGAGGCATCTAAAGACTCACCTCTGGGCATTTGCAGATTAGAGTGTGCAGCTTGAACAAGGCCTTGCGGAACCGCATCAGCAGCCATGGAATTAGCAGCCACAGTAACTTGGGTAGTGCTAGTTGTCATAGCGAAAGCATCAACAGCAAGCACATCAACAAATAATTATCCAGCAACTGAAGAGTTAATACCCTCTGAGCAGTGAGCAATGTTATCAGGCAATTTGAAATTCAAATTACGTTTTTTACTTTTTTTCTTGAGACATGTCTTATTTACTTCTCCTGCAGAATCCTGTGTCAAAGGGGATTCAAATCTTTGCGGTCGCTTACAGATTCTTTTCTTCAAAGCCGCAGGCCGTATTGTGCATGCGCCATCTTCTGAGACCGGAGAGTACCTGAGACCATCCCGAACAGCTCCAAATGAGGGATCTTGCATCACGGGGTCAATGGGTAGTCCTCAACGGGAGGAAGAGGCAGTCGTAACAGGAGGAAGATCCGGAAGAACCATAGGGGCGACATCCACCATAGGATCGTTGTAGAAATGAGGATGTGGAGAAGCCGAAGGAACTGAATGTGGAGCCCTGTAAGCCGAGGATGAAGGGGGAGGCATAGACAAACATGACTGAAGCCACTGTTCTCCGTCGTCGGGTCCGGTCCGCTCCATCACCTGGCGCAGCAACGATTCCAAGGTACGACTGCAGATGTGCTTCTTTCTCTTGATCCTGCTGACTACACTGTTATGACGCATTTTTCTTTCTTTTATAGGTCTTTACTCGTGCCAGGACCATTACAGACATCTTAAGCCAATCAAAGACAAGTACACATAACTGACACAAACTAGTTTAAACAGTAATATTTTACTGTTTACCAGAATCCCATATGTGGTGGGTGGGGACATTTCTTGTCCCTCCCACCACTTTTATTCAGTGAGTGCATACACTTTTGAATTTTTATACTTTTTACCTAAAAATGATTGTCAATGTGACCTTAACACAGATTTATAGTGAAAGCCCTATTCCTGCTTGAGATATACAGTATAATTCAAAATCTGTTTCCCCGCAGTAGTTAAAATAGAATAAGTTTAGCTCAGCAGTAGTTATAATCAGCTTTCCCTGCAATACTCACAACAACAATACTTTCAACATTGCTGTCCCTCACAGGTTCACTATTAAGATCTGAAACCAATTAACATAAACACACACTATAAAATAGCAGGTGGGTCTGCGCTTCACTGACATGCAAGTGAGCATAATGCCGCTTACACACGAGCGGAATTTCAGTTGGAAAAATCTTGGATGGTTTTTCCGACGGAATTCCACTCAAGCTTGGCTTGCATACACACGGTCACACAAAAGTTCGCTGAACTTTCGACCGTCAAGAATGCGGTGACATACAACACTACGACGACCCGAGAAAATGAAGTTCAATGCTTCCCAGCATGTGTCGAATTGTTTCTGAGCATGCGTTGGAATTTTGCGTGTCGGAATTGGTACAGACGATCAGAATTTCAGATCTGAACTTTTTCCGACTGAAAAATTGAGAACATGCTCTCAATCTTTTGCTGGCTGGAATTCCACCAGCAAAAGTCCGATGAAGCATACACACGGTCACATTTAAAAAAATTTTTTTTTTGTTTTCAATCTCTCTTTATTAGATTTTCACTCAAAGTTTTTATAAAACAATAATTAATAACCAGTATATAACAATTGAACATATCCATCTTTACATCATATCTAGCATACAAAAAGGTATATTTTAATATGCCTATCCATAAATTGGCATACATGCTCAATCGTTATCCCTTCATTTCTACCTTCCCTATTACAACCACATTCATACCTATATTCCATCCACACCTCTTTCATACAACCAACCAGTCCATTACAAAAAAAAACAAAAAAACAAAAACAAATTCCCGTTCCTTCCATTTATATCAATCAACATTTCTCTTGATGACTGAAACTCATCCGATTTTTGCCAGATTTCTGGTATGTGGCTTGTTATAAACCCTTCTTCTCCTATCTGTTTTTCCATATACTGAATTTCGTTCATTTCACATATCCATTCCGCTATTGTTGGGCTTCTTATTTCTTTCCAGTTTCTTGCTATTATTGTTCTGGCTGCGGATGTCATGTGGTGGATAATATCTGTTTTGATTGTTTTTACTGATTTTGATGTTAAAGACAGTAACGAGATTTCCATACTCGGACTCTCCTCTACTCCCGATACTTTACCATAAATCTCGAATATCTTGTTCCAGAATCCTCTCACCAGATGACATCCGTACCATATGTGTTCCATCGTTCCTTTTTCTAATTTACATCTCCAGCATAAATCTGTATTTCTTTTGTTTATTAAATTTGAAGTTACTGGGCTCCTATACCATCTCATTGCAATTTTATAATTTCTTTCCTGATATCTATTTGCTATAGTTGTTCTATGTATAGTTTCAAAGATTTTTTCCCATTCTTCCTCTGATAAAGAATTTCCCATTTCAGCTTCCCACTTCTTTATGCTAGTTATCTCTCTAAGGGGGTCAGAAGGAAGTAGTTCATCATATATCTTCGATAGTTTTTTAATTGGGACTTGTTGTTCGACTAGTATTTTTTCAAATTTAGTTAATGGTCTATTTATCTTGGGTAGTTTAGCCTCTATAAATATCCGTATTTGCTAGTATTGCAACCATTTATTCTTATTTTCCAATCCCTTTTCCTGCAGCCCAGGTAGCCTCCCTTTCTCGAGTACTTGTACCATTCTTGCGTGTTCGGTTTTATTCCATTTCAAATAATTTGTAACCCCCATAGCTGGGGGAAATTCAAGATTGGAAAATAATGGGGTCATAGGTCCGATCATTGTGGAAAGATTCCCCCCTTTCACTACAGCATCCCAAATTTTTAATGTAGTGTTTACAAAAAGTGTTAAATCATTTTTTTTCGGTCTTAAATAGGGATTTATCCATGGAAGGGCTTTTAATTGGGGTCCTATTATTTCTTCTTCCAAACTGACCCATTGCTTTGTTTCTTTATTGTGATACCAATCTATTATGCTGGTCAATGATGCTGCCTGTAAGTATTTTATAAAATCCGGTAGCGCAGGTCCCCTGTTTCCTTTTTTTCTAATTAGGTTTTCTCTTTTTATCCGAGGTATTTTGTGAGCCCAAATAAAATCCAATATGGCCCTTCTTAGTTCAATCATCATTTTCGTTGGGGGGTCTAATGGTATTGTTTGAAAAGTATATAGTATTTTTGGTAATATGTCCATTTTTATTATGTTAATTCTACCCGTCCATGATTACCTTAATTTATCATATTTCTGTAATAATTTAATAGCTTTTCGGATGGTCTCCTCGTAGTTAAACCCCTGTAGTAATTTCATATCTTTTGTTATAAAGACTCCTAAGTATTTAATTGCATTTTGCTTCCATTTAAATGGAAAGTCCTTTTGCAGAAGTGAATATATTTTTTCATTTAATGATACATTCAACATTTCTGATTTGTCATAATTAACTTTGAAGTGACATAATTCTCCAAATCTTTTAAATTCTTTCATTAAATTTGGGATAGTTGTAATGGGGTTAGTTATGTATATTAATAAGTCGTCTGCGTATGCGGAAATCTTATATTCTTTATCCCTCACCTTTATCCCCTTGATATCTCTATTATCTCTAATTGCCGTAATGAGATGCTCCATTACCATTACAAACAACAAAGGGGAAAGGGGGCATCCCTGACGGGTTCCGTTCGATATTCTTATATCTTCTGATAGTGCCCCATTTACTCTCACTTTAGCTTTTGAGTTGGAGTACAATGCGACAATCCTACTAAGCATTTTCAGACCCATACCTAGTTGTATTAATGTTTCTTCCAAGAACCGCCATCCTACCCTGTTGAATGCTTTTTCTGCATCAACAGCCAAAAGGCATGTTTGGGTGGCGGTTCTTTGTGCATATTCCACCAGTGTACAAGTCTTTATGATGTTATCTTTAGTTTCTCTACCTTTTGTAAACCCCGCTTGGTCTAACTTTATATAATTGGGTAGGATTGGTGTTAATCTATTTGCTATAATTTTAGAATATAACCTTATATCTATATTAGTTAGGAAGATGGGTCGATAATTCTTACATAATGTATGATCTTTCTCTAGTTTTGGGATTAAAGTAATATGAGCTTCTATACTTTGTGGTACAAAACCTTGTGTATTAGATATAGAATTATATGTTTTCTTCAGGATGGGAATGATTATGTCTTGAAAGTTCTTATAAAATCTAGCGGTATACCCGTCAGGTCCTGGACTTTTTCCTGGGACCAATTCCATAATCGCTTGTTGGATTTCTTCTATTGAGATGTCTTTTTCCAGTGCCTCAACTATTTCCTTGGGGAACCTCGGCAAGGCTGTCTCCTCAATATATTTTTTAATCTCCTCCCCTTTCTTTTCCTCTTCCTTATTCCCTCGGGTTTGTTTTATTATTGTATAGATTAAAATAGTATGTATGGAATTCTTTTAATATTTCTTTTGGGTCGTATGTCATTTGCCCATCTGACTTTAATATTTTTATTATGGAAATTGAGGGTTGTTGATCCTTTAATATTTTAGCCAATATTTTCCCAGTCTTATTTCCATATTGGTACTAATGTGCTTTATTTTTGTCCCTTATCCTAAAAGATTCCTCATCAAGCATGGCTTGTAATTCCAATCTTTTACTTTTTAATTTTATTTTAACTAACGGGTTAAGATCCTGTTTATGTTCTTTATCCAGTTTCTCTATTTCAATTATTAATTGAGATTTGTTTTGTTCCTTTCTTTTTTTTAATCTTGAGCCATGCTTGATGAACGTCCCCCTTAGTACACATTTTAATGTTTCCTATTGCATGGGAATTGATGTTTCATCATTCTCATGGACTAACAAAAATTCCCTTATTGTTTTACGTATATCCTCTACGCATTCTTTGTCTTTAAGAAGGTTGTCGTTTAATCTCCAATTTCCCTTTGTTTTAGCACGTTCTATTACTTTAATTTCCAGATATAGTGGTGCATGGTCTGACCATAAAAACCCCCCTATATCTGATGATGGAGTCATCATCATTCCAGAATGGTTAATAAAAAAGTAGTCTATCCTGTGATAAGAATCATATACATTTAAGTAATATGAATAATTCTTATCCGTTTGATGTTGGGCCCTCCAAATATCCACCAATTGGTACTTTACTAATAACTCTTTAAAATTCTCTATTTGGTTATTATTTCTCTGAGCGTGGGTGTTAGTTGTATCCCTTTTTATATCCATAATAAAGTTAAAATCCCCACCCACAATCACTGTACCTTCCGCTTTTTCCATCATATTGTTTAAGGCCCTTATTCCATTCTTAATTTGATCATGATTTGGTAAATATAGGTTAATAATTGTAAAGCTTCTTCCAAATATCACTTCTTTTATAGCCAATGATCTACTGGCCTTACCCTTATCATTTTGCAATATTTGATGAGGTATATTCTTATGGAATGCAATAGATACCCCTCTTGATTTAGAGTAAAAAAATGTGTCATGTACCCAAATATTATAGTTTCGGTTGTTGAGTTTCGGAATGTGATTTGAACGAAAACGTGTCTCTTGAAACAAGTTAATGTCTATTTTTTGTTTATTAAATGAGTTTAGAATTTGGTTTCTTTTATTAGGAGAGTTAAGGCCTCTTGCATTGAAGGAACAGAACTTAACCTCACCTATAAAGAAAAGAGAAAAGAAAAAAGAAAAAAAAACAAAACCTCCCAAAACACTCACACACACAACTCTCAATCTATCCTACGTCTATTTGACTTATATGAAGTCTATCTTACTAACTGAAGTAAGTTCCCTTTTGTGGGGGATTCAGAAACTGGTGACCTAGATTTGTTGCCCGATCGTTAGCCTCATGCTGCAATTTAAATGCTAATTTTTTACTTTTGCATACCATTTTCTTTGTTTCTTTTCTATTTTCTCCTCTTCCACTGTTCTTCTAGCGTATTACTAATTTTCCCTTACTATACCCTCTATTTTCTTTCTCTCCCACTCCCTAAAAGTGTCAGGGAGGGCATTTCCCAGAGCTAAAAAAGAGGCGGGGAAGGGGAGCTGGGGAGCGGGGGGGGGGGGGGGGGGGGGAAACACTTAAAGACATGTACAACACATATCTGTATTACTCCCTGTGCTCCGACCTACATCATATTGTTCCGTGATATTTCTTTTCCATTATAATGTGAAGGAAGAAGGAGAAAATCCATTACATCTTGTGTTTCATTTAAATCATATTATTCCATAACACACCCTTTACAATATAAAAAAAAAAAAAAACCTTCCCCTTTTTTCCCTTATTCTTTTTTCCGTGTCACACCCGTATCTATTACATCTTGTGTTTCATTTTATATCCTATTATTCCATAACACACACAAAAAAAAGAACCCATCCTAATCTTTCCTCTTCTCTGCCTCCACTCGCTATATTATTTAATCCTACTTATTTGTTCAATATACAATTATATAATTATATCAAATTTCCCTTCCCCCCCACGCCACACAAATCCAGTCATATCTTTCTAAATGCTTTCATGTATGAAACAGGCCAGTCCGGCAGTTCTATTTCTGGAATCTTAAGAACTGCTAAGAATTCCGGTAAGTCTTCCAAGTCTCTAAATGATGCAATAAGTCCCTCTCTTTGAGCTTGTAATTGAAATGGAAATTTCCATCTATATTGAAGATTATTCCTTATTAGTTGCTCCACCAGGGGCTTTAATGCTCTTCTCTGGTCCAATGTGAATTTTGATAAATCTTGAAAAAATAATAATGGGTCTCCCTCATATTGGATATTTCTATTTTGGCGTGCTGTGAGCATAATTCTATCCTTTATGTGGGCATTTTACAGATAACATCCCGTGGTTTATTAGGATCTAGTCTTCTTATTCCCGCTACTCTGTGTGCTCAATCGATTATTAAATCCTTTATATCACTGTCCTGAATTATTTCCTGAAAGATTTTCTGTAATGTTGTTATAAGTTCCTTTGAGCTCACTTCTTCCTTTAAACCTCTAATTCTTATAATGGATCTTCTATTTCTATTTTCTTGCTCGTCTAAACTGTTTATTACTTGATTTAATTGATTCCCTTGCTTCTGTATTTTTTCCTCTATCTTCATCAGTTCCTGTTCCGTTTTTGAGACTCTCGTGTCTAATATAACCATTTTTTCTTGTGTATTTTTTGTGGATGTCTTAAGCTCTTGTATCTCCATTTTATATGATTTTTCCAGCCTATGCATGTATTGATCCATATCTGCCCTGGTTGGGAGGGATTGAATGTAGGTTCTTATATCCCATTTTTCTTTATCCTCTTCCTTTTGTTCACTTATTGAGCCCGTTATGTCAATTGGTGAACTATTTCTGGGATGATCTACTTGCTCTTCCCCTGACGATCTAGATGTTAACGATAATTCCACTATGTTTGATATTTCCTGCGATGTTTGTAGTGCTTGTATTGTCCGTGGAGATTGTAGTTGTAGTTGTAGAAAAATCTCCTTAATATCAGATGTTTGTGTAGCTTGTGCCCCTGTAGGGTTTTTATTTTTGCTTTCAGTTTTATCTTTTTTGTTCTTTTGAGGTTGTGGTGTTTTGTTACCCTTCTTGGGCGCCATATTGCTACTCTCTTCTTTTCCTCCCCTCCGTCCTCTTTGCCAGGTGATTACTAAGTTTGTAGTTATTTTCCAAGCTTATCTCTTTCTTTATATCTTCCTCAGACTACTGATGTAAATATGTTTATACAAGCTGTACCATATTATCCCCTTATATCCTGTGTTATCCCCCCATATTTATGTCCTTTATTTATATTGGGGAAATAAGGGAATCCTGTTGTTATAAAATCCTTTTAACATATCAGATCGTGAGCTATTCAAAATGGGATTTAGTTAGATCTTTCCCAGAAACAGTTTCACTTACTCAGAGCATTATGTCCCTCCTTGTTTCAATCCTCTAATGTATTAAGACTTACAGTTCTTTACGGTTCTTTATGCAATTCTTTATATTACTTTATATTACTTCCATAGTCGTACCTGTTGTTCTGATTTCGCCAGCCTCATCTCCGGTTTTATGTAGTGCAACACCTAGGCGGCCAGTGTTCAGTCTACTACCTTTAATCGGGGAGATCTCCTGGGTCCACCTGATCTCTGCCGCTTGGTTCCCGAGAGTCCCGCCGGAGGGCGCGTTCCTAGGCGAGCCGTCCCTGCATGCGCCGACACGCAGAGGCTCCCGCTCAGCTTCGCACGCCATCTCCTGGCTCCGTCCTCGGTCACAATCTCGGCACCCCACAGGTACAGTTCCTCCCGGATCTCCCGATTTCCCACAGCCGCCTCTAGTTACTTCCACTACTGCTCCGGCTCCTTTGTATCCAAGTAAGGCAAGTAGGCTGCTATAGTGTCGGAGAGAACCAGCAGCGTTGGAAGATTAAGCATGTGTAACAGCCACCCAGACCACCATCGTCTGCAGCGTCTACAGCGTCTGCAGCATGTCAGCCACTCGATCTCCCTAAGCGGCCATCTTGGTCAGCAGCTCCTCCCTCCCATCACGGTCACATTTTTGGACCAAAAGCTCTCATCTGACTTTTGCTGGTGGAATTTGCGCTCATGTGTACGGGGCATACGTCCATAAAATCCATATTTATACTGGACAAGCAGTGGCCAGGTGAGTAGTTCACTAGTGGGTGAATGGAACACTTACAATCACCAGCAGCTCCTCAGTAGGTTTGGGAATCCCTCATGACTCGCATCTAAAAGATAGAAGAAAGGGCTCCAGGCAAGTATGAGGTAAACAAAATATATAAAACAAAGTTGTGCTACTCAATATAAATAGAAAAAACAGCAGCCAGCATCAACAATGATAAAAATTGTGAAAAAGGTGAGCAGTAAAAAATACAGCGCTAAAGAAATATAACCACCCAAAGCTTTCTTTGGGGTGGAATATACACTAAAGTGAACTTGTGAATAATAATATAACTAGATATATAATAAGTGTTCATTACATGTGAAAAATTAGAAAAACTTGTACAAACATAACATAATCGCATGGATGCATGTAGTCCATCTGTAAACTACACATGAAGTGTTTAACAGACCAAAGTGTTCAGCTGAGGTAATAAACTTGTAAAGGATATTCACAGTAGTTCATAAAAGCAATCAATATAGACTTTGGAAATAATAAAAGGTGCAATCCTTCTTATGGGCAAAAATGACAAATGTGCATTGTATGGGTGACTTCACACACAACACTCTGGGATGTGCATTGTAAGGGTGACTTCACACACGACACTCTGGGATGTGCATCAGACATCAAGGGAGGGGGATGAGTACTCTTACCCCAAAGCGTGGACACACACGCCGTACGGCGCTGGGTCAATCAAGCATGAAACGATCATCGAAAATGAATCCTCCAACCAAAATTTCTACAGGCAGAGGGGTGCAAATCAACATCAACATCCAGGGGGGTCCGTGGTGAGTAATCACAGTATAGGCTCAAGAAGGAAGATGTTTGTAGTCCTCCTAACTTTTCAACCTCATTCTACTAGTAATGTGGGTGATCAGCGGACACTAACTGACCATTTTGACACTTTTTGGGGAACAATGACACTAATACAGTGATCAGTGATAACAATATGCACTTATCACACTGGCTGGGAAGGGGTTAACATCAGGGGTAATCAAAGGGTTAACTGTGTGCCTAACAATGTAATTTTTCACTGTGGGGAAGGTGCTTTTACAACAGGAAGGCATTGATTTCATGGTCGTCATTCTTGCTCTCTGCCTAACGATCGGCATGTACCGGCGGACATAGAGTCCGTGGTATCCAGAGATCAGCTTCCGCTGTGTCTAATCGCAGCGGGTTGACGGTGCCGCCATGCATGCCCCAGACCCATAAGTGTCGGATCACGGTACATGATCCTGCGCAGGGGAGCTGCCTTGCCATCGTACAGCAAGTGGTTGGCATTCTGTTAAAGGAGCAGTTTTTTAACTTTTCTTCATTGGTGTCTTTTCTTCATTGGAAAGACACCACTCTGAAACAATAAAAATGAAAAATTCCTTTACACATAGTGCCTTAGAGCTCCCCTTAGTCTGCCTGTGAAGTGGCACATCTTTACAGTGTATAGAATCTGCTGCAGCAAAACTGACATATGTAAAGGAAAAAAATGTAATTGGTTTTCCCAGCTGCAAGCCATTGAGAGCAATAGAAAAAAAAGAAGAGAAAAAAAAAGTGGGATCCCCCCCATGCATAAAAGGGCCTGGTATGATTTTTAAGTAGACCCACCCCACAATTAAGCAAAAAAATGGCTTCCCTCCAAAATCCATACTAGACCCTAACCAGAGCATGCAGCCTGGTAGGCCAGGAAAAGGGGGTAATGAGCAAACGCCCCCCCGAACCATACCAGGCTACATGTCCCCAACATGGGGGGTTGCTTTGCACCTAGCCCCCATATGATGGGGACAATGGCTTCTTCCCCACAACCCTGGGCGGTGGTTGTGGGAGTCTGCGGGCAGGGGGGCTTATCGGCACCTGGAAGCCCCCTTTATTAAGGGGGCCCCCCTATGTGAATGAGTATTGCGCACATAGTACCCCTACCCATTCACCCAAAATAAAAAAATTGGAGTGTAAAAAAAATGGTTTTTGACAAGTCCTTTATTGAAAAAAAAACAAATAAAAAAACAATGTGGATGTAGATCCATCAAACACAACGCCTGCTACACTGCCAGACCTGAAAAAAAAACAACAAAAAACACTCAGTCTGTGACAAAGGCTAACCACTGACTGCCTGCTCCACCATCTGACAGTCCTTAAATAGGTAAGGGATGGGCCACCTGGTGACATCACCTGGTGAAACTGCCCCCTTGTGACGTCACCAACCAAAATCCATACCCGACCACCTCTCAGGGTTGTGGGGAAGAGGCCCTTGTCCCAATCAACATGGGGACAATGTGCTTTGGGGTGGGGGGGGGAGCACCCCCCCATGTTGAGGGCATGTGGCTTGGTATGGTTCAAGTTGGGGGCGCTCGCTCATCCCCCCTTTCCTGGACTGCCAGGCTGCATGCTTGTATGAGGGTTCGGTATGGATTTGGGGGGGATCCACGCCATTTTCTTTTTTTTTTGCAGAGGGTTCCCCTTAAAATCCATACCAGACCCAAAGGGCATGGTATGGATTGGGGGGACCCCCACGCCGATTTTTAAAAAAAAATTATATTGCCAACTAATCTGGCAATGTTTTTTTTTCATTCAGCTGTCAGTGGGGAAGCCCGCTGACAGCTGATGACTCATCCATTGTGAAGAACATGGCGGCCGGCTTCCTGGCTTTGCTCCTTAACAACCTGAACATCCCGCCGAGCACACAGAAAATGTGGGTGTTCGGCAAACACCCAAACGGGCGATATTCAGGCCGAACTAAAGAGATATAAAACCCAAAACCAAAAATGTAATATATTGCAGCTTACCAATCATTAGATGTGGTGGCAGCATCAGATTTATTTTCTTAGGCCTTTTCCCTCTATATATTCACCTGCCCTGTTTGATCTGCCCAGGAACACAACATCTTCATTGGAAAGACACCACTCTGAAAGAAGGAGCACAGAGGCATATATGGACAGCAGCACTGTCAGTCCGGGAGTAGGGGAGTGTTAGATGTACTAGTCGATTTAAATACACTAACAAATTGAAGCCAAGCTCCAGCTAATACTTTATACGCAGTTACAGCAAACTGTTTTTTTCAGGATAAAAGTTTTACATAAATAAAAGCAGATCATTGTAATCACCCCTGCTGGTGGTAAATGGTTTGTCTAACCTCTCTAACTGATGCATTGGGGTTAATTTACTAAAACTGGAGAGTGCAACATCTGCATCTGGTGCAGCTGTACATGGTAGCCAATCAGCTTCTAACTTCAGCTTGTCCAATTAAACTTTGACAAAAAAACTGGAAGCTGATTGGTTTCTATGAAGACCTAAACCAGATTTTGCACTCTCAAGTTGTGCAGCTTTATGTAATTGGGGCTCTGTTATGTGCATCTCACACTGTGTTAAGACGTCGATGTTTGTACTAGAGAATGAGTGTGCAGAGTCTCTTCAGAAAATTCCACTTCAGGGTGAAATGTTTAATCCTACAGAGATTTGGTGACATGATCAATAACATCCTGTGTCAGTGCAACGTATCTGCTGGCATCTGCCAGTTTGCATCAACCTAAGTCATTACAATTAGATGTTTTAAACAGTTTATGTGTAAAAAGGAAAAGAAAGAAAACATTATAATCCAAAGTATCCCTTTTATGTGTAGCATGGTGGAAGCCCAACATTTCTGGTGAAACCGGTCAGAACTCAGGACTCTTTTTACTATGCTACAGATAAAAAGGACCCTTTTGATGTTCCTTGGAGGAATATAGATGCTGCGTGTGTGCATTATCTACTCTGGAGCTTGCATTGAAACACAGCTTGATGCATTACATATGTGAATATTCTCCTTTTCAGTCTGAAGATATCTTTGAATTGTGTGAGGACATATATGTCACCAAGTATATCTGTGCCCCAATGTAGCATGGTGCGTTAGGTTTTTAGTAGGGATGTACAAACCATGGTAGTTTTATTATGTGGTGTATAATAAATAATGTTATCACATGACTGTTCCAATATATCATTCTGAATATATTACATTGTTTGTATGACATTTTGCATTATATTTTTCATGGTAGTCCCTTGTGTGGAGTAACACATAGTTTTTTTGGTTCTTCATTTCGGTTTTTATGTATAGTTGTGCAGCTATTTATATTTAGGTCTCAGTAACGTGCAGCTCACATTGTGTTGCTGAGACATCAATGTTTGTACTAAAGAATGAGTGTGCAGAGTCACTTCAGTAATTTCTGAAATGTTCAATCTTACTGTGATTTGGTGACATGGTCAGTAACATCCTGTGTCAGTGCAATGTATCTGCTGATATCTGCCAGTTTATTTAAACCCTATGTCATTACAATTATATGTTTTAGCTCTGGTTCACATTGATGCTACTTTGAAATTGCGCTACTTCACTTGAAGTAGCGCAATTTCAAAGTTGCAAGGTCAGCGTGATTTCAGGTGCTACTTGATATACATCTGTGTGGCTTCATACACAGATATCTGTAGAAGTCTCACCTGAAATCGGCAAAAGTAGTGCAGGAATTACTTTTGCAAATCGGTGCGGCGCCGCAGAATTGGTGTCGCACCGATTGGAACAGTGCCATTGCCTCCAATAGGCTGTGACTTGTCATGCAATTTGATCTCTCAAAGCGCATGACAAATCGCTCCAATGTAAACCTAGGCTCAAACTGTTTTGTGTCTGCACGCTCTTTAGTTTTAGTAGATCAACCCCATTTAGTGGAGCGTTTGTTAGTTTGAAAAGTTACAGTCTTAGGGCTCATTTACACTTGCTTCGGTTTCAACACACATTAACGGTTAGTTACACTTGCTTCAAAACAAGGCTTCGGACAGGCTTTGTTAAAGCTCTCTGAACGCTAGTCAAAGCTTCTGTGAGTAAATAAAATGGTTGGCTTACAGTCCTGTTTACACCTTGCTTTTGCTGTGCTTTGCTTCGGCTTTGCTTAAAAAATTATACCCCATGTAGCTTTAGTGGTGCTTCAAAGCATCTTCAAAGCCTTCATAGAAGTCTATAGCAAAGCTTGCTTGAAGCCCCATCGAAGCCCCACAAAGCCTCACTAAAGCCCCACCAAAGGCTCATGCAGGCCCTGTCGAAGCTCCACCAAAGCCTCATTGAAGCCCCACCGAAGCCTAATCAAAGCTTTATTGAAGCACCAAGCAAAAACAAGGTGTAAACAGGACTGTAAGCTAACCATTTTATTTAGTACGAAGCGTGTCTGAAGCCATGTTTTGGAGCAAGTGTAAACTAGCCCTTACTGGACAGATCACAGGTGAAAAAAAAGCCTAAAAAAGAAAACAGATGCAGCCATTACATCTAAGAAATTGTAAGCTGCAATACAATAAATGTTTGTTTTTGGGTTTAATACTGCTTTAATAAAATAAAATAATACATAAAATAATAAAATTATGTAATTTTCAGCTAATGTATGTGCACCTTTTCTCTTCCTTCAACACACCAGCCATAGCAAGACACAAGGGTTGATTTAGTAAAACTGGAGAGTGCAAAATCTGGTGCAGCTCTGCATAGAAACTGTAACGAGCCCCTTGCTCGCTCGGTTCCACTCTCCCGACTCTCCTCTACAGCTATTGAATCAGATTGCAATGTCTGATGGTTCAGTCATCCAATGCTCCAGGATTAGAACTTCAGCTATGTGCCGTTCTAACCCAGTTGTGATAGCTCAGAACAAACACCAGGCAGGCTGTATGTAAGTTCAAACAGGAATCTCTTTTATTGCAATATACAGGCTCTTTTATACACTAAAAGTGGAGGTGCATACCTCCGACTCATATTATTCTAACAATACAGCTGTAACCTAATTAACATGAGCTAATTAACTAATCCCTTTAGACAGCCTAGATGACTCAGACATGACCTTTAGGCCAGACTGGCCGTCTTGTAGTTCAGAAAATCCAATCAAGTCGAGTCTGTGTGTCCTGGGGGACCAGGACCCGAATCCACAGTAATACCCCAAATGCCAGGGCCCACGATCGATCGGCAAGAGGCTAGCATACAGTCCCCTCCAGAAGTCTCTCTCCCGGCTAGGTCTGTCACATTTCTCCCCTTTCGGCAGGAGACTAACACAGGAGGAGACCCCAGACGGGTTGACTCCGAAGTTAGTCAGTAGTTCCAGTCCTCTAATGCCTGTACCCACACAGTACCCCAAACAAATTGTTCCAAACAGAGTATTACTCACCCAGCCAACCTCTGCCTCTCTCAGAGAACATATCTGCTGCTGGGGAAAGGCCTGGACTGGCCCTTCTCCCTGGAGTCCTTTCTGCCGCTGGAGAGAAGACAGGGTGTCTGGGCTCACTCCGTCATGCTGTTGGGGATCTGGGCTGACTGCCCAGCATCCCTGGGGTATATAGGTGGAGACTGAAGTCCCATCCACCTTCACAGGAAATCCATCCTCTGTAAGTTGAGGGCAGAGGCCAGCAGTACTCGGCCCTGTTGCCAGCCCTTCTGCTGGAAACCCCACACCATCTACTCTGGAAGTGACCACCTCCTTCTCACCCTGAGCCTCCGGAACCGACGCAGGTGTAGGGCAGAGATCTTGGACCCTCTGTCCGGTTGCCAGTGGTTCAGCTGGGGAAGTTCCTTGTAACTTCACAGATACTTCTGTTGGTGCTGGGCAGAGCACAGTGAAGTTTGGCCCTAATAACAGCTCTTCTTCTGCTGGAGGCTCACCAGGTTGTTCTTCCTCAGCAGAAAAGTCTATCAAATCCCCTGTCTCTGCAACTGGTGTCTGGGGATAAAGGTTCACCATCTCCTCTCCGTGGAACCCAGAAGATGCTATCAGTGCTGGGCAGAGCACAGTGAAGTTTGGCCCTAATAACAGCTCTTCTTCTGCTGGAGGCTCACCAGGTTGTTCTTCCTCAGCAGAAAAGTCTATGAAATCCCCTGTCTCTGCAACTGGTGTCTGGAGATAAAGGTTCACCATCTCCTCTCCGTGGAACCCAGAAGATGCTATTATTGCTGGGCAGAGGTTAGCAGAGCTCTGCCCTGTTGTCAGCACTTCAGGTTTGGGGACGGCAATCTTCAGATTTTCCACTGCCGATTCTCTGGCATGCTGCTGGACAGGCACATTCCTCCATCCAAGATCATCCCATGCAGAAACAGGTTCATCAAGGTCAGTCAGCACTTGCTGCATCCACCATAAGACCTCCGCCTCCATAGCTGCAGGGGCAGGTTGGCAAAGCACACTGTTACTCTGCCACATTGTCAACTCTTCAGCCAGGATTTCAGAGTTGTCACCTGGTATTTTCTGATAGTCCCAGGCAAAGGGAGCACCACCCTGCTGCTGAGCAGAGTCTAACAGCTGTTTGTAGGCGATCTCCAGCTCCCATTCCTGAACGGCCAGAAACTCCAAATCTTCCTGTGCCCAGTGCACTTCTGAGACATTCAGTCTTCACTCTCTGTGCTCCATTATTTCCTCCAAACTCCACTCCCGATCACTCCCAAAGTCAAGGTCCCTGGACAGCCTCCAGTATAACAATCCCAGGCCACCGCTGTCCACGGGCACACTTGGGCTACATACCACTGGAGGGCTCTGTAGCTCTCGTCCAACCGCATTTCTGCCCGGATCAGCCTGCTTTACTCGGCTGTCCACTCCTGGTTCGGCTGTTCCCCCAAAAACAGCATTCGCACTTCATACTGCGACCAGTACCTCACATGGATGGAGGGGAGAACTTTTCCCTGGTGTTGCTGCTCACGGGCTAGTGCTTCCTTCCAGAGTTCACAGCGGATAGAATCAAACCATCCTAGCAGGACCTGCTCTGATACTGGTCCTCTGTGCTGTATCTGCATCTCTCGCAACCTCCTTCTGAATTCCTCATCCATGGTGGCTGGTATCTCTCCTCTCCTGCTATCTGGACCTTGGATCCAGGTGATGGTTTGGATGTGTTCACGGCAAGGAAGCACGATCCCACCATTCCCTCCACGGCTCTCAAGTAAGTCTTTCAGCGTGGCTCTCCTGCAGGCTGGTTTGGAGTGTCCCAGTAACTGGAGAGCAAATCCCACTGCTGCCAACCAATGTAACGAGCCCCTTTGCTCGCTCGGTTCCACTCTCCCGACACTCCTCTGCAGCTATTGAATCAGATTGCAACGTCTGATGGTTTGGTCATCCAATGCTCCGGGATTAGAACTTCAGCTATGTGCCGTTCTAACCCAGTTGTGATAGCTCAGAACAAACACCAGGCAGGCTGTATGTAAGTTCAAACAGGAATCTCTTTTATTGCAATATACAGGCTCTTTTATACACTAAAAGTGGAGGTGCATACCTCCGACTCATATTACTCTAACAATACAGCTGTAACCTAATTAACCTAATTAACATGAACTAATTAACTAATCCCTTTAGACAGCCTAGATGACTCAGACATGACCTTTAGGCCAGACTGGCCGTCTTGTAGTTCAGAAAATCCAATCAACATTATCACAATAGCAGAGTTAATTAAACACAAACAACAATGGGATCTAATGACTCTTAGATCCCATACTAGAGACTTATTTACAATACACATTTTAGCAGACAACAGACAGGTAGCTGGAATTGATGACATTAGCATTTAACAGTAGGAGTCCCAATGGTATGAATCAGTCACTATTCCAATATGGCAAATCCAGGGTCCCCAGAGTCTGTGTGTCCTGGGGGACCAGGACCCGAATCCACAGTAATACCCCAAATGCCAGGGCCTACGATCGATCGGCAAGAGGCTAGCATACAGTCCCCTCCAAAAGTCTCTCTCCCGGATAGGTCTGTCACAGAAACCAATCAACTTCCAGGTTTTATTGGCAAAGCTTAGCTGAACAAGCTGAAATGAGAAGCTGCTTGGCTACCATGCATAGCTGCACCAAATTGTGCACTTTCCAGTTTTAGAAAATCAATGCCAGAATGTGCATGTGAATTGTACCTGATTCAGGATCATGTCCAACTGAGTTTTCCAAAGCTGAACTTCCATACTCAAGCTCAGAAAATACTGTTTACAAGAATACAACATTTACAAGCATCATAGGGACAGATGATTTGGGTTATAGAATTTATAGAAGGTTTGCAGAGTAATTCATTTGTTATAATGTTGTATTTTAATTATATTATATAATTATAATATAGTATCTCGTTCACACCAGTGCGGTTTTGAAATCGTGCTACCTCAGCATGATTTCAAAGACGCAGATCATTGCGATTTGGATGTGTGACTTCATTGCGGATTGCAACTTCATTTAACAAAAGTCAATGCAAGTCACAATGAAATCACAGAAAAGTAGTGCAGGAACCTTTTCAAAAGTCGCTGAGACTTGAGTCGCAACAATTTGAATAGTTCCATGGCCACAAATAGAGTGACTTGTCATGTGATTTTGAACTGTCAAATTGTCTGACAAATTGCATTGTTATAAATGAGGGCTAATATCTATATTATTAATGAAAATATTGAAGTTTATAAAGTTCTACTGTATATATTCTGTATTTGTTAATGTATTTATCTAAAAACATATACCTATATGGTTAACATATATCTATGTGATTATTTATTATGTGACCATCATAATTCAACAAACTTGAACAACAAACTTGAACAACAAACTTGGCAACAAACTTTTACCCTTAAAAATCTCCATAGGCGACGTTTAAAAAATTCTACAGGTTACATGTTTTGATTTACAGAGGAGGTCTAGGGCTAGAATTCTTGCTCTCGCTCTATCAATTGCGGCGATACCTCACATGTGTGGTTTGAACACCGTTTTCATATGCGGGCGCTACTCACATATGCGTTCGCTTCTGCACGCGAGCTCGGCAGGATGGGGTGCTTTTAAAAATTCTTTTTTTTCTTATTTTACCTTTTTATTTTTTACTTTTACACTGTTCTTTAAAAAAAAAAAAAACTAATTGTGTCACTTTTATTCTATTACAAGGAATGTAAACATCCCTTGTAATATAAAAAAAGCATGACAGGACCGCTTAAATATGAGATCTGGGGTCCGCCGCTACCGACAGCTCCGGTAAGTGGCGGAGGGCACCGGAGAGCGGCAGGGGGGCCCTATTCTACCGCCCATAAAAGTGATCTTGCGGCAAATCCGCCACAGAAACCACTATTATTGGAAACCGAACCGCTCACTGAAGAAGAGGAAACCGGGGTTATGGCAGCTAGCTGCTGCCATAACAACGATATTCCTCTTCAAAGACAGGACATATATTGGTGTGCGGTGTTCTGGAAGTGGTTAAATATAATGCTTATTAATATTCAAGATTCTACACTTTGGGTGCTTTCATTTGTAATGATGTTCATTGAAATAGCTCAGTTACCCAATTAGTAATCAGTCCCAATATGAAGTCCTTCTTGAAAGATACTGTGTATATACTGTATCTTTCCTATTGCACTGATTGATAATCCTTTTCTGGTGTGTAAGCTTAAAGCGGAACAGAAAGTTCTACTCATCCTCAAGTTTAATGCTCCCACTTCCACTTTTCTTGCCTAGGTGAGAAGAGACAAAATTCGCCCCCCCCCCCCACCCACCCACCCACCCACCCACCCTCAACCTCAACCTCAACCTCAACCTCAACCTCAACCTCAACCTCAATCTCAACCTCAACCTCCTAGGACACATAACACATCCCAGGAGGCTGCGGGACTAGTCTGCGAGTGCAGCGGGTCTCATGAATACGTAGTGGGGAACCATCCTGTGAAACTGTAGGAAGTCACGGCTGGCTTCCCACAGCCAAGATGGCGGTGCCAGGGACCCAAAGACTGTTGAACAACCAGCCCGGGTGAACACAATGCTGGATTCCTGGACTGGTAAGTGTCTGCTTTTTAAAAGTCAGCAGCTACAGTATTTGTTGCTGCTGACTTCATTTTTTAATACGTTACGAAGTTGCTCTTTAAGGCTACTTTCACACTGAAGCTCCATGCTGTTAGCACTAAAGCGCGGCTTGTTTTTGTGGCACTTTCGAAGCACCGTAAAAAGTCCAGTTTTGTGGCACTTTCAAAGCACTTTTAAGGCACTTTGGAAGTGCTGCCCATTCAATGCAATGGGCAGGGGCATTTTGGGAGCGCTAAATACAGCTCTCCCAAGCCGCCCCAAAGATGCTGCTTGCAGGACTTTTCCTAACGTCCCGCAAGCGCACCGCTCCAGTGTGAAAGCAAAGAATGGGAGGCAGTTTTCAGGTGCTTTTTAGAGGTTATTTCAAGAGCTAAAACGCCTGAAAACTGCCTCAGTGTGAAAGGGGTCTAACTTGTGAATCACACTATCTATGTTTTTCTCAAACTCCTTAGTAAACAATGCAAAATAAAAATGTATCTTCTGGTAATTACGTCTTAAGAATCCTTTACTCACAGGACCGAGAGTTTCAGCTAACAAGAAATCATTACACTGCTTACTTTTTTGTTTGCTAAAAGGCTTATAAAACAATTTGAAGATTAAGAGGTTAGTTTTGGGAAAGAACTAAAAAAATAAAAATAAAAATAAACAATAACTTTCATTTACAATAATGACTTTCTAAAATGCCACTAGCAAAGAAAGGGAAAAAAAAGACAGACTTTCATATCTTTACAGACAGACATCAATAAACTGTCCTGAGGCTGCCCAGGAAGAGTGAGTTAGTTATTATTGTTTGAGATATTGCTAGGATGTTGCTTTTGTCTAATTTTCAGAGCTCGGATGTGTACATGTCAATAGAGTGGAAAGAACCTCTTCACATCCTTTTATACATTATATAACATTTAAAGGTGATCTATGAAAGCTATTTGGTATTGACAATGTAAAGATAATTATTAATTACTGGATATTGAATGCTATGTGGATCATAATGTATGTCTCTCACGGCTAGATTACTTCATTGCTGAACTGTTTTAGTGACGGTAACTCCAAGTCATTACACAATTTGTAGCAGAAACCCAATTTTAAAGAAATATTAAGGATGGGTTGTTTTTCTACTTGCAATAAAAATTCCAGCACCAAGCTAAGCAAGGATTTCCACTGAAAACGACTTTGCTTTTGCTGCATAAAAGTGAGAAAATGTTTACTAAAGGAAAGTGAGCCTTAAAAAATATGCACCTGCCTATAATTAAAGGGGTTACAGGTCTGTTTTATATTTTACTAGTGAGTATATTAAGAAGATTCATGGTCATGCTCAAACCTGTCCAAACTAGTAGCAGGTTGTGGTTTTTATGCTATGAGTATACTAGAGCATTCAACTGAGAATGTCTTGTATAGATACTAGAGGATTCCAGTAAATGGCAGGCCATGGGGATCCAGACAATACACGTGGGAACCGGCTATGAAGAAAAGATGATTCGCCCTGGTCTCCTGATGTCCTATAAGGTACTGGTGAGGGTTATGCAAAGACAGCTCCTTCTGGTATGACTGTATGTGGGTGTTCCCCATAGTGCAAGAAGCCATGACAATGCTCAACATTAATTTAGATCCATCCTCTATTAGGACCTTCTCCAGTATTTACTGGGTAAAGGAATGACATGCATTTTGCTCCTTCACCCAATAAGTCCTGAGAGAGATCATAAGAGGCTGTATAATGTTGAGCATTGCCTTGTGTTCCCATGCAGTACCTTGGGTTTTTTGGGATTGTAAATCCTTGGAATGTTTTGCTGTATGTACTTAGCAATGCTGGGTAGAAGCAGCTCCCTATACACAGTTGTATTCAGCTGCAAATGTGTGCGTAATGGAATAGTACTTGTTTGTAACCCACCCGATATTGCTACCAGTGTTGGCTGTTGGTCAATATGTGATGTATAAAAATTGCTGCCTTTTTTCTAACCTTGATGACATAATAATAGATGATGTTAAAAACATACAAAATCACAATGTTGTATCTTACTACTGGATGTGATAAGACTGAATAAATGCTTCCTCCTGTCTGCAGAAAACTGATAACATCATTTGGTTAGGAAAAGTCAATGATCAAGGACTGATATTAAATGTTAAAGTGTTGCCAAAGCACTGGAACCTAATACAAAGAAATACTTTTAGGTTTGAAACAAAAGTGACTCCCTAAAAGTCAATGGGCCCTGTTCATCACCATAAACTAATCATAATTTTTGTTGGTATACTGTGGCATGTCACAATTTTATTTATGAGGATTTGTAAAAAGGTCCACTCTAAACATTGTGTGCTGAAGATGCTATTCTCAAGCGTAATAGTTAAAAAAATTACTACTGTAAAATGTCACATTTACTTTTTTATTACAGCAGTTTTTGCTGAGGCAAATAAGTTAAGTTAACCGCTTTAAGGACCAGCCGCTGCAGTTATACTGCAGCAATGTGGCTCGATCCTGCAAATCGCCGTAGGTGTACGTCAGCTCGTACACGGCAATGTGGGTATGTGCACATGAGCTGGGAGCTAATCAGCAGGTGGGGCAGACTCGATGTCCGCCGGCCACCCACGATTGTTCCCTGCAGTGACAGAATGGGGATCTGCCTGTGTAAACAAGGCAAATCTCCGTTCTGACAGGGAAGATCACACAAATCATGTCTTTCAGCTATGCAGGAAGACGGATCTGAGGGAGGGAACACATTTAACCCCTTGATTGCCCCTGATGTTAACCCCTTCCCTGCCAGTGTCATTAGTACAATAACAGTGCATATTTTTAACACTGATTACTGTAGTAATGTCACTGGTTCCCCAAAAAAGTGTAAAAAATGTGAGTTAGGTGTCCGATCTGTCCACCACAATGTCGCAGTACCGCTAAAAAAAAAAAAAAATCACTAATCGACGCCACTAGTAAAAAAAAAAACCTTAAATGTACCTATAGATGCTATAACTTTTGTGCAAACCAATCAATATATGCTTATTGCAATTTTTTTTACCAAAAATATGTAGAAGAATACATATTGACCTAAACTGATGAAGAAATTAGTTTATTTATTTATTTTTTTTTTGGATATTTATTATAGCAAAATGTAAAAAATATTGTTTTTTTTTTCAAACTTGTCACTCTTTTTTTGTTTATAGCGCAAAAGATAAGAACCGCAGAGGTGATCAAATACCACCAAAAGAAAGCTCTATTTGTGGGGAAAAAAGTACGTCAATTTTGTTTGGGTACAGTGTCGCACAACTGTGCAATTGTCAGTTAAAGCGATGCAGTGCCGTATCGCAAAATATGGCCTGGTAATTAAAGAAGTCCAGCCTGGGCTCATTTGGCTAGACTCCTCATATGGGTCACAAGAGTACAATTCGTTTTTTACTTCTGTGACCCATTTTCAGCAGAGAGTGGTCTAAACTCTGCTCTCTGCTGACATCACCAAGTTCAGTCCAGGCACTGCATCATCCCGACTTCGGAAGTCAGGATCTGCCAGGTGCCTGGACTGATGGCAGTCTCAGCCTCTCAGCGACCCACTGAGACAGCCGCTCCTGGCCCCTCCACAGCTCAGCGCTCCAGTGAGCATGGAGGAGCAGAGCAGGAGACCTGCTGATTGACAGCAGCTCTCCTCTCGAGAGAACCGAGCCATCGGTGGTGTTTTGATGGCTCAGTTCTCAGTGCAGAGATGCCTGGGGACAGATGCAGCATGGAACGGATGCTGTATCCTGCTAGGTAAGTATGAATATGGAAAAAAACCCAAACCCATACTTCTCCTTTAAGGGGAAAATTTTCTAGGGCTGAGGTGGTTAAATGACTAAAAATGATAAAATGACTTAAAGGTCATCGATACATGACACATTCATAGCCATACGTTTATAACAGGAAGTTTCTCGATTTTAATCCAGGATTCCTTGGTGGGAAGCAATGCCCTTAATTTTGGCTTTCAGTTCTCATGCTGCCATTTCCTCTTGTAGAAATGTAAGATTATATCTGTGTGACTCAGGGTACCTAATAAAAATATTTCAGAAGAGAGAGAATGGTTTGTTTTCTTACAAAAACCTTGGATAGCTGGACATGCCCAGAGTAAATGGAAAAAGTGCCTGGGGAAGATAAGCATAGGTGACTGCAAATGTCTCAAAATCTAGACAACTGCACTGATATCAGATGATTTATGTATTATGAATAAATGGGTAGGATTTTCAACAAATGTGCAAAATTTCCATCCATGCGCTTAGAGAACATTAGTGGCTTTGCAGCTTACTCGTATATTTGCAAATATGTGCAAACTAAACCCCTGTTTATTTTTTTTGTTTAGTTTTTTATCATTTAACTTTTTATTGTGTGCACCAACAAGGACAATACAAATCCAGCATTGATATATTGTACAATAAGCATAGACTGTTACACAAACCAATAGTAGAGTAGAACCGTGTGTTAGGCACATGGGGAATAGGATGAGGTCAACCATCAACAAAGACGCTACATCAGTCTGAATTAAAATGCAATAGTGTAAAACACTAAAATTGCCCAGAAGCTGGTGTACATGAACAGATTTTCAATAGAATAAACCCCTGTTTTTAACGCATACTGTTAGACAGAATAATTTGATTGGTTGCAGGCTGATATGCGAGTTGAGCTGAGAATTTTCTTTGGTTTTGTTTGACATGTGTCGCCCTTCCATGTTCTCCTTGCTGCAAAGGCCAGTTATAGGTACAGTGGCCATTTGTATACTTGGAGAACATTGTCTTGCTCTTTTTAGTCCATTTCCCCAGCCTATATGTCTCAGTTAGGCTTTGTACCATTAGCTGTTACAGCAACAAGAGAGGCAAGCAGGGGTTCATTGGTAGATAGTGGAGATAGTTCCTTTTTTTTAGCATTTTAAGTAATTCCTCATGTTTTAGAAATCACCTCTGGACAGCTTCATTTCTAAATAATGGAATAGTATCATGTTCGAAAAATTCTTCTTTTGTGAAGGTTTTATTATGATCATTATACAAAACATTAATGCCAGTTTTCAGGGTCTGGGTTTGAAATAAACTCTTGTTTTTGCCTAAATTTGGTGCAAGTGCCACTTGCTACCATAAACAAAACAATATCCTATATTTTTTAGGTTTGTGCAATTCATTTCACCCACCCCAGTTTTGCAGTTGTTGCACTAAGCCTAGAGGGAGGCCTGACAGAGCCAGGCCACCCAGGTCCATCATGTGTTTTTCAGAACTGCTCAATTTAACTTATGTTTATTAGATATCTCAATTCCAAGAAATCTAAAGCAAAACCTGCATCAAGGAAAAAAAAAGCTTTTTTAACTTGCAGAGCTTGTAAATTCATACAGAATCTACAGGAGTTTATTGTGGTATTTTTGGCAGATATAAATCCAGCCTAATTAGTGTGCATTAAGGAAGATATGACTTGGTGAAAGTGGTTCCATACATTCTATGCATGAAGGTAAAAAAAAATTCTGTGTGCAAGCAGCACCCCAGCACTCACCTGAGCCCCAAATCATGATCCAGGGATGTTGCATGAGAGCCTTGGTTGTCTGGGACTCTCCCTACCCACTGGCTGAGATAGCAGCTGGCGCCATTCAATCAAAGTCAGTAACCCAATAAGGAGAGAGAGAGGGGGCGGGGCCAAGCCATAACTCTGTGTCTGAATTGACACACAGAGCAGCGACTCGGCTTGGGTGCCTGCATAGCAAGCTGCTTGCTGTGGGGGCAAGAGGAAGGGGCCAGGAGCGTAGGCGAGGAACCCAAGAATAGGAGGATCTGGGCTGCTCTGTGCAAAATTGAGATTTAAATATGGTGTTAAATATAGTAAGTCATTTAAAAGTTAGGCAATCTTTAACCGCTTAAGGACCGCCTGACGCTAATTTACGTCGGCAAGGTGGCACAGGCAGGCAGAGTCACGTACAGAGTCACGTACATATACGTGATCTGCCTCCCACGGGCAGGAGGTCCGATCAATCCCCCCGGTGCCCGAGGAGGTCTGCTTCTGACCAGCGGCGATCAGAGATGAGGGGGAGACCATCTGTTCGTGGCCCCCCCCTCGCGATCGCCGCCGGCCAATTAAATCATTCCTTTGCTGCTGTATGCTAAACAGCAGCAAAGGAAATGATGTCATCTCTCCTCGGCTCGGTATTTTCCGTTCCGGCGCCGAGGAGAGAAGACATCCGAGTGAGTGAAAACACACTACACACTCAGTAGAACATGCCAGGCATACAAAACACCCCCTTTACCCCCCGATCACCCCCTAATCACCCCCCCCCCGTCACACTGACACCAAGCAGTTTTTTATTTATTTATTTTTTTTTTCTGATTACTGCATGGTGTCAGTTTGTGACAGTTACTGTGTTAGGGCAGTTAGGGTTAGCCCCCTTTAGGTCTAGGGTACCCCCTAAACCCCCCTAATAAAGTTTTAACCCCTTGATCACCCCTGTCGCCAGTGTCACTAAGCGATCATTTTTCTGATCGCTGTATTAGTGTCGCTGGTGGCGCTAGTTAGGGACGTAAATATTTAGGTTTGCTGTCAGCATTTTATAGCGACAGGGACCCCCATATACTACCTAATAAATGTTTTAACCCCTTGATTGCCCCCTAGTTAACCCTTTCACCACTGATCACCGTATAACTGTTACGG
Organism: Aquarana catesbeiana; assembly: GCF_042186555.1. NCBI lineage: Eukaryota > Metazoa > Chordata > Amphibia > Anura > Ranidae > Aquarana > Aquarana catesbeiana. Next base: position 151,882,824 of record NC_133334.1, on the reverse strand, counting down.
GTGACGCTGGTTAGTTCGTTTACTTTTTATAGTGTCAGGGCACCCGCCGTTTATTACCGAATAAAGTTTTAGCCCCCTGATCGCCCGGCGGTGATATGCGTCGCCCCAGGCAGCGTCAAAATAGCGCCAGTACCGCTAACACCCACGCACGTAGCATACGCCTCCCTTAGTGGTATAGTATCTGTACGGATCAATATCTGATCCGATCAGATCTATACTAGCGTCCCCAGCAGTTTAGGGTTCCCAAAAATGCAGTGTTAGCGAGATCAGCCCAGATACCTGCTAGCACCTGCGTTTTGTCCCTCCGCCCAGCCCAGCCCACCCAAGTGCAGTATCGATCGATCACTGTCACTTACAAAACACTAAACGCATAACTGCAGCGTTTGCAGAGTCAGGCCTGATCCCTGCGATCGCTAACAGTTTTTTTGGTAGCATTTTGGTGAACTGGCAAGCACCAGCCCCAGGCAGCGTCAGGTTAGCGCCAGTACCGCTAATACCCATGCACGCACCGTACACCTCCCTTAGTGGTATAGTATCTGATCGGATCAATATCTGATCCGATCAGATCTATACTAGTGTCCCCAGCAGTTTAGGGTTCCCAAAAACGCAGTGTTAGCGGGATCAGCCCAGATACCTGCTAGCACCTGCGTTTTGCCCCTCCGGCCGGCCCAGCCCAGCCCACCCAAGTGCAGTATCGATCGATCACTGTCACTTACAAAACACTAAATGCATAACTGCAGTGTTCGCAGAGTCAGGCCTGATCCCTGCGATCGCTAACAGTTTTTTTGGTAGCGTTTTGGTGAACTGGCAAGCACCAGCGGCCTAGTACACCCCGGTCGTAGTCAAACCAGCACTGCAGTAACACTTGGTGACGTGGCGAGTCCCATAAGTGCAGTTCAAGCTGGTGAGGTGGCAAGCACAAGTAGTGTCCCGCTGCCACCAAGAAGAAGACAAACACAGGCCCGTCGAGCCCATAGTGCCCTTCCTGCTGCATTCGCCAATCCCAACTGGGAACCCACCACTTCTGCAGCGCCCGTACTTCCCCCATTCACATCCCCAACCAAATGCAGTCGGCTGCATGAGAGGCATTTTTATGTCCTCCCGAGTACCTCTACCCAGCGAACCCCCCCAAAAAAGATGTCGTGTCTGCAGCAAGCGCGGATATAGGCGTGACACCCGCTATTATTGTCCCTCCTGTCCTGACAATCCTGGTCTTTGCATTGGTGAATGTTTTGAACGCTACCATTCACTAGTTGAGTATTAGCGTAGGGTACAGCATTGCACAGACTAGGCACACTTTCACAGGGTCTCCCAAGATGCCATCGCATTTTGAGAGACCCGAACCTGGAACTGGTTACAGTTATAAAAGTTAGTTACAAAAAAAAAAGTGTAAAAAAAATATATAAAATAAAAAAAAATAGTTGTCGTTTTATTGTTCACTCTCTCTCTATTCTCTCTCTATTGTTCTGCTCTTTTTTTACTGTATTCTATTCTGCAATGTTTTATTGTTATTATGTTTTATCATGTTTGCTTTTCAGGTATGCAATTTTTTATATTTTACCGTTTACTGTGCTTTATTGTTAACCATTTTTTTGTCTTCAGGTACGCCATTCACGAATTTGAGTGGTTATACCAGAATGATGCCTGCAGGTTTAGGTATCATCTTGGTATCATTCTTTTCAGCCAGCGGTCGGCTTTCATGTAAAAGCAATCCTAGTAACTAATTAGCCTCTAGACTGCTTTTACAAGCAGTGGGAGGGAATGACCCCCCCCGTCTTCCGTGTTTTTCTCTGGCTCTCCTGTCTCAACAGGGAACCTGAGAATGCAGCCGGTGATTCAGCCAGCTGACCATAGAGCTGATCAGAGACCAGAGTGGCTCCAAATATCTCTATGGCCTAAGAAACCGGAAGCTACGAGCATTTCATGACTTAGATTTCGCCGGATGTAAACAGCGCCATTGGGAAATTGGGAAAGCATTTTATCACACCGATCTTGGTGTGGTCAGATGCTTTGAGGACAGAGGAGAGATCTAGGGTCTAATAGACCCCAATTTTTTCAAAAAAGAGTACCTGTCACTACCTATTGCTATCATAGGGGATATTTACATTCCCTGAGATAACAATAAAAATGATTAAAAAAAATAAAAATGAAAGGAACAGTTTAAAAATAAGATAAAAAAAAAAAATAAATAAAAAAAAAAAAAAAAAAGCACCCCTGTCCCCCCCTGCTCTCGCGCAAAGGCGAACGCAAATGTCGGTCTGGTGTCAAATGTAAACAGCAATTGCACCATGCATGTGAGGTGTCACCACGAACGTCAGATCGAGGGCAGTAATTTTAGCAGTAGACCTCCTCTGTAAATCTAAAGTGGTAACCTGTAAAGGCTTTTAAAAATGTATTTAGTTTGTCGCCATTGCACGTTTGTGTGCAATTTTAAAGCATGTCATGTTTGGTATCCATGTACTCGGCCTAAGATCATATTTTTTATTTCATCAAACATTTGGGCAATATAGTGTGTTTTAGTGCATTAAAATTTAAAAAAGTGTGTTTTTTCCCCAAAAAATGCGTTTGAAAAATCGCTGCGCAAATACTGTGTGAAAAAAAAAATGAAACACCCACCATTTTAATCTGTAGGGCATTTGCTTTAAAAAAATATATAATGTTTGGGGGTTCAAAGTAATTTTCTTGCAAAAAAAAATAATTTTTTCATGTAAACAAAAAGTGTCAGAAAGGGCTTTGTCTTCAAGTGGTTAGAAGAGTGGGTGATGTGTGACATAAGCTTCTAAATGTTATGCATAAAATGCCAGGACAGTTCAACCCCCCCCCAAATGACCCCATTTTGGAAAGTAGACACCCCAAGCTATTTGCTGAGAGTCATGTCGAGTCCATGGAATATTTTATATTGTGACACAAGTTGCGGGAAAGAGACAAATTTTTTTTTTTTTGCACAAAGTTGTCACTAAATGATATATTGCTCAAACATGCCATGGGAATATGTGAAATTACACCCCAAAATACATTCTGTTGCTTCTCCTGAGTACGGGGATACCACATTTGTGAGACTTTTTGGGAGCCTAGCCGCGTACGGGACCCCGAAAACCAAGCACCGCCTTCAGGCTTTCAAGGGCAAGGGCGTAAATTTTTGATTTCACTCTTCACTGCCTATCACAGTTTCAAAATGGGGTCATTTGGGGGGGGTTGTGCCACCTGGGCATCCCATGGCCTCTGAAACTGTGATAGGCAGTGAAGAGTGAAATCAAAAATTTACACCCTTAGAAATCCTGAAGGCAGTGATTGGTTTTCGGGGCCCCTTACGTGGCTAGGCTCCCAAAAAGTCCCACACATGTGGTATCCCCATACTCAGGAGAAGCAGCTAAATGTATTTTGGGGTGCAATTCCACATATGCCCATGGCCTGTGTGAGCAATATATCATTTAGTGACAACTTTGTGCAAAAAAAAAAAAATTGTCACTTTCCCGCAACTTGTATTAAAATATAAAATATTCCATGGACTCAACATGCCTCTCAGCAAATAGCTTGGGGTGTCTACTTTCCAAAATGGGGTCATTTAGGGGGGGGGGTTGATCCATCTGGGCATTTTATGGCCTTCAAAACTGTGATAGGTAGTGAGGAGTGAAATCAAAAATTTACGCCCTTAGAAATCCTGAAGGCGGTGATTGGTTTTCGGGGCCCCGTATGCGGCTAGGATCCAAAAAAGTCCCACACATGTGGTATCCCTGTACTCAGGAGAAGCAGCTGAATGTATTTTGGGGTGCAATTCCACATAGGCCCATGGCCTGTGTGAGCAATATATCATTTAGTGACAACTTTTTGTAAATATTTTTTTTTTTTTGTCATTATTCAATCACTTGGGACAAAAAAAAATAAATATTCAATGGGTTCAACATGCCTCTCAGCAATTTCCTTGGGGTGTCTACTTTCCAAAATAGGGTCATTTGGGGGGGTTTTGTACTGCCCTGCCATTTTAGCACCTCAAGAAATGACATAGGCAGTCATAAACTAAAAGCTGTGTAAATTCCAGAAAATGTACCCTAGTTTGTAGACGCTATAACTTTTGCGCAAACCAATAAATATACGTTTGTTGACTTTTTTTTAACAAAGACATGTGGCCAAATACATTTTGGCCTAAATGTGTGACTAAAATTGAGTTTATTGGATTTTTTTATAACAAACAGTAGAAAATATCATTTTTTTTCAAAATTTTCGGTCTTTTTCCATTTATAGCGCAAAAAATAAAAATGGCAGAGGTGATCAAATACCATCAAAAGAAAGCTCTATTTGTGGGAAGAGAAGGACGCAAATTTCGTTTGGGTACAGCATTGCATGACCGCGCAATTAGCAGTTAAAGCGATGCAGTGCCAAATTGGAAAAAGTCCTCTGGTCCTTAGGAAGCATAATGGTCCGGGGCTGAAGTGGTTAAAGCTGTCATTCTGTTCAGTGTGAAGGCCAACAGTTCCTGGTGCTCTGGCTCTAGAAAACCACATTATTACTGTTATGACTTTTTAAATAGCCAAATGGTTTTCAAGTAACTGAACACGGCGAGGATTCGTTTAGGCAGAGAATTTTGGGCCACATTTTGACCAATTTTAGCATCGCATATACAATATTATAGGTTATTTCGAAAGCATACAAGATTTGGAAATAATGTTAAAGCTTTGTAAAACTGTTCATGGGCTTATTATGACTTTAAGCATCTAGGAGACAAAAGTGAGACAATCATAGTAGGGTTCACAGCATCCCTAGATAAATAGACCATAAATAGAAGAGTTTCCCGCTGAGGAATGAAGTTAGATAGAGGTATATACAATCAACTAATCTTTTCATGGTAGAAAAACCTTTCTGTACACTAAAAGTGAGCCACACAAAATAATTGCTGCTCATAGGTGTTGTCTTAGAGAACAAGAGTTATTGTATCACATCTTTTCACATATTTATGTTCAAATGGGTGATTATAGGGGATGTATTGTAAAAGAAGAATTATTGTACTTTATGAGCTGAACAAGACTGTTGCTCTGTAAAACTGATACAGTATATGCTAACCTATATGCAATACTAACAGAAAAACTTTCACTTTCTGACAGTGATACTGGAAACAACATATATTTTCTCAGTCAAACAAAATCTCCTGTGCTCAGCGGTGCAATGACAATGGAAGAAGCCTGGAATCCATATGGCTCCCAGTACATGCACAGGCCTTGCTGCCCTCCAAGTTTCAGGGGATAGCCAATGGGAACACTGTAAAAGAATGAAAAAAGGGCGCACCAACCTTGGGCATTACCCAATTAGTATTTAGTAAAATCAAAAAGAAGGAAACATACTCACAAACAAGTGGATAGTGAAAGCATATCAAAGTCCACAATGGACAAAAAGCAACCAGGTCACCAGGACTGTGTCCGACATGCTGGAGGACCTTCCAGATGTCTGACGCGTTTCGAGGGGATCTCCCCTCAAAATGCGTCAGTCATCTGAAAGGTCCTCTGGCGTGTCATACACAGTCCTGGTGACCTGGTTGCTTTTTGTCCATTGTGGACTTTAATTTGCTTTTACTATCCACTTGTTTGTTAGTATGTTTCCTTCTTTTTGATTTTAATAAATACTACTTGGGTAATGCGCAAGGTTGGTGAGCCCTCTTTTCATTCTTTTACAACATATATTATCTGTATTCTCTACACCACAAACAAAAAGCCTACCAACCCCCCTTAGTTCCAGAGTCCATGGTGACTGCAACAATATGAACAACCAACAAGTTATAGGGTTAATTTACTAAAACTGGAGAGTGCAAAATCTGGTGCAGGTCTGCACAGAAACCAATTAGCTTCCAGGTTTTATTGTCAAGGCTTAATTTAACAAGCTGAAGTTAGAAGCTGATTGGCTACCATGCACAGCTGCACCAGATTTTGCACTCTCCAGTATTAGGCTGGGGTCACACATTTCTGCAGCGGCTCCGGTGTGAATTGCACAGGAGCCCTGTGTGTCTTTTGGTCCATTTCAGGTCCGAATTCATCCCAAAATTCAAACTGAAACCAAACGTGAAACAGTGAATAGAGATGACCTGGACACCTGCTTTGAGACACTTTCTTTTTTTTAGTGTGAACCCAGCCTCAGTAAATCAACCCCTGTGTGTTACACCGCTCATGATACTACCATGGTAAGAAAATAATGCAGGACTTCATAAACCCAGTGAAATATACTCAAGATAATATATTCGCACAGCCATGCGATTATACCCATTTATAACACATACGTATTTATTAACAAGGTTTGTACATCCCCATTAAAAACCACACAATGCTACATTGTGCCCAGATATACTTAGTGACATATATGTCCTTCTCACATTTACAAAGATATCATCAAACTAAAAAAAGACAACTTCCACAGATGTAATGTATCAAGCTGTGTTTAATGGAAGCTCCAGAGTAGATAATACACACTTCCCATTAGTTTATTTAAACATCTTTGGCTCAAATACTATGGCTTAACACACATTATTAGCTAATACAACATGAACTACTTCACTCAAGGAAAGATGAAATCTCCACAATATCTAGAACTGAAATATGCAGTATCCATACACTTCCAAGTATCAGCAAAGAAATAGCAGACTGCGTGTGTTCTAGGTATATGACTTTACACCCGTGTTGGTGAACTTGCTTCATTAATAACAACAAATCCTCAGTCATGGGGATATTAGACTATATATCACAGTCCTTGTGACCTTGTGAGCCTAAACAGGCATATGCATTCAGAATCTTGGGAAATTTGTAGAGTAATAAGATTTATTCATCACAGTTACTTAGTGAGGCAGATAATGGCTTGAATGTTCCCTGTACTCACGCCTCAAAAGGGAAAAGGCCCATGTGTAAGAAGGAAAAGAAAGAAAACATCATATTTCAAAGGGTCCCTTTTATGTGTAGTATAGTGGAAGCCCGATATTTCTGGTGAAACCAGTCAAAACTCAGGACTCTTTCCACAATGCTACAGATAAGAGGAACCTTTTGATGATCCCTGGAGGAATAAAGATGCTGCATGTGTGCATTATCTACTCTGGAGCTTGAATTGAAACACAACTTTGATGCATTACATACTGTATGTGGATGTTTTCTTTTTCAGTCTGAAGATATCTTTGAATTGTGTGAGAAGGACATTGATGTCACCAAGGATATCTGGGCCCCAATGTAGCATGGCGTGTTAGGTTTTTAGTAGGGATGTACAAACCATAGTAGTTTTATTGTCTTGTGTATAAAAGTATAAAAAAAGGGGTATTATCTTTCACATGACTGTGCCAATATATTATTTTGAATATATTACACTGTTTGTATAAAATTTTGCATTATATTTTCCATGGTAGTCTGTATTTCCTGTGGAGTTTTGCAGATTTTTGTATCTGGGACTCAGTAATGTGCAGCTCACACTGTAATGAGTCATCAGTGTTTATACTACAGAATGAGTGTGCAGAGTCACTTCAGATTTTCCTCATCAGGCAGGAATTTTCAATCTTACTGAGATTTGGTGACATGATCAGTAACCACCTGGGGGTTATTTACGAAAGGCAAATCCAAAATGCACTTGGAATTTTACTGGAAGTGCACTTGGAAGTGCAGTCGCTGTAAATCTGAGGGGTAGATCTGAAATGAGGGGAAGCTCTGCTGATTTTATTATCCAATTACGTGCAAGCAAAAATAATGTTTTTTTTATTTTCCTTGCATGTCCCCTTTGGATCTACAGCGACTGCACTTCCAAGTGCGCTTTCAGTGCAATTTCAAGTACACTTTGCACTTGTAGTTTGCACTTGTAATGCAAAGTGGATTTGCCTTTAGTAAATAACCCCCCTTGTGTCAGTGCAATGTACCTGCTGACCTGTGCCAGTTTGTTTAAATCCTAGTCTTTACAGGTAGATGTTTTAAACAGTTTTGTTTTTTATAAATTCACTTTAAAAAGGACTCCAGGTTCAGTAAAAACATTTAATGCTCACAAAATATGCTCCATTAAATATTTCTGCCACCTCAGTAAGAAAACAGGTGCTAACAATGACAATTATTACTTGTTACCACATCTCTGTATGACTGATAGCAATAGTGAAGACTCAGAACTCTATTATTTCAAATTTTTGGTAGCCTTGGAACATTGGTGGTGAGACTTGAAGAGCTGGGAGAACCTCTATGTATCTTGGTTTGGCAGAGCAGCCCTCTTTAAAATTATTTTCCTCCCTCAACGTCTCTACCCAATGCAAAATATCCTGATATGTCTACCCCCCAATCTTCTTTACAGCCTTTAAATGCTCAAGCTCTACCTTTATTTGGCAATCTAAACCTCTAATGCCCTGTACACACGATCGGACATTGATCGAACATTCCGACAACAAAATCCATCAGATTTTTTCCGACGGATTTTGGGCCAAACTTGTCTTGCATACACACGGCCGCACAAAGTTTACGGAAAATCCGATCGTTCTAAACGCGGTGGCGTAAAACACGTACGTCGGGACTATAAACGGGGTAGTAGCCAATAGCTTTTGTCTCTTAATTTATTCTGAGTATGCATGGCACTTTGTGCGTCAGATTTGTGTACACATGATCGGAATTTAAACGATCGGATTTTGTTGTCGGAAAATTTTATATCCTGCTCTCAAACTTTGTGTGTTGGAAATTCCGATGGAGCCCACACACGATCGGAATTTCCGTCAACACAATCCGATCGCACTTTTTCCATCGGGAAATCTGACCGTGTGTACAGGGCATTAGAGTTCACTACGTCCGCCCTACACTACATGAGCACAGACAAGGTGTTGGTCTTCCTGATCTCCGGCGTTATCATTTGGCATGCTAACTCACTCATGTAGTGGACTGGCATGTCCATGATCGGACAAAAGGATGGGTTTATCTTGAGCAAGCCCAATTACACCAACAATCAAAAATTTACCCTGGCTTTGGTGGCAGTTGATAGGACCCACACTCAAGGCATATCATAAAACCCAATCTGTTGGCTCTACCTCCCCCAATTCTGGTGCTCTTACTCCTTTATGCCTCAATCCATCCCTTCTTACAGGGCATGGCGGCGACCTTTCTGTCATCAGTCTGGCCACATAAGGAAGTATTGGCCTTACACTTTTACAAACAAACATGCATTGTCGTTCTGGAACTATGCCCCCCAAAAAAGCACTTTTTAATGTCACATGGCATGCCCAATACCTGATCTAGGCCATTAAATACACTGGAGACCCTCTGCAGTAGGAAACAGCCGCAGAGACATTGTATCTCTGCTCTCTATTTTTCACTATTCAAAGATCTCTCAGCCCATTCAAACTCTTCTAGTAAGGTGTGGGAATAGGATCTGAAGGGTCCCTGAATGTAGCCACACAGGAGTGCGGTTACAAGATTTATACACGTTGGTATCAGACCCCCTCCCATCTTCAAAAGTATTGTCCATCTATCCCCAAAACCTGTTCGAGGTGTGAGAAGGAGGAGGGGACAATGCTTCATAGCTTGTGGTCATGTTCCCAGATAGAGATGAGCTGAACACCCCCCGGTTCAGTTCGCACCAGAACCTGCGAACGGACCGAAAGTTTGCGCGAACTTTAGAATCCCATTAAAGTCTATGGGACTCAAACGTTCGAAATTAAAAGTGCTAATTTTAAAGGCTAATATGCAAGTTATGTATCAATGCAAAAAAAAGTTTTAAAAATGGACATTTTTTTGGGAGCAGTGATTTTAATGATGTTTAAAGTGAAAAAAAGTGAAATATTCCTTTAAATATCGGACCTGGGGGGTGTCTATAGTATGCCTGTAAAGTGGCGTGTGTTTCCCATGCTTAGAACAGTCCCTGCACAAAATGACATTTTTAAAGGAATAAAAGTCATTTAAAACTGCTTGCGGCTTTAATGTAATGTCGGGTCCCGACATTAATAATATAATATAATAATATAATACTATGGATGAAAATCAGTGAGACAAACGGCATGGGTACCCCCCACCCCCCAGTTCATTACCAGGCCCTTTGGGTCTTGTATGGATATTAAGGGGAACCCTGCACCCAAATGAAAAAAAGGAGAGGCGTGGGGCCCCCAGGCCCTATATACTCTGAAAAACAGTATACAGGCGGTGCAAACAAGACAGGGACTGTAGGTTTGTTGTTAAGTAGAATCTGTTTGTAATTTTGAATTGGTACATTTTTAAAGTGTAGCTCCAGCCAAAAAATCTATTTTTAAGCTTTTTGGAAAACATAGGGAAGGGTTATCACCCCCTGTAACATTTGTTTTGCTGTCTGTGGACCCCTTCAGAAGATTTCACCTCATTTTCTGTCCCAATGACAATTTTTTTTTGAAAATTTGGGGTTTTTAGTGAAACAAGGATTGGTGATCAAGCATCAGTGAAAAGGAGACACGTTTTTCCCATATTAACTCTAATAGGGCGTACACACGGTCGGACTTTGTTCGGACATTCCGACAACAAAATCCTAGGATTTTTTCCGACGGATGTTGGCTCAAACTTGTTTTGCCTACACACGGTCGCACAAAGTTGTCGGAATTTCCGATCGACAACCACGCGGTCACGTACACCACGTACGACGAGACTAGAAAAGGCCGGTTCAGAACCAAGCACGGCACCCTTTGGGCTCCTTTTGCTAATCTCGTGTTAGTAAAAGTTTGGTGAGAGACGATTCGCGCTTTTTCAGACTCGTGGCTTTCAGATCGTTTTCTGCCGTTCAGTTTGTGCTTGTGGGTTTGTATCTGCTCTTCAGTGCGTGCAGTCAGTTCGTATCGGAGTTTTCTGTGTGATCTTGCCTGCTCGTTGCTGTTTTTCAGGTCGCTCTTCACAGGCCTTGCTGTTCTTCAGTGCGTTCTGTTACTTCGTTCTGAGCAGCCGACCGTTTTCTAGCCATGTTTCGTATGCGTACTCCTCGTAGAGTTCGTGCTGTGCGGGGGCTTGGTGTTGGGGGAGGAGTTCATGGACCAAGAATTGGTTGCTTCAGTGTGACCAGTTCTCTCATATGCCTTTGCTCTGTGAGATCCGTGAGAATAATCCTGATGATTTCAGGAACTTTCTCAGGATGACGGACCCCGTGTTTCACAGTTTGTTGGCTTCGCTGACCCCCTATATCAGCAGGCAGGATACCTGCATGAGGCAAGCCATCACTCCGGAGCAGAGGTTGGTCGCTACCCTGCGGTATTTGGCCACAGGGAGAAGCCTGCAGGACCTCAAGTTCTCGACAGGCATCTCCCCCCAGGCTCTTCTTTGTGGACATTTACTGCTTGTGTTTGTTTGAGCTGACCCTGACAGAAATGTGTGGAGTGCAGAAAATGTCGTGATTGTGTAACCTTATACAAAGCACTGTTGGCTGTTATTTACTAAATGCAAAGACACTTTTCACTACAAGTGCACTTGCAACTGCACTGAAACTGCACTTGTAGTGCAAAGTGGATTTGCCCTTAGGAAATTACACCCATTTTCTCATAAAACAACAATTACATCACCCCAAAAGTGTTGTAGCGTTGAGACAATAATCCACACATTCTTGATGAACAATCTTTTTAATACCTGCACAATCACATGTGCATTTACCAAAGGTTTTTCTGACAAACCAACATGTTTGTTGTATAACAATTTTTGTGGTGTCATTATCCAAAATCAAAATGTGCATTTTATAGAAAACAGGCCTGTGTAAAACCAACAAGAAAGACACAAATCTTGATCTTACAAAGTTCACATTTGGTAGAACTGGAAGGCAATATCAGACATGAGTATTTAGGAACTGTGTTTGATATTGTGTTCAGATGGGGGAAATCACCCCTGGAAAAGCCAAATTTGGAAGATGCACACCAATTTCACAATGTCAACATGTGCTATCTGCCATCAGGGGGGATCAAGGGACGTGTTTTGGGGGAGAAAGCCCTTCCTCACCGCTACTTTATTATTGAGGAAGGGGTTGCACCCCCAAAACGCGTCCATTGATCTCCCGTGATTGCAGATAGCACATGTTGACACACTGTGTGCATCCTCCAAATTTGGCTTTGGGAAAAATCACAAAAACATTTCGCACATTGTAGCACACAAAAGAAGAAAGTGATTTGGAGGGGTTTTAAACTCGCCCCAAAACATCAATGATGTTTTTATATTTTGGAATAACATCATTGATGTTTTGCTTGATGTTTTCCAATTGTAAATTACACCCCATGATCTCCCCGATCAGGATCTGGGCACTTTCGGATGTGAAAGGATCTTCATCCACAACCTCACGATCACCTACAAAGAGAGGAAACCCAAAATAAATTAGGTCTAAAAAAAATGCCGCCATCCATCTCTTATCTGACCCTGTGGTTGCAGACACTCACCTGTTGTGGTGACTAGTTCCACCACGTCTTCTTCCTCCTGCTCATCTTGTGTTGTTGGGATTTCCCCTTCTTCCAGAGGGGGGGGGGGCTCTGGTCTCCTCGGATGAGGGGTGTCCTCCGAGTCTTTTCTCCCCTATGTAAAACAAAAATGGTATAATTAGCACACAGATATTTAATGTCAGAACTATAAAGATGAAACATTGCTTGGAAGTGGGGTACAATGATCTATTTTAGCAGAGTTCCAAGATGTATATTTTTTAGTGTCCTTTGTCAAGCTGCAATACTTTATCTGTTTTGTACAAGCTTCACAGATGTATCCCCCCCTATAGTATACACTGGAGCACCTGTGTGTCCCCCCCTAATAAAAATGGTGTTCTGGGGTCCCACACTAGTGCTCCAGTGTCCAGATGTGAAAACAGCTGCTCAGTGTCCTCTCCTTACACACAATCTAGTTTGCATTTCATTCTATTAACAAAGCCATCTACACAACCCAATTCTTTGAAGACAAGTATAGGGCGTCAAAATGGTGGCCAAATGCATATGGCCTAAACAATGGTATTTTATCGTCCGAAATAAAAATGTGTGATCCGAACGAATAATGTGCCCATGAACATGAAAGTTGACATTTTAAACTGTACAACAGTTCCTAAAAGCACATGGAGCATCACGAATGTAATAAACACAAAAAGAATAGGAACACAGCACAAATACTTACTTTTTTGCAGCACTCTCCGGATCTTTCTGTACTGCTCATGTTCTCGTAATTTCAGGTCCGACCACCGCTTCCTGAGCTGATCTTTCGATAGTCGTACCCCGAATTTCCTGGGCAGACTCCTGACCACTTTCGCCATGATCTTGGCCTTTCGGACATTGGGGTTGGGGTAAGGCCCATACTTTCCATCATAGTCGGCCCTCTTCAGGATGTCCACCATCTCCAACATCTCCCCAAAGGACATATTTGAGTCCTTTAATTTCCTTCTGGATCAAGACGTTTCAGGCTCTGGCCTTTCCTCCTCCTCCTCCTTGCTGTAATTAGCACGATCCTGCTGTCTATCCGCCATGTGCTCTTCCTCCACTGCGCCGAACGAAAAGGGGCGGGGAATAGAATAGAAAGAACGTCAGGGGCGGGCGGAGTTATACGCATGCGCAGTGTGTATAAATCTTAACGCGCGAGTCTTACGTACGATCTGTGAGCGGAGGAAGGAACATCGGAGACGCCGATCGTGCTAATGAAGGTAGGATCTAAACTTGGGCCTATACTGCTTCGAAATGGAAGCCTATATTGTAACAAGATTAGGGGAGTTTGGCCTGACATTAGGGTTTGTCTTGTGTTGTATCTTGCAGAGAAAATGGATGGGTTCAACGACCACAATTTCCTGCCCCTGTTCATTGACAAGTACAGGGAGCTGCCCTGTCTGTGGCAAGTGAGACACCCCCACTACAACCATAAACAGAAGAGGCAGGCAGCGCTGGAGAAACTGCTGGAGTTGGTGAAGCCGGTGGTCCCCACAGCAACCATCCCCTATTTAAAAGCAAAAATTGGTGGCCTGAGGAGCACATATCTGAGGGAGCGCAAGAAGGTCACAGATTCCCAGAGGTCCGGAGCTGCAGCAGATGACATTTATGTCCCCAGGCTGTGGTACTACGAGAGACTGCGATTTCTGTCAGACCACACTGAAGTCAGGGAATCTCTCTCAACTCTTCCTTCCACGCTTTCTTCCACCCCAGCTGAGGCTTCCGATGTCCAACCTGGGCCTTCCAGCCAGGAAGAAGTGGAGGAGCCCAGCTGGAGTCAGGTATAGCATTCTTCTACAGATTTCTGGGCAATAAATAAATGATGTTTACTAGATGTTTTTATTGATCACTAATTGCTGATTAAAAAAAGTGTTTTACATATCAATAGACAGTAGTGGGCACCCAAAATTGGGACAAGAATGCAAAATGCTGAGCTCAGAATGATAGTCAGTTATATTTGTTAACATTCAATTTGCAGCAGTCAGGAGGTGAAAATTGTGTGTGATTGATGAAAACAATACTAAAACTATGTCCCTTTTTCATACACAGGAAGACCTCAGCCAGGAAGAGGCTGTGGAATGTGGCAGTCAGGAGGAGGCGGGGATTAGTGTCAGCCAGGAGGAGGTGGGGATTAGTGGCAGCCAGGAGGAGGCGGGGCTAAGTGGCAGCCAAGAGAAGCCTGGGACAAGTCGCAGCCTGACTGAGTCTCAGGTTCCTCCCCTCCGCCTGCCACATAAACGAGCCAGGAAGATGACTCCCAGTCCTGTGCAGGATTCAGCATACAGGCTGATCCAGGAGGCTTCGGCGTCCCTCAGAGCCTTCCCCAGTCCTGAAGAGGCCTTTGCCTGCATGGCTGCCACCAAATTGCAGGGCATGCAGGAGGGCCAACGCAAGATCTCTGAGGACCTGATTTATAAAGTCCTACGTAAGGGGGAGAGTGGGGAACTGACACACAAGACGGATGTCATTGAGATCGACGATCCTCCTCCTCCTCCTCCTCCTGCTGCCACCACTCCACCAGCACAGCCAAAGCCTGGAAGGAAGCATGGAAGGAAGACCAAAGAGTGATGACCCTGGGTTCAGTCTGGTCTGACAGAAGATGCAGTCTCTCGTATGACCACAGCCTGGGGACACAGATGTCATCTGCTGCTTTCCGGATCTCTGTGACTTCTGGACCAGACTGCCCTCCCTTAGATAAGGACTCCTCAGGCCACCAATTTTGCTTTTAAATAATTGATGTCTGCCCTGGGGGTCCAAGGCTTCGCCCACTTCTGCAGTTTCTCCAGCGTTGCCTCCCTCTTTGTTTATAGTTGTGACCCCTTAATAAAATTTTTTTAGGTAAATTCTACTCTCCTTTGTGTGTTTTCATCCAAAAAGGACAGTTTGTTGGTGACGATTCAGGTACATTTCTAAAGTACAATGTGAAATTAACAAGGGACAACAACACCAAACAATCTCCTACAGATTAAATAGAACAACATATCAATGGTGTTGTGGGAACTTGTCACAAAAAACACACAAACATTTTCGGGAGTACTAATCAAAATCCCCAAAAAACAAAATTAAAAAAGAGAAACACAAAAAAAGAATCTACATTAAAGTCAAAAAAAAAAAAAAAAAAAATATGTTGTCAGATGTGAGAAATCAAAATATATTGAGGGAATCCTGATAAATAGTAACGAAATAAGTTTGTGAGAAGTGTGTGTGAATATGAGCATCAAAACTACTTAATTCTTGTCACATTATAAAGAAGAAGAGAGTGCGCTTTATTAAACCATTTTTAACATTGCAGCGTGACGAAAGTGCTGTATCCATTGCGAACGATAAGTTTACCAGAACGAGCTGTCCCGTGTCGGAATTTCTTCTGCGCATGCGTGGCACTTTGTGCGTTGGAACAGGCCACACACGGTCGGAATTGACGCGATCGGATTTTGTTGTCGGAAAATTTTATCTCCTGCTGTCCAACTTTGTGTGTCGGAAAATCCGATGGAAAATGTCCGATGGAGCCCACACACGGTCGAAATTTCAGACAACACGCTCCGATCGGACATTGTCCATCGGAAAATCCGACCGTGTGTACGGGGCATTACAGGAGAGAATTTCCCTTCCTAGGGGTAGATTTCATCTCACTTCCTGTTGTCTCCTTCCGTTTGCAAGTAGGAGTCGTTTGTAAGTTGGATGTTTGAAAGTAGGGGGCTGCCCTATATACTCTGCAGAAATTGGGGCCTTAGGTGTTGGTGTTGACACAACACTGTAAGCCCTCATAGTTACTCTTGGTGGGTGCAGGAACGGGCCGTGCTGTGAAATATTATATCAAGAATTGTAATTACATGCACCTGTTTAACAGGGGCAGAAAAATTGGGCCTTTGGTGGTGGTGGTGGTGTTGTCATAACACTGTAAGCCCTCACAGTTACTCTTGGTGGGCGCAGGAATGGGCCCTGCTGTGAAATATTAGATCAAGAATTGTAATTACATGTCCCTGTTGAACAGGGGCAGAAAAATTGGGCCTTAGGCACTGGTGCCACAACACTGCAACCCCTCGCAGATGCTATAGTTGGAGCGCAGAAATGAGCTCTGCTGCAAAGTATTGCATCAAAAACTGTAATTATACGCCCCTGTTAAACAGGGGCTGAAAAATTGGGCCTTGGGAACTGGTGCTGGTGCCACAACACTGCAGCTCCTCACAGATACTATATTTGGAGCACAGGAATGAGCCCTGCTGCAAAGTATTGCATCAAAAATTGTAATTACACACCCCTGTTAAACAGGGGCAGAAAAATTGGGCCTTGGCCACTGGTGGCGGTGCCCAGAACCAAAAATGTTCTTCCAAGCTATCAGCATGAAAATTGAAGAGAAAGAGGATTGTGACTCAGCATAACAGGATAGTCACTCAGCATCAGCATAGGCAGTCTTGAAGGGATCTCACATTAAAAAAAAAAAAATCAAATCGGTTACATCAGCATCAGGTGCTTGGTAGCTAGTGATCCAAGACTGATTCATTTTTATGAAGATCAGCCAATCGACCGATTCAGTGGACAGGCGCACCCTGTGATTGGTTACAAAGCCTCCAGCAGCACTGAATGTGCGTATCAGTCAGATGGCCACCTTCTCCACCGCTCCTTCTGTGACCGACCGAAGCCTCAGCAACACGTTGTCCAGGAGAACCAGGAAATTGTAACCTCCCAGGCTCTGGAAACGTGTTGAACAAACCTTTTTGCAAGGCCTCCCGAAGATGTTTCATCCTCTGCTCCCTCTGCGACGGCAAGATAAGGTCCGCAACCTTACCCTTGTAACATGGATCAAGGAGGGTTGCCAGCCAGTAATCATCCCTCTCCTTGATACCACGAATACGAGGATCCTTCCACAGGCTTTGCAGGATCAGGGAGGCCATGCAGCGTAGGTTTGCTGAGGCATTCGGTCCAGAGTCCTCTTGGTCACTAAGGATGACATGATCTTCAGATAGGAGAAGCCAGGGCCAGACCCAGACTCAGCCACCTGTTGCAGCTTCAATGGCTCAGTCAACTAAAACAAATAGCAATAAAGGCCAGGGGTCGAGTGTTTAGAATATAAATACGGGTGTACCATCCGAATCTACCCTACCCCCAGAGAAAGAACCAACCTTAATGGACGTGTTTATGGCAGTAAGTGTATGCAATAGCTCGCTTAAAGAACTTTGTGAACAGATGAAGGGAGTGAAAGAGGACTTGATACTGGTCAGACAGGACCTGCAAAAAACTGCAGAAAGAACAACAGCCCTGGAAGGAAGGGTCAGCCTGTTAGAAGAAGATATATCCCCATTAATTGGAGGAATGAAAAAGATGAAGGAACAGATATCCAAGCAGGCCTCCAAACTGGATGAAATGGATAACAGAAGTCGAAGGGATAATGTGAAACTAGTGGGTCTTCCTGAAAAAAGTGAGGGTGTTAATCGTATGGCGTTCTTAGAAAATTGGCTGATGGAACTTTTTGGAAAAGAATCATTTTCAACTACCTTTTCGATAGTAAGAGCACACAGGGTCCCCTTTAGGGCCCCTTCAGCGGGGGGATATCCTAGACCACTACTCATGAAGTTTCTTAATTATCAGGATAAAGTGAAGCTGATGCGAAAAACAAGGGAGGTGGGAAATATCTTTTTTAACTGTGTTAAAATATCGTTTTACTCTGATTTCTCGCCGGACCTGCAGAGGCGTAGAGCGGAGTTTATACAGTCTAAGCGAAGCGTACTCTACAAAAATTTAAGCTGCCCTACACCCTTCTCTACCCAGCAAGGCTACGTGTAACAGCTTTGGGGGAAACCCAGTTTTTTTAACCCCAAGCTGGAGTGGAGAAGTGGCTGGAGGAAAATAAAGAGAAATTTCTAGATACTTTGTAAAGGGGTGGGAGAGGTGCAATATGTATAGGATATATATGAGAATATCAGGAGGTACCATTGTTATTGAGTTCTTTTTTTTTTTTCTGGGGGGGGGTTGTTACACACAGTGGTTGTATGTGGAGTGGTAGATGGGAATGAAATGTGGAAGTAATTGTGTGATACAGGTAGTATGGGAACTGGTCACTTCAAACCCCCTGGGGGTTTACCTAGATAGGTGGGGGGGTGGGAGGAGGGGAGGGAGGGGGGGGTAGGGGTTGGGGGCAATATTGGTAAAGTACTCACAGTAAGCAGATACACTACCGGAAATCACTCTGGTTGGACCCAGGTCTACACACAAAGTTATGATTGTAGGAAAATGGCACCTAAACTGCACATGAAAGTACCTTTTTTAGTAAATATTTATTTAAGGTTGATTACGATATGGCAACGTTGAGCACATTAAAGTCACTAATGAATTTGGAAGTAGAAGAAGCACAGAACTCTCTGTCTAAAATATTTTTAGGAAGGGGGGTGCAAAAAATTTCAATTTCTAATGAATTTAGTTTTATATAGTCGTATTCTTCAGGGCACCTTATGTTTCTTGGAATCTTGATGCAAGTTAAAACATTAAAAGTAGGATCCTGGAACGTTAGGGGTCTGGGGACATTGCTCAAAAGGCTGGCAGTATTCTCCGTGATGGAGAGTTGCGGGGCAGAACTGGTCTGCCTGCAGGAAACCCACCTAACCAGAGATACAATCCAGCATTTACAGTCGAGGAAATTCCAATGCCAATTCCATGTGGTTCACTCCTCCTATACAGGGTTGAGCTTTGAGTTTGAGTAGAACTCATGTTCGACTCGAACATCGGCTGTTCGCAAGTTCGCCGAACAGCGAACAATTTGGGGTGTTCGCGGCAAATTCGAATGCCGCGGAACACCCTTTAAAAGTGTACGGGAGAAATAAAAAGTGCTAATTTTAAAGGCTTATATGCATGGTATTGTCATAAAAGGTGTTTGGGGACCTGGGTCCTGCCCCAGGGGACATGTATCAATGCAAAAAAAAGTTTTAAAAACGGCTGTTTTTTCGGGAGCAGTGATTTTAATAATGCTTAAAGTGAAACAATAAAAGTGTAATATCCCTTTAAATTTCGTAGCTGGGGGGTGTCTATAGTATGCCTGTAAAGGGGTGCATGTTTCCCGTGTTTAGAACAGTCTGACAGCAAAATGACATTTCAAAGGAAAAAAAGTCATTTAAAACTACTCGCGGCTATTAATGCATTGCCGGTCCGACAATACACATAGAAGTTCATTGATAAAAACGGCATGGGAATTCCCCACAGAGGAACCCCGAACCAAAATTTAAAAAAAAAATGACGTGGGGGTCCCCCTAAATTCCATACCAGGCCCTTCAGGTCTGGTATGGATATTAAGGGGAACCCCGCGACAAAATTGAAAAAAAAAATGGCATGGGGTCCCTCCAAAAATCCATACCAGACCCTTATCTGAGCACGCAACCTGGCAGGCCACAGGAAAAGAGGGGGGGCAAGAGAGCGCCCCCCCTGAACCGTACCAGGCCACATGCCCTCAACATTGGGAGGGTGCTTTGGGGTAGCCCCCCAAAACACCTTGTCCCCATGTTGATGAGGTCAAGGGCCTCATCCCCACAACCCTGGCCGGTGGTTGTGGGGATCTGCGGGCAGGGGGCTTATCGGAATCTGGAAGCCCCCTTTAACAAGGTGACTCCCAGATCCTGGCCCTCCCCCCTGTGTGAAACGGTAAGAGGGTACAAAAGTACCCCTACTATTTCACTAAAAAACTGTCAAAAATGTTAAAAATGACAAGAGACAGTTTTTGACAATTCCTTTATTTAAATGCTTCTTCTTTCTTATATCCTCTATCTTCCTTCAGTTTCTTCCTCCATCTTCTTCTTCTTCTGGTTCTTCTGGCTCTTCTGGTTCTTCCTCCGGTGTTCTTGTCCAGCATCTCCTCCGCGGTGTCTTCTTCCCTTCTTCTCCTCGGGCCGCTCCGCATCCATGGGATGGACGGAGGCTCCCGCTCTTCTCTTCATCTTCTTCTCTTCTTCATCTTCTTCTCTTCTTCATCTTCTTCTCCGGGCCGCTCCGCATCCATGGTGGCATGGAGGGAGGCTCCCGCTGTGTGACGCTTCTCCTCTTCTGACGGTTCTTAAATAACGGGGGCGGGCCACCCGGTGACCACGCCCCCCTCTGACACACGGGGACATGACGGGACTTCCCTGTGGCATTCCCCGTGACGCCACAGTGAGGTCCCGTCAAGTCACCGTGCATCAGAGGGGGGCGGGGTCACCGGGTGGCCCTGCCCCTGTTATTTAAGAACCGTCAGAAGAGGAGAAGGGTCACACAGCGGGAGCCTCCCTCCATGCCACCATGGATGCGGAGTGGCCCGGAGAAGAAGATGAAGAAGAGAAGAAGATGAAGAAGAGAAGAAGATGAAGAGAAGAGCCGGAGCCTCCCTCCATGCCATGGATGCGGAGCGGCCCGAGGAGAAGAAGGGAAGAAGACGCCGCGAAGGAGATGCTGGACGAGAACCAGAAGAGCCAGAAGAACCAGAAGAAGAAGAAGAAGAAGATGGAGGAAGAAACCGAAGGAAGATAGAAGATAGAAGAAAGAAGAAAGAAGAAGCATTTAAATAAAGGGATTGTCAAAAACTGTCTCTTGTCATTTTTAAAATTTTTGACAGTTTTTTAGAGAAATGGTAGGGGTACTTTTGTACCCCCTTACCATTTCACACAGGGGGGAAAGCCGGGATCTGGAGGTCCCCTTGTTAAAGGGGCTTCCAGATTCCGATAAGCCCCCCGCCCGCAGACCCCCACAACCACCGGCCAGGGTTGTGGGGATGAGGCCCTTGTCCTCATCAACATGGGGACAAGGTGTTTTGGGGGGCTACCCCAAAGCACCCTCCCAATGTTGAGGGCATGTGGCCTGGTACGGTTCAGGGGGGGCGCTCTCTTGCCCCCCCCTCTTTTCCTGTGGCCTGCCAGGTTGCGTGCTCAGATAAGGGTCTGGTATGGATTTTTGGGGGGACCCCACGCCATTTTTTTTTATTTTGGCGCAGGGTTCCCCTTAAAATCCATACCAGACCTGAAGGGCCTGGTATGGAATTTAGGGGGACCCCCACGTCATTTTTTTTTTAATTTTGGTTCGGGGTTCCCCTGTGGGGAATTCCCATGCCGTTTTTATCAATGAACTTCTATGTGTATTGTCAGACCGGCAATGCATTAATAGCCGCGAATAGTTTTAAATGACTTTTTTTCCTTTGAAATGTAATTTTGCTGTCAGACTGTTCTAAACACGGGAAACATGCGCCCCTTTACAGGCATACTATAGACACCCCACAAGGTACGAAATTTAAAGGGATATTACACTTTTGTTTCACTTTAAACATTATTAAAATCACTGCTCCCGAAAAAACGGCCGTTTTTAAAACTTTTTTTGCATTGATCCATGTCCCCTGGGGCAGGACTCAGGTCCCCAAACACTTTTTATGACAATAACTTGCATATAAGCCTTTAAAATTAGCACTTTTGATTATTCATGTTCGTGTCCCATAGACTTTAACGGTGTTCGCGTGTTCGAACAAATTTTTTTTCTGTTTGCATGTTCTGGTGCGAACCGAACAGGGGGTGTTTGGCTCATCCCTACTCCTATAGTAGGGGGGTAAGTATCTTGGTGAAATCAGGGGTGAACCTTTGCTGCAGGCAGTCCAGTATAGATGAGCTGGGCTGATATATTTTTCTATATTGCTCAATTGATAGTAGTATGTACGTGGTGGCAAACATATACATCCCTCCGCCCTTTAATCTGGATGTTATGCTTAAACTGAACGAATTTCTGTTAGATAAAAAAGGGGTGCCGATTATAGCAGCTGGGGACTTTAATGAGATATTAGATAGAAGACTGGATAGATTCCTTGTAAGAACTCTCTCAGAGTCTACAGAGAAGAGTCGCCTGCGCCAGTTCCTAGACGAAGTGGGGCTATTCCATTTGTGGAGGGCGCGGAATCCGGGAGTGTTACAATATTCATGTCACTCAGGTTCATATGCTACGCTCTCAAGGATAGATCTGGTCTTGGGGAATGATAGAGCACTTCAGATAACCGAAAATATTTTTTATTGGCCAAGAGGTATTTCAGACCACTCCCCCGTTGTGGTTACATTGAATCTAGGAGGGAATAAACCTCGGAAGGATTGGAAAATAAATCCGCACTGGTTTGAATTAATTAAAAAGTCGGATGGGGTTCTCCCTAAAATGAGAGAGTTTGTGGAAATCAATGAGGGAACGGTAACGCCTGCGGTGTTATGGGACGCCCTAAAGGCTTTTCTTAGGGGTGTATTATTACAGCAGATGGCCAAATTTAACAAAGAGGCTAGGAGTAGGGAAGAGAAAACTCTAAGAGAGGTGCTTGAGGCTGAAAATAATTATATTATAGACCCAACCCCTGAGAAGGAAACATCTTGGCTAGATAAACAACAAGAGTATAAGGTAGTTATTATGCAGAAGGCAGAGACTAGGCGTTTCCTTCAGCGTCAGGTCTCTGTGGTGGAAGGCGAAAGGCTGGGAAAGTTGTTGGCGCAGTTGGTGAAATCCAATACTGCTCCATCCACAGTCCTCGCCATTAGATCTCCGGGAGGAGATATATTATCTAATACCTGAAAAATAGTGCAAAGTTTTAGGAACTGTTATAAAAATCTTTATACTTCTCAGAAAAAAGGAATGGAAGTTGTGCTGGAGGAGTTCCTGGGGGACCTGGCAATACCAGTCATATCGCAAGAGGAAAGGGATCTATTAGAAACTCCAATAACACTTGCAGAACTACAACAAGCAATAGCCAGTATGGCAAGCCTAAAATTTCCTGGCCCAGACGAACTCCCAATTGAGCCCTATAAATACTATGGCAATGTATTAATCCCAGAGCTGCTAAAAGCACTTGGAGGGGCACTTAAGGGGGGCCACCTGCCTGCATCAATGTTAGAGGCAACTATTATAGTGTTACATAAAGATGGGAAGGACCCCCTTGATGTGGCCACTTATAGGCCAATTTCCTTCTTATGTACTGATGCAAAAATTTTGGCCAAGGTTTTGGCAGTTAGATTGAATAGCGTTATACACAAACTGGTTCACATGGACCAGGTGGGATTTATAGCCAATAGGTCCACAAGTTTGAATATCAGAAGGGCCTTCTTGAATTTACAGTCACCAACGGAGAATGTGGGTTCAAGAGCCGTATTGACCCTAGACGTGTCTAAAGCTTTTGATAGCGTGGAGTGGGGATATATATGGCGAGTGTTGGAGAAATTCGGATTTGGCCCTTCTTTTATTGGCTGGATTAAAATGCTCTACGACAGCCCCAAGGCAAGATTAAAAATTAATAATGAGTTCTCTAAATGGTTTGAGCTTGAGAGGGGGACGAGACAGGGGTGCCCATTATCTCCATTGCTTTTTGCACTGATGATGGAGCCCCTGGCTATCTCCATAAGAATGAGCTCTGAGATAACTGGCTTTCAGAGAAGGATGGGCGAAGAAAGAATCGCACTATACGCGGATGATATCCTGCTCTTTTTGGGGGATACGAGGAACTCATTGCTGGAGGCAATGAGAATAGTGGAGGAATTTGGTAGTTTTACAGGCTTGGAGATAAACTGGGAGATGTCTGAGTTATTACCTTTAGACCCCTTAAGTGAGCCAATAGTAGGTGAAATGCCCTAGTTGGTAATCGTGGAAGCATTGAAATACCTGGGAATCGTTATGACGAAGGACCCTAACCAACATATTTGTAAAAACCTTATCCCGCTTTTGACAAAATTTAAACAAAAGATAGGTATATGGAAACGTTTTCCCTTATCAGTTGCAGGAAGATGTAGTTTAATGAAAATGATCTGGATGCCTCAATTGTTGTATGTTCTACACAATTCTCCAGTGTGGATATGCAAGAGTTGGTTCAATAAAATCGAGAGCCTTTTTAGGGAACTGATATGGAAGGGGAGACGAGCCAGGATACGTCTAGGGGCACTCCAGCTCCCGGTGCGGCATGGGGGTTTTGCCCTCCCACACCCGGAGCATTATTTCCTATCAACTCAATTCCAGCAGCTAATGGGGTGTGAGGTCTTGGAAGGAGGCATCCCAAACGGCAGACTTCTATTAATAGGTGCTCTACATAATACAATAATTGAAGCTTTAGAGGCGGATTCGTTTCACTATGAATTTCCAACAATCAAATTGATAACTAAACTTTGGAAAACAGTTAAGAAACAGTTGAGATATGAGGGACCGCAGAATTCCTTTTTTACGTACCTTTAGTTAGAACATGCCCCCAAAGCGCAATTTAAGGACCAGACTTTAATGTGGAAAGAAATGCCCTTATTTCAATGTTTACTTCAGGTAGTCCCCACTAGGAGGTTAATATCTAAGATCCATAAACAACTATGTAATGTAGTTAACAGTGGGGGGCTACTCCAGGCTGTAAGAACTAAATGGGAAGAGGATGTAGGTGTAGTGACCCAGGTACAATGGGAGAGGATTCTGGAGATGGGGCCGTTGGTATCGGTTTCCCCGCCACAGAAGATTTTGCATTTGATGCTGCTAAATAGAGCCTATTATACACCTAAACGTCTCTTTAAGTTTGGCAGAAGACCCAATGATAGATGTCCTAGATGTCGGGGGACTGGGGATCTCATTCACATGTTTTGGAGATGTCCCAAGTTGTTCCGATACTGGGAGGGGGTGACTAATTGTTTGGGAGATATCTTTGGTATCTCAGTGGAGAGGGAGGCCATAGTATGATGGTATAGATGGGTACACACTGGCAATTTTGAGATCCTTGTTCCAAGCCAGGAAAATGATAGCATTAAGATCAAAAGAACCCCCAACAGTTAAAGACTGGATCGCCACACTGAACGAAACCCTTTGTAGGGAAAGAATAGAGTATATTAAGAGAGGTAATCTCCAGGAATTCGATAGAATGTGGAAGCCATGGTTGGAAAAGGTGGGCTGCCCTTAATGGGAAGTTTGGAGTACATTAGAGCAGGTTGTAGTTTTAATTTAGCCAATCCATTAGGGAACAGAAATACCAGACTGTAATGGGTGTTATAGGGTGGTAGTTTTGATAAGTAAAATTTTAGTTAATAGAAGATTAGCTTGTAAAAAGGGAAGGGTGGAAGCATGATATTTTTTTTTTAGTTTGTAAAACACTGGACTTGGTAGTAGGAGATGGGCGCGGGGAGCCCTCTAGTCTCTTCTTTTTTATCCTGTGATGACATATTGTACTCCTATTGTGTTACTATATAATTACTGTATTTAGCTTAAGATAAGGCCCATTTGTCTCCTTTCTCTCTGTTTGACTAAAATTTTGAATGTGAGAAAAGGAAAAAAAGGATAAGTAAGAAAAGAAATTTAATAAAGATTTAAGATGAGACATAACAAAAAGAAAAAAAGGAAAGCATTTACCACAATGATGTGAAACCGAGAAGGAGACAGTCAATGAACGTTAAGCTAAATTAGCCTTTTGACAGTGTTCTCTGAAGTGGTAAAAGAAAAAAAAAAAAAGACGACATGATCCGCAGCCACCTCCTCCCAGCCACGTACAAGTCCATGGGTTTCTTCGGACTGTAAATGATCCATTGAAGACTGCTGCTGATGCTGAGTGCCAGGCTCCACCTCCATGCTGACACAATCCTCCTCCTCCTCCTCCTGTGTGATCGGCGGACACGCAGGAACACTATCTGGATAAAGGGGGCCTTGAGAGGTAAGAAAGTCCTCTTCCTCCCTCTGTTCTGCCTCAAGTGTCCTGTCCATTATTCCATGCAGCGTGTGCTCCAACAGGTGGACAAAAGGGACAGTGTCACTGATGCATACACTGTCACTGCTTACCATCCTTGTGGCCTCCTCAAATGGTGACAGGACAGTAAATGCATCCCTGATCATAGCCCACTGGCGTGGGGAAAAAAACCAAGGTCCCCTGACCCTGTCCTGGTGCTATAGTCACATAGGTACTCATTTATGGCCTTCTGCTGCGCGTGCAGCTGCTGCAGCATGGCAAACGTTGAGTTCCACCTGATGGGCATGTCACAGATAGGCGGTTCTAGGGCAGGTTAAATTTCTTTTGGAGGTCAGCCAGCCGAGCACTGGCATTATATAACCTGTGAAAATGCACACAGACTTTCCTGGCCTGCCTCAGGACATCCTGTAAGCCCGGGTACCTGCCCAAGAACCACTGCACCACCAAGTTAAGGATGTGAGCCAAACAGGGCATATGGGTCAGTTGTCCCTGTCGGAGGGCGGAGAGGAGGTTGGTGCCATTGTCGCAAACCACCATACCTGCCTTAAGCTAGCCTGGCGTCAACCACCTCTGAACCTGCTCCTGCAGAGCTGACAGAATCTCTGCCCCAGTGTGGCTCCTGTCCCCCAAGCACACCAGCTCAAGCACTGCATGGCATCTTTTTTGCCTGCATACTTGCGTAGCCCCTTGAACGCCTACGGAGCACCGCTGGTTCCGAGGACAAATCAGCACAGGAAGAAGCCATGGAGGAAAAAGAAGAGGAGGCGGTGGAGGAGAGAGGTGTGACAGAATCACCACTAGTAGAATTTTGGAGGCATGGTGGTGGAACAACCTCCAACACTACTGCACCCTGTCCTGCATCCTTCCCAGCTGCCAGAAGAGTCACCCAGTGCACGGTGAAAGATAGATAACGTCTCTGTCCATGCCTGCTGGACCATGAGTCAGCGGTAATATGCACCTTACCACTGACCGCCCTGTCCAGCAAGGCCAAGACATTGCCTTCCACATGCCAGTAGAGAGCCGGAATCACCTTCCGTGAGAAAAAGTGGCTTTTGGGAACCTGCCACTGAGGAACCGCACATTCCCCAACTTCCGGAAGGGGGCCGAGTCTACCAACTGAAAAGGCAGCAGTTGAAGTTCTAGCAATTTAGCCAAGCTAGCATTCAACCGCTGGGCATGTGGATGGCTGGGAGTGAACTTCTTTCGGGGGTGCAGCAGCTGGGGCAGGGAAATTTGCCTGGTTCAATCTGACCTTGGTGTACCGATAGCAGATTGCCCACAAGTACTTGGCTGTGACACACCTAATTCTACACCTTCATTCCTCTCAGTGCAGGTTTCAGAGAGGACTGAAGGTATAGTGTGGTTGGAGATCCCAGCTGATAAGGAGCAAGGAGAGGTCTGCTTTGTTCTTTGGTGTGGGTCTTTTAGGTACGCTTGCCAATGAACTGCATGGCAGGTCGACACATGTCTGGTCAAGCATCTGGTGCCCAAGTGGGTGATGTTTTGGCCACGCGAGATATGCTTGAGACATATATTGCAAATAGCAGCGGTGGGGTCTGATGCACTCGTCTCAAAAAAGACCTACACCAAAGAACTTTTGAAATAACACGCAGAGACAGCAGCACCCTGCACATGCAGAGCTCTGCGGTGTGATGCAGTCAGTGTGCTGCCCTTAAGTTGGACCCTGGAGGGTATCCTGCCTCATTGGAGTTGTGCCTCCTCCTCATCCTCCTCTCTCCTATCAGGCACCTAAATGGAGTCAGTGACCTTATCATCCCCTCCCTCCTCATTACTGGAGCAAAGCTGGCAGTATGCTGCAGCTGGGGGAACATGACTGCCAGATTCCTCTAGCTGGGTACCATCATCGGAGCCTTCAAAATGCTGGGCATCCTCCTGGAACATGTACCAAACACTGTGGTCAAACAGTTCGGGGGACTCCTTAGGAGGACATGGTGGGGCTAGGGAAGGAGTGACTGATGCCATTGAGCCGAGGGAAGAGGTCGCGTTGGCAGCTGCTTTGCCATACAAAGTACCCTGAGCCTGGGTGAGAGAGGATGAGGAGGATGAGGACGGCTTGGTCATCCACTCTACCAAGTCTTCCGCATGTTGCAGCTCAACAGGGCTAGTTGCCAAAAAAAAAGGACAAGTGTGTCACACGGCCACGTGCTGATGAGGATGCACCATCTCTACGATCAGCACTGTTGCCTCTAGACACAGAGCCTGCTGGCCCTCTTTTATTGGCTTGTGACTGTCTGCCTCTCCTTGTTGGCCTTCCAGACATACTAATGGCCTGCAGTGAGATGTAGCTGCGCAAAGCTGGGATGTATATATATATATACTGATACTGCAGCTAGCAGATTCAAATGCCTGCCTGTAGTATTATTAGTATGAGAACACCAGCAATTGTCTTCAGGTAGCTTTAGGTGCACACTGTGCAGAGGACACAGTACACTAACTGTAAATACTGCAGCTGCCTGCCTGTGGTACTAATAGGATCAGAAGAACACCACCAATTTTCTTCAGGTAGCTTTAGGTGCACACTGTGCAGAGGACGCACTACACTAACTGTAAATACTGCAGCTGCCTGCCTGTGGTACTAATAGGATCAGAAGAACACCACCAATTTTCTTCAGGTAGCTTTAGGTGCACACCATGCAGAGGATGCACTACACTAACTGTAAATTCTGCAGCTGCCTGCGGTACTAATAGGATCAGAAGAACACCATCAATTTTCTTCAGGTAGCTTTAGGTGCACACTGTGCAGAGGACGCACTACACTAACTGTAAATACTGTAGCTAATAGGACTAATATAATCAGAAGAACACCATCAATTTTCTTCAGGTAGCTGTAAATACTGTAAAAACACCTGCCTGTCTGTCAGTAGGAAGAGAATAACAGGAACGGATCTAGCTAAACTGAATACAGTGTGTATATATATATATATATATATATATATATATATATATATATATATATATATATATATGTATACAACACCTAGGATGCATATATATAAACAATACACTGTAAGTGCAGCTAACTGACTCACCTGCCTACTCTATCTAACTTAAATCAAATGACACTGTCTCTCTGTCTATCTCTCCGTCGGAAGACACCACACAGGGCCACCACACAGGCACCCTTATATAGTGTGGGGTGTGTACTAAACCCCCTGAACCATAATTGGCCAAAGCCACCCTGGCTTTGGCCAATTACGGCTCTCTGTACAGATGGCGCTGTTATTGGCCAAGCATGCGGGTCATAGTGCATGCTTGGCCAATCATCAGCCAGCAATGCACTGCGATGCCGCAGTGAATTATGGGCCGTGACGCGCCACTTGAATTTGACGCAAACGGCCCATAACGTTCGAAATTCAACAAACGGTCGAACGTGCTATGTTCGAGTCGAACATGAGTTCGACTCGAACTCGAAGCTCATTCCTACTTTTGACCGTTGTAATTTTATTGTCTCAACAGTTGCTGGTTTCTAAGTAGCCTCTCACTATTTTAAATAATTTCTTTTTTAACTTAGACTCAAAGTGTTAGCTCTTTATTTATATTTTGTGTGGAAGAGTTTTGTTGTTTAACAATGATGATGCTGGGGTTTGTACATGTCTGTGAGACTCTTGCTCGTGGTACAGCAATGAAAGCATATTTTATGAGTGCAATGAGGGTGGGGCTTTTTTGACCACGTGATAACAAAAAACTTGCCACCATCCTCATCTATAGCTGGCTATCGCAGTAAGCGGCATTGGAAGGCTAAAACAGGTAACAACAAAGCCTGGGGAATGCCCAGGAAAAAAACAAAGCCTACTTACCACCAGCTTGCAGACAACCAAATAAACCTGTCTAACAGCATGCGTTAAAAACAGGGGTTTAGTCCGCACGCATTTGCAAACGCATGCGTGAGCCACAGAGCCACGTCACGGCACCCTGGTATCTGTGGTCCTAACACTAAAATATGATTGTCCCCACAGTGGAGGCACATGCATTCTGATGGATAAATGAGGGCAGGTGGACTGAAGGGGAGCCCACCCCTTTTTTGACCATGCCCTTTTATGCCCCTCCCATTGTTAATGCAATTCGGCCACACCCACAGTTTGCCACAGTGCATTACTACTCCCTTCAGGGTGCCAAAAGGTGCCCCAGTTCTTTTTCAATCCTAGTAACACTCCTTCCAGACCCTTAAAGAGGTATTACACACCAAAATGTAATATATTGCAGCTTACTAATCATTAGATGTAGTGGCTTACTTTTTTCTTTTGTAGGCTTTTTCTGTCTGTTTTCACCTGGTGATCTGGCCAGTGACACACCTCCTATGTTAGGGTGCCTACAATCTGGATGCAGGAGCAACAGAGACACCTTTGGACAGCAGCATTTTTAATCTGAAGGTAAAGTAGTGTTGAATTCAGTAGCAGGTTTAGATACACGAAACAAATTGAAGAAAAACTTCAGCAAACGCTTGCAGCAAGAGTTTTTTTTTTCCTTTTGGGATAAAGGTTTTACATAAATAAATCAAATCTGACCATTGTAAGTACCCCTGTCAGTGGTAATTGAATTGTCTCAACCTCCTAACTGCTACATTAATAGGACAGCGTGTTCTGTTGAAAAACAAAAGACTAATGCTGGCCATACACTATACAGAAAATCGGCCGAACCCATTTTCGAAAAACGAACGTTCGACCGTGACCGCAAATGATCGTGCCATCATATAATGACCGATAAATTGTTCAGTGGACATGAATAAATAATTTTTTGTTCGTTTTTTTACATATACCTAGTGCAGACAGTTCGAACGGGAAACACATTAACCTTGCAATTTATCGTACGTTCGGCAGAAATTTTTCAAACTTCCCGTTCGTTTTTTTCCCACAAAAACATCACAAACGATTATCGATTTGTGCCCATTAACTTGCCGAAAAACGAACGAAGTGTCTATACGAATGATTTTTCGGCTGATTTTTCGTATAGTGTATGGCCAGCATTACTCCCTAGATCACCAGGTGAATATAAATGAAAAATAGTAAAAAAAAAACTAAGGCAGCCATCACATACAAGAATTGGTAAGCTGCATTACAATAAATGTTTGCTGGATTTCCCCCTGAAAATCCATACTAGACCTTTATCCAGGCATGCAGATTGGCTGTCCAAAAAAGGGGGGGGATTAGGGAGCCTAAACCCCTCTTCTAAGCCCACATAACCTCAACATTGGGAGTGAACCTTGGGTGGGTTCCTCTCTCCCACAAGAGACCTTGCCCCAATGGGGACAAAGGCTTGGCATGTTTGGTATCTATTTACTCAAACTTTTGTCAGGGGTTCACTTGGGACTGTTATTCAACACATCTAGTATAAATGGAAGGAAGAAATCCATCCTTTTAGGGCAGCCATCGTGGGCTGATCTAGGGGGTGCTGGGGTGGGCTACACCCCCAGATTTCAGTAGTAACCTCCCCCTGGCAACAAATGGATGTTGTCCATCAGGAGAAGCTGTCTGCATCTCTCTTTGTGTCTGTGACAGTCTCACAGAGCCCAGCCAACACACTCCCACTCCCCTTCCCTGCATGGACAGGAGAGGAGCAAATGATGTACTCTGTGGCTCTGCCTCCTCCTGCTCTCTCCTCATGTCTGCCCTGCCCACACTTCATTTCCTGACCAGTGCTGTGGCTGAGAAGATGTGTGGGTGGGAAATTTAAAGCACTGCAGACTGCAGTTGGCATTTACATGGTGGCTGCAAGACTGATTCCTCTGCCTGCACCACCAGACCAACCTGAGGTGAGTGAGTGAGCCCTGCACTGTGACTGAACTCTCCTCATCTTCGTCCCATCTCTCCCCCATCTGCCCCCCTCCCCCTCTCTGTTAATGTCCAGTTATCACTCAAGGACATTGGGGGATGGCTGACAATCTGCTAGTTGGATAAACTGATGGGGTTTTTACTCACAAGTTTGTGATTCCTCTGTTTTAACCCCTTCTTGCATAACCCTAGCTTCCCTTTAGGTGCTTGTTTAGATGTGTTTTGGTCTCTGAAGAGCAATCTGCACTCAGATCGCTCTTCAAAGAGCATTTGGCAGGCAGTGAGGACGTGTTGTATCACCTCCTCACCACCTGCTTTAACCCCTAAAACCCCCACGCTAGTGCACTAATCACTGGGTGAGCAGCTCCACTCATTTAAAGGGACAGCGGGCACTGTGCCCACAGAAAGCAACCGAGGGCATAACTTTTGCCACAGACAGGAAACAAACTATCACAGTGGCAGCATGTGTACACCCCAGCTCTTTGTTGTCAACCATCTGTAAAAAAACAGGCACTTTTCTCCTGTCCATAAATTTCCATGAACTGGAGAAAAGTGCCTCTAAAAAAATCTCCTAGTTATCAGATCTGAACTGCACATACACAGTTTCAGAGCCAGCCTATTAGAGAACTACCAGGCTTGGCGTCAGTTTGGGCAGCAGGGCAGGTCCAGGTGTGTGCCTGCACAGTGACATCATGGCACGTATTTGGCATGGTTTATATTTACACGCCCCACCACACCAGTTTAGGCTGAGCCCGGCAATTCACTAATTGGCCGGTTCCGCAACTGCGCATGCGCAGTTCAGAGCCAGAAAAAAGGGGATTTTTTTAAAGCCTTTTCACACCAGACATCTGCCAGTGGTGAAGGTATGGGGGAATTCTGGAAAATGGGTAAAGCATACCCTAGCCAATTATTAGAGACTGCTACACTTAGGACTTCCTGAATACCAGGAGATGGAAATTTGTGAAATAAAATAAAGTGCGCTGTCTCTAAAAAACTAAATGAGCTAAACCAAAGCTCACAAACATAAATGCTAATGCTCTTTAAAAAATGTGCACAGCTGTTCACTAATACCTTTCAACTTGTGAAGCAGCACAACATCAACAAATGGACGCACAGTGAGCAAATTTAAGTACCAATAGTGACATGTATAATAACATGAGTGAATGTACATTCAAAATAAATAAAAAATAGATATCCAAAACAGAAAAAAGTACCAACAAGAACTTTATTGCAAGTTGTTTAGCCAAACAGTCCCAAATTGTGTAAAGAGCTGAAAAGATGCTATTCCAAAACCTTCAAAGTGCTTCATGCATCACCATCATGCTCATAAGATAAATGGCTGCTTACCAGACATCAAAGGTCAATAGGCATGTGTACAGCACTCAGCTGAAGGGCATCAGTTTGTGTCGTGGTTCACAGGTAGGGATAGAGATTAAAAAGCAGGAGCTCATGGTGGCACGGCCTCCTGTAGTGCAGAGTCAGCCATGACGTCAGCATGCCCGGGTTGCACTGCAGGCGGCCGTGCCACCATGAGATTTTGTGCTAAATTCAAGCAATCTGTGAGTGTGATTCTTTATTAATAGATAGAAGTTTTTAAAGGATAATGCACGGTCAATGCTCGGTCCCTTCCAAGCCAGATGTTCTCAACCTGGGGTAGGGGGCATGCTTTGGGGCAGGGGGGCTCCTCCCCAAAGTACCTTGTCCCCATGTTGATGGGGACAAGGGCCCCTTTCCCTACAACCCTGGCTGGTGGAGATCAGCGGGTGGGGGGCGTATCAGAATCTGGAAGCTCCCTTTAACAAGGGGCCCCCAGATACCGCCCCCCCTTGTGAATGAGTAGGAGTACATAGTACCCCTACTCATTCACCAAAAAGTGATCAAAAAGTTAATAAAAAGGCAGACACAGTTTTTGACAAGTCATTTTTGTTAAAAATAAAATGTCCCCTGGTGTAGATCCATTGTCAACCACAATGACCGCCGCCATTGCTGACCCAGGAAAAAAAAAGTTTGCAAATGACGCTGGCTACCACTGTCTGACAGCTCCGCTACCTCCCACCGCTAAATAAATGAAGGAGCGGGGCCAGCTGGTGATGTCACCTGGTGGCCCTGCCCCATTGTGACATTATCGACCCAGCATGTAAGCTGCATCCTATGTTTCATCCCACCGGCCTTTATGTCACTACTGACACAGTAGTGAAAAACATACCCAAAGCCACATCTCCAGGTTGCTGTACTTGCATTATGGTCTCCTCCTTCTCCCAATCTTCCACTTTCTCCTTCTCAGCCATACTGATCCCTAATAGCAAGATAATAGCAAGTTATACCAGTGTTTCTCAACTCCAGTCCTCAAGGTGCCCCAACAAGTCATGTTTTCAGGCATTCCATTTTTTTACACAAATTTGATTTTATCAGTTTCAATGCCTTAGTAATTACCACAGTCATTTCAACTGAGGGAAATCCTGAAAACATGACCTGTTGGGGCGCCTTGATGACTGGAGTTGAGAAACACTCAGTTATACCATCCAAACCTTTCTCTCTATCACTGATCTTTAAAATCAGTGTAAAGCCTCTTTCACAAAGCACAAATGTTCCAGCAAGAATCCAACTGATTCCTTTGGCTGGATGCACAGGTAAATGTTGACAGTTGCAGTCATTAAGCCTGTTTAATGACAGTCTGATAGCAGCTGCAATTGTCCATGGGTGTTCTGATGTAATAGTACAGCCAACAATTACTGTGGTTAGAGACAAATTATAGCTCCTGCTAGGGATGAGCTTCGTGTTCCAGTCGAAGCCATGTTCGAATCGAACATCGTGTGTTCGGTCGATCGCCAAATTATGAACGATATGGGCTGTTTGCGCCAAATTCGAGTGGCGCGTCATGGCCCATAATACACTGCAGCATCGCAGTGCATAGCTGGCTGATGATTGGTCAAGCATGCACTATGACCCGCATGCTTGGCCAATCACAGCGCCGTCTGAATAGAGAGCTGTAATTGGCAAAAGCCAAGGAAGCTTTGGCCAATTATGGCTCAGGGGGATTAGTACACGCCCCACACTATATAAGGCCGCCTGCACGGCGGCCCTGTGTAATGTGTTCCGGCGTTCAGATAGAGAGAGAGAGACAGACAGTGTCATTTGATTTAAGTTAGATAGAGTAGGCAGGTCGAGTCAGTTAGCTGCAGTTACAGTGTATTGTGTATATATGCATCCCAGGTCTTGAGTGTGTGTGTGTGTGTGTATGTGTATATATATGTATATATATATATATATATATATATATATATATATATATATATATATATATATATATATATTACATACACACACAATGTATTCAGTTTAGCTAGATCCCGTTCTTCTCTTCCTAATATACTGACAGGCAGGCAAGTGTTTTTACAGTATTTCCAGCTACTGTACTGTGTACACTGCACAGTCTCACCTACAGTATAGCAACCTGCAGCCAGGTTCTTGTGTAGGCTCATTGATTTATTTCCAGCTACTGTACTGTGTACCCTGCACTGTCTCACCTACAGTATAGCAACCTGCAGCCAGGTGCTAGTGTAGGCTCGCTGAAGTATTTCCAGTTACTGTACTGTGTACCCCATATAGTCACACCTACACTATAGCTACCTGTAGCCAGGTGCTTGTGTAGGCTCATTGAAGTATTTCCAGCTACTGTACTGTGTACCCTGCACAGTCTCACCTACAGTATAGCAACCTGCAGCCAGGTGCTTGTGTAGGGTCATTGAAGTATTTCCAGCTACTGTACTGTGTACCCTGCACAGTCTCGCCTACAGTATAGCAACCTGCAGCCAGTTGCTTGTGTAGGCTCACTGAAGTATTTCCAGCTACTGTACTGTGTACCCTGCACAGTCTCACCTACAGTATAGCAACCTGCAGCCAGGTGCTTGTGTAGTCTCATTGAAGTATTTAAAGCTACTGTACTGTGTACCCTGCAAAGTCTCACTTACAGTATAGCAACCTGCAGCCAGGTTCTTGTGTAGGCTCATTGATTTATTTCCAGCTGCTGTACTGTGTACCCTGCACAGTCTCACCTACAGTATAGCAACCTGCAGCCAGGTGCTTGTGTAGGCTCACTAAAGTATTTCCAGCTACTGTACTGTGTACCTTTCACAGTCTCGCTTACTGTATAGCAACCTGCAGCCAGGTGCTTGTGTTGGCTCATTGAAGTATTTCCAGCTACTGTACTGTGTGTGTACCCTGCACAGTCTCACCTATAGTATAGCTACCTGCAGCCAGGTGCTTGTGTAGGTTCATTGATTGATTTCCAGCTACTGTACTGTGTACCCTGCACAGTCTCGCCTACACTATAGCTACCTGCAGCCAGGTGCTTGTGTAGGCTCATTGAAGTATTTCCATCTACTGTACTGTGTACCCTGCACAGTCTCACCTACAGTAGAGCAACCTGCAGCCAGGTGCTTGTGTAGGCTCATTGAAGTATTTCCAGCTACTGTACTGTGTGTGTACCCTGCACAGGCTCATCTACGGTATAGCTACCTGCAGCCAGGTGCTTGTGTAGGCTCACTTAAGTATTTCCAGCTACTGTACTGTGTGTGTACCCTGCACAGTCTTACCTACAGTATAGCTACCTGCAGCCAGGTGCTTGTGTAGGCTCAATGAAGTATTTCCAGCTACTGTACTGTGTACCCTGCACAGTCTCGCTTACTGTATAGCAACCTGCAGCCAGGTGCTTGTGTTGGCTCATTGAAGTATTTCCAGCTACTGTACTGTGTGTGTACCCTGCACAGTCTTACCTACAGTATAGCTACCTGCAGCCAGGTGCTTGTGTAGGCTCAATGAAGTATTTCCAGCTACTGTACTGTGTACCCTGCACAGTCTCGCTTACCGTATAGCAACCTGCAGCCAGGTGCTTGTGTTGGCTCATTGAAGTATTTCCAGCTACTGTACTGTGTGTGTACCCTGCACAGTCTTACCTACAGTATAGCTACCTGCAGCCAGGTGCTTGTGTAGGCTCATTGAAGTATTTCCAGCTACTGTACTGTGTACCCTGCACAGTCTCGCCTACAGTATAGCAACCTGCAGCCAGGTGCTTGTGTAGGCTCATTGAAGTATTTCCAGCTACTGTACTGTGTACCCTGCACAGTCTCGCCTACAGTATAGCAACCTGCAGCCAGGTGCTTGTGTTGGCTCATTGAAGTATTTCCAGCTACTGTACTGTGTACCTTGCACAGTCTCACCTACAGTATAGCAACCTAGAGCTACACATAGCAACCTGCAGCCAGGTGCTTGTGTAGGCTCATTGAAGCATTTCCAGCTACTGTACTGTGTACCTTGCACAGTCGCACCTACAGTATAGCAACCTAGAGCTACATATAGCAACCTGCAGCCTGGTGCTTGTGTAATCTAATTGAAGTATTTCCAGCTACTGTACTGTGTGTGTACCCTGCAAGTCTTAATTACAGTAAAGCTACCTGCAGCCAGGTGCTTGTGTAGGCTCACTGAAGTATTTCCAGCTACTATACTGTGTACCCTGCACAGTCTCACCTACAGTATAGCAACCTGCAACCAGGTGCTTGTGTAGGCTCATTGAAGTATTTCCATCCACTGTACTGTGTGTGTACCCTGCACGGGATCACCTACAGTATAGCTTCATGCAGTCATGTGCTTGTGTAGGCTCACTAAAGTATTTCCAGCTACTGTACTGTGTACCTTGCACTGTCTCACCTACAGTATAGCAACCTAGAGCTACCTATAGCTACCTGCAGCCAGGTGCTTGTGTAGACTCATTGAAGAATTTACAGATACTGTACTGTGTACCCTGCACAGTCTCACCTACAGTAAAGCTACCTGCAACCAGGAGCTTGTGTAGGCTCATTGAAGTATTTCCTGTTACTGTACTGTGTACCCGACACAGTCTCACGTACAGTATAGCAACCTGCAGCCAGGTGCTTATGTAGGCTCTTTGATGTTTTTGCACTTACTATACTGTGCACCCTGCACAGTCTCGCTTACTGTATAGCAACCTGCAGCCAGGTGCTTGTGTTGGCTCATTGAAGTATTTCCATCTACTGTACTGTGTACCCTGCACAGTCTCACCTACAGTAAAGCTACCAGCAGCCAGGTGCTTGTGTAGGCTCATTGAAGTATTTCCAGCTACTGTAATGTGTGTGTACCATGCACAGGCTCACCTACAGTATAGCTACCTGCAGCCAGGTGCTTGTGTAGGCTCACTGAAGTATTTCCAGCTATGTACTGTGTACCCCGCACAGTCTCACCTACACTATAGCTACCTGCAGCCAGGTGCTTGTGTAGGCTCATTGAAGTATTTCTAGCTACTGTACTGTGTACCCTGCACAGTCTCACCTACAGTATAGCAACCTACAGAAAGGTGCTAGGGTAGGCTCATTGAAGTATTTCCAGCTACTGTACTGTGAACCCTGCACAGTCTCACCTACAGTATAGCAACCTGCAGCCAGGTGCTTGTGTAGGCTCATTGATGTATTTCCAGCTACTGTACTGTGTACCCTGCACAGTCTCGCTTACTGTACAGCAACCTGCAGCCAGGTGCTTGTGTTGGCTCATTGAAGTATTTCCATCTACTGTACTGTGTACCCTGCACAGTCTCACCAACAGTAAAGCTACCTGCAGCCAGGTGCTTGTGTAGGCTCATTGAAGTATTTCCAGCTACTGTACTGTGTGTGTACCCTGCACAGGCTCACCTACAGTATAGCTATCTGCAGCCACGTGCTTGTGTAGGCTCATTGATGTATTTCCAGCTACTGTACTGTGTACCCCACACAGTCTCACCTACACTATAGCTACCTGCAGTCAGGTGCTGGTGTAGGCTCACTGAAGTATTTCCAGCTACTGTACTGTGTACCCTGCACAGTCTCACCTACAGTATAGCTACCTTCAGCCAGGTGCTTGTGTAGGTTCATTGATTGATTTCCAGCTACTGCACTGTGTATATACCCTGCACAGTCTCACCTACAGTACAGCTACCTGCAGCCAGGTGCTTGGGTAGGGTCATTGAAATATTTCTAGCTACTGTACTGTGTACCCTGCACAGTCTCGCTTACTGTATAGCAACCTGCAGCCAGGTGCTTGTGTTGGCTCATTGAAGTATTTCCAGCTACTGTGCTGTGTGTGTACCCTGCACAGTCTCACCTACAGTATAGCTACTTGCAGTCAGGTGCTTCTGTAGGTTCATTGATTTCCAGCTACTGTACTGTGCACCCTGCACAGTCTAGCCTACACTATAGCTACCTGCAGCCAGGTGCTTGTGTAGGCTCACTGAAGTATTTCCAGCTACTGTACTGTGTACCCTGCACAGTCTCACCTACAGTATAGCAACCTACAGAAAGGTGCTAGGGTAGGCTCATTGAAGTATTTCCAGCTACTGTACTGTGAACCCTGCACAGTCTCACCTACAGTATAGCAACCTGCAGCCAGGTGCTTGTGTAGGTTCATTGATGTATTTCCAGCTACTGTACTGTGTACCCTGCACAGTCTCGCTTACTGTACAGCAACCTGCAGCCAGGTGCTTGTGTTGGCTCATTGAAGTATTTCCATCTACTGTACTGTGTACCCTGCACAGTCTCACCTACAGTAAAGCTACCTGCAGCCAGGTGCTTGTGTAGGCTCATTGAAGTATTTCCAGCTACTGTACTGTGTGTGTACCCTGCACAGGCTCACCTACCGTATAGCTACCTGCAGCCAGGTGCTTGTGTAGGCTCACTGAAGTATTTCCAGCTACTGTACTGTGTACCCTGCACAGTCTCACCTACAGTATAGCAACCTGAAGCAAGGTGCTTGTGTAGGCTCACTGAAGTATTTCCAGCTACTGTACTGTGTACCTTGCACTGTCTCACCTACAGTAAAGCTACCTGAAGCAAGGTGCTTGTGTAGGCTCACTGAAGTATTTCCAGCTACTGTACTGTGTAACCCGCATAGTCTCACCTACAGTAAAGCTACCTGCAGCCAGGTGCTTGTGTAGGCTCACTGAAGTATTTCCAGCTACTGCACTGTGTGTATACCCTGCACAGTCTCACCTACAGTATAGCTACCTGCAGCCAGGTGCTTGTGTAGGCTCACTGAAGTATTTCCAGCTATGTACTGTGTACCCCGCACAGTCTCACCTACACTATAGCAACCTGCAACCAGGTGCTTGTGTAGGCTCATTGAAGTATTTCCATCTACTGTAGTGTGTGTGTATCCTGCACGGGATTACCTACAGTATAGCTACATGCAGTCATGTGCTTGTGTAGGCTCACTAAAGTATTTCCAGCTACTGTACTGTGTACCTTGCACTGTCTCACCTACAGTAAAGCTACCTGAAGCAAGGTGCTTGTGTAGGCTCACTGAAGTATTTCCAGCTACTGCACTGTGTGTATACCCTGCACAGACTCACCTACAGTATAACTACCTGCAGCCAGGTGCTTGTGCAGGCTCATTGAAGTATTTCTAACTACTGTACTGTGTACCCTGTACACTCTCACCTACACTATAGCTACCTGCAGCCAGGTGCTTGTGTAGGCTCATTGATTTATTTCCAGCTACTGTTCTGTGTACCCTGCAAAGTCTCGCCTACAGTATAACAACCTGCAGCCAGGTGCTTGTGTAGGCTCACTGAAGTATTTCCAGGTACTGTACTGTGTACCCGCAGAGTCTCACTTACAGTATACATTCCTGCAGCCAGGTGC
The DNA here is from genome assembly GCF_042186555.1 of Aquarana catesbeiana. NCBI lineage: Eukaryota > Metazoa > Chordata > Amphibia > Anura > Ranidae > Aquarana > Aquarana catesbeiana. Next base: position 151,842,324 of record NC_133334.1, on the reverse strand, counting down.
TTGTGTAGGCTCATTGAAGTATTTCCAGCTACTGTACTGTGTACCCTGCACAGTCTCACCTACAGTGTAGCAACCTTCAGCCAGGTGCTTGTGTAGGCTCATTGATTTATTTCCAGCTACTGTACTGTGTACCCCGTATAGTCCCACCTACAGTATAGCTACCTGCAGCCAGGTGCTTGTGTAGGCTCATTGAAGTATTTCCAGCTACTGCACTGTGTGTATACCCTGCCCAGTCTCACCTACAGTATAGTTACCTGCTGCCAGGTGCTTGTGTAGGCTCATTGAAGTATTTCAAGCTACTGTACTGTGTACCCCGCACAGTCTCACCTACAGTAAAGCTACCTGCAGCCAGGTGCTTGTGTAGGCTCATTGAAGCATTTCCAGCTACTGCACTGTGTGTGTACCCTGCACAGTCTCACCTACAGTATAGCTACCTGCAGCCAGGTGCTTGTGTAGGCTCATTGATTTATTTCCAGCTACTGTACTGTGTACCCCGCACAGTCTCACCTACAGTATAGCTACCTGCAGCCAGGTGCTTGTGTAGGCTCATTGAAGTATTTCCAGCTACTGTACTGTGTACCCCGCACAGTCTCGCCTACAATATAGCAACCTGTAGCCAGGTGCTTGTGTAGGCTCATTGAAGTATTTCCAGCTACTGTACTGTGTACCCTGCACAGTATCACCTACAGTATAGCAACCTGCAGCCAGGTGCTTGTGTAGGCTCATTGAAGTATTTCCAACTACTGCACTGTGGGTGTACCCCGCATAGTCTCACCTACAGTATAGCTACCTGCAGCCAGGTGCTTGTGTAGGCTCATTGAAGTATTTCCAGCTACTGTACTGTGTACCCCGCACAGTCTAACCTACGCTATAGCTACCTGCAGCCAGGTGCTTGTGTAGGCTCATTGAAGTATTTCCAGCTACTGTACTGTGTACCCCGCACAGTCTAACCTACACTATAGCTACCTGCAGCCCGGTGGTTGTGTAGGCTCATTGAAGTATTTCCAGCTACTGTACTGTGTACTCTGCACAGTCTCACCTACAGTATAGCAACTTGCAGCCAGGTGCTTGTGTTGGCTCATTGAAGTATTTCCAGCTACTGTACTGTGTACCCTGCACAGTCTCACCTACAGTATAGCTACCTGCAGACAGGTGCTTGTGTAGGCCCATTGAAGTATTTCCAGCTACTGTACTGTGTACCCTGCACAGTCTCACCTACAGTATAGCTACCTGCAGCCAGGTGCTTGTGTAGGTTCATTGAAATATTTCCAGCTACTGTACTGTGTACCCTGCACAGTCTCACCTACAGTATAGCAACCTGCAGCCAGGTGCTTGTGTAGGCTCATTGATTTATTTTCAGCTACTGTACTTTTTACCCTGCACAGTCTCGCCTACAGTATAGCAACCTGCAGCCAGGTGCTTGTTTAGGCTCACTGAAGTATTTCCAGCTACTGTACTGTGTACCCTGCACAGTCTCACCTACAATAAAGCTACCTGCAGCAAGGTGCTTGTGTGGGCTCATTGAAGTATTTCCAGTTACTGTACTGTGTACCCCACACAGTCTCACTTACAGTATAGCTGCCTGCAGCCAGGTGCTTGTGTAGGCTCATTGAAGTATTTCCAGCTACTGTACTGTGTTCCCTGCACAGACTCACCTACAGTATAACTACCTGCATCCAGGTGCTTGTGCAGGCTCATTGAAGAATTTACAGATACTGTACTGTGTACCCTGCACAGTCTCACATACAGTAAAGCTACCTGCAACCAGGAGCTTGTGTAGGCTCATTGAAGTATTTCCAGTTACTGTAATGTGTACCCCGCACAGTCTCACCTACACTATAGCTACCTGCAGCCAGGTGCTTGTGTAGGCTCATTGATTTATTTCCAGCTACTGTACTGTTTAACCTGCACAGTCTCGCCTACAGTATAGCAACATGCTGCCAGGTGCTGGTGTAGGCTCATTGAAGTATTTCAGGCTACTTTACTGTGTACCCTGCACAATCTCACCTACAGTATAGCAACCTGCAGCCAGGTGCTTGTGTAATCTCATTGAAGTATTTCCAGCTACTGTACTGTGTACCCTGCAGAGTCTCACCTTCAGTATAGCTACCTGCAGTCAGGTGCTTGTGTAGGTTCTTTGATTTCAAGCTACTGTACTGTGTACCCTGCACAGTCTCGCCTACAGAATAGCAACCTGCAGCCAGGTGCTTGTGTAGGCTCATTGAAGTATTTCCAGGTACTGTACTGTGTACCCGCAGAGTCTCACTTACAGTATACATTCCTGCAGCCAGGTGCTTGTGTAGGCTCATTGAAGTATTTCCAGCTACTGTACTGTGTACCCTGCACAGTCTCACCTACAGTATAGCTACCTGCAGCCAGGTGCTTGTGTAGGCTCATTGAAGTATTTCCAGCTACTGCACTGTGTGTATACCCTGCCCAGTCTCACCTACAGTATAGCTACCTGCTGCCAGGTGCTTGTGTAGGCTCATTGAAGTATTTCAAGCTACTGTACTGTGTACCCCGCACAGTCTCACCTACAGTAAAGCTACCTGCAGCCAGGTGCTTGTGTAGGCTCATTGAAGCATTTCCAGCTACTGCACTGTGTGTGTACCCTGCACAGTCTCACCTACAGTATAGCTACCTGCAGCCAGGTGCTTGTGTAGGCTCATTGAAGTATTTCCAGCTACTGTACTGTGTACCCCGCATAGTCTCGCCTACAATATAGCAACCTGTAGCCAGGTGCTTGTGTAGGCTCATTGAAGTATTTCCAGCTACTGTACTGTGTACCCTGCACAGTATCACCTACAGTATAGCAACCTGCAGCCAGGTGCTTGTGTAGGCTCATTGAAGTATTTCCAACTACTGCACTGTGGGTGTACCCCGCATAGTCTCACCTACAGTATAGCTACCTGCAGCCAGGTGCTTGTGTAGGCTCATTGAAGTATTTCCAGCTACTGTACTGTGTACCCCGCACAGTCTAACCTACGCTATAGCTACCTGCAGCCAGGTGCTTGTGTAGGCTCATTGAAGTATTTCCAGCTACTGTACTGTGTACCCCGCACAGTCTAACCTACACTATAGCTACCTGCAGCCCGGTGGTTGAATAGGCTCATTGAAGTATTTCCAGCTACTGTACTGTGTACTCTGCACAGTCTCACCTACAGTATAGCAACCTGCAGCCAGGTGCTTGTGTTGGCTCATTGAAGTATTTACAGCTACTGTACTGTGTACCCTGCACAGTCTCACCTACAGTATAGCAAACTGCAGCCAGGTGCTTGTGTAGGCTCATTGATATATTTCCAGCTACTGTACTATGTACCCTGCACAGTCTCGCCTACAGTATAGCAACCTGCAGCCAGGTGATTGTGCAGGATCATTGAAGTATTTCTAGCTACTGTACTGTGTACCCTTTACACTCTCCCCTTCACTATAGCTACCTGCAGCCAGGTGTTTGTGTAGGCTCATTGAAGTATTTCCAGCTACTGTACTGTGTACCCTGCACAGTCACACCTACAGTATCGCAACCTGCAGCCAGGTGCTTGTGTCGGCTCATTGAAGTATTTCCAGCTACTGTACTGTGTACCCTGCACAGTCTCACCTACAGTATAGCTACCTGCAGACAGGTGCTTGTGTAGGCCCATTGAAGTATTTCCAGCTACTGTACTGTGTACCCTGCACAGTCTAACCTACAGTATAGCTACCTGCAGCCAGGTGCTTGTGTAGGTTCATTGAAATATTTCCAGCTACTGTACTGTGTACCCTGCACAGTCTCACCTACAGTATAGCAACCTGCAGCCAGGTGCTTGTGTAGGCTCATTGATTTAGTTCCAGCTACTGTACTTTTTACCCTGCACAGTCTCGCCTACAGTATAGCAACCTGCAGCCAGGTGCTTGTTTAGGCTCACTGAAGTATTTCCAGCTACTGTACTGTGTACCCTGCACAGTCTCACCTACAATAAAGCTACCTGCAGCAAGGTGTTTGTGTGGGCTCATTGAAGTATTTCCAGTTACTGTACTGTGTTCCCTGCACAGACTCACCTACAGTATAACTACCTGCAGCCAGGTGCTTGTGCAGGCTCATTGGAGTATTTCTAACTACTGTACTGTGTACCCTGTACACTCTCACCTACACTATAGCTACCTGCAGCCAGGTGCTTGTGTAGGCTCATTGATTTATTTCCAGCTACTGTTCTGTGTACCCTGCAAAGTCTCGCCTACAGTATAACAACCTGCAGCCAGGTGCTTGTGTAGGCTCACTGAAGTATTTCCAGCTACTGTACTGTGTACCCTGCACAGTCTCACCTACAGTATAACTACCTGCAGCCAGGTGCTTGTGTAGGCTCATTGAAGCATTTCCAGCTACTGTACTGTGTACCCTGCACAGTCTCACCTACAGTAAAGCTACCTGCAGCCAGGTGCTTGTGTAGACTCATTGAAGAATTTACAGATACTGTACTGTGTACCCTGCACAGTCTCACCTACAGTAAAGCTACCTGCAACCAGGAGCTTGTGTAGGCTCATTGAAGTATTTCCAGTTACTGTAATGTGTACCCCGCACAGTCTCACCTACACTATAGCTACCTGCAGCCAGGTGCTTGTGTAGGCTCATTGAAGTATTTCCAGCTACTGTACTGTGTACCCTGCACAGTCTCGCCTACAGTATAGCAACCTGCAGCCAGGTGCTTGTGTTGGCTCATTGAAGTATTTCCAGCTACTGTACTGTGTACCCTGCACAGTCTCACCTACAGTAAAGCTACCTGCAGCTAGGTGCTTGTGTAGGCTCACTGAAGTATTTCCAGCTACTGTACTGTGTGCCCTGCACAGTCTCACCTACAGTATAGCAACCTGAAGCCCGGTGCATGTGTAGGCTCATTGAAGTATTTCCAGGTACTGTACTGTGTACCCGCAGAGTCTCACTTACAGTATACATTCCTGCAGCCAGGTGCTTGTGTAGGCTCATTGAAGTATTTCCAGCTACTGTACTGTGTACCCTGCACAGTCACACCTACAGTATCGCAACCTGCAGCCAGGTGCTTGTGTAGGCTCATTGAAGTATTTCCAGCTACTGTACTGTGTACCCTGCACAGTCTCACCTACAGTATAGCTACCTGCAGACAGGTGCTTGTGTAGGCTCATTGAAATATTTCCAGCTACTGTACTGTGTACCCTGCACAGTCTCACCTACAGTATAGCAACCTGCAGCCAGGTGCTTGTGTAGGCTCATTGATTTATTTCCAGCTACTGTACTGTGTACCCTGCACAGTCTCGCCTACAGTATAACAACCTGCAGCCAGGTGCTTGTGTAGGCTCACTGAAGTATTTCCAGCTACTGTACTGTGTACCCTGCACAGTCTCACCTACAGTATAACTACCTGCAGCCAGGTGCTTGTGTAGGCTCATTGAAGCATTTCCAGCTACTGTACTGTGTACCCTGCACAGTCTCACCTACAGTATAGCAACCTGCAGCCAGGTGTTTGTGTAGGCTCATTGATTTATTTCCAGCTACCGTACTTTGTACCCTGCAGTCTCGCCTACAGTATAGCAACCTGCAGCCAGGTGCTTGTGTAGGCTCATTGAAGTATTTCCAGCTACTGTACTGTGTACCCCGCACAGTCTCAACTACAGTAAAGCTACCTGCAGCCAGGTGCTTGTGTAGACTCATTGAAGAATTTACAGATACTGTACTGTGTACCCTGCACAGTCTCACCTACAGTAAAGCTACCGGCAACCAGGAGCTTGTGTAGGCTCATTGAAGTATTTCCAGTTACTGTAATGTGTACCCCGCACAGTCTCACCTACACTATAGCTACCTGCAGCCAGGTGCTTGTGTAGGCTCATTGAAGTATTTCCAGCTACTGTACTGTGTACCCTGCACAGTCTCGCCTACAGTATAGCAACCTGCAGCCAGGTGCTTGTGTAGGCTCATTGAAGTATTTCCAGCTACTGTACTGTGTACCCTGCACAGTCTCGCCTACAGTATAGCAACCTGCAGCCAGGTGCTTGTGTTGGCTCATTGAAGTATTTCCAGCTACTGTACTGTGTACCCTGCACAGTCTCACCTACAGTATAGCTACCTGCAGCCAGGTGCTTGTGTAGGCTCATTGAAACATTTCCAGCTACTGTACTGTGTACCCCGCACAGTCTCACCTACAGTATGGCAACCTGCAGCCAGGTGCTTGTGTAGGCTCATTGAAGTATTTCCAGCTACTGTACTGTGTACCCTGCACAGTCTCATCTACAGTAAAGCTACCTGCAGCCAGGTGCTTGTGTAGACTCATTGAAGAATTTACAGATACTGTACTGTGTACCCTGCACAGTCTCACCTACAGTAAAGCTACCTGCAACCAGGAGCTTGTGTAGGCTCATTGAAGTATTTCCAGTTACTGTACTATGTACCCTGCACAGTCTCGCCTACAGTATAGCAACCTGCAGCCAGGTGATTGTGCAGGATCATTGAAGTATTTCTAGCTACTGTACTGTGTACCCTTTACACTCTCCCCTTCACTATAGCTACCTGCAGCCAGGTGTTTGTGTAGGCTCATTGAAGTATTTCCAGCTACTGTACTGTGTACCCTGCACAGTCACACCTACAGTATCGCAACCTGCAGCCAGGTGCTTGTGTCGGCTCATTGAAGTATTTCCAGCTACTGTACTGTGTACCCTGCACAGTCTCACCTACAGTATAGCTACCTGCAGACAGGTGCTTGTGTAGGCCCATTGAAGTATTTCCAGCTACTGTACTGTGTACCCTGCACAGTCTAACCTACAGTATAGCTACCTGCAGCCAGGTGCTTGTGTAGGTTCATTGAAATATTTCCAGCTACTGTACTGTGTACCCTGCACAGTCTCACCTACAGTATAGCAACCTGCAGCCAGGTGCTTGTGTAGGCTCATTGATTTAGTTCCAGCTACTGTACTTTTTACCCTGCACAGTCTCGCCTACAGTATAGCAACCTGCAGCCAGGTGCTTGTTTAGGCTCACTGAAGTATTTCCAGCTACTGTACTGTGTACCCTGCACAGTCTCACCTACAATAAAGCTACCTGCAGCAAGGTGTTTGTGTGGGCTCATTGAAGTATTTCCAGTTACTGTACTGTGTTCCCTGCACAGACTCACCTACAGTATAACTACCTGCAGCCAGGTGCTTGTGCAGGCTCATTGGAGTATTTCTAACTACTGTACTGTGTACCCTGTACACTCTCACCTACACTATAGCTACCTGCAGCCAGGTGCTTGTGTAGGCTCATTGATTTATTTCCAGCTACTGTTCTGTGTACCCTGCAAAGTCTCGCCTACAGTATAACAACCTGCAGCCAGGTGCTTGTGTAGGCTCACTGAAGTATTTCCAGCTACTGTACTGTGTACCCTGCACAGTCTCACCTACAGTATAACTACCTGCAGCCAGGTGCTTGTGTAGGCTCATTGAAGCATTTCCAGCTACTGTACTGTGTACCCTGCACAGTCTCACCTACAGTAAAGCTACCTGCAGCCAGGTGCTTGTGTAGACTCATTGAAGAATTTACAGATACTGTACTGTGTACCCTGCACAGTCTCACCTACAGTAAAGCTACCTGCAACCAGGAGCTTGTGTAGGCTCATTGAAGTATTTCCAGTTACTGTAATGTGTACCCCGCACAGTCTCACCTACACTATAGCTACCTGCAGCCAGGTGCTTGTGTAGGCTCATTGAAGTATTTCCAGCTACTGTACTGTGTACCCTGCACAGTCTCGCCTACAGTATAGCAACCTGCAGCCAGGTGCTTGTGTTGGCTCATTGAAGTATTTCCAGCTACTGTACTGTGTACCCTGCACAGTCTCACCTACATTAAAGCTACCTGCAGCTAGGTGCTTGTGTAGGCTCACTGAAGTATTTCCAGCTACTGTACTGTGTGCCCTGCACAGTCTCACCTACAGTATAGCAACCTGAAGCCCGGTGCATGTGTAGGCTCATTGAAGTATTTCCAGGTACTGTACTGTGTACCCGCAGAGTCTCACTTACAGTATACATTCCTGCAGCCAGGTGCTTGTGTAGGCTCATTGAAGTATTTCCAGCTACTGTACTGTGTACCCTGCACAGTCACACCTACAGTATCGCAACCTGCAGCCAGGTGCTTGTGTAGGCTCATTGAAGTATTTCCAGCTACTGTACTGTGTACCCTGCACAGTCTCACCTACAGTATAGCTACCTGCAGACAGGTGCTTGTGTAGGCTCATTGAAATATTTCCAGCTACTGTACTGTGTACCCTGCACAGTCTCACCTACAGTATAGCAACCTGCAGCCAGGTGCTTGTGTAGGCTCATTGATTTATTTCCAGCTACTGTACTGTGTACCCTGCACAGTCTCGCCTACAGTATAACAACCTGCAGCCAGGTGCTTGTGTAGGCTCACTGAAGTATTTCCAGCTACTGTACTGTGTACCCTGCACAGTCTCACCTACAGTATAACTACCTGCAGCCAGGTGCTTGTGTAGGCTCATTGAAGCATTTCCAGCTACTGTACTGTGTACCCTGCACAGTCTCACCTACAGTATAGCAACCTGCAGCCAGGTGTTTGTGTAGGCTCATTGATTTATTTCCAGCTACCGTACTTTGTACCCTGCAGTCTCGCCTACAGTATAGCAACCTGCAGCCAGGTGCTTGTGTAGGCTCATTGAAGTATTTCCAGCTACTGTACTGTGTACCCCGCACAGTCTCAACTACAGTAAAGCTACCTGCAGCCAGGTGCTTGTGTAGACTCATTGAAGAATTTACAGATACTGTACTGTGTACCCTGCACAGTCTCACCTACAGTAAAGCTACCGGCAACCAGGAGCTTGTGTAGGCTCATTGAAGTATTTCCAGTTACTGTAATGTGTACCCCGCACAGTCTCACCTACACTATAGCTACCTGCAGCCAGGTGCTTGTGTAGGCTCATTGAAGTATTTCCAGCTACTGTACTGTGTACCCTGCACAGTCTCGCCTACAGTATAGCAACCTGCAGCCAGGTGCTTGTGTAGGCTCATTGAAGTATTTCCAGCTACTGTACTGTGTACCCTGCACAGTCTCGCCTACAGTATAGCAACCTGCAGCCAGGTGCTTGTGTTGGCTCATTGAAGTATTTCCAGCTACTGTACTGTGTACCCTGCACAGTCTCACCTACAGTATAGCTACCTGCAGCCAGGTGCTTGTGTAGGCTCATTGAAACATTTCCAGCTACTGTACTGTGTACCCCGCACAGTCTCACCTACAGTATGGCAACCTGCAGCCAGGTGCTTGTGTAGGCTCATTGAAGTATTTCCAGCTACTGTACTGTGTACCCTGCACAGTCTCATCTACAGTAAAGCTACCTGCAGCCAGGTGCTTGTGTAGACTCATTGAAGAATTTACAGATACTGTACTGTGTACCCTGCACAGTCTCACCTACAGTAAAGCTACCTGCAACCAGGAGCTTGTGTAGGCTCATTGAAGTATTTCCAGTTACTGTAATGTGTACCCCGCACAGCCTCACCTACACTATAGCTACCTGCAGCCAGGTGCTTGTGTAGGCTCATTGAAGTATTTCCAGCTACTTTACTGTGTACCCTGCACAGTCTCGCCTACAGTATAGCAACCTGCAGCCAGGTGCTTGTGTTGGCTCATTGAAGTATTTCCAGCTACTGTACTGTGTACCCTGCACAGTCTCACCTACAGTATAGCTACCTGCAGCCAGGTGCTTGTGTAGGCTCACTGAAGTATTTCCAGCTACTGTACTGTGTGCCCTGCACACTCTCACCTACAGTATAGCAACCTGAAGCCAGGTGCATGTGTAGGCTCATTGAAGTATTTCCAGGTACTGTACTGTGTACCCGCAGAGTCTCACTTACAGTATACATTCCTGCAGCCAGGTGCTTGTGTAGGCTCATTGAAGTATTTCTAGCTACTGTACTGTGTACCCTGTACAGTCTCACCTACAGTATAACAACCTGCAGCCAGGTGCTTGTGTAGGCTCATTGAAGTATTTAAAGCTACTGTACTGTGTACCCTGCACAGTCTCACCTAAAGTAATGCTACCTGCAGCCAGGTGCTTGTGTAGGCTCTTTGAAGTATTTCCAGTTATTGTACTGTGTACCCCGTACAGTCTCACCTACAGTATAGCTACCTTCATCCAGGTGCTTGTGTAGGCTAATTGAAGTATTTCCAGCTGCTGTACTGTGTACCCAACACAGTCTCACCTACAGTATAGCTACCTGCAGCCAGGTGCTTGTGTAGGCACATTCAAATATTTCCAGTTACTGTACTGTATGCCCCACACAGTCTCACCTACAGTATAGCTACCTGCAGCCAGGTACTTGTGTAGGCTCTTGACATATTTCCAGTTACTGTACTGTGTCCCCTGCACAGTTGCACCTACAGTATAGCTACCTGAAGACAAGTGCAGGGGTTATCATACTAATAATACTGCAGGCAGGTAGTTGATTCTGCTAGCTGTAGTATAATCGGTGTGTGTGTGTATATATATATATATATATATATATATATATATATATATATATATCCCAGTTTTGTGCAGCTCACTGCAGGCCAGTAGTATGTCTTGCGCGCCAACAAGGAGAGGCAGACAGTTACAAGCCAATAAAGAATGCAAGCAGGCTCTGTGTCTAGAGACAACAGTGCTGGTCGAGGACATGGTGCATCTTCATCAGCACGTGGCCATGGGACACGCTTGGCCTTTTTTTTGGCAGCTGGCCGTGTTGAGCCGCAACATGCGGAAGACTTGGTCGAGTGGATGACCAAGCCGTCCTCATCCTCCTCATCCTGTCTCACCCATGCTCAGGGTACTTTGTCTGGCAAAGCAGCTGCCAACGCGGCCTTTTCCCTTGGCTCAATTTCATCAGTGACTCTTTCCCTAGCCCCACCATGTCCTCCTGAGGAGTCGCTCGAACTGTTTGAAATCAGTGTTGGGTACATGCTCCAGGAGGATGTCCAGTGTTTTGAAGGGTTTGATGATGATACTGAGCTAGATGAAGGCAGTAACATGAGCAGAGACAGAGGAGGTGCCCAAGAAGGACAGCCATCTGAGAGTCATGTTCCCCCTGCTGCAGCATACTGCCAGGTTTGCTCCATTGATGAGGAGGGAGGGGATGATGAGGTCACTGACTCAACGTGGGTGCCTAATAGGGGAGAGGAGTAGAAGGAGGAGGCACATCACCAACGAGGCAGGAAGCCCTTCAAGGGCCAGCCTAAGGGCAGCACACTGACTGCATCACACTGCAGAGCTCTGCATGTGCAGGGCGCTGCTGCCTGCGCGTTATTCAAAAAGTTTTTTGGTGTGGGCCTTTTTTGAGACGAGTGCATCAGATCACACCGCTGCTATTTGCAACATGTGTTTTAAGCGTATCTCGCGTGGCCAAAACATCTCCCACTTGGGCACCACATGCTTGACCAGACATATGTTGACCTGCCATGCAGTTCGTTGGCAAGCATACCTAAAAGACCCACACCAAAGAACAAAGAGGACCTCTCCTTGCTCCTCTTCAGCTGGGATTCCCAACCCCACTATACCTTCAGTCCTCTCTGAGACCTGCACTGAGGGGAATGAAGGAGTAGCATTAGTTATGTCACCGCCAAGTACTTGTGGGCAATCTGATATCGGTACACCGACGTCAGATTGTACCAGGCAAATTTCCCTGCTGCTGTACTGCAGAAAGAAGTTCACTCCCAGCCATTCACATGCCCAGCGCTTAAATGCTAGCTTGGCAAAATTGCTAGCAGTTCAACTGCTACCTTTTCAGTTGGTAGACTCTGCCCCCTTCCGCGAGTTTGTGGAATGTGCGGTTCCTCAGTGGCAGGTTCCCAAATGCCACTTTTTCTCACAGAAGGCGATTCCGACTCTCTACCGGCATGTGAAAGACAATGTCTTGGCCTTGCTGGACAGCGCAGTCAGTGGTAAGGTGCATATTACCGCTGATTCATGGTCCAGCAGGCATGGACATGGATGTTACCTAAGTTTCACGGCACATTGGGTGACTCTGCTGGCAGCTGGGAAGGATGCAGGACAAGGTGCAGTAGTGTTGGAGGTTGTTCTGCCACCACGCCTCCAAAATGCCACTACTGGTGATTCTGACACACCCCTCTCCTCCACCCCCTCCTCTTCTTCTTCCTCCATGGCCTCTTCCTGTGCTTTGTCCTCAGAACCAGCGGTGCTCCATAGGCGTTCAAGGGGCTACGCAAGTACGCAGGCCAAAAGATGCCATGCGGTGCATGAGCTGGTGTTCTTGGGGGACAGGAGCCACACTGGGGCAGAGGTTCTGTCAGCTCTGCAGGGGCAGGTTCAGAGGTGGTTGATGCCATGCCAACTTAAGGCAGGAATGGTGGTTTGCGACAATGGCACCAACCTCCTCTCCACCCTCCGACAGGGACAAATGACACATGTGCCCTGTTTGGCTCACGTCCTTAACTTGGTGGTGCAGCGGTTCTTGGGCAGGTACCCGGGCATACAGGATGTCCTGAGGCAGGCCAGGAAAGTCTGTGTGCATTTCCGCCGGTCATATAATGCCAGTGCTCGGCTGGCAGACCTCCAAAAGGAATTTAACCTGCCCAAGAACCACCTAATCTGTGACAAGCCCACCAGGTGGAACTCAATGTTGGCCATGCTGCAGCGGCTGCGCACGCAGCAGAGGGCCATCAATGAGTACCTGTGCGACCATGGCACCAGGACAGTGTCAGTGGAGCTTGTTTTTTTTTTTCCCCACGCCAGTGGGCCATGATCAGGGATGCATGCACTGTCCTGTCACCATTTGAGGAGGCCACGAGGATGGTGAGCAGTGACAGTGCATGCATCAGTGACACTGTCCCCCTTGTCCACCTGTTAGAGCACACGCTGCGTGGATAAATGGACAGGGCACTTGAGGCAGAACAGAGGCAGGAAGAGGAGGACTTCCTTAGCTTTCAAGGCCCCTTTATCCAGACTGTTCCTGCGTGCCCGCCGATCACACAGAAAGAGGAGGATGAGGAGGAGGAGGAGGATTGTGTCAGCATGGAGGTGGAGCCTGGCACTCAGCATCAGCAGCAGTCTTTAAGGGATCATTTATTGTCCCAAGAAACCCATGGACTTGTACGTGGCTGGGAGGAGGTGGCTGCGGATCATGTCGTCCTTAGTGACCCAGAGGACTCCGGACCGAATGTCTCAGCAAACCAACGCTGCATGGCCTCCCTGATCCTGCAAAGCCTGCGGAAGGATCCTCGTATTTGTGGTATCAAGGAGAGGGATCAATACTGGCTGGCAACCCTCCTTGATCCACGTTACAAGGGTAAGGTTGCGGACCTTATCTTGCCTTCGCAGAGGGAGCAGAGGATGAAACATCTTTGGTAGGCCTTGCAGAAAGGTCTGTGCAGCGCGTTCCCAGAGACTGGGAGGTTACAAACTCCTGTTCCTGGACAACATGTTGCTGAGGCTTTGGTCAGTCAAAGAAGGAGCGGTGGAGAAGGTGGCCATCTGACCGATGCGTTCAGACAATTTTTTAGTCCGCAGCCCCAAAGTATGATCGGTTCCAGCAACCATCGCCAGCATCTGTTTTACATGGTGCAGGAATACCTAGGGGGCAAGATCTGACTTGGACACCTTTCCCACCGAAAATCCTCTGGGTTACTGGGTCTTGAGGCTGGATCACTGGCCAGAGCTTGCACAGTATGCAATTGAGCTACTGGCCTGTCCCACATCCAGCGTTCTTTCGGAACGCACATTCAGTGCTGCTGGAGGCTGAGTAACCAATCACAGGGTGCGCCTGTCCACCGACTCGGTCGATCGACTGACCTTCATAAAAATGAATCAGTCTTGGATCACCACCAGCTACCAAGCACCCCAATGCTGATGTAACCGAATAATTTTTTTTGAAATGTCAGATCCCTTCAAAGACTGCCTATGCTGATGCTAAGTGTCTATCCTGTTATGCTGAGTAATTATCCTCTTCCTCAATGATCATGCTGATAGCTTGTAAGAACATTTTTGGTTCTGGGCGCCGCCACCAGTGCCTAAGGCCCAATTTTTCAGGCCCTGTTCAACAGGGACATGTAATTAGAATTCTTGATCTAATATTTCACAGCTGGGCCCGTTTCTGCGCCCACCAAGAGTAACTGTGGGCTTACAGTGTTGTGGCAACACCACCACCACCACCAAAGGCCCAATTTTTCTGCCCCTGTTCAACAGGGGCATGTAATTACAATTCTTGATATAATATTTCACAGCAGGGCCCGTTCCAGCGCCTGCCAAGAGTAACTGTGAGGATTTACAGTGTTGTGGCACCAGCACCACCATCACCAAAGGCCCAATTGTTCTGCCCCTGTTCAACAGGAGCATGTAATTACAATTCTTGATCTAATATTTCACAGCAGGGCCCTGTGAGGGCTTACAGTGTTGTGGCAACACCAACACCTAAGGCCCAAATTTCTGCTGAGTATATAGGGCAGGCCCCTACTTTCAAACATCCAAATTACAAACGACTCCTACTTGCAAATGGAAGGAGACAACAGGAAGTAAGATGAAATCTACCTCTAGGAAGGGAAATTCTCTCTTTGTAAGAGTTAATATGGGAAAAACGTTTCTCCTTTCCACTGATGCTTTATCACCAATCCTTGTTTCACTAAAAACCCCAAATTTTCAAAAAACATTTGTCATTGGGACAAAAAGTGAGGTGAAATCTTCTGAAGAGGAGCGCAGACAGCAAAACAAATGTCACAGGGGTGATAACCCCTCCCTATGTTTTCTAAAAAGCTTAAAATAGATTTTTTTGCTGGAGCTAAACACGTTAAAAATGTACTAGTTCAAAATTACAAACAGATTATACTTAACAACAAACCTACAGTCCCTGTCTTGTTTGCACCGCCTGTATACTGCTGTTCAGAGTATATAGGGCCTGATGGCCCCACGCCTTTCCTTTTTTTAATTTGGGTGCGGGGTTCCCCTTAATAACCATACAAGACCCAAAGAGCCTGGTAATGGACTGGGGGATACCCATGCCATTTGTCTCACTGATTTACATCCACATTGCCAGGATCCGAAATTACATTAAAGCTGCAGTTTTAAATGACTTTTATTCCTTTAAAAATGTCATTTTGTGCAGGGACTGTTCTAAGCACGGGAAACACGCGCCACTCTACAGGCATACTATAGACACCCCCAGGTACGATATTTAAGCATCAATAAAATCACTGCTCCCTAAAAAACTGACGTTTTTAAAACTTTTTTTGCATTGGTATATGTCCCCTGGGCAGGACCCGGGTCCCCAAACCCTTTTTAGGACAATACCATGCAAATTAGCCTTTAAAATTAGAACTTTTGATTTCAAACGTTCGAGTCCCATAGACGTCAATGGGGTTCTAACGTTTGTGCGAATTTCCGGTCCGTTCGCAGGTTCTGGGTGCAAGCTGGTTGCATCCAAGAGTAATCATTAGTGGACAGTTGTGGCCACTGTCAGTCTGTCATTGCTGCGTACAAGCTATGTGACCACAACTGTCCACATCAGCATTGACATCCAGCCACAGGAATCCACTGGATTCTTGTTGCAGCTGGAACAGTTTTATTGTGTATTTGTGGCATGGTGTTAGACTCAAAAGCAAAACAACTGCAGTATATTTTTTGGTGATGCATTTATATCTTATTTCCATTCATCCAATTCTCCCAACAGATCACATAGCCACTTCCATTGCAAAGTGTTCCTTATTTTCAAAAGTGATTTTTTTTTTCTTTCTTATGACAGATTGTAAATGTATTGTTTGATCTGTCCTTAGATGGTAAGGAGACCATTTATTATGCATACCAAAAATGCTGAGACAAGAGCTTGTAGCTTTCATTATGCTTAGGAAAGGATGGGAAGGAGACAAGCATGTAAATTCAGATTTAACAGTCCAGTTGTCTACAAAATATGTGCTTTCATTCATAGCCAAGGATTACAATTTAATTTTTCTTATATCTGGTACTATATTTTGCATGGGAGTAATACTTTATGAGTTTGGTGACATATTTTAGTTAATCATTTATGTACTGCCATATGTTTTTTTTAGAGTAAAGTGGTGGATGTTTATGAATGGTACAGCAGCAATCATGCCCGGCTTAAATCTTAATAAGGTGGCTCAGTTCAGAGACACAGCAACTCTCCACCATGTGACCATTGTGATGTCACTCACAGTGATAACAGATGTAAACATTGTAGTGTTTATATGTGAGAGTCTGCCTCTTCCTTTTACATATGAGGAAGGGGGTTAAGCGTGGAATTGTCTTTTAACCCTTAGGAAGGGGGTTAAGTGTGGAATTGTCTTTTAACCCTTTCACCATCCCCCTCTCCAGTACATCTAGAGTGTAGGCAGGTTGCCTCCAGTTTGTTAGTTAGGCAGTGGCTGACCCAGGCTGGGGAAGGGGTTAATATTCTGTACTTAGGTTCCTGTGTTTTTTGGACCATGCCCATCCCCCTTGTTATATAAACAAGGGGGAAGGCCAGGTTTGGGGGCCACCATTCATTTAGCAGGACAAGACAAGGCCG